>NC_139568.1:2880483-3480483 GCF_965112155.1 Podarcis liolepis
AACCCAAGCCCTAACCCTAACCCTCCCCCCACGCCTACACCTACCCCTACCCCTACGCCGACCCCTAACCCTAACCCTACCCCTACCCCTACCCCTACCCCTTCCCCTACCCCTACCACTAACCCTAAACCCTAACCCTAACCCCTATCCCCTACCCCTACCCCTACCCCTACCCCTAACCCTAACCCTAACCCTAACCCTACCCATAACCGTAACCCGCGCAACCCTGACCCTAACCCTTCACCTACCCCTACCCCTACCCCTACCCCTAACCCTAACCCTAAGCCTAAGCCTAAGCCTAAGCCTAAGCCTAAGCCTAAGCCTAACCCTACCCTACCCTAACGTAAACCCTACCCCTAACCCTAACCCTAACCCTAACCCTACCCTACCCTAACGTAAACCCTACCCTTACCCCTACCCCTACCCGTAACCCTAACCCTACCCCTACCCCTACCCCTACCCCTACCCCAACCACTACCCCTAACCCTAACCCTAACTCTAACCCTACCACTACCCCTTTCCATACCCATAACCCTAACCCGCGCAACGCTAGCCCTACCTCTACCCCTACCTTTACCCCTACCCCTACCCCTACCACTAACCCCTACGACTACCCCTAACCCTACCCTTATCCCTACTCCTAACCCTAAATCCTAACCCTACCCTTACACCTACGCCTACACCTACCACTACCCGTATTCCGACACCTACCCCAAATCTTAAACCGTAACCCTACCACTACCCCTACGCCGACCCCTAACCCAAACCGTAACCCTAACCCTACCCCTATTCCTACCCCTACCTCTACCTCTACCCCTACCCCAACACCTACCCCTACCCCTACCCCTAACCCTAAATCCTAACCCTAACCCTAACCCTAACCCTAACCGTAACCGTAACCCTAACCCTAACCCTAACCCTAACCCTAATCCTAACCCTAACCCTAACCCTAACCCTAACCCCTACCCCTACCCCTACCCCTACCCCTACCCCTACCCCTACCCCTACCCCTACCCCAAACCCTAACCCTACCCCTAACCCTACCCCTACCCTTGTTAAGGGTGCTGGGAATCGTAGCACTGTGAAAGGAAAACTAAGGTTCTTAGGATTCTTTGGAGGGGGTGGGATGTTGAATACACAGCGGCCACATGGACGAACGGACACACACACACACACACACACACACACCCCAGCATAGCTTCAACTTTTAGCACAAAAAGTCTTCAGCCAGATGTCATGCAGCCCTTTGGCAGGGGCAACTTATCATTTTATTGATTTTCCATAACAAACAATTAAAAACGCGGCCAATCTTGCAAAGGAGTGTTGCCATTTAAACTGCTGGTGGGACGTAGGAACCCGAACAAAGAAAAGGAACCAACTACCCAGAGTCTGCTTCCGATTGCCCTTGTTCTCCACCTCCCTCTATCCTAATCAACCATAAACAAGAGTTCAGATTTGAAAGCCTTGTTATCACCTCATTCCCTTCAATTGGCCAGCTGCTCTGGCAGATGACATCAGTTCCTTCTCGCCCCCAATATTCCTGCTCCTAACCTGGTTAGCCATAGCCCGGAAGCTGAATCTCAGGGGAACGCCTTTGGGCTGGGAAGGGCTCATCTTTTCTGGGCCTCTTCTCCCCCTCAGGAATCGGTGCTTGGCTCCTGGCCTGTGAAATGCACTCAAAATGTAAAGATGCCTTCTTTCCACAGAGCCAAGGGAGAAGGGTTTGCATCACCTCCAACTTCCTCAGGGATGAAGCAGTTACGAAAAACGAAACATCCCACCTGGGCACAGTTTCTGAGAGAGCAACAGCAAAAGACCCAGACTCTGGCAAGATGAGCATTTGCCCAGTGGAATCTGGCCGGTCCATGAGGGGAGACAGGGGATGACTGCACCTTCCCACTCCATCTCAGATACAGAACGCATTTGCTCTGCCACTCCTTGGCTCTGGCGCCACCTACTGTTGGCCTCCTTGCCTTCCACCCTCCCAGTCCCAATGAGCACCATCCACCCCTGGTCCAGAGGCACAGAGCAGTAGTTAGATGATCTTGCGCCCCGGCAGAACCGTCCAGATTGCGCCCCCTAGCCACGGACAAGTTAGCTCTTCTTTCTGCCTCTCCTCCACCCCCCTCCACCCATTCAATTCACCCTGGAAGTACAAGTATCGAAAAGTAAAATGTTAGAGGTTTCCCCCCACCCCATAGCAATATAATTGGATTCAGCTAGCTGGTCAGTCTACTTTCGGTTTCACTCCTGGCTCCTTGTTAAATTAATACTGCATCAGAAAGTTCCCAAGCAGATATCCAAAGTTCTTTGGCATTTCTCCAGTTGTTAATGAGATGTCTCTTCTAGTCCAGGGGAGTCTTTTGATCTTCTTCCAGGAAACCAAGAGTGCAATTTTTTTTAGTCTCCCTTGCTTTCCTGGTGACCTTCAGCTTAAAGACAAACTGCTCTGGAGTGAGAAAAACCCATCACACTCAAAAAGCCCAGCTGGAGGGACCTGGAAGTGTGAGGGAAAGAGCAGTTTTGTAGTGGGTTTGTTGCACTCAGGAGCACCAAGTTCACTAACTGGCTGATTCAGATTGAATCCCATGCAAAAAGAGTGCAATGGTGTGTGTTTCAGCCAGCCATCCGGCTGCTGCAACTATTCCCTGGGTGCCACCACACTGTCCTGTCTGTGTGTTTGGAAGGGAATGGGAGCTATGCTCCCCCCGGAGACACGCCACTCCTTCTTCCTTAGCTGTGTTGCTCAACAGTTGAGGCAACCTTCACAGTTCTGGGATGCCAATGCCAAAGACCTGGAAGTGTGCTGTCAATATATTTACAGTGCAGGGGTTCCTCCGGAGGAGATGACCACTTGTTTGTTTTGCGTTCATGTCTTCCTTGCCCAAAATTTACAACAGTGGTTAGACTCTACTAAGAAAATGGTCAGAGTGCTTTAATCCATTCTCATTGGAAAAGCTGAAGTTCTTGGCTGGACCTGAATCCCTTCCACAAAATACTGACAGTCTGGAAACACCCTGGGTGCAAACATGTTTTACTGGGGAAAGGATCTTTGCCTCTTCCTCCTTCCTAACCTGCAGTAGTGCCCTGGCAAATCACAAAGTGCAGGCTCCCTTCATGGTACTCACAGCCACACCACTTCTAAGATTATACAAATTTAAAATATCAACAACAAATAAACACAATGACGCTATAATGATACAATCTGAATCATTAGGGGTGCATTGCAGCAGTCATTGCAAATCTCCATGAGTCGCCTTTCAGCCAGAAGCTCTGCAGCACAGGTGGTTCTGATGATTCCCCTGTAAGGAAGGCTTACAATGTAGGAGGCTTTGGGGCTTTGCGAGAGGGGGGAAAGTGGGGACATCATAGAAGTATGCATGATGTGGGAAAGGTGCAGAGCGATGTTTTCTCCCTCATAATATCAGAACCTGGATCTGGGGCTGAACCCGGGATCTGCCCGCCAAGGCTGGAGTAAGAAAGAGCCCTTGCCAGCTGGCCACGTTGGGCGCCTGCCTGGAGAGTGGAAGCCGGGGGTTGGAGGGACATCGTGCTGCTCCTGGCAACTCCCACCCAATCCGACGTCCTCCTCCGCCTGAATCCCGCTTCCCCCGGGACGCACTTCCCATCCTGGAGCGGCTGGGGTGGGAGCGCTCCCCACCCCCCTTTCCAGACCCCACTCACCTCGTTCTTCTTCTTCATGCCTCAGGTGTTTTCCTGAGTGTATCTTCAGAACAACCCTCTGTGAGGGAGGCTAAGCTGGCCCAAGGTAGCTCAGCCAAGTTGCCAAGGCCAGCGTTTACGACCACACATCCTTTCCCCTCAGATGAGAAAGCCGGGATGAGTCATGCTAGCAGCCCGTGGCCTTGATGGGCTTTGAGGCAGCCCAGAAGAAGGAGAAGGAGGAGGAGGAGGAGTTTGGATTTGATATCCCGCTTTATCACTACCCTAAGGAGTCTCAAAGCGGCTAACATTCTCCTCCCTCCCCCCCAACAAACACTCTGTGAGGTGAGTGGGGCTGAGAGACTTCACAGAAGCGTGACTGGCCCAAGGTCACCCAGCAGCTGCATGTGGAGGAGCTGAGACGCGAACCTCCTGGGAGGAGCAGCACTTTTCTCACGGGACAGAAGCGCACGACTTCCCCCTCCCACTTTCCGCCCGCCCCAGTCTTTCTACGGCGGCTCAGTTTAGCGGCTCATCCCAGGTGGGAATTCGGGTGGCGCTGCTTGCAGAAGGAGAAGTGGCTGGTACTAGCGGAACCTCCCATCTCAGGTAGGACTTCCGGGATCCAGACGAACGTTTTACCAAAAAGTATGGCTCGACTCCCGATTTCCCATTTAAAGGAAGGCAAAGCGACCTAAGTTTGGAGGACAGGTGAAAAAACCCACAAATTACATTTAAAGTTCTGTGAGATGCAAAGGAAAGCTTGCGTTTTAAACTTGCATTTTACAGCTTGCTGCTTGGTGCGGTTAACGGAATGGGGATATTGAGAAAGAAGAGACTTGGAATTAGAAGGTTAGGATTTCAGGGTTAGATGGCTTGGATATTTGTGGTAGATCAAGTTAGAGTAAATGCGCACCTTGAGAACCACTGTATTAGACGTGTGTGGCGTATTAAGAATCTGAAAATAGATATAAAGTTAGTTTATACACAAAGACTCTATTTTGGGTTTCACCAGAAGACACTTTTTATAGACAAAAGGGTGACGGATAAAGAGAAATGGTTAATCTATTGAGAGTTCTTAAAGTGGAAACGGGGAGATTGTAAAATTTAAACAAGGGGTTTCTCTTTTACACTTAATAAAAGAGGGTTGGGGTGTTGTTTATGGGTTCTTTTTCCGGGGGGGGGGGTTGCTGTTGCTGATGTTAATTTTTTATCTCTTTAGTTTGGATTATATGATTTACGTGGAATCTTATTATTTATGTGGATTTTTTTTTCCAATTTCGTTGTGTACTTTTTGGTATTTTGTTCATTGTTTATGACTAGTTTTGTTATGTTTGCAGTTATGTAATATATTTTTTTGTAAGCTGCCTTGCACATGGTTTGAAATTTGGAAAGGCAACATACAAATAAATAAATGATTGATTGATTGATTGAGAGATTCTAGTTGGAAATGAAGACTTGGGGTATGGAAGAGTGGAAGATGGGTTTTGAGATACAATTGTGCACATCATGTGATATCAAAAATGTGCAAACTTTTGTTGAAATCCTAAATGGAAGATGAACAGATTAAAAAGTGCATGATTAAAGGGGCAAGATTTTCTCTTTTTTGGTTATATTGTACAGTTGGAATAGTGGTAACATATGTGGACTATAGAGTTAAAATATACATTGAGTTATGACTTAAAATAGACTTTTAAATATATATATATTTAAGTATTGTTGGTATCTAACTCCCGAGAAGTTATTTAGAATACATGAAAACATACCAAATGTTTGTTGGAAATGTCAAGAAGATGAAGGGACATTTTCTCGTGCTTGGTGGACATGTGAAATAGCTTAAAACATCTGAGATACAAATACATACATTGTTTTTGAAGGTTCCTATTCAACTGTTGGGACTTACCGATATACAGAAAGACTTTCCTGACCATAGCGCTGCAGCAGCTCCGAGCCAAGTGCTAGGAAATGTTCCCCAGCAGATGCCATGCTAGGAGGTCCTGCACCACTGGGTTTTTCAAGTATTCAGAGAAATTGTGGGTTTTAGGGCTTAGAAATGGGTCAGTAGCTTCATTTGGCACTGCCAGAAAAGACTGCCCCTTCAAATTCTGTTTCTGTTTAGGCTGGGTATTCATCAGTATGCGGATGATACTCAGTCCTACCTCTCCTTCAAATCAGAACCAATGAAGGCAGTGACAGTCCTGTGTGAGTGTCTGGAGGTGGTTGAAGGATGGATGGCGACTAACAGATTGAAACTGAATCCTGACAAGACAGAAGTACTGTTTTTGGGGGACAGGAGGCGGGCAGGTGTGGAGGATTCCCTTTTCCTGAACGGGGTAACTGTGCCCCTGAAGGACCAGGTGCACAGCCTGGGAGTCATTTTGGACTCACAGCTGTCCATGGAGGCACAGGTCAAATCCCTGTCCAGGGCAGCTGTTTATCAGCTCCATCTGGTACGCAGACTGAGACCCTATCTACCCGCAGACTGTCTCGCCAGAGTGGTGCATGCTCTGGTTATCTCCCGCTTGGACTACTGCAATGCGCTCTACGTGGGGCTACCATTGAAGGTGACCGAGAAACTACAACTAATCCAGAATGCGGCAGCCAGACTGGTGACTGGGAGTGCCCGCCGAGACAATATAACATCGGTCTTGAAAGACCTACAGTGGTGCCTCGCAAGACGAAATTAATTCGTTCCGCAAGTCTCTTCGTCTTGCGAGTTTTTCGTCTTGCGATGCACGGTTTCCCATAGGAATGCATTGAAAATCAATTAGAGCACTGAACTGTCTTTAAATTCTTGGGAAAGTTACATGGTTGAAGTTTCTTTTGCTACAAAATTTTTAGATCTTGTTGCTACAGTATATTGGAGTATGCTGAAATAGTATCTATTGGAAAAGTGCTGTAACATATATCTACAAGCCTCCTGATATACTTGTCTTTAACTTTTTTTTTCTCCGTACTTGGACATTTTGTTTCGCTCCCCCTAGAGGGCTAAAGTAACGGGTGTAACAGTCTAGGACAGTGGAATTTTCCATCAGGGGACTATTTTTGTGGGAACGACCTTGGGACATGAGTGGCCCAGCAGAAGAGATAACCACCAGAGCCAAAGCTAAGCAACAACAACACCAGCAGCAGCAACAAAAGAAAAGAGGCTCAATTACAGGCGTAACTCCTACAGGAACAACAGGACAAGAAAAAGTGACAGCTGCCTCCATGGAGTCAGTGACACAAGCGTTACTCAAGATAAATCAATCTTTGGAGACTTTGACAAAGCAGAGTACAGAAAATACACAGAAACTAACAGAACTAACAGCAAGATTGGACTTGAACACAGAATCTATAAATAGGCTGGTTCAAGAAAATTCTGCAACACGTAAGATTGCAGAGGAAGCTAGAACTATTGCTGGAGAGACTCAAGAGAACTTAGAACCGATTGCTAAAAAGGTTCATGAACATGATGTAACTCTGGCCTTGTGGGAATTACAGAGAAAGGAAAGAAATCTGAAATTGAGACTGATTCCCGAGAGTGAAGGAGACAACCTGGCGGAGTTTTTAACACAAGAGTTTGCTGATTTCTGGGAAGATTTGGAGGAGGAAGAATTTAAGATAACAACAGCATTTAGACTGGGCAAAAGACTGAACAGAAAGACCCCGAGGGATTGCTTGATCACCCTGAGATCTAAGGAAGAAAGAGATAAAATATTAAAATTACACTACCAAAAGGCCTTGCAAATTGAAAATTCATCCATACAGATTTTCAAAGACATCCCTAAACATATCTTGGAGTTGAGAACATTCTACAAGGATTTGGTTTACCTGCTGAAGAAGAACACCATTCCTTTCAGGTGGGAGTTCCCACAAGGACTGTCTTTTGACTACAAGGGAAAGAAGGTGAAAATAAAGACAATACAAGACAAAGAGAGGTTCCTGGAAAGAAACCAAGAGGACTTACAGAAGGGAACGGTGGGTCCAATTGCAGAACAAAGGAGAGCATTAGACATTCTGAACCTACCTTTTGGACTTAACCCACCACCATCAGAGGAAGAGCAACAACTTGGAGCGGTTGGAGGAGTAACAGAAAAATAACAAGATGGCCCTGCAATTCCTTAGTTGGAATTGTAATGGGCTTAACATGCCTTTGAAGAGACGACAAGTTTTTCATATTTTGAAAAGAGAACAACTGGATTTGATATGTCTACAAGAAACCCATGTAACCAGAGCACACAGGAAATTACTCACAAATAAAAGATTAGGACAAGAATTTATTTCATCGGACAAAGTTAAGAAAAGAGGAGTTGTGATTTATGTAAAAGAGAAATGGGCTCCAAAAATGATGTTTAAAGATGAACAAGGAAGATATTTGGCAGTTGAAATACAAGTACAAGGAGAAAAATTTTTAATAGTTGGAATTTATTGTTGGAATTCTGCCTGGGTCAGAGGAATGTGCCACAGCGTAGGCACCGGCAGATATTCCTGTCGACCTCCCCGCGTCTCTACTCTGCTGATAAGCAGGCGAGGTCCCGGCAATTCTTCTCAGATATGTGAGAGGAACACACCGTTCATCATCTCTCCCCTTTGGTGTCCCCCAGAGAGGGGAAAGAAGCAGACAGAAAACTATTTACATCTTTTATTTCTGTCTCTCATATCAGTACAGAGAAACATGTCTGCACTCGACAACAGCAAGAAGAAACTCCACCCATGTACTTCCAGTACGGGTCATATGACACACACACTGAGCTAACATCCGGTGCTCAGTACAGATTGGACTGCCCCTTTGTTTCCATGGCAACAGTCACAAACATCCTGTCTGGCTTTCCAGCCACAAGCAGCTGACTGAGCTGCTGGAGCCTTTGCTTGCTGCAGCATTGGTGCTTTATGGTAACATCCTCCCCCTAAAGTATCAATGCGTGCTGCGAGCAAAGCGTCATCCAGAGAAGAAAACAAACAGTTGTTATACTTATAACATTCCCCTGTTGTTTCAGTTCCACCCTTGGAACTACCCGCCACTGGTTTTACCAATGTACCTCTCTGGTTGTGTGACTTCGCATTACCTTGGTTAACAACTCTCTGTTGTGCCTTTGTCTCTGACTCAGACACAGCTTCAATCTGTCCTTGGTCGTTTACAACAGCAACATATGCAAGGTTAGCAAACTCCTTTGAATACCTCTTGGGTGGTATACCCTTCGTTGCTCTCTCAGACCTACGTAAGAGCTGCTGCTCTTCTCTGCTTTCTGGTTCAGCTTTTGAACTCTCTGGAGAACCAGTAGTAAGCTTAATTAGTGGTTCATCCTCCTCTTCTGAGGGTCTAGTCATTATTTGAGATTTCCTCTCAATGACTGTGACAACTGAGCTGTCTGAGCTATCAGTGTCATCATCATCGGTACCACTGAACTCAATAAGATCAAACTCATCATCAGAATCATCTGTAGAAAAAGTGTTAACAATCACTCTCTCCTGTTCGGGAGCACTCTCTAGAAATTTTGTGAGAATCACCTGACCAGATTCAGACAAAATTACTCTGTAGAGACCTTTTTCATAACCTACGAAGATGCCTCTGGCATTCTTTACCCCACTTGGAGCTTCTGTTCTCACATGAGACCCGAAAACCTTAAAATAGGCAACAGAAGGTTTTCTATTAAACAGCTTCTCAAAAGGAGAACATCCCAACTCTGTTGAGACTTTCCTCAACCACACATGAAGATAGGACGCTAAAGATTCGGCCCAATATTCATGTGGCAAATGTGAACTCAGCAATTGCGCATGCATCCCCTTTTGCAATTCTTTGTTCACCCTAACACAGACACATTTCTTCCATGCTTCTTCGGAACTAGCAAGTTTGTGTCTTATCCCTTTCTCATCCAGGAACCTCTGGAAATCCTGTAAAAGAAAAACTGGCTTGTCATCTGTGAAAAGACAATCAATGTTAGCATCATGCATACTTTTAACCTTGTCACAAAACTCCTGAAACTTTTCTAAAGTTTCCTGCGGTTTCTTCATCATGTAAACCCAAGAATAATTTGTGTAACAATCAACACACATAAGGTAATATTTTGCACCGCCTCTAGATGGTTCTAGGGGACCAATCACATCAGCATACACCCGCTGAAACGCTCTGTCGACCTTTTTAGCCACCTTCTTGGTGTCCTTGTTGGTCAGACCTGCAAGAGAAAATTCGTTAGAATCAGAAGTATTACATTTCATGTAATCACTTTGATCAAAAGTCAACAAATACAGTCCATCTTTCTCTTTGGCAGTAAGAAACAGTTCTCCATCTTTGTAGATCTTGCATCTTTTAGCATCATAGTACAGTTTTAGTCCCTTCTTTGCAATCTGCGAAGCACTTAGCAGACTAAATTTCAGTTCTGGAACCAGGTAAACATCGCTTATAGTCAAGTTCAGACTCTCAAGATACACAGTTCCAATTCCGGTCGCTTCCAGTTCTTGACCGTTGGCTTGTTTCACAGTGAAGCTTTGCTTCTTCAACGTCGAAAACAGTCCTCTGTGTGGGCAGAAATGCTTCGTGGCGCCGGTATCGATTATGAATGCGTTCCCAACATCTGGCGTGGTTCCTTTCGCCATCATAGCCTTTGCAGGTTTCACCTGGCACTTGGTACGGCTTTTGCTTGACGCCTCAGGCTTTGTAGAGCTGTTCTTGGCTCCTTTTGACTGTCGTGGCTTCTTACAGTTCCGCTGTAGATGCCCAGTCTGTCCACAATTGTGGCATCGGACGGCACTCAATGCTACGGCATCACCAGCAGTGGGAGGATTCGAACTCTGTTCTTGCCTCCCCCTGTCTTTCTCTTCCAGTGCAGCAAGTCTGTCGTGTTCGTTCAGGACGACGGCACACACTCTTTCCGCGGTCAGATCCTGAGCAGGTAGCGAACCAAGCTGACTGGCAACAACCTTGTAGGTGCGGCTAAGGCTGTTGATCATCATGAAGCAAAACACTTCCTCCTGTAGATGGAAATTGCGTTCCACCATCTGTTGACGCAGGAACTTCATCTCTGTCAGGTGCGCTTGAACATCTCCATCAGGCGCTAATCTCAGATTGGTCAACTTCTCAAAATACAGCAACGCTGAAGAACCGGCATCTCTCTGATGCGTTGTACGCAGCGCATTCCAAACCTCTTGCGCAAATTCCAAATGCTGTATATGCACAAGCTGCGAGTCTGACACACACAGAATTATAGCAGTCCTAGCCTTCACATTCTGTGACTCTCAAGCACGCGTTGGTGCTGCTGGGATGGGATTCTCAATCACCCCAAACAGTCTCTGATTCTGCAGCAGGGCCTTCATCTTTACAGACCAAGATGAATAATTGTCATTGGTCAGGAGGGGTGGAGAAGGCAAGCCTCCCCCCTTCTTGGCATCCATTTTGAGTCCTTGCATTGACTCTGAAAACACAAGCCTCTAAAATCCAATAGCTGGCTTGTTTACACTCTTGACACCTGGCAACTCTGACTCTGGCTGCGTTGGAAAGTCCCTTCCAGCAGTTCGTGAGGACCTAGTCATAACAAAACTTGTTTTCGCCTCTCTGAAGCATAGTCTGACTGTCCAGCCCTCTCGAGTAACTTTCCATTTCTCCTCTCTGAGGCACAGCCTTCTAAAGGACGTTGCTTAGCAACAGTGCATTCCTTTCCTGGACAGGAAACCACAAAAATGCCTGGTATGCAGGCCTCTTCTAAGTTGGAGCTGCTTTCCCACACACGCTCTCCGTGAAGCAGGGAATGAATCAATCTGCATTCACTCTTTTAAGCCCTTAAAATCTCATACCTTGAGCATCGGCTTGGCTGTCAGCTTCTTCTGGTCAGCTTCTGGCTGCAGAGAATCAGCCTCTCAAAACAGGCTTCCATGGAGCAGAGGAGGACCTTTCACCAGCCTCTCATCCAGATGTCCGATGGATCGAAGAAAACTGCAACCATCCGAAGGCTGCCACTGTTAGAATTCTGCCTGGGTCAGAGGAATGTGCCACAGCGTAGGCACCGGCAGATATTCCTGTCGACCTCCCCGCGTCTCTACTCTGCTGATAAGCAGGCGAGGTCCCGGCGATTCTTCTCAGATATGTGAGAGGAACACACCGTTCATCATCTCTCCCCTTTGGTGTCCCCCAGAGAGGGGAAAGAAGCAGACAGAAAACTATTTACATCTTTTATTTCTGTCTCTCATATCAGTACAGAGAAACATGTCTGCACTCGACAACAGCAAGAAGAAACTCCACCCATGTACTTCCAGTACGGGTCATATGACACACACACTGAGCTAACATCCGGTGCTCAGTACAGATTGGACTGCCCCTTTGTTTCCATGGCAACAGTCACAAACATCCTGTCTGGCTTTCCAGCCACAAGCAGCTGACTGAGCTGCTGGAGCCTTTGCTTGCTGCAGCATTGGTGCTTTATGGTAACATTTATGCACCAAATGAAGGTAAGGCGGAATTCTTCAAGAAACTCCACGAAACTCTGATGGACTATTTGGATTATAATATGATAATTATGGGAGATATGAATGGTGTGGTTTCTACAAATATGGATAAAGCACAAAGACTGAGAATCTCAAAGGAAGGGAGACTTCCGAAGACCTTTTTTGAAATGACTGAAAACATGGACTTAATAGATATATGGAGAACAAGGAACCCTCTTGAGAGAGAAGGAACATTCTTTTCTCAAGCAATGATGACCTGGACCAGAATTGATCAAATCTGGATCACTAGTGGGATGGCTCCAAAGATTAAGAAGATAGAAATCTGCCCAAAAACTTTCTCCGACCATAACGCCGTAAAGATGGAAATGAAACTCACAACAACTGGTCAATTTAGATGGAGGATGAACGACACCCTGTTTAGAGACAAGGAGGTCCACATGAAGGCCCAAAAAACCTTAAAGGACTACTTTGAAATAAATTTAAAGGCCGACGTGGAAAAAAGAGTGATCTGGGATGCAAGTAAAGCTGTGATGCGAGGTTTTTTAATTCAACAAAACTCAATAAAGAGGAGAAAGCAGAATGAGAAGAAGGAAAAGATTTTGGAAAAGATAAAAGAAGGAGAGAAAAAATTAAGATCAAAACCAAAGTCCCAGGAGATTTTGAGAGAGATTAAGTTATACCAGACACAATACATGGAATTGATGAATCAAGAGATTGAGTGGAAGTTAAAGCAAATGAAACAAAAGACATTCGAATCGGCAGATAAATGTGGCAAACTTCTGGCATGGCAATTGAAGAAAAGGCAGAAACTAAATACAGTTACAAGTCTAGAAGTGGAGGGAAAGAACATATCTAAACCTAATGAGATTAGAAACTACTTCCTGAGCTACTTTAAAAAACTTTATTCTCAAGGACCACAAAATGAAGAGGACATAGATAAATTCCTTAATAAATATGGATTACAAAAAATCTCTCATCAAAGCAAGGTGGATTTAAACCAGAGAATAACAGAACAAGAGATAGAGGGTGCCATTCAGGACATGCAATTGGGCAAATCCCCAGGGCCAGATGGACTGACTTCCAGATATTATAAATCTTTGAAGGAATGGTTGGTTCAACCGTTAAAGGAAGTCTGTAATGAGATCTTAGAGGGAAAAAAGGCACCAGAATCGTGGAAAGAAGCGTATATTTCACTCATACCAAAGACAGAGACTGAAAAGACTCAACTTAAGAACTACCGCCCAATATCATTACTCAATGTGGATTACAAAATCTTTGCAGACATTTTGGCAAAAAGATTTAAAAGAGTGTTGATGGAGAAGATTCATAAGGACCAAGCAGGCTTTCTACCAAAAAGGCATTTATCAGACAACGTAAGAAATATAATAGACATTTTGGAATTGCTAGAGGTGAATATAAACACCAAAGCAGTCTTGATCTTTGTGGATGCGGAGAAAGCCTTTGACAATATTTCTTGGAGTTTTATGAAAAAGAATCTTCATGGGATGGGGGTAGGCCAAGGATTTGAGAACGGTATGGGTGTGATATATTCTGAACAAAAAGCTAAGCTGATTGTAAATAATGTGATAACTGAGGAACTGTGTTCCTTCTAAGAAAATTGTTAATAAGAGGTAGAAGCTTCGATAGACAACAATTGTCTATCTATAGAGTCCAGTCCTGATATCAGTCTCTAAGATCAGCCAGGGTTTCCTGGCTTCTTATTGGAAAATGCCTTCCCCACTTGTTTCAGTCTCTTTCAGGTCCCCTCCCCCCCTTCTTACTTCCGTGCCGAGTGAATTTACTCCTGAGTAAGCTTCCTTCAATAAGGGAGGGGGGCACATTCTTTGCTAAAAGTACCCGACATCTCACTTTCCTATGTACCGTGTTGTTGGTTTTCGTTTTTTTTTTTAAAAAAAATCTTAATTAGGCGTACTATTCCGATGCAAGTTCAGAAACATTATTAACTTTTGTATCCCTTTGAAATCAAATCCAGGGCTGTTTTCTTATTTGTGAGTGGTTATATCAACTGAAATAACCCTGTGCTTATAAAATATTCTCTCCCAGATTCTCTTCCTATCTTATCTTAGGAAAACTGTTCTACCTTTAAGATCATTTCTCTAGGAACTTGCACTCTTTAGTCTAAGGAAGTAAACTCTCACTCAAACTAGCTTCAAGATCTGCTAAAAGGGTTCTGTATAAAGTTGGGTACTTTTATTTTCCTCTTCCTTAGTACATGATAGGAGCATTGATTGTGGTCTCTTCCCCAGTTGTGCCTGTGTACATAAGTATGTGTGTGTCTCTCTGTAGGACAAATCTTGCTATGTACCCTGTATTTTAGGGTTGGACTAGATGACCCCAAGGTCCCTTTCAACTCTCCCAATTTGTGGCTGTGTGGAGGGCCATGTGTCTGCAAGCATGTGATGAGTTGAAATTCAGCCCAGCTTTGCTCTTTGTTTTAATGCAACATTTCAATGGTATAAAAGGTTTTGCTGAGACATGAACTCTGCACATGCACAGATGCTAGATCGGCTAAAAAAGAGAGAGAGAGGCAAAGGGGGGGAGAGGAGGTTTGGAGAGCGTGGGCTGCAGGGAGAAATTTATCCAAATTTCCTTATGTAAAACTTGGAACCATTGAGGGAAACCACCCTTAATGTGTCCTTTGCTCCAGGGGCTACGTAAGACAAAAGGGTTAAGCACTGGACCATCAAAAGTCAAGAGGCTACCAAGTTCCAATCTAACATTCAAAAATTCTTTTCACAGTTTTCTCACTGAGTTTGTCTCTTATCTGGTTTTGTTTTCTGAGTAGTATATACCTAGGCATTATAAGAACAACATTCCTGACAGAGATCTTCACAGGAAATAAAAATTCCCTTTCAAACAGGATACGAGAACCCTAAGAGAATTTGGACTCACATAAGCAAAATGTTTAATAACTTGCCAATTATGTTCAAATTAACAAAGGTTTTGTCCCTTCGTTTCTTCCACAGCCAAACTAAGTGAAGGAAATTAAATGTAAATGATTATAATATTTAAATGGATAAAATGCTTAACTATGAGTTTGTCTTTACAGCCTCCCAAGAAGAAAATCCCCTGACAAGAGGAAAAGAATCTTTCACTTATTGAAAAAGGAAAAATTGGACTTGATATGTCTGCAAGAAACCCATGTGACTAGAATACATAGGAAAGTATTAATTAATAAAAGATTAGGTCAAGAATTTATTTCATCAGATAAAGTTAAAAAGAGAGGAGTGGTGATTTACGCAAAAGAAAGTTTATTACCAAAACTCATTTTTAAAGATGACCAAGGAAGATTTGTGGCAATTGAAATACAATTTCAAGGAGAGAGACTGTTGATAGTAGGGATATATGCACCAAATGAGGGGAAATCAGAATTTTTAAAGAAACTGCATGAGACGTTGTTGGACTTTATGGATTATAACATTATTATGCTTGGAGATATGAATGGAGTGGTATCGACAAATATGGATAAGTCAGAAAGACAAGTGGTGACAAAAGATGGAAGACTACCGAAAACTTTTTTTGAAATGACAGACAATATGGACTTAATCGATATCTGGAGAACTAAGAACCCCCTAGGTAGAGAGGGGACATTCTTTTCTGAAGCCCAAAAGACTTGGACAAGGATTGACCAAATCTGGATAACCAGAGGAATGGCTCCCAAGATTCGAAAAGTGGAAATTTGCCCAAAAACTTGCTCCGACCATAACCCTGTGAAAATGGAAATGAAACCAACATTGACTGGTTCCTTCAGATGGAGGATGAATGACGCCTTGTTTAGAGATCCAGAAATTACCAAGAAGGCCCAAAAAATTATGAAAGACTATTTTGAGATAAATTTGAAGACCACTGTGGAAAAAAGAATAATCTGGGATGCAAGTAAAGCTGTAATGAGAGGGTTCTTGATACAGCAGAATGCAATAAAAAGGAGAACTCAAAATGAGAAAAAGGAAAAGATTTTGGAGAAAATAAGAGAAGGAGAGAAGAATCTTAGAGCTAAACCAAAGTCACAAGAGATCTTGAGAGAAATCAAGTTATACCAAGTACAATACATGAAAATGATAAATCAGGATATTGAATGGAAAATTAAACAGATGAGACAAAAGACCTTCGAATCAGCTAACAAATGTGGGAAGCTGTTAGCGTGGCAGTTGAAGAAGAGACAAAAGTTAAATACGGTTACCAACCTTGAAGTGGATGGGAAAAACATACAGAACCCACAGGAGATTAGAAATTGCTTCCAGAGATATTTTAAACAACTTTATACACAAGGGCCGCAGATTGAAACAAAAATTGACCAATTTTTGAAAAGTAATGGATTACAAAAAATCTCTCAAGAAAATAAATTATTATTGAACTACAAAATAACTGAACAAGAGGTGGAAGGTGCAATTCAGAGTATGCAATTGGGCAAATCTCCAGGGCCTGATGGATTAACCTCCAAGTACTACAGAACTTTGAAAGACTATCTAATTCAACCATTAAAGGAGGTTTGTAATGAAATTATGGAGGGGGGAAAAGCGCCTGAGACGTGGAAAGAAGCTTATATCACACTTATACCGAAAACTGAGTCTGAAAAGACACAACTTAAGAACTATCGCCCCATATCCCTACTTAATGTGGATTACAAAATCTTTGCAGACATTTTGGCTAGAAGACTGAAAAAAGTATTGGCAGAGGTGATACATAAAGACCAGGCCGGCTTTCTCCCTGGAAGGCATCTATCGGACAATATGAGGAATATAATTAACATTTTAGAAAAGCTGCAGGTGAACATCAACACAAAAGCAGTTTTGATATTTGTAGATGCGGAGAAAGCCTTTGACAATATTTCCTGGAGTTTTATGAAGAAAAACCTTCAGGGGATGGGGGTTGGACAAAACTTTGAAAATAGTATAGGTGCGATTTACTCTGAACAAAAGGCAAAATTGATAATTAATAGTGTGGTGACAGAAGAGTTTAAAATAGAGAAAGGGACACGACAAGGCTGCCCAATTTCCCCATTACTTTTCATTTCGGTTCTAGAGGTTTTGCTAAATATGATTAGAAGGGACCATTTGATCCAAGGTATCCAGGTCGGAGTTAAACAATACAAACTTAAAGCTTTTGCAGGTGACTTGGTTTTGACATTACAGGAGCCAACATTTAGTACCAAGAGGGCTTTGGAAATAATCCAGGATTTTGGGCAGGTGGCAGGTTTTAAACTGAATAAATCAAAAACCAAGGTTTTGGAGAAAAATTTGACACCGATAGAGAGAGAGGGGTTTCAGAAAGAGACAGACTTAACATTGGTTAAGAAGGTAAAATACCTGGGGGTGAATATGACCTCTAAGAATGTGGATTTATTTAAAGATAACTATGAGAAATGTTGGTCAGAAGTGAAAAAAGATTTAGAAATTTGGTCAAATTTGAAGCTTTCCTTGCTGGGCCGAATTGCTGTTATCAAGATGAATGTATTGCCGAGAATGTTATTTTTATTTCAATCATTGCAAATCATTGATAAGATGGATTGTTTCAAGAAGTGGCAAAGAGATATATCTAGATTTGTCTGGCAGGGCAAAAAGCCCAGAATAAAATTTAAGATACTTACTGATACCAAAGACAGAGGGGGGTTTGCCCTGCCAGACCTTAAACTTTATTATGAATCAGCAGCTTTTTGCTGGCTGAAGGAATGGCTGCTTCTTGAAAATACAGATGTTTTGGATCTTGAAGGTTATGGTAATATATTTGGGTGGCATGCATATTTGTGGTATGGCAAGGTAAAAGCACATAAGGCATTTAAAAACCATATTGTCAGGAAAGCATTGTTCAATGTCTGGATAAGATATAAAGACTTTCTGGAGAGTAAAACCCCAAGGTGGCTTTCACCTATGGAAGCGAAAGCTTTGAAAAAAACTTAACATGGAGGCCAAATGGCCAAAATACTGGGAAATTTTAGAACAGGAAGGTGACAAATTGAAATTGCAGAGTTATGAGAAGCTTAAAGAGAAGGTGCGAGACTGGTTACATTATTTTAAAATAAGAGAGGTTTATAATTTGGATAAAAAAATTGGTTTCCTTGCGGACGATTTGGTTATAATGGTGGAGGAACCGATGAACAATGCAACTGAAGTCTTAGAGGAAATTGAAAAATTTGGTGAGGTGGCTGGCTTTATATTGAATAGGGGGAAGACAAAAATTTTGACAAAAAATATCGATCAAACAATGATAGAGGTGCTACAACAACAAATAGGTATTGAAATTGTTAGAAAGGTTAAATACTTGGGCATATGGTTAACAACTAAAAATATTGACCTATTCCAAAATAATTATGTACCGGTATGGCACGGAATTAAGAAAGATTTGGAGAGATGGGGAAGGTTAAAATTATCCTTTTGGGGCAGGATAGCAATGATCAAGATGAACGTGTTGCCAAAGATGATATTTTTGTTTCAGATGATCCCAGTATTAAGAGGAGTTAAGATCTTTAAGGAATGGCAAAGAATGATATCAAGATATATCTGGCAGGGCAAAAAACCAAGAATTAAATATAAACTGTTAACGGATGTAAAGGAAAGAGGAGGTTTTGCCCTGCCAGACTTGAAGTTATACTATGAGGCATCATGTCTTTGCTGGGTAAAAGAATGGATAAGATTAAAAGACACAAAATTGTTGGATTTGGAGGGATTCGATAATCGATTCGGGTGGCATGTTTATCTATGGAGAGAAAAGAAAAAAGGCCACAAATCGTTTGAAAATCATATCTTCCGGAAATCTTTAATTGAAGTTTGGGACAGATATAAAAATATATTGGAAAGGGGAGTGCCACACTGGTTATCTCCACTAGAGACCATAGCAATTAAGAAAATTAATATGAGGAGTAATTGGATTACATATGGTGACTTGGTCATGAAAGAAGGGGATAAATGGAAAATAAAACCATATGAGCAAGTAAAAGAACAAGTATATGACTGGTTGCAATACCTTCAGATAAGGGACATGTTTAATAAGGAGGTCAAAGAAAGAAGATACAATGAAAAAGAATCGAGATTCCAATTAGAAATTATTAATAATGACTGTAAGATAATATCCAAAATGTATAAAATTCTATTGGAATGGCAAACAATGGATGAAGAGGTGAAAGAGGTAATGATCCATTGGGCCAGGGACTTGGGATATAGTATAGAACTGGAGGAGTGGCAAAAAATATGGACTGAAAATTTGAAATTCACGGCATGTATAACGTTGAAAGAAAACACTATGAAGATGGTGTACAGATGGTATATGACACCGGCTAGGCTTGCTAAAATGTATAAAGTTTGTAACAAATGTTGGAGGTGTAAGGAGAAGGAGGGCACATTTATGCACATGTGGTGGGAATGTAAAAGGGTGAAGGGGTTCTGGGAAACAATATATATTGAGTTAAAGAAAATATTGAAGTATAACTTTGTAAAGAGACCAGAGACTTTTTTACTGGGAGTAACTAGAAATGAAATAAATAAGAGGGATAAAAAGCTTTTTCAATATGCAATAACAGCTGCGAGAACCCTATTGGCTCAGAGATGGAAAAACGAAGAAACACCGACTTTGGAAGAATGGAGAGCAAAATTAACAGATTACGCAGAATTGGACAAATTAACCGGGAAAATCAGATTTCAAAGAGACCATAAGTTCCTGGAGGACTGGGTAAAATTTAGAGAATATTTGAAAACTGTATGTGAGGATCATACAACGCTAGTGTGTTTTAAAGAAGCTTTGTGAAAAAATAAGGAATATTGCAAGAAAGAAAATGAAGGTAGGAAAATGTATCTAAAGGTGATATCATAATTAAGGAATGCGTAGGTAGAGGAACAACTATGGAAGACTACTAGAGGAATTGAGGGAGGTCCAATAAGTGTAACTATGTGATGTGGAAATTGATTTTTTGAAGATATTAAGAAAACTTTCAATAAAAAATATAAAAAAAAAAAAAATTGGTTTCCAGGTGGAAAAATCAAAATTAGAAACAGAACTGTTAGAACCCAATGCTAAGATACTTTCAAGAATGTATAATCTGCTGTTGAAATGGAATACTGAGGAAGAAACGGTAAAATCTGCAATGATAAAATGGGCACAAGATATAGGATATAATATTATGTTTGCTGACTGGGAGAAGTTGTGGACCACCGGGATTAAATTTACGGCATGTAATGCCCTAAGAGAGAATATTATGAAAATGATTTACAGGTGGTACATGACTCCAGTCAAGCTTGCAAAAAATATATCATTTGCCCGATAACAAATGTTGGAAATGTAAAGAAATTGAAGGTACATTCTTTCACCTTTGGTGGACGTGCCCAAGGATTAAGGCTTTCTGGGAGATGATCTATAATGAAATGAAAAAGGTATTTAAATATACTTTCCTGAAGAAACCAAAGGCCTTTCTCCTGGGCATAGTTGGCCAATCGGTGCTAAAGAAGGATAGAACTTTCTTTATGTACGCTACAGCAGCAGCAAGAATTCTCATTGCAAAGCATTGGAAGACACAAGACTTACCCACCCTGGAAGAATGGCAGATGCAACTAATAGACTATATGGGACTGGCAGAAATGACCGGCAGAAATGACTGGCAGAATCCGAGACCAGGGAGAAGAGTCGGTGGAAGAAGATTGGAGGAAATTTAAAACTTATTTACAGAAATATTGTAAAATTTTTGAATGCTGATGACATTGAAATGAATTGAAGGGGTTCTAGCAACAAGGTAAAATGTAAGATGGGATTGATAACAGATAAACTAATAGGATATGAATTTGCTGAACCAATTCTTAAAAGGGATACAAAAAAGGGAGGCGAGAGGAAGTCAGGAAAATAAGTTAACTAAAGATGAGAAATCAAAAAAGAGGGAGTTTTGTTTTCTTTTATATGTGTTTTTTCTTCTTCTTTTTTGTGTTTAATGTTTGTATTTTTGTATTTTGTAATTTTGTATTTTGTATTTTTCTGTTTTTGTATTTCTTTGAACTTTTCTATTGATAAAACTTAATAAAATATTAATGAAAAAAAATAATTTTAGAATATTCTCTCCTTTCTTGACTATTATCTTCCTCCTTAAAAAACAAACAAAAAACAACAACAACAACAACAACAAATTATGTCTTCAGATCCCCCCCCCCCCCTTGCAGGCCTATTTCCAAAGGGTGCTTTGCGGGAGACCAAAATATTAAGACCATCTCCTCACCAGCTAAGCAGCCTGCCAATGCATCACAGTGGCCACAACAATTTCTTCCCATAAAAGACTTGAGAAACTGACTAATTGAATTTTGAAGGAAATGCCCTTGTGCCCAGGTTTGGAAATACATGTAAAAGCAGCAAGAATTGTCTCAAGATCACATTATTGCCTCAAGGTATGGTGTAGAATTAATAATTTGTATGTTTTGTGTATTATGTGTTATTATGTAGGAATGCTGAAATGTGTCTGATAGCATGTTATCTCCACAAAGGGGGGGGGGGGCAAAATTTCTGTGTGTAATTGTTTCTGTATAATGTAGGGTACATAACCATGAACAACAGAAGGATATGGCTTACACCCCAAGTTTTTTCATGGAGGATTCTCATATATTACATGCTTTCCGATAGAGCAGGCTATATTTAGATTAAGTCAACTGATGATCATATTCCCTTGTCCCACCTGGCACTCTGCAGAGTGCCAACCTTCCCTACCCATTTATTTATGTATTTAATGTTTTTCTATACACGAAGTTCCCAGAAAGAAATTACCTTTTACTATTTCTTTCTTTCTGTTCCAGAAAACTATTTCAAATCTCTTCTATGACTTCTCTGTATCTCTTGCAGATTCAGTACTGTCTTTAAGTAGCAATTGTTCTGTATTTATTTATTAATCTTGGTCTTCCCGTATAGCTGTGAAATTAATCTAACCACAACCAAGTATTATTCTTGGAACCATATTTTATCAGGTAGCTTTGAAGCAACACTCTTTATTATTATTTGAGATGTTTTGATTAGAATGCCAAATGAAAATGGGTGTAGATCATGTCCCAAATTTTATTTATCTATTTGAGGACACGACTACCATATGTGGAATAAGGTTCCTTCACTTTCCTTACATCTCTAACATATTATTATTATTATTATTATTGATAACAAGAAACGTGTATATGCCTTGATGTAGCAGGAATGGTCCCTTATAGAGTTAAATTGACTCATTTGGACAAGTGCCCTTTTTAAGAATGGTTTTGTTTTAACATATTGGTTTTGAAAAGTTGAGAACCATGGGGCAAGATAAATTCAAATTGGACTCTGTTGGAATTGGGCACGTGTATCCAGGCTGCAACTAGCTTTTGGTCCTTTAAGAGCAAGTGAACAACTTTCCATGAGTGCAAGACCAGAGCCTGCAATAATAAAACCCCATAGAAAAGCCAAGGCAAAGACATCTCTCTCGTGATATGTCCAAACCTGTGCCAGCTATGGTGAGTGCCAGGCGACATGGTTAAATGAAAGCCCTTAGGGGATTCAACAGGATGTGTTACTGTACCACTATGCCGGTGTGAGACCACAGAAGAGCTAGCTTGGCACCTGAAAACACAAAAACGGTGGGGCTAAAAAGCAAACTGCATTTTTTCAGTCAGTAGTGGACCTTCCTGCTAAATGTAAAGCATACACCACTATTGAAAATGTTTCTCCCAAGAGCTAGAATGCCACAAGTAATTTAGTAACAAAATACAACAGGTGTTCTTTTTATGTAATATCCTATATCCGGCTATCTGCACTGCTATACTTGCAAATGACTGTAAGAGGCATGGCTTGCAAGTCCCTTACAGGTTTGCATAAACCCACACATCTGGTACGGTAGATACCAAGTTATTATTTAGCGCATATCTATATAACACGCGCGTACATTGTATTAGTCCATGTTGCTCCCTCCTTTGCTGCCCTGCTCAACCCACCTCCTTTTCCATTAGAGCCTATTCCCACTCACAAGGCACCCCTACCTTCTTTTTTTTTTTTTAAGATATTTGTCAGAGCTGCCCTAGGTCCCAGCTCACAAAGGACCAACGCCAGTTCGTTGTTATATACAAAGGTCTTTATTGAAGTTCATTTTCGTTTACACAGCCGCAGCGTGCAGCTCTACGTCTGAAACTCTAGACTGCTGAAGCTCCGTCTGAATCTCCTCCCCCCAGACACCAGTTTAAGACTCTAGCCTTGCTCCACCTCTTCCTCTGCTCTTTCCTCCTCTGGGTCCGCCTGTCAGCTGGGGTCTCGCCCTTCCTAGACTCTTCTGACGCTGAGTCCCCTGAGTCTTACCCCTGCCTCCAGCGGGCTTTAGGACCTGGTTCCCAATCCGGGCTTTCTGCTGTCCCGCACGCCTGTACATTTGAACTTGGCGCGCGCGCCCAGCCGGCAACCTTCCTCCTGACTGTTACACTGCTCCTGTCACTGCTTCCCCCTTCGGGGAGGCTAGCTGGACTTGACCTCCCCTCCGTTCCCCCACTCTCCGATAGAGGCGTGGTCAGTCTCGACTCATCTTCTCTCCCTGCTGGAGGAGACGCTGGCCCTGACACCTGGGACTCTTCCCCCCCACTACGCTCTGGTGGGGAAGCTGGCCCTGATCTCCAGCTGCTGCTTTGGGAGTCCCCGCTGGCCCCCCTTGCCCTGACCATCGGCACCTCCTTCTGGGAATCTTCTGATTCGCTGGAGAACCTCATGGAATCTCTCAGGTCACTGCTATACCCCCCTACGCTGCCCTCCGATTCTTCCCCTTCGCTCTCCATTTCCTGTCTCCCCTGTGCCTCTGTTCCTGAGGCCCTGACAATATTTATTGAAATTTTTTTTAAAACAACAAACAAACCACCACACATACAAGATACCCTCACCATACAGAAAGAAAAAGTCAAAGGAAAGTTAAAAAATAAACAAAGAATAAAAGAAAGGTACATACAAAATACAATTGTTCATGAGTCGTATTTTCATAATCTTTGGACTTCCTCACATCACCCTTGCCTGCGTTCTCAGTCACATAGTTATAGACAGCAATTTATTACCTTATTTCAGTTCTTATTTTGTAAATTTCCAATATTATGTCCCAAATTTTAAATAACTTTATCGTAAATTAAGCTGCTTGGTTTGAAGATAATGTTACTTCAAATTTCATCGTTTCTTAGACCTCACTTGTTCTCATATGTCTTACAACAAAATTACTGCTGCCATGTTACTTTCAATCGTGCATTCTCCTAACATTCATACAGTTTATAGTGTTTTTGTAAATAGTCTTTAAATTTTTTCCAGTCCTCTTCCACGGTCTCTTCTCCCAGGTCCCGAATTCTGCCAGTCATTTCAGCCAGTTCCATGTACTCTATCAGTTGCGTCTGCCATTCTTCCAGTGTGGGTAAATCTTGGGTCTTCCAGTGCTTTGCGATGAGTATTCTTGCTGCTGTTGTTGCATACATAAAAAAGGTTCTATCTTTCTTTAACACCCCTTGGCCGACAATGCCCAAAAGGAAGGCCTCTGGTTTCTTAAAGAAGGTATACTTAAATACCTTTTTTAACTCATTATAGATCATTTCCCAGAAAACCTTAACCCTTGGGCACGTCCACCAGAGGTGAAAGAATGTTCCTTCAGTTCCTTTACATTTCCAACATTTATTATCGGGCAGATGGTATATTTTTGCCAGCTTGGCTGGGGTCATGTACCACCAGTATATAATTTTCATAATGTTTTCTTTCAAGGCATTACATGCCGTGAACCTCACTCTGGTGGTCCATAACTTTTCCCAGTCAGCAAACATAATATTGTGCCCAATGTCCTGTGCCCATTTAATCATAGCTGATTTGACAGTTTCATCCTGCGTATTCCATTTCAACAGCAAGTTATACATTTTTGAAAGTACCTTAGTCTTAGATTCTAACAGTTCTGTTTCTAGTTTTGATTTTTCCACCTGGAAACCTTTTTTTTTTATCTGCCTTAAAGACCTCCCTAATCTGAGCATAATGTAACCAATCTCGCACTTTGTCCTTTAGTTTCTCAAAACTCTGCAATCTCCAGGTATCTCCTTCTTTTTCTAGTATTTCCCAATATTCTGGCCAATTGGCCTCCATATTGAGTATTTTCTGGGCCACAAGGCACCCCTACCTTCACTGAGATTTAGGGTGCAGAGAAAAGATTTGCAAGTTCTTACAGAACTTTAATGCAAATCTATCTCCGAATGGGGGACTGATACGGAAGGGGGGGCATGTCGTCTTCACCTCCTTCTTCCCTACAATATATCCATTTATTTCCAATTGTAAATGTCAAAAGGGACTAAAATCTATAAAATTCATAGAAAATCAACGTGCCGATTTGCTCAATTTCTCTAGGACTCCAGGACACCTCCCCTGTTCTCCATAATCCCTCAAGCAAGGTGTCAAGACCCTAATCCTGTCAAACACCCCAGTGCTCCCTGTAAAGAAACCTTCAGCAGAGGGAGCCCCAGTCCGGTATCGTTTCGTCCAAGATCTGAGACTGGTAAACCAATTCGTAATACCCCGCCACCCAGTGGTGGGCAACCCAAACTGTCTTCTAAACGCCATCCCGGCGGGGACAATGTGGTACACCGCTGCGGACTTATGCTCCGCCTTTTTCAGTATACCTTTAGACCCCGCCAGCCAGTTCCTTTTTGCATTCACCTGGGGACCCAGCCAATTAACTTGGACCAGGCTGCCCCAGGGTTACGTGGAATCACCTGGAATCTTTTCTGCGATATTACATCAAGATTTACAGGATATACACCTACCTGCTGGCTCCGCCCTCTTGCTCTACGTAGATGATTTGCTTTATGTTCTACCAGTGAGGAGGCATGCAAATTAGACACCAAACACCTCCTTTCAGAACTAGCACACAAGGGACACAAGGTGTCCCCAAAAAAGTTGCAATACTGTAAACAGGAAGTAAAGTACCTCGGGCACATCCTAGGAGTGGGTACCCGACGCCTAGCAACCGATAGAATCGAAGATGTCACCAAAATTCCCCTCCCCAAGACAAAGCGGCAATTGCGCAGCTTCCTCGGAATGGCCGGCTTCTGCCGGGCTTGGATTGCTGGTTATAGTGAAATAACGAAACCTTTATCTGCTATGACCCGCCAAGACCACCCAGATACACTGGTTTGGGAGGAGGAAGCCTATAAATCTTTTGATCGCTTAAAACGAGAATTAAGATCTGCCCCCGCCTTGGGCCTGCCAGACTACCAGATTCCCTTCAATCTGTTCATTCATGAACAAGTGGGGGTAGCCTCAGGGGTCCTAACTCAACCCTTCCGAGATCAAGAAAGGCCAGTAGCCTGTTACAGCTTACAGCTAGACAACACCGCAAAGGGAGCAGTGAGTTGCCTGAGAGCTATTGCCGCCGCTGCGATCCTCCTCGAAAAGGCTCAGTAAACAGTGTTGGGACATGAAATCGCCATCCATGTTCCCCATTCCGTCTCCACCCTTCTAACCCTGAGAGGCTGTCACCACTTCTCAAACTCCCGCCTAAACCGATACGAAGCCCTCCTGCTAACTCCATCTAACGTCACCATTAAACAAGTCAACTCCCTCAACCCGGCTACCTTGTTACCCCTCCCTGATGATGGCACCCCACACCATGACTGCACCACAATAGTCCGCCAAGCCGAGAAGCCCCGAGAGGATCTAGCTCACCTTCTCCTAGAAAATCCGGACCTAATACTTTACACTGATGGCAGCTCTAATGGGGAAAGAAAGACCGGATATGCCATTATCTCTGACTTTGAAGTTTTAGAATCAAACCCAATTAACCCACAGTATAGTGCCCAAGCCGCGGAATTAATTGCACTCATACACGCTTGTGAAATTAGCAAAGGCAAAAGGACCACCATTTACACAGACAGCAAATACTGCTTCGGGCTGGTACACACGACCAGCCAGATTTGGCTCCAAAGAGGCTTCTTAACTGCAGCCGGCTCTCAAATTTCACATGCCGCCCTAGTGGAGAGACTGCTAACAGCTATCCACTTGCCCAGCGCAATAGCTGTCGTCCATTGCAAGGCGCACACCAAGGGAAGGGATTCAGTCTCTCTCTCTTTTTTAAAAAAAATAATAATATTTATTACTTTTTCAACAATTTAAACACTACACACAAAAAAGAACAATAAAGAGAAAAGGGAAAAAAGAACAATACAATACAATACAATACACAAACACTACATAACACTAACACATTAAACTGACAAAACAAAACAAAAACAATTTAAAACACATCCAACAATTTCAATATCTTATCTTTCATTCACTTATTTCAACGACCTCCTCACACCTCCCTTTTTGTATTCCACTTCTGTTAATTATTTCAGCAATTCCTTTCCATCTTCCTGTTTTCTATCCTATAATTATCTTAACACATTCTATCCTTATTTTTCCTTTAATATTCTATTAATCTATTTATACTTAATTCCTTATAACATTTCTACTAAAGCCATATAACTTCATTCCAACATTCTTCTAACATTCATTAATTTTACAGTATTTCTATAAATAGTCTTTAAACTTTTTCCAGTCTTCTTCCACCAACTCTTCTCCCTGGTCTCGGATTTTTGCCAGTCATTTCCGCCAGTTCCATATAGTCCATCAACTTCATCTGCCATTCTTCCCGAGTGGGTAAATCTTGTGCCTTCCAATTCTTCGCGATGAGCATTCTTGCTGCTGTTGTTGCATGCATAAAAAAAGTTCTATCCTTCTTTAACACCAATTGGCCGACCATGCCCAGGAGAAAGGCCTCTGGTTTCTTCAAAAGGGTATATTTAAATACCTTTTTCATTTCGTTATAAATCATCTCTCAGAGTGTCTTAATCCTTGGGCATGTCCACCAAAGGTGAACTCTAATCCTCAGATTTGTCTGTTTTTCTTTAAGTTCAATCATAGAAAGCGTCAACTTATGTTCATCAAGTTGCCTCTGTAGGGCTGGGACTCTCCCTCTCTCCAGTTGTGTTACTTTACATTCAGCAGCAACGGCTTTCTCCCTGGCTTCATCCGCAGTTTGCCGTATCAAAGTAGATTCCTGTATCAATTTCTGGGTGGTGTCTGTATTGGTATTATTTATACTTTCTGTATTTAAGTCGATTTTAGTAGTTGGAACATCCACTTTCGGATTTATCGCATCTATTTTCTTGTTAAGCTGTTCCAGTGAATCATTTATCTTATATAATGCAGTCACTAAGGCCTCTTCTGTCGACATTCCTCTTGGTTTTGAGTGTACTGGTGCAAAGGCAGCAGCAGAAGAAGCGGGGGGGGGGGGGCTGATGTTGAATCTCTCCTGGGTTGTTGCCAAGTCCTCCCAGACCTTAATGTTTTGTCAGCAGTTGACTGGTCTGTTTTTCCCTTTCCATTTGCCATAGCACTTAAAAGATTCAGGGTCTGTCCCAGAGTCTCACAGTTTTTTATTTTGCAGCTGGAAATTCCCCTAGCCCAGCTCTTGTAAAGCAACCAGTTTCAAAGACTTCCACTAGGGGGAAACAGTTTCTATTTATAATAGTCAATAATATCCTCTTTTAAACACAATTCAAACACTCCAAAGTTAGTTTCAATTTTCAGTTACTTTTACTCCTTTTTAAAAGCAGCCGGAGACAGTAGAAACAATGTATTTCTCTTATTTAGCTAGCTGTCAATGGACGTTCTAAATGCTGTCAATGAAGAGTCCAAAAGACGTCAGTCCTGGTAGCAGCCCGTTTCCAGGGTCAGAGCAGCGGTATTTTAGCTCTCTTGGCTCTCTGCCACCGGCATACTCAGTCCACAACTTCCCCCCCCCTCTTCTCCTGCCTCCAAGGGGGGGTTTAATGTTCTTTGCCGATGGAAATTTAGTTTTTTACAAAAGGCTTTCCAAGACTCCAGCTTGCAGCCTGATTGCCTCAGTCTATTTACAAAAGGGGAAGGCGGACTTCCTGTATTTGAACCTCCCCGTTACGATGCCAAATTAAACGTTTAAAAATCCAATTCTTCCGCTTCAGCTCTACTCACGGGTAATTACTTTAAAGTCAAATTGTCCACATGAAAAGGTCAGCGCTCTCCGGCAACAGCTATGCGGTTTCGCTCCGTGAAAGAAGCAGACGATTCGAAGCACCGCGCCGCTCACCCCACATCGCTCCAGACCACCGAAACCGGGTGTCCCCGCGAGTAGGGGAGGTGCAAAAGGTGCCCACCGAATCCCATGTCCACAGATTTCTCCCGCCTGTGATTTTTTGCGGGTCTCCGCCTTCGCCGTGGCGGCCAGACCCAGATTCCCACGGAGCAAATTCCTCCCGATCAGAGGAATTCTGCCATTACCGGAGGCACCTCCCCGGAAGTAGGAAGGGATTCAGTCTCAAGGGGTAACAGATGGGCTGATAAAGCAGCCCAGATGGCCGGGCTTCGCCCCCCAAACAATGAGCCCGAATTCCAAGCCTTACAGTTTCCTGTCGACATTGACCCTACACAAATATACAAATCGGCCCTAGAGGAGGAAAAAACCATGTGGGAATCTATGGGCGCTACTGAACAAAATGGCATCTGGATTCTCCCCGATGGCAGAACCGTCCTGCCAAAAGCCTGGATTCCAAAATTGGTGAGGATCCTTCACCAACAAACACATTGGGGAAAAGAGAGGTTAATGGAGCATGTTAAGAGGTCTTGGTACGCTCCAGGGATAGCAGCCGCAGCTACAGCAGCCTCAAAATGAACTGCATCACCTGTCACAACTTCAACCCCAAGCGTGAGCCCAGAAAACCGCCAGGGGCTAGACCATGGGCCTTTGTCCCCTTTGAAAGTTTACAACTGGACTTTATTGATTTGCCTCAATGTCAGGGCTTCAAACATGCCCTAATCATACTAGACCAATTCTCCTCCTGGGTGGAGGGATTTCCCTGCCGAAAAGCCACCGCATCAGTAGTTGCTAGGGCCCTCCTACAGGACATTATTCCCCGATATGGAGTGCCCCACCGGTTGGACAGCGACAGGGGAACCCATTTCGCTGCCAATGTAGTACAACAGGTGACCAGGGCCCTCCAAATAAAGTGGGATCTCCATACGCCATACCATCCACAATCCTCTGGCCAAGTAGAACGTATGAACCAAGAGATAAAAATACAACTGGGAAAACTTTGCAGGCTCACTGGACTGAAATGGGTAAATGCACTCCCACTGGTCCTCCATAACATACGGAGTGCCCCAACTGGACCTTTGAAACTGTCCCCGTTTGAACTCCTATTCAGGAGACCCCCTCCCGTTTATAACACCTTATTCCCCCTCTCAGAACTCGAGGTGGGGGAAGCAGAACTTACTAACTATATTATTCAGCTTCAGAAACAGCTGCAGCGTCTCCACCAGTACGCGGCTATCGAGGGACAGAACCTGCCCATTGACGTCCAAGCCCACTCCTTCCATCCAGGTGACTGGGTCCTGGTCAAGGTCTATCAGAAGCTACCCCTCCAGCCTGCCTGGGAAGGTCCCTACCAAGTACTTCTGACCTCACCAACTGCTGTGAAAGTGGGGGAGAAAACCGCGTGGCTACGTCACACGAGGTGCAAGGCGGCACCGCCACCCCAGGAGACGCAGGAGAGCCTCGGAGAGGATTACACCTTCGAAACCCCACTTTTGGCGACCTCCTACATCGATGACGACGAGGAACAGACCGGACCAGATCGGAGCCAGAATCGGGCTCAACAGACTGGACCAGATCGGGGCCAGAATTGGGCTCAACAGACCGGACCAGATCGGGGTCAGAATCGGGCCCAACAGACACCGACGTCATCAAATTACGCTTTAAACGGGTTTGACAGCTCGTTTGACAGTTCGTTTGACAGCTCGTTTGACAGCTCGCTTTGACAGCTCCGTAGACCGCTCTAATCCTCGCTTCCTGACAGCTCGTTTGACAGCTCGTTTGACAGCTCCGTAGACCGCTCTAATCCTCGCTTCCTAACAGCTCGTTTGACAGTTCGTTTGACAGCTCGTTTGACAGCTCCATAGACTGCCTTCCTCCCCGCTTCCCTGACAGCGTGTTTGACAGCTAGTTTGACAGTTCGTTTGACAGCTCCATTGACTTCTATGCTCACCACTCCGTTTCCACATTTGACAACTCGCCTCTTCTTCCCTTCCTTCAGCCTCTCACGACCGCCGACCATGAACCTGATCCCCACCTTTCTTATCCTCACCACCCTGACTGAGATCTCCACTTTTCCGCCGGACCATTGTACAGGACTACAAACAGACTACCACTTCTTGGATTACCACAGGATCGAGACCGGCGGAAAGTCCAACCCCGACCGAATGGGGGACTTTGACTTCTGCCTTCCAGAGTCCCGAACCCTGCTGCGCCACTCGCTAGTAGCCCGACTCACCGATAACGAATACTGGGAACGAGATTTGAGACAAGAACCTGCAACGCATTGGGTCAGCTGCCCTCACCCTTGATCACCCCTACTACCGGCTGAAGTGCTATAATGGGACCTACCTCCTTTACGGCAACGGGAAAGTCTCAAGGAGCCCGAATTGGACCGAGATCGAGGTAGGAGGGGACACGAATGTGTACACGTACTAAAACCACCCCTCCGAGAACTTGTTCTTTGGATTCCAGTGCCTCCTCATGACCCCGGAACCCCGAAAGCCTCAACTCCAAGGACTCTGCCTGAGGCGGTTCTGCTGCCTGTGGAGCCTTGGGGTCACCCACGATTCCGTTGGAGGAGAACAACAGCATCTCTTACTATCACTCAACATAGCAATATAGAGCTTCCAGGAACAGAGGCACTCTACCTCTGAAGCCCACAGCTAGAGGAGAAGCAGCAGGAGTGGGCTACTGCTTGTGAGTTTGGACTAGATGGGCTTTTCCTCTGATCCAGCAAAGCCACTTCCACCTACAAAGGAGGTGGAGTTGCGGGCGACTGAGGGAATCCCCGGCCGCGTCAGCCCCTGGACTATGCGGCCAAGAGCACCAAGAGGGGCCGAACATGGAGTCCAGCACTCTTCCGTTGCGCAGCTTGCAAACTGTCCGTGCCGATCCAAAAGCCCTTCTGCCTCTCCTTGGCCGGTAGCAGAGCGATCACAGCGGTTAGAAAGCAATTGCAGCGTGTGGGTAATAATTCAGAACAGACACAAGGCTTTCCTTATCTTCTTAGCCTTTAATCATGTAGAATAACAGCATAAATCAGACCTGGCGAAACCTCGCCCATTCTCCCTCTCGCATAGCGACAGACTGAAACACTCAGAGTCAAACCACTCCCGTAAGTGTTTGTGACCACGCCTCAGGAAAGAGACGTCACTCAGAACTCCTTAACCCTGTGAGTTCTGAAACCTTTAACAGCCAATCGGCTGGCTCAGGGGGCGTGACCAGCCCTATTTATCGCTGGCGCGGCTGGTTTCTCGCCTACCTCGTAGCAAATCGTCACAACTTTCTGGGTATTGGCGGTTAGGCATTGGTATTGGAATTGTTCTGTAGATGGAAGAGGGGAGGAAGCGCCATCACCTGCCCCGCATATTGAAAGGTAGTCCGATAAAGGGTTCCGGGGGCGTGGCCCTGTCCGAAGCCTATGGAGGTGAGGGCCTAAGGCACGCCCCATAGCAGTGACCCCCGGGGGGGCGGGTTCCGAGTTGATGTGCATCAGCAGGACTCCCCCTACTGGTGGTTAACCCTTCCCGGACTTCAAGCAGACGGGCTGAAGCCGGATAGTCAGTTAGGACCAATGCCTGAGTCAATACCACTCATCACCTGTAACCAATAAAGTTGTGGCCATATTTAGCCCGTTAACCTGAAATAATTGTGTCATGTGTCTTTATTTCCACTTTTTTTGTATATAAATATTTTATTAAGTTTTCAAACACAAAATATAAAGTAAAACATACAAAATCCCTTCACCAAGAAAATAACAGACATAAAAAGCAAATACAAATACACCAACAAACAATATAGAAAAGGAAAAGTAAGAAAAACCCCACTGTTCAAAACATTTTTTATATAACTAACTGGACTTCCTCACATCTCCCTAACCCTGCGTTCTTTATAATAAAAAATACCAGCAAATTATTACCTTGTTTCATACCTTATTTTGTACTTTTCAAATATTATATTTCTAAATTTAAAGTAGTTTTTGTCAACTCATTTGTACCTTGAATTAACCATAATATTACTTTAAATTTCAACCTTTTCTTACTTATAACTTAATTTTCTGTATCTCAAAATCAAATTACTGGAGCCATATTTTTCTAAATCGTGCAATTTCTTAACATTCATACAGCTTATATTGTTTTTGTAGGTAATCTTTGAATTTTTTCCAGTCGTCTTCCATTGTTTCTTCTCCCAAATCTCGGATTCTGCCAGTCATTTCAGCCAATTCCATATAGTCCATCAATTGCGTCTGCCACTCTTCCAGTGTGGGCAAATCTTGTGTCTTCCAACGTTTTGCAATAAGTATTCTTGCTGCTGTAGTCGCGTACATAAAAAAGGTTCTGTCCTTTTTTAACACTTTCTGGCCGACAATGCCCAAGAGGAAGGCTTCTGGTTTCTTAACGAAGGTATATTTAAATACCTTTTTTAACTCATTGTAAATCATTTCCCAGAAGGCCTTCACTTTTGGACAGGTCCACCAGAGGTGAAAAAATGTCCCTTCAGCCTCCTTACATTTCCAACATTTATTATCAGACAGGTGATATATTTTTGCAAGCTTGACTGGGGTCATGTACCACCTATATATCATTTTCATAATATTTTCCTTCAAGGCATTACATGCTGTGAATTTCATTCCGGTGGTCCATAACCTTTCCCAGTCTTCAAACATAATGTTATACCCAATATCCTGGGCCCATTTTATCATGGCTGATTTAACTGTCTCATCCTGCGTGTTCCATTTAAGCAGCAAGTTATACATTCTTGAAAGTACCTTAGTCTTTGGTTCTAACAATTCCGTCTCTAACTTCGATTTTTCCACCTGGAATCCTATCTTTTTGTCCAATTTAAAAACCTCTTGAATTTGAGCGTAATGTAACCAATCTCGCACCTTATTCTTTAATTTCTCCAAGCTCTGCAACCTCCAATTGTCTCCAATTTTTTCTATTATTTCCCAATATTTCGGCCAGCCGGCCTCCATATTGAGTCTTTTTCGGGCCTTAGCCTCCATTGGTGATAACCATCTCGGGGTCTTGTTTTCTAGTAAGTCTTTGTATTTTGTCCAGACAGTAAATATTGCTTTTCTGACAATATGGTTTTTGAACCCTTTATGAACCTTAACCTTGTCGTACCACAAATATGCATGCCATCCAAAAGCATTATTGAACCCTTCCAGATCTAGGACATCAGCGTTTTCTAAAAGAAACCAATCCTTCATCCAGCAGAAAGCTGTAGCTTCATAATACAACCTTAAGTCCGGCAGGGCAAATCCCCCTCTTTCCTTTGCATCAGTTAGAATTTTAAATTTTATTCTGGGCTTTTTGCCCTGCCAGACAAACTTAGAAATATCTTTCTGCCATTTTCCGAAACATTCCACTCTGTCCACAATCTGTAGGGTTTGAAACAAAAACAACATCTTTGGCAATACATCTTTGGCAATTATAGCTGCAATTCGACCCAACAAGGAAAGTTTCAATCTTGACCAAGTTTCTAGATCCTTTTTAATTTCTAACCAACATTTTTCATAATTGTCTTTAAATAAGTTCAGCTTTTTAGCAGTCAAATTAACCCCTAGGTATTTCACTTTTTTAACCACATTTAACTCTGTCTCTTTCTGAAACCTTTCTGATTCCTCAGTTGTGAAATTTTTTCCCAAAACCTTAGTTTTTTGCTTGTTCAGTTTGAACCCCGCCACCCGACCAAACTCATGAATTAATTCTAAAACTCTCTTCGTACTAGATTCTGGCTCCTGTAATGTTAATACCAAATCATCTGCAAAAGCTTTCAGTTTATATTGTTTCTCTCCGACCTGTATTCCTTGCACCAACCGGTCCTCCCTAATCATATTCAAAAGCACCTCCAGGACTGAAATAAATAACAGAGGGGATGGGGGCAACCTTGTCGTGTTCCTTTTTCAATTTTGAACTCTTCTGTCACCACATTGTTAACTATCAATTTAGCTTTTTGCTCTGAATAGATTGCCTCTAATCCATTTTCAAACCCCCGTCCCACTCCCATCCCTTCCAAGTTTTTCTTCATAAACCCAAGAGATGTTGTCAAAGGCCTTCTCCGCATCAATAAAAATTAACACTGCTTTTGTATTGATATTAGTTTGCAAAAGTTCCAGAATGTCAATAATGTTCCTAGTTGTCAGGGGTTCAGGAGCAGAGACGCAGAGAAGGGAGGAGACAGAGAGCGAGGGGGAGGAATACGAAGGAAGGATGAGTGGGGATGACGACCCGAGATCACCGAGCCTGTCTAGCGAGTCCGAGGATTCCCAGAAGGGAGCGCCAGCAGCCAGAGCAAGGGGGGAGAGCAGGGGGACACCCCAGGAAGAAGGGTCCAGAGAGGGATCAGAAAGCAGCAGTTGGAGATCGGGACCCACGTTCCCAGCCGGGAGCAGCGGGGAGAAAGGGGACCAGATATCGGGCTCCGGAGACTTTCAGAAGGAGGGAGGGCATGAGTCAGGAGTAGTCACGCCCACCTCGGGGAGCGAGGAAACGATCAAGAGGAAAGTGGAGAGTTGGGCGCGCGCGCCAAGTTCAAATGTAGCGGAAGCTGGCGCAGTCAGCAGCCCAGAGAGTGAACCGGGTCCCAAAGCCCGCCGCAAGGAGGCGGAAGGGTCAGGGGGGTCCGCGTCAGAAGAGAGTAGGAAGGGAGAGACCCAGGGGGGCAGGAGGACCCAGAGACGGAAGGAAAGGCGCAGGAGGTGGAGCAAGGCTAGGGTATTAAGCTGGTGTGCTAGAGGCGGAGACTCAGACGGGTCTTCGTCGTTCTGACCTAGAAGAAGTAGGGCTGCACGTTGCAGTTTGGAAATGGAACCTGTAATCCAATAAAGACTCTTTGAAACTGAACGCTGGCTGACTTGGTCCTATGTGAGCTGGGACTGGGCGGCAGCCCTGACAGTAAGACCCGTCTCTCAAGCTTCTGACACCTGATACCTCGCAGCGGAGACAGAAGCAGCTGGAGGAGGGGATCGGTGTGTGGGAGCAAGCTCACAACGGTTGGCAAAGATGACGGAAGCAGAGAAAGTTTCAGCGCTGCAACAGGCAGTTACCCAATTGAATGCGGAGGTACTGGCATCCAAGAAAAGGGAGGAGGATGCGGCAGCCGCCTACCGAGATCTCCACGCCAGGTTTGAAGCATGGGTTAAGCATGGGCAGCCAGGACCCAGACCGGAGGGGGTTGGGTTGGCACGGAGAGCAGGAGGGCTTGTGGCTCACTTCGATGGGAATTTACAACAGTACCCCAACTTTCGAGCAGATGTGATGTGCGCACTGCAACTGCTGGCAAAAGACTTTAGAGATGAGGAAGAGAAAGTGGGGTTTATACTGTCCCATTTGCATGGGGATGCGAAAGCGTGGCTGCGCAATTTGTGGAGGGATAAAGATCCGGCGCTTCAGAGTGCAGATGCCTTTATCAAAGCGATGGATGCATGTTTTTTTGTCTACCATTGATGTGGATCTTGCCCGACGGGAGATTCATGGACTGAAACAAGGGAGGGCGAGCGTCCGGCAGTACCACGCCCGCTTTTTTGCGCTGGTCAGTGCATTGGAATGGGACCGGGACTCGCCCCCAGTCAGGGACCTGTTCTGGGAGGGTCTCAGCTCTGCTGTGAAGGATGAAATTGCGAGGGGGGAGAGGCCCCGAAGCACGCAGGAGGTGGTCCAAAGGGCGCTGACTGTGGGGGTGCGGCTGGAAGAACGTCCATGGTGCAGAGATGAAGGACGTGGAGGGCGCGAAGCAGCGAGAAGTTTCTCTTTCGTTCCAAGGGAAGCAGCGCGTGCGCAATCCACACCTCCGCCAGGAGGGGGAGTGGAACCTATGGAAGTGGGAGGCGCCAGGGCTCAGTCAGCTAGCAGAGCCTCTGCACCGACAGCAGTCAAGACTAAACCTCCTAGAGGGACCAGGAAGTGTTACATATGCGAGAGCCCTCAACACTTGGCGAAAGAGTGTCCCCAGAGGAGCTCCAAGCACACTGCAGCCTCCGCAACGGTGAAAGTGGCCACGCAATGCAGCGAAGCCCAGCAGGGAAACGACGATGTCTGGCTGGAGACAGAGGCACTGGGGCCCAGCCAGACGCATCAGTGAAGCAGTCCCCAGCGATATTGCAACCCACGGACCCCCTACCACCCAAACCAGTAGTGCAACTCACAGCGTCTCTCCAGCTACCCAATGGAGTCACCATCGAAGTGCCGCTTTCTGTGGATTCTGGAAGCAACGCAGACTTTATAGCACAGGATTTTGTGGAGCAGCACGCTATGAAGCTGCTGCCTGCCACTCTGCCCCTGCAAGTCGTCACAGTGGATGGCAGAGAGTTGCTAGGGGGGCAGGTGGTGAAGCAGACGCCACCAATGGTGATGCAACTTGGTAACCACAGGGAAGTCATCAGTTTTAATGTCACCCGACTGTCGGACACGCCCATTGTGTTGGGCATGAGTTGGCTGGACAGGCACAGTCCAACGCTGGCTTGGTACCAGAGACAGCTGATCTTCGGCTCCTCTTACTGTGCAGAACACTGCATCCTGCCCAGACAGGAGGGGGAGGAGGAGGACTCACACCTGCAGTTGGGAACGTTGCAAGCAGTCCCCCACAAATACGCGGACTTTCTGGAGGTCTTCTGCGAGAAAGAGGCAGACAAGCTACCACCGCACAGGCAATATGACTGCAAGATTGACCTCCTGCCAGGGGCGACGCTGCCGAAGGGGAAGCTATATTCCATGTCTGAGGACGAACTACAGGAACTCAAACAGTTCATCGATCACAATTTGCAGCGCGGTTTCATCCGGGAGTCCAGCGCAGTAGGGGGCAGTCCTGTTTTCTTCGTGAAGAAAAAGGACACGCCCCAAAAAAGATTGGTCGTGGATTACCGCCTCTTAAACAGAATGACCAAGCCCTCCGATTTCCCTATGCCCAGGATTGACGACCTGCTGGCGACGGTGCGCAAGGGACGCGTGTTCACCAAGTTGGACCTGCGAGGAGCGTACAATCTCATCCGCATGAGGGAGGGCGATGAGTGGAAGACAGCCATGTTCACGCCTCTAGGCACCTACGAATACAGAGTGATGCCGTTTGGTTTGCAAAACGGTTCTCACTGTTTTCAAGCTTTTATGCATCACGTGTTGGCGGGACTCCTCTACAAGAAGTGCGTCTGCTTTCTGGATGACATCCTGATATTCTCTGACTCGCAGCAAGCACACGACCAGGACGTTCGGGAGGTGCTGAAGAGGCTGCAGCAGCATAGACTGTACGCCAAACTGGAGAAGTGCCAGTTCGACACGACGGAGGTGGATTTCTTGGGTTACAAGCTGTCGGACAAGGGGCTAGCCATGGACAGCGCCAAGGTTCGTGCGGTGTTGGATTGGAAGAGCCCGCGCAACCGGAAAGAGGTCCAGAGGTTTGTCGGATTCGCCAATTTCTATCGCAAGTTTATCAAGGGGTTCGCGATGCAGACGGCAGCTATTACGGACACGCTAAGCTCCAAGAAAAAGAAATTCATCTGGACGGAGCAGGCGGAGCGGTCCTTTCAGACACTCAAGCGTCTCTTCGCGTCGGAAGAGCAACTGCTGCATATCGACCCCAGCAGACCGCTGAGGGTGGAGACAGACGCGTCCGATAGAGCAGTGGGAGCGGTACTGCTGCAGAAGGACCCGCAGGGGGTCTGGAGGCCGGGGGCGTTCTACTCCAGAAAGCTCAGCAAGTCGGAGCAGAACTACACCATCTGGGATAGGGAGCTGCTTGCCATTCATGCAGCTTTCAAGGCGTGGAGGCACTTCCTGATCGGCGCCAAGCACACGGTGCAGGTCTGCACGGACCACAAGAATCTGGAGCACTGGCGCACGGCTCGGTTCCTGAACCAGAGGCAGATCCGTTGGGCGGAGTTCTTTGCTGACTTCAATTTCCGAATTGAGTATGTCCCGGGCGACACCAACATCATGGCGGATGCCCTGTCCCGAAAACCGCAGTACCTCGAAGAGGCGACGCCAGCGGCGGCCATGCACATCTTCGCGCCAACAGCGTGGGCGTGCGCTTCAGCCACAGTAGACCTGGATGCGGTGCGACGGGCGTTGACGGACGACTCATTCGCGCAGGCGAAGATGGCAGAGGTGCACAAGGGCACGGCGAAGGGCGACGAGTTCCAGATACGAGACGGCTTGCTCTTACGTAAAGGGGCCGTCTACGTGCCGGGAGACGAACTTCGCGCCCGGGTACTGCAGCAGTTGCACGACGCACCCACGGCCGGGCACTTTGGCACAGAAAAAACGGTGGAATTGGTCGCAAGAGACTTTTGGTGGCCCAGACTGAGGGGGGAAGTCGCGGACTATGTCGCGAGGTGCGACACCTGCCAGAGGGCCAAGCCGGTGCACAAACCACCGGCGGGACTGCTGGAACCGCTGCAAACGCCGTTTGAACCATGGGAGAGAGTGGCCCTGGACTTTGTCACGGATCTACCCAGCTCGAGAGGCAAGACAGTTGTACTAGTGGTGGTGGACTTGTTCACCAAGATGGCACATTTCATACCGTGTGCGAAGGTGGCCACGGCAGAACAAACAGCCAAATTGTTCATAGATCACGTGTTCAAAGTGCACGGGCTGCCGCGGTCTATACTGTCCGACCGCGGACGCCAGTTCATCTCGAATTTCTGGCAAAAGCTGATGGGCTTCCTGAACGTCAAGATCAACCTGACATCGGCAAGGCACCCGCAGACCAACGGGCAAGCGGAGAGGGTCAATGCCATCATGCAGCAGTACCTGAGATGCTATGCCAATCAACAGCCTGCGACGTGGGTGGATTACCTGCCGCTCGCCGAATTCGCCTACAACAACACGAAACACGTATCCACAGGGGTGACGCCGTTCTTCGCCAACAATGGGAGGAATCCCAGAACCTTCCCGGGACTGGACAGAGTGGGGGAAGGGGAACCACAGACGGCGGACGCTTTCGCATCTGAGTTGCAAGAGGTCCACGATCAACTCAGACGGCAGCTGGAGCTGGCGAAGCACGCATACAAGGTCCAAGCTGACAAGCACAGGCGAGTTGGCGAGGAGATCCGAGTGGGAGACTGGGTCTGGTTGGCAGCCCACGCGGTGCCGACCCGATCGTTAGCCAAGAGGAAGCTAGGGCACAAGCAACTCGGTCCATACCGAGTCGAAGCGCAGATCAACCCGGTGGCTTTCCGGCTGGTGCTACCAGAGGGTTCCAGGATGCATCCGGTGTTCCACAGGTCGGTGCTCACTCCCTACAGGGCACCGCACAGGTTCCAGGAACCAGGAACGGCACCGAGTCAGTCTCCGGAGCGGACGGAGGTGGGAAGATTGCCACAGCAGGACCCCATCAACGAAGTCACGGAGATTTTGGACTCCAGATGGGGGGAAGACGGAGTAGAATATCTACTAGCAAGGGAGGGCACCCGGGCCAGTACTAATAGCTGGGTGCCGGACTACGCCTTGGAGGAACCCCTGCTCAAGGATGAGTTTCATGCCCTTTTCCCACACAGACCTATGCCAGCGGGCTTCTTCGACGACTGGTTGTTCACGCCCACGCTTTCCTCCAGCACGTTCCATGGCTTCGACTCGGAAGGGGAACCCGCACCGCGCACACGTTCCCCAGAGGGGTCACCGGAGGGTTCGGCGTCCGACAACTCGTATTGGTGGGACGATCGGCCAGAGGAGCAGTGGCGCCGGAAGTGGCAGGAGACACCAGGTCCAGCGACAGACGCAGAGACGGACATGGACGTTTGCGGGGAGGACCTTGGTTTCGAGCACGGTGGCACCGAAATGGAGGCGGAGGAGACCACCGTTGACGAACGCGGGGAGGAAGACTCGGAGGTCTTCAGTTGGCGGCCATCAACGGGGAGCGAACTGTATCCGACATTCACTCCCGTGATGACGGAGCACCCACCAACCACCCTTGAAAGCGGGGAGGGGGGAAGGGGGGGCTTCGAGGGGGGGATGGATGTCAGGGGTTCAGGAGCAGAGACGCAGAGAAGGGAGGAGACAGAGAGCGAGGGGGAGGAATACGAAGGAAGGATGAGTGGGGATGACGACCCGAGATCACCGAGCCTGTCTAGCGAGTCCGAGGATTCCCAGAAGGGAGCGCCAGCAGCCAGAGCAAGGGGGGAGAGCAGGGGGACACCCCAGGAAGAAGGGTCCAGAGAGGGATCAGAAAGCAGCAGTTGGAGATCGGGACCCACGTTCCCAGCCGGGAGCAGCGGGGAGAAAGGGGACCAGATATCGGGCTCCGGAGACTTTCAGAAGGAGGGAGGGCATGAGTCAGGAGTAGTCACGCCCACCTCGGGGAGCGAGGAAACGATCAAGAGGAAAGTGGAGAGTTGGGCGCGCGCGCCAAGTTCAAATGTAACGGAAGCTGGCGCAGTCAGCAGCCCAGAGAGTGAACCGGGTCCCAAAGCCCGCCGCAAGGAGGCGGAAGGGTCAGGGGGGTCCGCGTCAGAAGAGAGTAGGAAGGGAGAGACCCAGGGGGGCAGGAGGACCCAGAGACGGAAGGAAAGGCGCAGGAGGTGGAGCAAGGCTAGGGTATTAAGCTGGTGTGCCTTCTTCCCCTCCATAATCTGATTACAAACCTCCAATAGTGGTTGTATCAAAAAATCTTTCAATGTCTTATAATACTTGGAGGTAAGTCCATCTGGTCCTGGAGATTTACCTAGTTTCATATTCTGAATGGCACCCTCAATTTCTTGTTGGGTTATCTTATAATTCAGGATTGTTCTTTTTTCCTGAGATAATTTCGGTAGTCCATTAGTTTTTAAAAATTGATCTATCTCCGTCTCTTCTTGCGGCCCTTGCATATAAAGTTGTTTGAAGTATCTCTGGAAGCACTTTCTAATTTCCTCAGGTTTCTGGATATTTCTCCCTTCAATCTCTAGGTTTGTAACCGTATTCAATTTTTGTCTCTTTTTCAACTGCCATGCAAGCAGTTTCCCACACTTGTTTGCTGATTCAAATGATCTTTGTTTCATTAATTTAATTTTCCATTCAACTTCTTGGTTTATCAATCTAGCATATTCTGCTTGATGGAATTTGATTTCTCTCAGAATCTCCTGTGATTTTGGTTTTGATCTCAATTTTTTCTCACCATCTCTTATCTTCTCTAAGATCTTATCCTTTTTTTCATTCCAAAGTCTTTTCTTTATCGTGTTCTGTTGTATCAAAAACCCTCTCATAACGGCTTTACTTGCGTCCCAGATTATTCTTTTTTCCACCGTAGTATTCAAATTTATTTCAAAATAATCTTTTAGGGTTTTTTGGGCCTTCTTCACAATCTCCTGATCTCTTAATAGGGTGTCATTCATTTTCCATCTGAAGGAACCGATTGGAGTAAGTCTCATTTCCACTTTCATAGCGTTATGGTCGGAGCAGGTTTTTGGGCAGATTTCCACTTTTCTAGTCTTAGGTGCCAGCCCTCTAGTTATCCATATTTGGTCGATTCTTGTCCATGACAGATGGGCTTCAGAAAAGAATGTTCCTTCTTTGCCTAGGGGGTTCTTTGTCCTCCAGATATCAATCAAGTCCATATTGTCAGTTAGTTCAAAAAAAGTTTTAGGTAGTCTGCCGTCTTTTGTTAAATTTTGATTTTGTGACTTGTCCATATTTGTAGAGACCACCCCATTCATATCTCCCATCATAATGATGTTGGTATAGTCCAAATAGTCCAGCATTGTCTCATGCAGCTTCTTATAAAATACTGATTTCCCCTCATTCGGTGCATAAATTCCTAATATTAAAAACTTTTCTCCTTGAGTCTGTATCTCGATTGCCAGAATTCTTCCTTGCTCATCTTTAAATAAGAATTTTGGTGACAGGCTCTCCTTTGCATAAATCACCACTCCTCTTTTCTTGACTCTGTCCGATGAGATAAATTCTTGGCCTAATCTTTTATTAATTAACACATTCCTATGGAGCCTAGTCACATGTGTTTCCTGCAAGCAAATAATGTCCAATTGTTCTTTTTTCAATATATGAAAAATTCTTCTTCTTTTTTCCGGGGAATTTCCGCCATTAATGTTCCAACTGAGAAGCTGCAGAGTCATCCTGGATCAATCTGTTATTCCTTTGATGATGGTGTCTCTTCCTTTGAATCCTCTGGTCCCGAGGGTACAGGTATGGGTGCAGATTCAGGCGGAGGTGGTGGCCAAGATCCTATTGTTCCTTTCTGAAGGTCCTCTTCGTGGTCGTTCAAAAACTTTTGTTGATCTTCTGCTGTTTTGATTTTAACTTTCTTTCCTTTGAAGTTGAAGGATAGTCCTTGAGGAAACTCCCACCTAAAAGGAATTGAGTTACCTTTCAGTAGTCTTGTTAATTTTGTATAAGTAGCTCTAAGGTCCAAGAGTTGTTTCGGGATGTCTTTGTAGATTTCTGCTCTGATGCCTTGAATAACAAGTGACTTTCCAAAATGAAGGCCTAGTATTTTATCTCTCTCTTGCTTGGATCTCAAAATGATCAAACAGTCTCTGGATCTGTCCTTCCTCACCACTCTTCCCAGTCTAAACGCAGTTACAATTTTAAAATCTTTGTCTTCTTCTATACCCCAGAACTTTGAAAATTCTGATGTCAAATAACCAATCAAATCTTCCTGTTCAAGTTCCGGAATAGCTCTCAATCTGAGATTGTTTTCCCGGTTTCTCAATTCAACCATAGACAGGTAGGCCTGTTGTTCACCAATCTGTTTGTGCAACGGCTTCACCTCCACTTTGATTGCCTCGGCCTTCTTATTGGCTTCCTCTGCTTTTTGATTGGCTTCCTCAGCCAATTTGCGATTTTCTGCAGTTGCTTCCTGGAGATTCCCAATTGCTTGTGTATGTTGAGCGACTTGATCAGTCAGTTTGCTAATAGTGGCTGTGGCTTGGTCAATTTTGGTCGAATGCTCATCCGCCTTTTTGTTTAAAATTGCCAGTTGTTCCAAAATTTGATTTAGGACTGTTTCAGATCCTCCTGAAGCCATATCCTCTGATAATGTCTGCTCAACTTCCCCTTCTTGCGTCCCTAAAACAGCTGGGACAGATGATCTGCGTGGCTGAGAAGTCAAAGTTGTTTGTACAAGTTGTTTAGCCTTCGTTTTAGCCAATCTTGCTTTCCCTGTGCCACTCATTCCAATCCTGTCTACGTGCCAAGGTCAGGCTATGTACAGTCCCATGGGAAAGACAATTATAGAGAATAAACAACAAGGCAGTAAAGAATCAAAACAAAATGCAGTTCCCAGACAATTGTAAATCCAAAGTCCTCTAGGGGGAGTGCAACTGTACTTCAGAAGAAAGAAAGAGTTATTCCGCCATTAAAGTCCCAGCAGTTAAAAACAGATTTAAAGGGAACCTTCAAATTCCTTTTGGCATGTAGAGCTTTCCCCAAGTTAAAACAAAGTCTCACGAAAGGTGCAAGAAACAGTTTCCCTATTTGTATCCAAACTGTGACGCTCGCATGTAGCACTTTCAGAAATTGAAAACAGTTTCAGCAATCATTTGTAAATCCACAAAGGGGAGGAAAAGTCCAATCAAAAGCCAGCAAAAATAAAGCAAAATTGTCTCTTTTAAATTCTTAAAAGCAAGTTCAATTGTTGCACGAAAATCCACACTTTTTACAACCATTTTTTAAAGTGCTTCCAGCTTGTCAGAATCTTTACTTTGATCTTTTAAGCACAATCGGGAGACGGACTTCCTGGTTGCGTCTCCCGTTTTCAGCCAAATTCAATCGCTTTAGTCCCGAAATTTTTAAATTCCCCTACTCACGGGTTTGTAGTTTAGAGTCTGATGTTCCAGGAAAAAAGATCAGCGCTCATCGGCAGCAGCTGCGCGGCTTCACTTCTGCAGAAAGAGCGATGAACTCACAGCACCGCTCCCCCTTCCACGTTCCGGAGCCCCTTACGGGGCTCCTTCCTCATTTCTGGGGGGGCTTCTGGTGCCCGCCGAGTCCCACAGGCTCACTCTGCCTGTGGTTTTTCTTGATGGGTCGCCGCTTTGCCGTAGCGGACGACCCTTTTCTGCGGAGCCCCTCTTCACAGCACGAAGAGGACCGCCATTGCCGTTTCGCGCCGCCTCCGGAAGTCCTCTCTTTATTTCCACTTTGGGGGGGCGGGAACTCGCCACGCAATAGGGCTCTTTTTGTTTTTTTATGCACCCACAGACCCCAAACGGCTCTCCACAGGAACACAGTGGTGCATCTCATGTATGGGGGGGGGGGGATTCCAACACTACCCCCAACCCCAGCAAAGCAAAGATAAGGGAAGCATTTCCAGCATTTAAAAGAGCCCTCAGCATAATGCTGTTAGGACAGCAGCCCTGTCTGGAGAGCGAAGGGGGCTGCTAGGAAGGTCGTCAAAGCATCAAGGCATAGATGAGCCAAAGAATGCAATGAAAACTCTCTTAGAGCCAGAGTGACCCACTCAGTCATGAAGTGCACTGTTTGATGTTGGGTCCAGTCACTCTCATCCTAGTCTGCCTAACAGATTTGTTGTGAGGGGGAAAAACAGGGGGAAAGGCAAGCCGTAAATGCCACCTTGAACTGCTTGGATGAAAAGTGGGCTATGAATGTAATAAAAAGCATCCCAAAATAATGATCATGGAAGGTACCCCGGGGGTCATCTAGTCCAACCCCCTGCAATGCAGGAATATGCAGCTGTACCTTATGGGAATCGGGCCTGCAACCTTGGTGCTATCTGCAGCTCCCTCTAACCAGCTGAGCTGCAATGAGATTTGAGGGAGAATGGGAAGGCGGGTGGGAAGAGAAGTTAAGCTGTTCAGGAAGGGGTTGAATTCCATGGGGATGCTGGCCGTGTGGGGGACCCCAAGCCCTCGCCCCAGAAGATTACAAAAAAAGAAGCAGATGAAATCCTACTTACAGATTCACGATGCTGGCCTTCTCTTCAGGTGAAATCCCCTCCTGTTTAAACTCAACTGCTTTAAAATGGTCACACAACACTAACTCTGAACCTTGCCTCTAACCCTATTGCTACTCCTCTCTGTCTAAAATATACAGGAAAATATGTGCACAAAATATACAGATGAAAATGAAATGATAAAGTGAAAGCATTTGTTGAAATACAGTAGAGAACTCATGCCACCTGAGTTGAGGGAGGCCTTGCTTTGCATGCAGGAGATCCTAGGTTCAGTCCAGGATCTCCACCAAACAGGGCTGGGACTGTCCCCTGTTTGAAAACCCTGCAGCGCTGCTGCCAGTCAGTGTAGGCAGTGCTAGGCTAGATTGACTCTGTCAAGTGCAACTTCCTATAATGCTCCTCTTATACGATTTCTCGAAACACAAACAAGCTACCTTATCAACGAGTTGTGAGAGTTCATTCATGACTTTTAACAAACAGCAGAAACCATTTTATTATTTCTATGTGAGTACAGAAATCCTGAATATGAAAGGAAGGAAACTTCCTGCCTCTGCAATAAAGGCAGCTGCACTGCTAGGTGAGCTGTCCCGATGTCAACTGAAACAGACCCTCCAAAGATTCAAAGGTGAAAAGGGAATTTTGAGCATCTATTTTTTTTAATCAATTTTTTATTAGGGTTTTCACATTTTTTTTAGACAAACACAAAAACATAAACAACTACAAACCGACACTACACACAAATAACAAGTATAATTTTAAATCCTTAATTTCTTAACCACTTTCCCAGACTTCCCCCACCTCCCCTTCTTGCATCCCAATTCCAATAATTAACTCAGCAAGTTCTTATCCCCAAATTATCCCTTATTAACATTTTACTTAATTCGTCTTAATTAACCAATTTTAAACTTCTAAACCTCATTTTAATACTTAACATTTACCCCTTTTTCTAAGGTCGACCCAAGTTCCCTTTCACGAGTTTCCCAATTTTTATAATAATTACAAAACCACCTAACAAATAAAAGCATATAATTATACCCCTTTGGATTCCAAAAATCCCCCCCCCTTCCCCGGTTTCGATTCCCAGACATTATCCTTCAGTCTATCAGTTCTCAGCCTGGATCTCTCACGTCCGAGGCCCTTAAGTCTCTCTCAATCCCTCTCAGCCGGTTTTGTTGACAGTCCTTTATGTTGAACATCAAGTCTCGGAGCAGCTTTGCCCCACTAGGATCTATATTTTTTCCAACCAGACCTCCATATTCAAAGAAGGAGTCCAGATCCTGCTTCTTCCTCTTTTTAAGTACAAATGTCCCAAATGTCCCAAACACTCCAGTTTTCACCTTTATCGAATTTGTAATCCATAGGTCTTCCGAACTCCCCATAGGGAAAAGTCCCCAATCTTCATTCTTCATTTCAAACCAAATTTTCATCATCCAAACTTTGCTTTCCTTATATTCCATCTTAACAGGCCTCTGGTTGTCTTTTTTCACCTGCAGCATTTCAGCTCCTCCTTCCCACTCCTCTGAAACAACACATGTTTCTTCTTTTCCAGCTGCAGACTTTTCTTGAGTCAAGTCCTTAACAGCATCAGCAAATTTGTTTACTTTAAGGTTCAAGGTTGTAAGATTTGTAGCCATAACTTCACTCTGCTCTTGCAGCTTTCCCAGGAAATGAAACATTCTATCCAACTCTGCCTGTATTTTTCCATCTGCAGCCATTGTAATATCTCAGAACCCCCTCTAGAGGGATTCTGGTTACTAGTGTTCTTTCTCCAACAATCAGGTTATTTTGTTCTTATTTCTTCTTTGTTTTCAAAAGCTTAAAGTCCAATGTAACAAAAATAACTGGCAAAAGTAGCAAAAAACAGAATTTCCTGACTTTGACAGCTCATTTGACAGCTGTCAAACTCTGTATATATCCTCCACAGGCTCTCTCCCGGATCTCTCCCGGATCCGGGGGGTTACACTTCGGCTCTAACGATCGATTCTAATCCTCCAGCAAAAAACTTATATAGCCAAGTCGTGAAATTAAAAATTTTTGTCTCGAAGAGAGAAAGACAGTCTCTTGACCTTAGTTATCCAATTCTTGCTTTAAATTGTCTGCAAGGGGGGGGGAGGCGGACTTCCTTTTGACACCTCCCCCAGTCGTACCGAATTCAATTAAAAGAAATTTTTAACTCCGATTTCCATATTACTCACGGGTTGTTACTTTTGTAGTCCAAATGATCAAGGAAAGAAGTCAGCGCTCTCCAGCCATGGCTTGCGGCTTCACTCCGTGGAAGAAGCGGTCTACTCACAGCACCACACCGCTCTCCGTCCCCCGCTCCGAAGCCTTTAAAAAGGCTTCTTCACGGGTCGGAGGGGGCGCAAATGGTGCCCGCCGAGTCACCAAGTCCACAGGCTTCAGCGCCTGTGGTTTCTGAGGGTCCCCGCGCCGCCGCCGCGGCAGGACCCCTCTTCCACAGAGCCGATTCCCTTCCATTGGCTGATCGCGCTAACCCGGAAGTCCTGGGAATTTTGAGCATCTGAGCACAACTGGGCCGTCTTCTGCGTTAACGTGAAGTGCAGGAAGTGATTGCCTTGAGCAGGGGTAGGCAACCGAAGGCCCGGGGGCCGGATGCGGCCCAATCGTCTTATCATTCCGGCCCACGGAGAGTCCGGGAATCAATGTGTTTTTCCATGAGCAGAATGTGTCCTTTCATTTAAGATGCATCTCTGGGTTCTTGGTGGGGCATAGGAATTCGTTCATTTTCTCTCTCCAAAATATAGTCCGGCCCCCCACATGCTGTGAGGGACAATGGACCAGCCCACGGCTGAAAAAGGTTGCTGACCCCTGGCCTTGAGCCTCCTCAGGACTGGCGCAGGGGCCGTGCATTGCAGGGTGCCAGCCAAGGCCCCTGCCTCAGTATTGATTGCTGATTCTACTGAGTCCATCAGTATATTGTTGTGAAGTGACCTGGCATTTTTAATGAAGTGCAATATAGGCTTGTCTTACATCTTTAACAACAACAGCAACAACACAGTAAATTGCACAGAAGAATTCCATGTTGCCTGTGGGAGCGGCTGGGTAGACCTCTTTGCAGCTGCATGATCCATGCATTTGATCTATAAGCAACTGGTCAATCTTCATAATTGGCTCTGGCTTTGTGTAGGAGATTGAACACATTCTTCTGTTTCTCAGCCCTGTATTCCACCCCCACCCCCCTCCTCCTATACTCAGAGTGAAATGTTTATGAGTCCTGCAGATCTAGTCTCAGAAGTCAAACCTCTACCCCAAAGACGGGGGAGCCTGTGACCTTCTAGAGCATACATTTCTTTGGACTGCTATATGCTGAAGTGAACAAATGTTTTGTCTGAAACCCTTGAGAGCTTCTGTGGGCCGCCCTAGAGAACACTGGGCTAGAGGTATCATGTGTTAGGATATTTCCGTTCCACCTTAAAAGGGAGCAGGCTTTGTGAGTCACAGAGTCTGCGCATGTCCTGTTCACAGGATGTTTATGTTTGTTATTCCTTTCGATTTCTCAGTCGGTCGGAGTCACTGACTCAGAACGGTCATGATTTCCTTTGTTCTGTTCAACGCTAAATAAACTGTAAATATGCTCTTCTGCGGTGCAAGCTTTCTGGCTGTGTTTTCTGCTGAAAGAGGGTGCACCAGCCTAGGAATGTGGCAATCTATTTCTAAGGCTTTGTGCCCCTAATCGCTGATACTGCGTAACTGCGTGACTACGGAAGGCCGATGGATCGTCCGGCAGCCGGCTTGGGGGCTCAGATGGACGTTATCTCCCTGGCAGTATCCCAACATCATGGGGATGACTTGTTCCACAACAGCAGATGGCATGCAGAAATTTAAACTGTAGCAAAGGGAGGTAAACCGTCTAGCTAGCTAACTAGCTATGTCTTGCTGAAAGTGCATGCACTCCTCTTAGCCAAAGCCCCAAGAATTGCAAGCGTGGAGCCACACAAACACGCCTGATCTCAACACTGTCTTGGGAAAAACTCCCCATGCTGGAAAATTCATGTGCTCAATTTCTGCACATTGAGACAGGAGCCAAAGAAAGCACACGCAGAGTAGGGGGGCTCATAAAAAAAGGTTTCTTTGGGAGGGGGTGGGTTGAGGTTTGCTCCGATGTGAAAGCTAAAGAGCAGCCTTTCACGGAGAAAGGAGCAGAGTAAGGCAGAAACTACTGGGACCCGTGTTTTCCAGGCACGCTGACAGGAGGGATGAGTCCAGCATTGCATTGTTGGGTCGTATTTTCAGTGACAACTATGACAGAGGTTTACAGAAAATTGATCTAAAACCTCTGCTTGTAAGAGGCTATGGGCATGTGAAGAAGCCCATCATAATCTTTACATGAAATGTATCTTTAGAACACCGGTGGCGTCATGTCCCCATTTGTTGCCTTAGTTTCTCCATCAATGCACCACCCACAATTTGCCATCATATTGGCATCAGGTGTTTTCCAGGCCAGTGAATGTCAGCAACCCCTTCTTCTAAAGCTGCTTCCCCAGTTTCATCCCAAATAGAAAGAAATGCCATTTGGTAGCCCATTGAGAAGCTTTGGGAAGTAATGAAATACATTTCTGAAAGTTATTTATGGATGCACAAGGTCACCACATCTTTGCTTAAGGTGAATGGAAAGGAACATTTCCCCAGGCGGCACACCACTGTCCCCGAATCTCGTCCCCGAATCTCGTCATTTCAACAGATTGTGTATCTTAGTAAGATTTTGTACATTTCAGAAAACTTTCCCTTGCCTACAAATGAAGTGCATGATTTTTCAAAAACTTATTAATGCCCCGTGCTTTTACTTCTGGTGTGGTAAAAAATTGCAGAACCTGGCTATCATTTAAAGCAGTGTAAGATGCTGGTTTACGTTTCCCCTCACATTTGGTGACTAGGTAGGGATATGCAGTTTTGTGTTTTGTTTTTTGAAGAGTTCCTAAGGAGTCCTGCTGCTTCCGAGTTTTATTTTGGGGGTTGTTGTTGTTTTTGTTTACAAAAAGGCAATCCAGTTGTAACCTTTTTCTAGGTACAATTCTGTACATTCTGGTACTACCTGTTCACTCATGGTCCCTCCAAATCCCTTTGTTTCTTTTAGCACTGTGTCCTTGTGTATCTGCTACCTTTGCTTACAGAATTTCTCCTGAGGGGTGCTTTGAACATGTCCCGTAATACATGTGGATAAAAGGAATTGCCTTTGTTAATTTCAAAAGCCATTTTATTTCTTCCATGATTTCCCTCTGTTGTTAATTTATTTTGTAAAAGCAAGTGGGGTTTAGTCACCAGAGAGGTGGATTCTGTGGTTTTGCTCAATAGGGTCATGGTCATTTCAAGAGCCATAGGGCCTGATATGGTTCCAGCTCTAACTTATGTGTAAGATTAGGAGTCCAAGAATGTGGAATCAGTACTGCAGAAGGTCAGTTCTGACATACTTCCCCCCCTAAATAGTGGGTGAAGTCCTTTTGGAAAGGACTCAAAGCTTTCAAAGTGTCAAGTTTTGCTGTACTGAAGGACTGTCCATATCTAATCTATTAGAACATTGAACCCTCCTCCCCACTCCAGGAATTTTGCTATCCAGTTGCTCATCTCATTTCCATGGAGGACATTCCAAGAAAGAAAAGTGGGTTTGAATTTGGATAATAAAAGTTTCCAGTCGAGTAGATTTACCGTATATATTTTAGTGAAGGTAAGCAACTTAAAATGACCACAGACCCAGTAAAACTCATTACAAAGAGAAGAGAAACAACATTTAAAAGCAGATACAAATACCTTCAAATATAAAGGAAGGAAAATAAGAATAAGGACAGTGAGTGACAAAGACAAGTTTTTGAGAGACCACGAAGAAGATATTCAGAAAGAAGCGGAATCTGGAGTGGAACCAATTCCATCAGGAAAAGGAATACTAGACATAGCGAACTTATCATTTGGACTGAAACTACCGACAGAAGAACAACTACTTGGAGCAGTAGGGGGGGAAGTAAATAATCCCATCATGGCTCTGCAACTTCTAAGATGGAATTGTAATGGTTTGAACCTTCCCCGAAAGAGAAAAAATGTCTTTCACATATTGAAAAAAGAACAATTGGACTTGATCTGTTTACAAGAAACACATGTGATGAGGCTACATAGAAAAATACTTATTAACAAAAGATTAGGACAAGAATTCATCTCATCTGATAGTTAAAAAAGAGGAGTGGTGATTTACGCAAAGGAAAAATTGCTACCGAAACTGATTTTTAAAGATGAACAAGGAAGATTCTTGGCAATTGAAATTCAAGTTCAAGGAGAAAAATTTTTGATTGTAGGAATTTATGCACCGAATGAGGGGAAGTCTGAATTTTTTTTAAAAGTTGCATGAGATTCTATTGAATTATTTGGATTACAACTTGATTCTGATGGGAGATATGAATGGAGTAGTATCTACAAATATGGATAAAGCACAAAGACAGGTAGTCACTAAAGATGGAAGATTACCAAAGACTTTTTTTGAAATGACTGATAACATGGACTTGATTGACATTTGGAGAACAAAGAACCCTCTCAAGAGAGAGGGAACCTTCTTCTCTGAAGCTAAAATGACATGGACTAGGATTGACCAAATATGGGTTACTAGAGGGATGGCACCAAAGATAAATAAAGTGGAAATCTGCCCAAAAACGTGCTCTGACCATAATGCTGTAAGGATGGAGATGAAGCTAACAACAGCTGGTTCCTTCAGATGGAGGATGAATGACACCTTATTTAGAGATGAAGAGATCTACAAAAAGGCCCAAAAAACTTTGAGAGACTATTTCGAAATAAACATAAAGACCAATCTTGAAAAAAGAGTAATCTGGGATGCAAGTAAAGCTGTTATGAGAGGATTCTTGATACAACAAAATGCAATAAAGAAGAGAAGCCAAAACGAGAAAAAGGATAAGATCTTGGAAAAGATAAAAGAAGGGGAAAGGAAACTAAGATCTAAACCAAAATCCCAAGAGATCCTGAGAGAAATTAAGTTATACCAGACACAATATATGGAATTAATGAATCAAGAAATAGAATGGAAAATTAAACAAATGAGACAAAAGACATTTGAATCAGCAGATAAATGTGGTAAATTATTGGCTTGGCAAATGAAGAAAAGACAAAAATTAAATACGGTTACAAATTTAGAAGTGGAAGGAAAGAACATTTATAATCCAAATGAGATTAGAAATTGCTTCCAGAGATATTTTAAACAACTATATTCACAAGGGCCGCAGAAAGAAATGGACATAGACGAATTTCTCAAGAAAAATGGATTACAAAAAATCTCTCATCAAAGTGAAATAGCTTTGAATCAGAAAATAACTGAACAGGAGATAGAAGGTGCCATTCAAAACATTCAATTGGGCAAATCTCCGGGACCGGATGGGCTGACTTCCAGATACTACAAAGCTTTGAAGGAGTGGTTATTACAACCCTTGAAGGAAGTCTGCAACGAAATTTTAGAGGGGAAAAAGGCACCAGAATCGTGGAAAGAGGCTTATATCACACTTATACCGAAAACAGAGACTGAAAAGACTCAGTTTAAGAACTACCGCCCTATATCGTTACTTAATGTGGATTACAAAATTTTTGCTGACATTTTGGCTAAAAGGCTGAAAAAAGTATTGATGGAAGAGATTCATAAGGACCAAGCAGGCTTTCTCCCAGGAAGACATTTGTCAGACAATGTGAGGAACATAATAGATATTTTGGAAAATCTAGAAGTGAATATAAACACTAAAGCAGTATTGATATTTGTGGATGCGGAGAAAGCTTTTGACAACATTTCTTGGAGTTTTATGAAGAAGAATCTACATGGGATGGGGGTAGGCCAAGGCTTCCAGAATGGTATAGGTGCAATATACTCTGAGCAAAAGGCTAAGCTAATTGTAAATAATATGGTTACGGAAGAATTTAAAATAGAAAAAGGGACATGACAGGGGTGCCCAATCTCCCCATTGCTTTTTATATCGGTCCTGGAGGTTTTGCTGCACATGATTAGAAAGGACCAGCTGGTTAAAGGTGTACAGGTCGGAGTAAAACAGTACAAATTGAGAGCATTTGCAGATGATTTGGTACTTACATTACAAGAGCCAGACTCTAGTACTAAAAGAGTTTTGGAATTAATTCAAGAGTTTGGTCAAGTCGCAGGATTTAAATTGAATAAACTAAAAACTAAGGTATTAGAGAAAAATTTAACAGCTATTGAAAGGGAGAGGTTCCAGAATGAAACAGGTTTAACTGTGGTCAAGAAAGTGAAATACTTGGGGATTAACATGACAGCTAAAAATGTGAATCTATTTAAAGATAACTATGAGAAATGCTGGGCAGAAGTAAAAAAAGACTTAGAAATATGGTCAAACTTGAAACTTTCATTGTTAGGCCGTATTGCTGTGATTAAAATGAATGTATTGTCTAGAATGTTGTTTCTATTTCAAACATTGTAAATTGTGGACAAGATGGATTGTTTCAAGAAGTGGCAGAGAGACATTTCCAGATTTGTCTGGCAGGGCAAGAAACCTAGAATAAAATTTAAGATATTAACGGATGCAAAGGAAAGAGGTGGATTTGCCCTGCCAGACTTAAAACTTTACTATGAATCAGCAGCTTTCTGCTGGTTGAAAGAGTGGCTACTTCTTGAAAATACAGACATTTTGGATTTAGAAGGTTTAAACAATGTATTTGGATGGCATGCATATTTATGGTATGATAAGGTCAAAGCACATAAAGCATTTAAAACTCATATTGTAAGGAAAGCATTGTTTAATGTTTGGATAAGATATAAGGATTTATTGGAAAATAAAACCCCAAGGTGGTTATCACCGATGGAAGCGAAAGCTTTGAAAAAGCTTAATATGGAGGCCAAATGGCCGAAATATTGGGAAATTCTGGAACAAGAAGGAGACAAATTGAAATTGCAGAGTTTTGAAAAATTGAAAGACAAAGTGAGAGATTGGCTTCCTTATTATCAGATAATGGAGGTTTATAAATTGGACAGGAAAATTGGCTTCCAGGTGGAAAAGTCAAAATTAGAAACAGAGTTGTTGGAATCCAAAACTAAGAATTTGTCAAAGATGTATAACTTGATGTTGAAATGGAATATGCAGGATGAAACAGTCAAATCAGCTATGATTAAGTGGGCACAAGATATTGGCCATACCATTATGTTTGCTGACTGGGAACAGTTGTGGACCACCGGTGTGAAATTTACGGCATGTAATGCCTTAAAAGAAAATATTATGAAAATGATTTATAGGTGGTACATGACCCCAGTCAAGCTTGCAAAAATCTACCACTTGCCTGATAACAAATGTTGGAAATGTAAAGAAACTGAAGGTACATTCTTTCACCTTTGGTGGACGTGCCCAAAGATTAAGGCTTTCTGGGAAATGATATATAATGAAATGAAAAAGGTATTTAAATATACCTTTCTTAAGAAACCAGAGGCCTTTCTCCTGGGCATGGCCGGCCAATTGGTGTCAAAGAAAGACAGAACATTTTTTATGTATGCTACAACAGCAGCAAGAATACTCATCGCAAAGTATTGGAAGACACAAGATCTACCCACCTTGGAAGAATGGCAGATGAAGGTGATAGACTATATGGGACTGGCAGAAATGACCGGCAGAATCCGAGACCAGGGAAAAGAGACGGCGGAAGAAGATTGGAAGAAATTTAAGAACTATCTTAAGAAACATTGTAAAATTAATGAATGTTAGAATGATGCTGGTTTAGAAATTAAGTGGATTACAGTTGTAATGATTAAGTTAAAAGAAAAGAAAGGTTAAAAATTAGATAAATTTAAGGGTGAGGATTTGCTGAATTAAAATTTGAAATTGGAATGCAGAAAGGGGAGGTATGAGGAGGTCGGAGAAGTAAGTTATAAGAAAATAAGGGTTTGAAATTATACTTGTTCTTTTTTTTTGTTTGTGTTTGTTTGTATTGTTGTGTTTGTCTGTATAATTTGTGAAACTTTAATAAATATTTTATAAAATAAATAAATAAAAGCAGATACAAATAATGAGGCATTATTCTTTTCTCAAGAAGCCAGCAAAATTTCATTTTTCCTGTTTCATTTTAAGCATGTGTCAGAGCTGCTTGAAGATCCTAGCTCACAGAGGATCACGCTAGCCAGCGGTCATTAAGTAAAAGTCTTTATTGAATTACAGTTTCCATTCTCACGCTGCTGCGCGCAACTCTACGCCTAGTAGCTAGGTCGGCGAAGCTCCGTCTGAGTCTCCGCCCTGTGTGCACCAACTTAATATCCTAGCCTTGCTCCACCTTTTCCTCCTGACTGTCCTCCTCTGGGTCCCTCTACCCCCCGGGGCTTCTTCCTTCCGGGATTCTTCTGACGCTGACCCAGACCCTCCTGCCTCCTTGCGCCGGGCTTTAGGACCTGGCTCTCTTTCGGGGCTGCTTACTGCGCCGCCTTCCTCTGCATTTGAACTTGGCGCGCGCGCCCAACCTTCCACTTTCCTCTCAACCGTTTCTTCGCTCCCCGATGGAGGTGTGGCCATCCCCGACTCATGTCCTCCCTCCTGTGGAGGTGTGGCCACTCCTGACTCATGTCCTCCCTCCTGTGGTGAGCTGCCAGCGCTTCCCCCCTGGCTCCCTTCCTCTTCCCTGCTTCCTGGCGGTGACGCTGGTCCCGATTTCCAGCTGCTCCCCCCTGCGTCCTCTCTGGCTCTGTCTTCCTGGGGTGCCCCCCTAGACTCCCCCCTTGCCCTCGCCACTGGTGCTCCTTTCTGTGAATCCTCTGATTCACTGGAAAGACTAGGAGATCTCGGGTCGTCGTCGTCACTCATCTTTTCTTCTGCCTCCTCCCCTTCGCTCTCTGTTTCCTCCCTTGCCCGTGCTTCTGCTCCTAAACCCCTGACATCCATCCCCCCCTCGAAGCCCCCCATTCCCCCCTCCCCTCCTTCCGGTGCTGGAGCTGGGGGCTGCTGTTGCAAAGGGACGAACGTCGGGTATCGGTCGCTTCCCGTGGCAGGCCTCCATCTGAAGTCTTCCGGGTCTTCCTCCCCGCTCTCGTCGACGACAGTCACCTCCGCTTCCATCTCTGTGCCACCGTGCTCGAAACCAGGGTCGTCCCCGAAAACGTCCATGTCCGTCTCTCCCTCACTTCCTCCTGTCGGTGTTGCTCGTCCTGGGCCTTCCAGCCACCGTCTGCGCCACTGCTCCTCTGGCCTATCGTCCCACCAATACGAGGGTTCTGATGCAGATCCCGAGGGTGACCCCTCCGGGGAACGGACGTCTTGTGTCGGGTCCTCGTCCGAGTCGAACCCCCGGAAAGTGCTGGCCGAAAGTGTGGGCGTGAAAAGCCAGTCGTCAAAATATTCTGCTGGCATAGGTCTATGGGGAAAGAGGGCATGAAACTCGTCTTTGAGGAGAGGTTCGTCCAAGGCGTAGCCCGGCACCCAGCTGTTCGCACTGGCCGGGGTGCCCTCCTTGGCGAGAAAGTATTCTACCCCCTCTTCCCCCCATCTGGAGTCCAAAATCTCAGTGACTTCGTTGATGCGCTCCTTCTGTGCCACTTCCGCCTGCCCTGTTCTGTCTCTGACCGGACTCGGCGCCGTTCCGGGTTCCTGGAACCTGTGCGGTGCCTTGTAGGGAGTGAGCACCGATCTGTGGAATACCGGATGCATTCTGGAACCCTCCGGAAGTGCCAGTCTGAAAGCTACCGGGTTGACCTGCTCTTCGACTTGGTAGGGCCCCAGTTGCTTATGCCCTAGTTTCTTCTTGGCCAACGACCTGGCCGGCACTGCGTGGGCTGCTAACCAAACCCAGTCTCCCACGTGGAGCTCTTCTCCAACCCTTCTGTGCTTGTCCGCTTGTACCTTGTATGCGTGCTTGGCCAGCTCCAGGTGGCGCCTCAGCTGATCGTGGACCTCCTGTAGCTCCGACGCGAACGCATCTGCTGTCTGCGGCTCCCCCTCCCCCATTCTTTCCAGTCCCGGGAAGGTTCTGGGGTGCCTCCCGTTGTTGGCGAAGAACGGCGTGACCCCCGTGGACACGTGCTTCGTGTTGTTGTAGGCGAACTCGGCAAGCGGTAGGTAATCCACCCACGTCGCAGGCTGTTGATTTGCATAACATCTCAGGTACTGCTGCATGATGGCATTGACCCGCTCCGCTTGCCCGTTGGTCTGCGGGTGTCTCGCCGACGCCAGGTTGATCTTGACGTTCAGGAAGCCCATCAGCTTCTGCCAGAAATTCGAGATGAACTGCCGCCCCCGGTCGGACAGAATAGACCGTGGCAGACCATGAACCTTGAACACGTGGTCTATGAACAGTTTGGCGGTTTGCTCCGCCGTGGCCACCTTCGCACACGGAATGAAATGCGCCATCTTGGAAAACAGGTCCACCACCACCAGCACTGCCGTCTTGCCCCTTGAGCTGGGCAGATCCGTGACAAAGTCCAGCGCCACCCTTTCCCAAGGTTCGACCGGAGTTTGCAGCGGTTCCAACAGTCCGGCCGGCGGTTTGTGCACTGGTTTGGCCCTCTGGCAGGTGTCGCACCTCGCCACGTAGTCTGCGACCTCCCCTCTCATTCCAGGCCACCAGAAATCCCTGGCTACTAATTCCACCGTCTTCTCCTTGCCAAAGTGCCCGGCCGTGGGCGCGTCGTGCAGCTGCTGCAGCACCTTGGCTCGAAGTTCGTCTCCCGGCACGTAGATGGCCCCTTTTCGGATGAGCAATCCATCTCGTAGCCGGAAACCGTCGGCCGCTGCCTTGCCCCTTTGCACCTCTGCCATCTTTGCTTGTGCGAAGGAGTCCTCCTGCAACGCACGTCGCACCGCCTCTAGGTCCACGGTCGCCGCGGCGCACGCCCACACTGCTGGTGCGAAGATGTGCATGGCGGCCGCTGGCGTTGCGTCCTCCAGATACTGTGGCTTACGGGAGAGAGCGTCTGCCATGATGTTGGTGTCCCCCGGGACATACTCTATTCGGAAGTCGAAGTTTGCAAAGAACTCAGCCCAACGTATCTGCCTCTGGTTCAGGAACTGTGCCGTGCGCCAGTGCTCTAGATTCTTGTGGTCCGTGCAAACCTGCACCGTGTGCTTGGCGCCGATCAGAAAGTGCCTCCACGCCTTGAACGCTGCGTGAATGGCCAGCAACTCCCTGTCCCAGATGGTGTAGTTCTGTTCGGACTTGCTGAGCTTCCTGGAGTAAAACGCTCCCGGTCGCCACACCCCCTGCGGGTCTTTCTGCAACAGGACCGCCCCCACGGCTCTGTCCGAGGCGTCTGTCTCCACCCTCATCGGCTTGCTGGGGTTGACATGAAGCAGCTGCTCTTCCGACGCGAAGAGACGCTTGAGTGCCTGAAAGGACTGCTCCGCCTGCGCTGTCCAAACGAACTTCTTCTTCTTGGAGCTAAGCGTGTCAGTGATGGCCGCTGTCTGCATCGCGAAGCCCTTGATAAACTTGCGATAGAAGTTCGCAAAGCCGACAAACCGTTGGACCTCCTTCCGGTTGCGCGGACTCTTCCAATCCAACACCGCTCGAACCTTGGCGCTGTCCATGGCGAGCCCCTTGTCAGACAGCTTGTAGCCCAGAAAATCCACCTCCGGCACGTCAAATTGGCACTTCTCCAGCTTGGCGTAGAGCCTATGTTGCTTTAGCCTGCTCAGCACTTCCTTGACGTGTCCGTCATGCTCCTGCTGCGACTCCGAAAAGATCAGGATGTCATCTAAGAAACAGACGCACGTCTTGTAGAGAAGTCCCGCCAACACGTGATGCATAAACGCTTGAAAAACGTGGGAGCCATTTTGCAATCCAAAAGGCATAACTCTATATTCGTAGGTCCCCAGTGGCGTGAACATGGCTGTCTTCCACTCATCTCCTTCCCGCATGCGAATGAGGTTGTACGCCCCCCGCAGGTCCAACTTGGTGAACACTCTGCCCTTCCGTACCTTTGCGAGGAGGTCGTCAATACGGGGCATGGGGAAGTCCGATGGCCTAGTCAGACTGTTCAAAATCCTGTAATCCACTACCAGTCTTTTCTGGGGCGTGTCCCGCTTCTTAACAAAGAATACGGGACTGCCCCCCACTGCCCTGGACTCCCGGATGAAGCCGCGTTGCAAGTTATGGTCAATGAACTCTTTGAGTTCCTGCAGTTCGTCCTCTGACATGGAATACAGTTTCCCTTTCGGCAGCGCCGCCCCCGGCAGCAGGTCAATTTTGCAGTCATATGGTCTGTGAGGGGGTAGCCTGTCTGCCTCCTTCTCGCAGAAAACTTCCAAAAATTCAGCGTACTTGTGTGGAATCGCTTGCAGCGTGCCTAGCAGCAGCTGTGACTCCTCTTCCTCTCCTTCCTGCCTGGGCACGATGCAGTGTTCAGCACAAAAGGAAGAGCCGAAGGTCAGCTGCCTCTGGTACCAAGCCATCGCTGGGCTGTGCTTGTCCAGCCAACTCATGCCCAATACAATGGGCGTGTCAGATAGTCGAGTGACGTTGAAGCTGATGATTTCTCTGTGATTCCCAAGTCGCATCACCATTGGTGGCGTCTGCTTCACCACTTGCCCCCCGAGCAGCTCCCTGCCATCCACCGTGACAACCTGCAGGGGCAGTGTGGCCGGCAGCAACTGCACAGCGTGCCTGTCGACAAAGTCCTGCCCTATAAAGTCCGCATTGCTGCCTGAGTCAATGGTGATTGGCACGTCCATGGTGATTCCATTGGGCAGTTGGAGAGACGCTGTGAGCCTCACTACTGGTTTGGGCGGGAGGGGGTTCACGGGCTGTAAAATCTCTGGGGACTGCGTCACTAACACGTCTGGCTGGGCCCCAGTGCCTCTTCCTCCAGCCAGACAGCCTCGTTTCCCTGCTGTGGTCCTCCTTGCTGTGTTGCTGCAGTCACCATTGCTGAGGCTGCAGTGAGCTTGTGGGGCCTCTGGGGACACTCTTTCGCCATATGCCCTGGCTCCTCACAGACGTAACACTTCCTGGTCCCTCTAGGAGGCTTCGCTTTCACTGCTGCTGGTGCTAGGGCTCTGGTTGCTGACTGAGCCCTTGCACCTCCCACCTCCATAGGTTCGGCTCCTCCTCCTGGCGGAGGCGTGGATTGCGCCCGCGCTGCTTCCCTGGGAAAGAAGGAGGGGCCCCCGGCTGGTTCGCGCCCTCCACGCCCTTCGTCCCTGTTCCACGGACGTCCTTCCAGCCTCACCCCCACTGCCAGCGCCCTCTGAACGACCTCCTGGGTGGTTCGGGGTCTCTCCCCCCTGGCGATCTCATCTTTAATCGAGTTATGCAGCCCCTCCCAAAAGAGGTCTCTTACAGGAGCCGACTCTCTGTCCCATTCCAGGGCACTGACCAAGGCGAAAAAGCGGGCATGGTACTGCCTGACGCTGGCCCTCCCTTGCCTTAGTCCATGCACCTCCTTCCGTGCAAGATCCACGTCAATACTTGATAAAAAACACCCATCCATTGCTTTAATAAAGGCATCTGCATTCTGTAGCGCCGGATCCTTATCTCTCCATAAATTGCGTAGCCATGCTCTCGCATCCCCATGCAGATGGGACATGATGAACCCCACTCTCTCTTGTTCATCTCTAAAGTCTTTATGCAGCAGTTGCAGTGCGCACAGTACGTCGGCTCTAAAGTTGGGATACTGTTGCAGGTTCCCATCGAAGTGAGAGACCAGCCCGCCTGTCCGTCTCGCCAACCCAATGCCCTCCTGTCGGGGTGTCTGCTTTGTCAGCACGTCTAACCTGACCTGGAGATCCCTGCAGGCTGCGGCTGCTTCCTCCTCCCTCTTCCTGGATGCTAGAGCCTCGGCGTTCAGTTGTGCCACCGCGTTTCTGAGTTCCTCTATCTGCTGCTCAGCCGTCATGTCGTCTGCCGTTCGTGAGCTTGCTAGTAGGCACCTGTGTCTCTCCCCTCCTCGAGGCTGTAGATGCCCACAAGTGGGGACGGAGCTTACTGTCAGAGCTGCTTGAAGATCCTAGCTCACAGAGGATCACGCTAGCCAGCGGTCATTAAGTAAAAGTCTTTATTGAATTACAGTTTCCATTCTCACGCTGCTGCGCGCAACTCTACGCCTAGTAGCTAGGTCGGCGAAGCTCCGTCTGAGTCTCCGCCCTGTGTGCACCAACTTAATATCCTAGCCTTGCTCCACCTTTTCCTCCTGACTGTCCTCCTCTGGGTCCCTCTACCCCCCGGGGCTTCTTCCTTCCGGGATTCTTCTGACGCTGACCCAGACCCTCCTGCCTCCTTGCGCCGGGCTTTAGGACCTGGCTCTCTTTCGGGGCTGCTTACTGCGCCGCCTTCCTCTGCATTTGAACTTGGCGCGCGCGCCCAACCTTCCACTTTCCTCTCAACCGTTTCTTCGCTCCCCGATGGAGGTGTGGCCATCCCCGACTCATGTCCTCCCTCCTGTGGAGGTGTGGCCACTCCTGACTCATGTCCTCCCTCCTGTGGTGAGCTGCCAGCGCTTCCCCCCTGGCTCCCTTCCTCTTCCCTGCTTCCTGGCGGTGACGCTGGTCCCGATTTCCAGCTGCTCCCCCCTGCGTCCTCTCTGGCTCTGTCTTCCTGGGGTGCCCCCCTAGACTCCCCCCTTGCCCTCGCCACTGGTGCTCCTTTCTGTGAATCCTCTGATTCACTGGAAAGACTAGGAGATCTCGGGTCGTCGTCGTCACTCATCTTTTCTTCTGCCTCCTCCCCTTCGCTCTCTGTTTCCTCCCTTGCCCGTGCTTCTGCTCCTAAACCCCTGACAGCATGCTTTTTATTCAAGTTTTTAACAAACAACAAGGTGGTAAGCTGCTGAATATAGGCAGACCATCATTTCTCAAGGGCCATTCCAAATGTGTACAATTGATGGCTCCCAAGTAAGCTGCACCCTGTGAGTCCAGAGGTCCACTGGTGCCATTGTCCCTGTTAGCATTTTGAAAGCAAGGGCGCCAAGATTTCATCAAGCTGTCTGCCTTGATGAGACTTGCAGTGAGGATCCCTTTGATAAGCCATCGGCAATGCATAAAGGAGGGCAGGTGGCTTGGTGAGCAGGGAAAGTCTTTCAAAGATTTGGACCAGCGATGTGCCTTTGCTTCGGGCAAAGAGTGATGGTGGATGGATCCTAGCTACCTAACTCAGCACTGTCTGTACTGATTGGCAGTGGCTCTACAAGGTTCCAGGCAGGTGATGTTTTCCGTTTCACCTGGAGATGCTGGAGACTGTTCTGGGACCTGCATCACCAGCGAGCTCTGGTCCTCCCTTAAGGAGTTAGGCGGCTCAATGGTCTGACTCTGTGGAAGCCACCATGCTATTCCCCTTTAAATTAGCCATTTCGACAGAAAACATGAGAACTGGAATTTTGCTCTTGAATGGATTTTTGGATCGCCTGCATGCCAAGCACATACTTCTCCCACTGGGCCAGCACCCTTCCTCAGTGACTGAGCTCTCATTGCACACAGCCATCCAGCAAGCAAAAAAATGTTCTTGTTAGAAGGGCAGAGTGGGGAGCAAGAGATTCAGGGGCCGGTTTTAGACCCACAGTGCTCGGGTTTATTCTGTTGCCTGCTTGACATTGTGCCTCCTTCCCCCCTACCTTTTATTCCTATGAAAGTTTCACAGTGTCGCTGCTTGGGATTCTGGATAATCTATGGTGTTTTTCTTTTCAGTTTTTTAAATTAATTTTCCCAAAAAAAATTAAGACAAACAAACAAACAAACAAACAAACAAACAAACAAACGTACATACATCCTAATTGTAATTAAACCAATCTTGATAACATTGTTAAGTGACTTCCTCAAATCCCCCTGGTTGAATTTCATTGTATTTCATTTTAACAGTTTTCCAAAATCAATCTTCTCAAAAAAAAAAAAAAAACAAAAAAAAAGCTTGATCACTTCACATCTTTCATTCTTTCTAATCTAGCTTGAAACATCTTAATTCCTATCCTTACATATTTAAATCCTAAGCCTATCTCATATTTGCAAGCTTTTCCAGTTAGGTTATCTTGACATATTCAGCTAAATAATCTTTGAATTTTGTCCATTCTTCCTGGTACTCCTCCTCCTTCTGGTCGCGGACTCTTCCCGTCAGGTGGGCTAGCCCCGGGATTCTGGAGAATCCCACACCTCCCTTCTTGACGAAGCTGCCTGCAAAGCTGATCTGCCGAGGAAATGTCCTTCTGCAGGTATGGTTTCAATCCAAACAGCAAATACTAGTGGTCAACTCCAAAAGTGCGGTCAAGAAACCCTGCTTGCCAAAGAACAATTGAACGCAGCCTTGAAGCTCCTTTGCAGCCATGTCTCCACACCTGACACCACGTATGATGCTAGATGTGGGGCCTGCGGGCCTGTCAAGATTCCCCACCTCTGCTCTATCTAGCCAGGCTGATGTTTTCAAATGGGGGTTAAAGCTGTGAAGCTGTTTGGATGCATGACTGGACTTGACTGTGGGCATTTCATTGTGCTGTGTCCCAGAGCCTTAAGGATGGGGTGGCCTAGGAACCTAAGCCACCAGGTATATAAAAGTGAGGTCCACTCCAGCCAACTTCATCCTGGATAGCACAAAGAACAATCCAGCCCTGGGGTGCATAATGAGAGGTCGAGGAATGCCACAATGGAGAGAAGCCCATCACCAAGAGAGCTGGCACAAGGGCTGAGAATTGTATCCCGCCTGCTTTCCACAGTAGCATTCCTACTACCCTTCTCCTGATTTGGGGCAATGGGAGAGTGAACTCATTCCCCGCTTCTTCTAGTGGCGAGTCTCAGAGAGCTGCTTTGCTAGGGAGAGACAGACAATGGTTGGGAACACTTGGGTTCTTCTGAGCCGCTCTAAGGAAGACCGTATGCTGGATGTCCCACCCGCTGCCGCTCCACCAAGGTGCCACTATACTCACAGCAGGAGTTTGTAAGAGCGAGTCGGTAGCTAAGATATAAATCAATTGGGACGTTTGGAACCTGCACACCCCAAAACTGGTACTGGATTCCAGCCCACACCCATCCTTTCAATGGTACCGTCCCCCTCAGCTCACCTGGTGGCAGGCATTCTGGAAGAGGTGGTCCACCAAAAGCCAGATCTCCTTGGCCGCTCAGTGGAGTCATCACCATCCAGGGGTACGATATCCAGAAACTGCTTCTCCTGGAGGTCCAATGACAAGCGGGACTGGCATGAGAGCCTGACAGAATGTGTGCCTGTATGCATTCTTTCCTTGCTCCAGCTGGGTGGACAAGTCTTGCCCTCTGAGGCCACAACTAGGGCTGGGCGATAGCTGGCTTTCAACACGGTGATATATCACTAGCTAAACATTGCAATACACCAATATAGCACGATGTCTGAAATAAGATGGAGCTATGTAGAGGCATTGGCTGGCTTCACGGTTTTCCCCGCATTGAGATTTTTGCTGCCCCCTGCAGGAGGGCAAGGGAAAGCTGAACCGGCAGAATCCACAGGGGCTGCAGGAATCTCGAGAAGCATTGTCTGGCTTCACAGTTTCCCCCCACATGGTGTTTTTTGCATAGTACACACACACATCATGATTCACAATATATTGCCAGGTCAGAAATTATGAAACCAGTCTCACTATCTAGACTTCAAGCTGATTTGAAAATATATCTATATTGACGTATCGCCCGGCCCTAGCCACAGCAAGCATCTCAAGGGGGAAAACAAAAAACAAATTGCTCGCACCCCAAATCCAAGCTCCCCCTCCCCTATTAATATGCAGCTCGTAATCCTCCCACTCCGGATGTGCAGTTCACCCAAAAGCTTACTAAATATGCAGCTGTGGACATGAGGTTTGGCTAACATTTTATTTAAATTGCTGGAACCTGCCCTGGGACCTTAGGGTGAAGGGCAGGAAATAAGTAACAAAAACAGCAACAGAACATGGATGGGCCTTCATAGGTTGATGGGCTGCAGCCCCAGCCAGCATGATGAGATGATGGGGTCACATGTTCACCACCCCTTGTCTAGAGCACGTTGCAGAGGCAGTGGTAGAAATTGAACAACAGCTGGAGCCCCAGCCCACGACTTTGTCTGGGCAATGCAGCACACAGCAGCTGGTGAACCATGCCTCCGGTCTCCTTCCCATCTTCCTCTCCAGAAATGTTCAGGGTGGTTAGTTCTATCTCAAGCTACCACATTCAAGAGAAAGAGAAAGAGAGGAGGGGGGAGCAAGAGAGCTTTAAGAGCACAGCAATGGCAAGCAGCCCATCACTAAAAGGAGTTGGCAAGGATGGAGAATTTGATCCCCTAATCCCCAGGGCAGCTGTTGATTAGGACCCAGTTCATCCCCCTCCCCCCCCCGCCAATACTCCCTGCCTCTGTCTAGAGAGAGAGAGAGAGAGAGAGAGAGAGAGAGAGAGTGTATTGGTGTGGGGAATGACACATACTGTATCAGAGTCTTAGTGCAAGAGTAGCTGGTGCCTGCTAAAGAACACAGGAGCCTTGCTGGGTTAGATCAGCATTTTGTTCCCACAATGGCCAACCACATGCCCTTGGGAGTCCATGGGGACACGGGGACAAGAGCACTCTGTCCATCATGTTCCCCAGAAACTGGTAATCAAAAGCATTAGGGTGGCTATCTAAAGAACTTTTAACTGAGTTAAGATTAAAAAAGGATGTGTACAAAAAATGGAAAAGGGGGGAAACCACCAAAGAGGAATTCAAACAAATAGCCAGCACGTGTAGACACAAAGTCAGAAAAGCTAAAGCACAGAATGAACTCAGGCTTGCTAGAGAGGTTAAAAGCAAAAAAAAAAAAAAAAAAAAAGGCTTTTATGGGTATGTTCGTAGCAAAAGGAAGAACAAAGAAACAGTGGGGTCACTCAGAGGAGAAGATGGTGAAATGCAAACAGGGGACACAGAAAGGGCTGAACTCCTCAATGCCTTTGCCTCAGTCTTCTCCGATAAAGAAAACAATGCCCGACCTGAAGAATTTGGAGCAAATGATTCAGCAAAGGAAACACAACCCAGAATAACTAAGGAGATAGTACAAGAATACTTGGCTAGTTTAGATGTATTCAAGTCTCCAGGGCCAGATGAACTGCATCCAAGAGTATTAAAAGAACTGGCAGATGTGATCTCAGAACCACTGGCAGTCATCTTTGAGAATTCCTGGAGAACAGGCGAAGTCCCGGCAGACTGGAGGAGGGCAAATGTTGTCCCTATTTTCAAAAAGGGGAAAAGAGAGGACCCAAATAATTACTGCCCAGTCAGTCTGACATCAATACCAGGGAAGATTCTGGAGCAGATCATTAAGCAAACAGTCTGTGAGCACCTAGAAAGGAATGCTGTGATCACCAATAGTCAGCATGGATTTCTGAAAAATAAGTCATGTCAGACTAACCTGATCTCATTTTTTGACAGAATTACAAGCCTGGTAGATGAAGGGAACGCAATGGATGTAGCCTACCTTGATTTCAGCAAGGCATTTGACAAGGTGCCCCATGATATTCTTGTAAAGAAGCTGGTAAAATGCGGTCTTGACTATGCTACCACTCAGTGGATTTGTAACTGGCTGACTGACCGAACCCAAAGGGTGCTCATCAATGGTTCCTCTTCATCCTGGAGAAGAGTGACTAGTGGGGTGCCACAGGGTTCTGTCTTGGGCCCGGTCTTATTGCACTTGGGCAAAAAAAATGAGAGGCACAAATACAAGATGGGGGACACCTGGCTTGAGAGCAGTACATGTGAAAAGGATCTAGGAGTCTTCGTTGACCACAAACTTGACATGAGCCAACAGTGTGACGCGGCAGCTAAAAAAGCCAATGCAATTCTGGGCTGCATCAATAGGAGTATAGCATCTAGATCAAGGGAAGTAATAGTGCCACTGTATTCTGCTCTGGTCAGACCTCACCTGGAGTACTGTGTCCACTTCTGGGCACCACAGTTCAAGAAGGACACTGACAAACTGGAACGTGTCCAGAGGAGGGCAACCAAAATGGTCAAAGGCCTGGAAACGATGCCTTATGAGGAACGGCTAAGGGAGCTGGGCATGTTTAGCCTGGAGAAGAGGAGGTTAAGGGGTGATATGATAGCCATGTTCAAATATATAAAAGGATGTCACATAGAGGAGGGAGAAAGGTTGTTTTCTGCTGCTCCAGACAAGCGGACACGGAGCAATGGATCCAAACTACAAGAAAGAAGATTCCACCTAAACATTAGGAAGAACTTCCTGACAGTAAGAGCTGTTCGACAGTGGAATTTGCTGCCATGGAGTGTGGTGGAGTCTCCTTTGGAGGTCTTTAAGCAGAGGCTTGACAACCATATGTCAGGAGTGCTCTGATGGTGTTTCCTGCTTGGCAGGGGGTTGGACTCGATGGCCCTTGTGGTCTCTTCCAACTCTATGATTCTATGATTTTATGATTCTATGTGGTTTGTGATAATAGTGGCAAGAAATAGCCACTGATAAACATATCCTCCATGATTCTAAATGTCTACAGCTGTCCAAATTGACAGGCACCACTGTCTCCTTGTGGCTAGGATAATACACCCAAGTAGATCTGATTTCGAGAGGAGTGACATTTCCCTGAGCCACCCCAAAGCAGCCACTACCGCTTCCCAAATGCCAGTGCTCAGGTGGTAAGAGTAAGCCAGAGTGGCATAGCCTGTGCAGCAGTGACTGAGCACAGAGACAAGGAGAAAACTGGCTCTTGGGGCCAGAGGGGGCTGGCGCCTGCATCATGAGACTGGGCTTTCTGCCTCCCGTGCTGCCAATCGCAAGCGGACCCAGAGTCAAGCAGCGCAAAATCAGTGACAAGCAGTGCTGGCAAATTCTGGTTTCGTCTCCGTTCTCCTCTGCCGAGTTCTACAAGGGCCACGTTGAGACTAGGGAAGAGACCAAAGCAGAGAGCTAGAGCCACCACCTGGACTGGATTTGAGTCAGAAGGCAGGCAGGTGCGGGTTGCCTGAGAGGAAAGTCAGGTTGGTGGGGTAGTGCCTGGTTTGCCCTAAGGGACCAGCTGCCACTCCATGGAGCAGCTGCTGATCGTTGACAAGGGCAGCTCCATTTGCGTGCCTTCGAGGCACACGCACACTGCCGCAAAGCTGGAAGGGGCACTTGAAGGGGCAAAAATGTCCCCCCCAAGAGCACAAAAGCGGCAAAGTGGCATGGAAACAGCATCTCGACTCCCTCCCAGGAGCTTTGGCACCGACCTGTCAGGCCTGCGGAGAGTTGGAGCAAGGAGTTTTGCAGGGAGGCTGCTGGTTTTCAAAAGGCCTTTCAAAAGGGCTTCCGGAAGTTTAGAGGGTGTTTGCAGGCTTTTCCAATGCTGTCCCCAATATACGCAATTTCATTTAAACGCACGGTACCTCGGAACGCAACCCCCCTGTAAACGGGGCGTTGCCTGTACCTGATTTGAGCCCGCTACAAGAACATCTAGAGGATAGCAAACCAACTGCTACCTTTTCTAGGAAGCTGTCTTCTCCCTGAGATCAGAGGAGGAAGGCAAGAGCAAAAGACAACCAAGGGTGTTAATGGCACAGGCCCTGAGAAGAGAAAGAAACAGCCCGTTGGCTGAACAGTATCTGGGCAGATGGCAGGGAAATGCACACAGTGAAAGGGCAGGTGGGAGGACCAGAACCTGGGATGACTCAGTCAAGGCAAACAAAGGGCATGAACAGCACACAGGAAGCGGATGCACAGCTACAGAAGCTGAATGCAGCGGAGGACCCCCAGCCCCCACATTTCTGAGTGGAAGAGCAGCTGTTTTTCAAGCAGGCAAGCAGAGTGGGAAGGGTAGACATCCAGCACATGAACCTGCCAGGTAAATCAACCCCTTTCCCTACCAGGTCAATAAGTCTGGTGACGGGAACTTCGCCAAGCGGCTGCCTCATCCAGCACAAGGCTTCCAAGGAGGTCCCGAAGCAGCTTGGTAGGTAGCTCCCACTGATGGTGAGGAAATAGTCCTTGCCACGGTCAAGGTGAAGGACAAAGCTAGCCTCAATCTTCTCTTCCTTGCGGACGTACACATCCAGGGAAATGTCCCCCGTCTCACCTAAAACGGGAGGAGGTCAGGTAGATACACTCTTTGGCACAGCCAAGTTGGCTTGTCTGTAAATTAAAAGTGAAGACAGTGAAGAATTGAACAGAAGGACACAATAGGAGCCTGCTGGATCAGGCCAATGGCCCATCTAGTACAGCATCCTGTTCTCCCAGGTGTATGGGGGAAACCTTAACTTCAAGAATTAGGAGAAGAAGCGACTCAGTGTTGGCTTTTTGCAGTATGGTAGTGCTGCAGAGAGCTTGCTGGTGAGACCATGCATTAAAAAGGGACTCAAAAGTACTTAAAGAAGGTTTTAATAAGAAAATCAAAAACTCCATTTACACTAAATACATCAACAAACCAGACCCAACCACCAACCCATCCCCCAGGGTAATGGGAGAGCTAGGTGCTGCTCCTTATATACTACACCCAGATGCTGACACACCTTAATCAAATACAACTCAGCAGCACCTGCTATGTTTCACAGCTGTAAAGCTGGGTCTTGTTAGTTTGCTCTGGCCCTTGCTCCGGCCCCTTAAAGACATACACATGGAGTGGAACAATGATGAACCTTTACATTTAAAGAAACCATTCAACACTCAGTCCCCACCCCACTTTCCTCTCTAGTCCTCCAAAGCAGCAGCTGCACAGAAGATGGTGACAGGATACTGGGGGTGAGAGAAAGTGATCCTAACAAAAGAATATAAAAAGGGAAAGGATTTTTGCGCCCCCAATGTTACTTTCTTTTTTAGTTAGTTTACATTTCATTGAGTTTTTAAAAGTTTGGCTAGTTCTATACGATCCCCAAGATATTTTTGTGCCTCCACAACATAAAAATATGCATTGTTTTAAAAAAGTAATTTTTGGACGGAATGCTCTCACTGGTTCCCTGCGATGCCAAAAGGTGTTTTGGGACCCTCCAGCATTGTTTGGCTTCAATTCATTTGTGTGTGTGTGTTTAAAGCTGGTCACACACACTTTTACACTTTGGGCTCAGCTGCTTTGACTTGCGGCCCTTGGAGGATTGAGCATGGGGCAATGCAGCCCACAAATGTTAAGCCTCCCCTGCTCTACCAAACTCCCAAGGTTTGAGGGAGGAGGGTTGGGAAGAGGAGGAGAAAAGGAAGGCCTTCCCTAGATGAGCCTTGGGGTCCCTTTCCAACTCTACACTTCTCTGATTCCAGAGAGAGACGCGCTGGGCTCCAAGTATCCCTCGCAGGGCTCAGCGCGAAGCCATGGCTTCCAATCCTGGCTGTCACTGAGCTTGGGGATAAAGGAGAAGTGGAGGGTGACCTGCCTGTTGTTTGTGATCTGGAACTTCTCCTTCTGCAGCTGCCAGAACTTCACATTCTCAAATGGAAACTGGAGAGCAAAAGGGGGGGGGGGAGGAAAGAGAGTGCTTGCCTTCAGCAGAGGCAAGGAAACGTGCTCCAGGGGGAAGTTTGTCCTTGGCCCCGGGCTCTCGTTTAGGGGACTGCACATGCAACAGGTCCACGTGGGGCTCTCCAGATATTGCTGCACTTGCCACTGGCCATGTTGGCTGGGGATGATGGGAGTTGTAGTCCAGCATCTGGAGGGCACCACGCTGGCTACCCCTGGAGTCTTTGCCTGCGAGGAAGAGGAAGAGGCTGCCGCTCAGTGGAAGGGCATCTGCCTTGCCTGCAAAGGTCCCAGGTTCTATCCCCAGCATCTCCAGGTAGGGCTGGGAGAGATCCCCCGGAAATCAAGACCGAGCTAGATGGGCCAAGGGCTTCTTTCCCCCCTGGTCTTTTTGCAGCAAACCCTCTTTAAGGGGTTGGAGAGGATCCTATTCGTCTTTACCTCCCGCCAGGGAGGGAAGGAATTCGTTCTCCATCCTGTCCATCAACTGAACAATATCCTCAAACACTTTCCGGTACCGTCGGTCAGCCACAACCTTCACCTATGGGGGGAGGACAGAGCACATTGTTGGGGCTATGGACTATAGGGTGGGGGCATGAGTTAAGAGCAGAAATGCCTGATGCACCCCCCTGTTCCCAGCCCTGAAAGAGGCAAGTACTGTAACTCTGAGAGCTTCCCCAGGATGGCAGCGGCTGTGACTTCCAGAGCCAATGGGCTGAAACCAAATGCTCCATGCCAAGTACCACAGAAGCTCCATTGCATGAATGGAGCCAACGGTTAAGGTATACAGTTCAGCCCATGTGGTCTGCCATGCCTGCAGGAGCAGCGTGTACTCAGAACAGTGGAGAATGGAAGCCTAGGGATTTAACAGAGCTAAAACCTGCCCACTCCTTGCACCGGAAGTCATTGGCCAAGGAGGAGCTCTGTGGAAAGGGGCCTGGTGGTTGGTCAGGGCCTGCCCAGATTCGAGGAGGTGCCACATAGCAGGCAACTAAAAACCCTGAATAGACGATAGCCCTGGCCAGGGCAGGTGTTACCCCTGTGAGGAAGAGGGAGCTGACGGGCTTGTGGTCGCTCCTTTTCAATTCCATGTGGCTTCGGTAGCTGAGCTGATTCACGCTGCCTCCTCTCCAGAGGATTGGCTCACACCATGCTGGCACACGGCACTTCCCACTGCAAGGAGACAGGAGAGACACCAGGACTGTTGGACTGGCTGAGGCAACACACAAGGCTCACACAGTCAAACTTTGGCTCCACACACGGCCTGTGATCTTGACCACGGTCAACAGCTGGAGATGATGGAGCTTGGGAGTCCAACTTCTGAAGGGGCGGACCTTGCAGGTGTGCAGGCATTTTGCCTCATGGAGAGAGTTGATAGGAAATCAAAAGCTGTCTTCAACCAGGTCAGAATGAATTTCTGACCTCCCCCAGTTTGGATTCCTACATTGCAGGGGGTTGGACTAGATGACCCTCATGATCCCTTCCAACCCCACAATTCATTAATTAAGTCTCCTCTGGCTGGCAGCAGCTCTCTGTGGCCCAATCCTTTTTCAGGTGGAGGCGCCATAGAGTTTCAACTTGAGACTCTGCATACAAAGCATATGGCACACCACCAAATGATGATCCTTCCCCAAAGCAAGGGGCCCCATTATTCTTGTTCAGACACTATTTTTTCAGTGATCCAAAAGAAGAAGAAGAAGAAGAGTTTGGATTTGATCTCCCGCTTTATCACTACCCGAAGGAGTCTCAAAGCGGCTAACATTCTCCTTTCCCTTCCTCCCCCACAACAAACACTCTGTGAGGTGAGTGGGGCTGAGAGACTTCAAAGAAGTGTGACTGGCCCAAGGTCACCCAGCAGCTGCATGTGGAGGAGCGGAGACGCGAACCCGGTTCCCCAGATTACGAGACTACCGCTCTTAACCACTACACCACACTGGCTCTCCCTTTCTGGCACCTGAAATGCTGCCCAAAGACCCTTTCTGGCACCTGAAATGCTGCCCAAAGGAGCCTGCCGTTTTCCGGCTTCGTCACTACATGTTCCGCCTGTCCTTTTGATTTCCCCATTACCACAGCAAGAGCAATGAAACTAGCAGGCCTAGGTGGCTTCTGACAGTTGTCAAGAACCACAAGAATATGCCAAATCCTGGATGGTGAGGCTCAATGGCTACTAGCCATAATGGCCACAGAACATACTCCACCAAGAGAAGCAGTATGGCTTGGAGGAGGGGAGCGTGCTGTTGCACTCAGGTCCTGTTTGTCGGCTCCCCGAGAGGCATCTCATTGGCCAATGTGAGAACAGGATGCTGGGCCAGATGGACCAATGGCCTGATCCAGCAGGGCTGCTCTCATGCTCTTATGCCCTGGCAGACTCATCTTGAGAGAGCACCAAGTCTCATTCCCAGACTTCCTTGACACAAAGAGGATTCTCATTCAGCCTGCTGCACCTTTCAAGGAACTGCAACACCGCTTATACACACCACGAAACAGAGGATGCTGGTTATCAGGACAAATGTGGGGAAAAGGAGCCAAAACATTTCCAGAGACTTTGAGCAGGGATGGCTTGAGGAAGACAACATACCACAGCCTTGCATTTCACAACTCGCCTAGCAGCCTTTGGCAACCCAGAATTCCATGCAAGCAAAGTGAGCAGGTGAAGGAGAGCTGGATCTCTCTCTTCCTCCGTGGCTTGGTGTCCATTCTGGCTGCAGAGGAAAGGAAGTCCGTCCAGCCCTCAACTCTAGCCCTCCTCCAACAGCTTGCTTAGCACAAAGCCATGTTTAAAATATATGTTTTACTAGCCTGCTCAGGAGGATGGAAAGGCAGGACACTACTGGCATCTCGGCAGACTAGGAAAAACAAACAAGCCGTGCAGAAGAATGATTGAGAGGACTTACTTACAAAGGCTCAACTATCAAGCAGGATCTGTTTTAGAGTCGAATTTGTACGTCGGGATGAACTTGATCTCTCCCTCTGTGAAATCAGCAAAAGCTGTCTTTTGGGTACGCTGAATGTTTAGCTAAAGCCAAAAAGAAATCGCTAATCAGCAGAGAAGCAAAAGACCCCCTGTTGCCTGACAATGGAGTCTATTAACAGCCACTGTTGTGCTGGAAGACCAAGGTGAAGTACTAGTAGGTTAAAGGTAAAGGTAAGGTAAAGGGACCCCTGGTTGGACAGTGTTCTCGAAGCTACAAACATGAGTCTGACCAAACTGTGGGAGGCAGTGGAAGACAGGAGTGCCTGGCATGCTCTGGTCCATGGGGTCACGAAGAGGCGGACACGATTAAACGACTAAACAACAACAACAACAAAGGGACCCCTGACCATTAGGTCCAGTTGTGACCGACTCTGGGGTTGCGGCGCTCATCTCACTTTATTGGCCAAGGGAGCCGGCGTACAGCTTCCGGGTCATGTGGCCAGCATGACTAAGCCGCTTCTGATGAACCAGAGCAGCACACAGAAACAGCGTTTACCTTCCCGCCGGAGCGGTACCTATTTATCTACTTGCACTTAGACGTGCTTTCGAACTGCTAGGTTGGCAGGAGCAGGGACCGAGCAAGGGAAGCTCACCCCGTCACGGGGATTCGAACCGCCGACCTTCTGATCGTCAAGCCCTAGGCTCTGTGGTTTAACCCACAGCGCCACCCGCGTCCCTACTAGTAGGTTAGCCAAGTGCAAAAAAAGGGGTATACCTGCTGAAATCCTATCTTATACACACTTATTAAAGGTACAGGATGCTTGTGCATTTTTGCCCCATGTCATCTTAAATTACTTTGCTGCATCACACAATAGGAAAATCCTCTAACTCAGGAGCAGCAGACACGTGGCCCTCACAATGCTGCAGAACTCCAATTCCCATCATCCCTGATTACTGGCCATGATGGCTGGAGCCAACAGGAACTGCAGCTCAGTAACATCTGGCAAACCACAGGTTAGCCATACCTACAATATGCAATGTTATATGTACCAATAATCCATACAAACTGTTAACAAGCACCAGAATACACCCCAACACTATGAGCAACTGCAAAACCATCCTCTTGCATCCTACGTTGGCTCCCGGGACGTTTCTGAGCACAATTCTGAGTGTTGGTGCCAACCTTTAAAGCCCTAAATGGCCTCAGCCCTGAAAGAGTGTCTCCATCCCCATTGTTCAGCCCAGGCATCAGGGTCCAGCACCGAGGGCCTTCTGGCGGTTTCCTCACTGTGAGAAGCGAAGTTACAGGGAACCAGGCAGATGGCCTTCTGAGTAGTGGCACCTGCCCTGTGGGACACCCTCCCGTCAGATGTCAAGGAGATAAGTAACTATACAGCCTTTAGGGAAGTTTTTAATGTTTTATGATGGTTTTGCGTATGTTGGAAGTCTGAGGCTGCCCCCCCTTGCCTTCCTTGCAGCATCCTTCTCAAAGGGCTAAGGCATGACTACGCTCACAGAGTTTAAATCCACCGTAAGGTGCAGCAATCAGGCCTCTGTTTCAACACAAAATACCAATGATCCTTATGCCAAGTGGGAGAAAGGTCGTCAACATGATGAACACACAAACCTTGGAGAGAAAAATGTAGAACAAAAAGCATCAGCAATTTAATTGGACTAAATGGAAGTATCTGCTGATAAGAACATATGAGCAACGCAGATTTTCCAGACAGATGCAAAACCTAGAGCAGGAAACTTTAGACCTTTAGATATTGCTGGACAGCAGCTATGCTGGGGCTGATGGGAGTCCAACAACATCTGGAGCGTGTGCTGAGCTAGGAAAGCCCTGTAACTGGGAAATTGCAGAGCAGTCCTACTTATTCCAAGGCAACCCTCCAACTTAATTGGGACTTGCTTCTAATTCAGGTTGCACAAACCTGCAACCTTAAAAAGCATTTGTAGAAGTTGCAGTCATCCTATGTTCTTTGCTCCTAACTGCCTGAAAGTGGTTTCTCTAGCCTAGGCTGGGGTATCCCAGACAAAGGAAATAAACAGGGCAATATCCTAAACCACCACATATAACACAAAGATGTCTCTCACCTGGTCGTAGGTCAGAAGTCTCTGAAGCTCATTTTTAGTGATCAGATGACAATGCTGGAAAAAAGCAAAGCAACCACAGCTACAGGCTAGCTCACGGGGTCGGGGGTTGGGGGGCAGCCTGCTGCCACTTCCTGCAATATGTAGTAAGACTGATAACTAGGATTGGGCAGTATGATCATATTAGGCTAGTGCTCTGTGAACTAGACTGGCTCTTGAACTGCTTCCAGGCCCAATTCAAAGCATCCCATTTGGCCTTTCAAGTGTTTCAAGGTTTGGGAAAAGGGTACCAGAAGAAGGCCCACTTATGTTTGCACTGCCTCTCCACTGACTAGAATCCCTTTCCCAGGGAACTCCTGCTCTTTCAAGCATGGCAGGGCCTTTTCAGTCATGGCACCCTACCTTTCAGAATAATCTCCCAAAGAGGTTCACCTGGCCCCTGCTTTGATGTCCTTTCAGCAAAGACTTTTAGAATTTCCCCTGGTTCTTTAATTCATGGGCAGGGCACTTGTGGCCCTCCAAACCCTGCTGTAGTACACAGGAACATAGGAAGCTACCTTATATTGAGGCAGACCATTGACCCATCAAGCTCAGGACTGACTACATGGACTGGCAGCAGCTTTCAGGCAGAGATCATGCCCAGCCCTAGCTGCACACACTGGTGACTGAGCCTGGAACCTTCTCCATGCAAAATGGCCGCTCTGCTTTTGCGTTACTGCCCTTAACAAACTGCAACTCCCACCCCGATCACTGGAGAAGTTGCCTACATTTGCTATAATCTAATCTAATACATCTCTGCCACTCGGTTTATGTTGCTCTCTACTGGCTGCTCTAGTAGAAACCTTAGTGGTGCAGCTGCAGCAACAGGGATCGCCGACACTGCACCCTCCTGGTGTTGCTGAAGTGGAACTCTCATGAGCCCCAGTCAGCAAGGCCAGTTCTTAGCAATTATGGGAATTTTGGTCTATCAACATTTGGAGAGCACTATGCTGCCTACCCTGAGCTACACACAGGCAGGAAAGTTACAGAAACATGACTCAATTTGCTTCTCCAGATAGCGGAGACCAGCAAGTTACATCAGCCAAGGCTCTCTCCCTCCAAGCCCTCGAAACGCACTCGTGTTTCATGATTGTCAGCTGCGGCAGACCCTGGTCAGGGGGCAGGAAGCTCATTTGGGCACAGATATCCTTGTAATCCTGGTTTTGGCGCTCAAAGTCTTCCACGTGGGCAGCAAGGTGGGAATTGACCATGCAGAAGCTGGTATTGTTGCAGACAAGCCTCACGGCCACACACCCCTTGTTACCCTGCAGGGGCAGAGCAAAGATGCCTGTTAGTGAGCAAGCAGGAAAGAGGGGGAAACTGGTTGGCAGAGATTAGAAAAACAGATAGACAGACAGAAAGATAGACGTAGGGAATTCCGCTCTCAGGGTCTACTCCCCATCTTCCCCATGATGCCTGTGCCCACTGTCTCCCTCATCACTTCCTTGATGCGGCTGAGCTGGTCCTTCCGGACAAAGATGAGCAACATCATTCCGACTAGACGGACCAGCTGCACCTAGAAGATGCAAGGTACTGGGATGTCTACCAGCTCTGTTCATTGCTTGCTGTCCTGGGCCGGCTGGATGCAGATTGGAGTGGCAGGTGGCACCAACTGGGGATCCCCCAAGGGAAGAAGGCTCAGAGCCAGGGAACTGGTGGGGGGTCGTCAGAGGGAGAAGAGGGAGCAGACTGTAAGCAAGAGGAGGTGTTGGAAACTGAAGAGGCAGGAGGGCAGGAAGATTCTGTGACAAACAGCAGTCCAGAAACCGAGGCAGAAGTGGAGGCTGGAGGCGGGGGTCAAGAGGCAGAGATCAGGCAGGCTGCTGAAGAAGCCAGGGGGTCTCCCCATCCTGCTGCGATCAGCTCCCCTCCCTGCTGGTCTCACAGAACACAGAGAAATTAAGAGGAGGGAGCAAAGACAGGCAAGGTGCCAGAGTCTCAGGTTGCTTGGGAAGGACCAGGGGGAGGAGGAGACTTCAGAGAGTGGTGGGAGGGTAGCAACCTTCAGCCTTCACAACTACCTCACTGGGGCAAGAGCTGTTAGGAAAGGTTTCTGTGATCACTAGGCTTGCACGGTTTGGGTTTCTTTGAATAAAGAATGTTGGCTTCTTTTGAATAAAACACCACTGACACCAGGTGTTTTTTCTTGCTGACCTCCTCCTCCTCCTCACTCCAGCTCCTGACAGCTGTCTGGCTGCTGAAGAAATGGGTGGGGTTGGACTTACTTTCTTGTACTTGGAATTGGAACGCAAAGCCTTTTCCACAGCTGTCAGCCACTCTTGCTCCTTTGTCGAGTCCAAGTAGAAGAAAGCCTCTGTGCTCAGGTCCAGCTCCTGGAACCGAATGCCCAAGTGCCAAAGAGAAGGATGTGGAACTGCAGGAATAGGACTCCAATCGGAACAGACGTGCTGGTTAAATATGCAAAGACAACAGGAGTGTGCAAGGGCAGGCAAGATCAGGACCAATAACAAACAAGTAATACCAGCCACTTCTTCCTCAGCTTAGCTATTCGGGGCCCCAAAGGAGCTTTGCTAATGAAAGGAAAAAAAGCTTTTCCCTTGTATTTTTTAAGATGTGTCAGCCAGCCTGATATCTAAGCACTATCCCAGTAGCCACAGGCAACCAGAAATTCTTTGAAGGCAAGTGAGTTGGTTGATCTCTCCATTCTTCCTTCACCTGGCAACCTGGTTTCCAGGCTGGCTTTCCGGGAGCAGAAAACCACCTCTCAGATCTGCTGTGCCAAGCTTGTTTGCTAGAAGATTACCCCGTAACACCCTTATCCTCTTTGCAAACCTCCTAAATGGCTAGCCTTCTGTGTTTCCATGCTGGCCATGAAGGAATGGACATTCCTGACTCTGAAAACAGCACAGAAATACAGCCTGTCTAGTAAAGGAGTAAAAAGAGCAAGCTAAACAGCCTCTGTAAAACAGTAGCATCTGAAGCTGCTAACCACATACTGATAAACATATCATAAAAGCAGACATGAAAAACAAATGGCCACTGGGTACTACTAACAGTGGGACACGGGTGGCGCTGTGGGTTAAACCACAGAGCCTAGGACTTGCAGATCAGAAGGTCTGCGGTTCAAATCCTCACGACGGGGTGAGCTCCCGTTGCTCGGTCCCTGCTCCTGCCAACCTAGCAGTTCGAAAGCACGTCCAAGTGCAAGTAGATCAATAAGTGCCGCTCCGGCGGGAAGGTAAATGGCGTTTCCATGCGCTGCTCTGGTTTGCCAGAAGCGGCTTAGTCAATCTGGCCACATGACCCGCAAGCTGCACGCCGGCTGCCTCGGCCAATAAAGTGAGATGAGCACCGCAACCCCATAGTCAACCACGACTGGACCTAATGGTCAGGGGTCCCTTTACCTTTACCTTACTACTAACAGTACAAGGAAATAACCAAAGCAAAAACTCAAAAACTTTGTTTGAAGTAGTAAGCTTAGCATTATAAGGATGACCCACACCAAGTGTTGGGGGCGGGTCACACCTCCCTGTCCTCCAGCACAGCTTTTAGGAGGAGTTCCAAAGGTTTTGCTTCAGTTTTGGATTAACTGCATCTTGTCACAATGTCTGAAGCTGCACAAACCGCTTCATTTGAACCATGGCTCATTGAAACAAGCCAACTTCCAATCGTGGGTTTACAAAGCTGGTAAAATGAACCACCATAGGATCTGGACACACCAAACTGTGGTTAATTTAAAATCCAAGTGGAAGCTTCCCAATAGGCTTGGGGTGGGGGAGAGGTGTGCAAACCTGGAGGAGAGGCTGCCGTTCTGCTCATAATATGAAGCCACGGTTCAGTATGTGGCACCAAGGAAAATTGCCCATCACAACTAATACTTTCAATTACCCACCCATGTGGCCTGAGTGAACAGGACAGACTTTGCCTGGCACCCAACAATAAAGCTGTCATGTAGATGTCGCTTTCTCCAGCCCCAACTCTGATACAGGTTCCACTGGTCTTTGCACTTTTGCATGATCTGACCTGAAATTCTGGGTGTTGACATATTCCTTCTCTCTCTTGGCGAGGACGTGCTTGATGAGTCCCTCTCTCTGTCCGGACTGCGTATGTGTGGAAGGCACAAAGAGCTTGCGCATAGTGTGCGTCATTGGGGCTGCTTCTTGCTCATGCTCTCCTTGTCACGGATACGCCTCAGGGAGATGAGAACAGAACTCAAGTAGTCCTTAAAAGCAAGGAGGCGGGAGGGCACAGTACACCTCTAAGGCAACTTACAGCCTGCTTGGTGGCAGCGGTGGGGGTGGAGGCTCCCGGCGGGCACTCATTTGCTGATTCTGCAGGTTTCTTTCCTTCTCCATGAAGTTATCCTCGAATCCCAGAATTCCGGAGAGAGGAAAAGACTTCTGAGGTTAGAGAGGCTTCAGAACCGTTTGGGGACGTTTCGGGAAAGGAACTTAGAAAATGCTTAACTGCAGGAAAATGTTCCTGCCTCCGCACAGCACCACATTTGTCGGACAATTGCCTCTCAGCTTATGCATGTTTACGAAGGGTTGTGGAGGCAACAGGTCCTCCCCTCAAGGCCTTTTCCTCTAAAGGAGGTAGACTGGTCTTCTCCAGTCCTCTGGCCACTGCTGAGTTTTCCAAACTTTCTGGCATATTGCGTGGAGCACCTTAACAGCATCATCTTTAACAAAATTTAATAGTTCAGCTGGAATATCATCACTTCCACTGGCCTTGTTATTAGCAGTGCTTTCTAAGGCCCATTTGACTTTGCTCTCCAGGATGTCAGGCTCAAGGTCAGCAACCACACTACCTGAGGTGTATGAGACATCCATATCTTTCTGGTATAATTCCTCTGTGTATTCTTGCCACCTCTTCTTGACGTCTTCTGCTTCTGTTAGGTCCTTTCCACCTTTGTCCTTTATTATGGTACTCTTTGTATGAAATGTTCCTTTCATAGCTCCAGTTTTCTTGAACAGATCTCTGGTTCTTCCCATTCTGTTGTTTTCCTCTATTTCTTTGCATTGCTCGTTTAAGAAGGCCCTCTTGTCTCTCCTTGCTATTTTTTGGAAATCTGCATTCAATTTCCTGTATCTTTCACTATCTCCCTTGCATTTTGCTTGCCTTCTCCAAGTCCACCTTTCCTTTTGAAGCAAAATGTCATTGAAATGGGGGAGAAATGCCCTGCATGAAGTCTTGGGTTTGCAATTTGGGGAGAGGGAAGACTGTCTGCGGCGCTGGGGAGTGGGCAGGCTGGCGAGGCCCCCTAGATCTAGAGGTCCTAGGCTTCAGCCTACTTAGCCTATACATAAATCCTGCCCTGCCTATGTCACAGTGAGCACAGGCCCATCGATCACGTGCAAGCCATTCTGCGTGTTGGGAAGGAGCCTCCTGTTCTGGGCCAGGGGGAAGAGTGACACCAGCAGAAGACTGGGTGGTGGGGTCGAAGCTGATCCCAGGGAGCACGTGAGGAGTCAAGGCTTCCCGCATGAAGGCCTCGCTTCCCCTAGAAGTCCCTGCCTCCTGGCCTGTGTTCGCTTTCTTCTTCAGGTACAGCGCCAGCATGTTCTGGATGGTGCACCTGCTTTCGGGGGAGAGCTTGTAGAACTGGTCCACACTAGAAGAATAGCCATGAGACGGGTGAGACTCCTGCAAGGCGTCCCCAAAGTCAGGGGAACATAAGCGCATTTGAAGAGCCTTGCTGGGTCAGGCCAAGGCCCATTCAGTCCCACATCCTGTTGGCATAGTGGTTCCTTCCAGATGCCCGTTTTTGTCAATTCATGATTGTTTCTATTCATGACAGTAGGAGGGCAGTTATATGTACGACTGTATTCAGTACTGTTCGTGCCTGCAAAGCTTTCGGGACAGACATACTCTGACACTTCCAACCAGTGCCCCCTAACTTCCAGCTGAAACCGGGTACCTTTTTCATACCACAAACGTTCTTCAGTGGTGAACCATGGCATCTCAAATTCCAGGGCAGCCCTGTACGATGCCAAAATTCAGTGCCCCCACGCCTCTTAAAGTCTATTCAACATCATAGTTGCGGTGTCCCCTGTGGGGCCCGCAAGGCTTCACGCCAGGGTGACCAAACCAGTTGCACTCCCCTAAATCCATCTAAATGTAATGGGGGGGGGATTGTCCCACTTAAGTTGCACTTTATAGCTCAAGAGGGCCCCTCTGGCTGATAAAAATATAGTTGCACAGGGGACGCATCACAGAACAAAATGACATGTAGTTGGTCCACCACAATTGCAAGATTTTTGCATCCTTCAGGAATGGTGTGTCCAGCTCCATCTGAGTCATCATCCAGGCACGCTGTGGAGCTGCATGGATGAGAGATGGGCATCTTCGGCCAGTCAGGGGTGAAGAGCTGGCAAGATCTCCTGTACTGAGCAGAAAAGCAAACTCTTTGGCCTCCAAGATCTCTCCTAACTCTCAGCAGCCCTCACTGTGAGCCATACTAGAGGAATTTTGTCCTGCTTTTGCTGAGCTACAACACAGGAGCGCACCCCCAGGTGGCCATGATGTGGTAACCCTGGCGAAGCATTGCAGAGCAACTGAGAAAGCAGAATGATGTTTGCGTGGACAGTCCATTAGAAAGCTGCACTATTGGACTTCCGGGGAGGCGCCTCCGGTAATGGCGGAATTTCTCTGACCGGGAGGAATTTGCCCCGTGGGAACTGGGTCTGACCGCCACGGCGAAGGCGGAGACCCGCAAAAAATCACAGGTGGGAGAAGCCTGTGAGCGTGGGATTCGGCGGGCACCTTTTGCGCCTCCCCTACTCACGGGGAAACCCGGTTTCGGGTGTCCGGAGCGACGTGGGGTGAGCGGTGCGGTGCTTTGAATCATCTGCTTCTTCCACGGAGCGAAGCCACATAGCTGTTGCCGGAGAGCGCTGGCTTTTTCCTGTGGACAATTTGACTTTAAAGTAATTACCCGTGAGTAGAGCTGAAGCGGGAGAATTGGATGTTTAAACGTTTAATTTGGTATCAAAACGGGGAGGTTCAATACAGGAAGACCGCCTTCCCCTTTTGTAAATAGACTGAAGCAATGAGGCTGCAAGCTGAAGTCTTGGAAAGCCTTTTGTAAAAGACTAAATTTCCATCGGCAAAGAACATTAAACCCCCCCTTGGAGGCAGGAGAAGGGGGGGGAGTTGTGGACTGAGTATGCCTGTAGGAGAGAGTGAAGAGAGCTAAAATACCGCCGCTCTGACCCTGGGAACGGGCTGCTAGCAGGACTGACGTCTTATGGAATTTTCATTGACAGTGTTTAGAACAGTGTTTCCCAAACGTTTTTGGGCAACGGCACACCTGTTTACCGGAAAAAAATCTCGCGGCACACCACCATTAAAGCCCCGCCCCGTGACGTCAGCGCGCAGCGTCACGCCGGGAGGGACACACAAAAGTGAAAGTTTTTTCCCTTCCCCTTGCCGGGGTGGGAGGAGGCAGCAGAGCGAGGGCGCGTTGCGGGCTCTGCGTGGCTTCAGGCGGAGCCTAGGAGCCACTTCCCAGCCTGGAGGGCAGGCTGTGCGCGGACCCCGCCACTCTCGGGGCGCGACCCAGACCCGGCTGCCTTCCACGGCCAGCAGAGGTAGGCCGCCGGCTTCTAACCCGGCGGAACTGGGGCGTCCCGGGCGCAGCGCCGCGCTCCCCGCTCCTCCCGCCCCGCCCCCTTCTCCCGGGTGCCCCCTCCCTCCTTTGTTCTCCGGAGCCCCGCCTCCCCCTCTGCCCCAGTTCGCCTATTGGCTCACGCAGCCGCCACTCAGGTGGGGGCCCGCTTTGGCCCCGCTCCCCGGCCGCCGAGAGAGAGTGGGAGCGTGCGGGGCTGGGCTGGGCGGCCGGGCGTCTCCTTCCCTGCGCTGCTTCGGCCGCGTCTGCAGCCGCCGCGGGACCAGGCGGGAGGCCAGTCATGCCCAGACACTGCCAGCCGCTCGGAAGGAGCCGTCGCTCCGCCGGGCAGCGCCTGCCTGCGCGCCCCTCGCTCCCTGCGCCGAGGATGGCGGGGGCGCCGGGCGCAAGGCAGCGCCGGGGCTGCTGGGCAAGCGGCAGGTGCTGATGCAGTTTTGGGAATTCCTGTCACAGGGAGCAAGGCAGAAGCGGATGACGGGGCACGTTCCCCGGGGGAGCGGGGCCGGAGGATTAGCCCGACTCGCCCGCCTCCCTCCCACGGCACACTAGGCAACGTCCGGTGGCACACTAGTGTGCCGCGGAACACCGGTTGGGAAACACTGGTTTAGAACATTCATTGACAGCTATCTAAATAAGAGAAATACATTGTTTCTACTGTCTCCGGCTGCCTTTAAAAAGGAGTAAAAAAGTAATTGAAAACTGAAACTGAATTTGGATGGTTGGAACTGTGTCTAAAAGAGGACATTACTGATTAACATAAATAGAAACTGTTTCCCCCTAGTGGAAGCCTTTGAAACAGGTGGCTTTACAAGAGCTGGGCTAGGGGAATTTCCAGATGCAAGATAAAAAAACTGTGAGACTCTGGGACTGACCTTGAATCTTTTAAGTGTTATGGCAAATGGAAAGGAAAAAACAGACCAGTCGACTGAAAAAACATTAAGGTCTGGGAAGACTTGGCAGCAACCCAGGAGAGGCTCAACACAAGGCCTCCCTGCTTCTTCCGCTGCTGCTTCTGTACCAGTACACTCAATATCAAGAGGAATGTCGACAGAAGAAGCCTTAGCGGTTGCATTAAGTACGATAAATGATTCATTGGAACAGCTTAACAAGAAAGCAGATGCGACAAATGTGAAAGTGGATGCTGCAACTATTAAAATTGACCTAAATAATTTGGGACAAAAGGTGAATACCAATACAGATACCATCCAGAAATTGATACAGGAATCTACTTTGATACGGCAGACTGCGGAGGAAGCCAGGAAGAAAGCCGTTGCTGCGGAATGCAAAGTAACACAACTGGAGAGAGAGAGAGTCCCAGCCCTACAGAGGCAACTTGATGAACATAAGTTGACGCTTGCTATGATTGAACTTAAAGAAAAACAGACGAATCTGAGGATCAGAGCCCTACCTGAATTGGAGAAGGAAAGCCTGACAGACTTTCTTACACAGGAATTTGCTGACTTCTGGAACTTGGACTTGGGTCAAGAAGAGTTTAGAATTGTGAGGGCCTTCAGACTTGGAAGAGGAGGGGAAAAAGAGAAGAATAGAATAAGAGATTGCTTGATCACCGTTCAAACTAAAGAAGAGAGAGATAGAATTTTGGGTTGGCACTACCAGAAGAACCTAGAAGTACAACAGTCAAGAGTGGAAATTTTTAAAGACGTCCCGAAACATCTTTTGGATCTTAGGTTTAACTATCGAGATATTGTTGCCCTGCTGAGAAGGAATAAAATCATCTTTAGGTGGGAGTTTCCCCAAGGTCTATCTTTCAGTTTCAAAGGAAGGAAAATAAAAATAAGATCAGTAGAAGATAAAGTAAGGTTTTTGTATAAATATGAAGAAGATCTGCAGAAGGAACTTGGAAAAGAGCAAAGAGCATCGGATAGAAGATCACCAAATAAGGGAATATTGGATATATCAGCATTATCCTTTGGATTGGATCTCCCAGTGAACGTGTCATCACCACCACCACCAACAGAAGAAGAGCAAGCATTAGGTGCAGTTGGAGGAACATCAGCGTAATTACATGATGGGGTTGCAGGTTTTGAGTTGGAATGTGAATGGTCTGAACTCCCCAGAAAAAAGGCGGAGAGTCTTTCATTTATTGAAAAAAGAACATTTGGACTTGATTTGTTTACAAGAAACACATGTGATGAGGCTACACAGGAAGATATTGAGTAATAAAAGACTGGGCCAAGAATTTATCTCATCAGACAAAGTTAAAAAAAGAGGAGTGGTCCTTTATGCAAAGGAGAGCCTATCACCGAAATTTATATTCAAAGATGACCAAGGAAGATTTGTTGCAATTGAAATTCAATCACAAGGAGAAAAATTCTTGATTGTAGGTATTTACGCACCAAATGAAGGAAAATCGGAGTTCTTTAAGAAACTACACGAGACTCTGATGGACTATATGGACTATAATATGATCTTGATGGGAGATATGAATGGAGTGGTGTCTACAAATATGGACAAGGCACAGAGACAGGTAGTCACCAAAGATGGCAGACTACCAAAAACCTTTTTTGACATGACTGAAAATATGGACTTAGTTGACATTTGGAGAATGAAGAATCCTCTGGGAAGAGAGGGAACTTTTTTCTCAGAGGCTAAAATGACATGGACAAGAATTGACCAAATCTGGGTAACCAAGGGATTGGCTCCGAAGATGAGCAAAGCGGAGATTTGCCCCAAAACTTGTTCTGACCATAATGCGGTGAAGATGGAAATGAAATTGACACCAATGGGTTCCTTTAGATGGAGGATGAACGATACTTTGTTTAGGAATGAAGAGGTGACCAAGAAGGCCCAAAAAACTCTAAGAGACTATTTCGAGATAAACATGAATACTACAGTGGAAAAAAGAGTAATTTGGGACGCAAGCAAAGCGGTTATGAGAGGATTCCTAATACAACAGAATGCAATTAAGAAGAGAACTCAGAATGAAAAAAAGGATAAAATCCTGGGGAAAATAAAGGAAGGAGAGAAGAAACTGAGAGTAAAACCAAAGTCACAGGAGATCCTGAAAGAGATAAAGTTATACCAAGTTCAATACACGAAGCTGATGAATCAGGAAATAGAATGGAAGATTAAACAGACGAGGCAAAAGACATTTGAATCGGCAAATAAGTGTGGAAAATTGTTGGCCTGGCAAATGAAAAAAAGACAAAAACTCAATATTATTACGAATTTGGAAGTGGAAGGAAAGAATATGCAGAACCCAGTGGAGATTAGGAAGTGTTTTCAGAGGTATTTTAAATAACTTTATTTTTTAAATAATAATATTTATTGCTTTTACAACAATTTAAACAGTACCAAAAAAAAACCTAAGAAAAAACAATACATTACAATACAATACAAAGACACTGCCTTACACTAAAACATTAAACTAACAAGACAAAACAAAAACAATTTAAAAACACATCAACAAAGAAAAGAAAAGAAATAAATAAATAAATTTCATTTTTTTATAATATTTATTAAAGTTTAAACATTACAGAGGGGGGAAAAAGGAAAAGAGAAACAAAAAAGAAATACAAGCAATAAACAATTACAAAACCTCAGAAACAAAAATAAATACAGTAATACAAAACATCAACAGTACAAAAAAGAAAAAGGCAAAAAAGAAAAAACAAAAACATTTAATAAACCCAAAAAAGAACAAACAAAGATAAAAAGAACCCCGTATTTTCATACCCTTATCTTTCATTTGCTTATTTCCTTGACTTCCTCACACCTCCTTTTTTGTATTCTAGTTCAATTAATTATTCCAGCAAGTTCTTTCCCTCTTTCTCAAATTTAGTTCCATAATTTATCTTAGCACATTTTAGCCTTAAATTTACCACTTTACCCAATATCAATCTATTCATACTTAATTCTTTATAGTACTTCTACTAAAGTCATCTTCGTTCCAGCATCCTTCTAACATTCGTTCCAGCATCCTTCGTTCCAGCTTCGTTCCAGCATCCTTCTAACATTCGTTAATTTTAGAATATTTCTGTAAATATACTTTAATTTTTTTCCAATCTTCTTCCACCGACTCTTCTCCCTGGTCTCGGATTCTGCCAGTCATTTCCGCCAATTCCATGTAATCCATCAGCTTCATCTGCCATTCTTCTCTGGTAGGTAGGTCTTATGTCTTCCAATGCTTAGCGATGAGTATTCTTGCTGCTGTTGTGGCATACATGAAAAAAACTCTGTCCTTCTTTGGCACCAATTGGCCCACCATGCCCAGGAGAAAGGCCTCTGGTTTCTTTATAAAGGTATATTTAAATACCTTTTTCATTTCATTATAGATCATCTCCCAGAATGCCTTAATCTTTGGGCATGTCCACCAAAGGTGAAAGAATGTACCTTCAATTTCATTACATTTCCAACATTTATTATCGGGCAGATGATAATTTTTTTCAAGCTTGACTGGTGTTATGTACCACCTGTAAATCATTTTCATTAAATTCTCTTTTACGGCATTGCATGCCGTAAATTTCATACCGGTGGTCCATAACTGTTCCCAGTCAGCCATCATATTATTATGTCCAACATCCTGTGCCCATTTAATCATAGCTGATTTCACCATTTCATCCTGAGTGTTCCATTTCAACAGCAAGTTATACATTCTCGACAAATTCTTAACTTTAGGGTCTAACAATTCTGTTTCCAGCTTTGATTTTTCCACCTGAAAACCTAGTTTTTTATCCTGATTATATGCCTCCATTATTTGGTAATAATGGAGCCAATCTCGCACTCTGTTTTTTTAATTTTTCAAAGCTCTGTAATTTTAATCTGTCACCCTCTTGTTTCAAGATTTCCCAATACTTCGGCCATTTGACCTCCATATTGAGTTTTTTCTGGGCCTTTGCCTCCATAGGTGACAGCCATCTTGGGGTTTTATTTTCTGACAAATCCTTATATCTTATCCAAACATTAAACAGTGCTTTTCTTACAATATGGTTTTTGAACGCTTTGTGTGCTTTGACCTTATCGTACCACAAATATGCATGCCAACCAAATACATTATTGAAACCTTCCAAATCCAAAACATCCATGTTTTCAAGAAGCATCCATTCTCTCAGCCAGCAAAAAGCGGCTGCTTCATAATAAAGTTTTAAGTCTGGCAGGGCAAATCCACCTCTTTCTTTAGCATCAGTTAAAATCTTAAATTTTATACGAGGCTTCTTGCCCTGCCAGACAAATCTAGAAATATCTCGCTGCCGCTTCTTGAAACAGTCCATTTTGTCCAATATTTGCAGTGATTGAAACAGAAATAACATTCTTGGCAATACATTCATTTTTATCACAGCAATTCGGCCTAGAAACGATAGCTTCAAATTTGACCATATTTCTAAATCTTTTTTCACTTCAGTCCAACATTTTTCATAGTTATCCTTAAATAGATTCACATTCTTAGCAGTCATATTAACCCCTAAATATTTCACTTTCTTAACGAGTGTCAGACCTGTCTCCCTCTGAAACTTCTCTCTCTCAACCACATTCAGGTTTTTCTCCAAAACCTTAGTTTTCGTCTTATTCAGCTTAAAACCTGCTACGTGGCCGAATTCTTGAATCAATTCTAATACTCTTTTTGTACTTGATTCTGGCTCCTGTAAAGTCAATACTAGGTCATCTGCAAATGCTTTCGGTTTGTACTGTTTAGCTCCCACTTGAATACCTTTAACCAATTGGTCCCTTCTAATCATATTTAACAGAACCTCCAGGACCGAAATGAAAAGCAATGGAGAGATTGGGCAGCCCTGTCGTGTTCCTTTCTCAATCTTGAATTCTTCCGTCACTACATTATTCACAATTAATTTAGCCTTTTGTTCTGAATAAATTGCACCTATGCCATTTCCAAAACTTTTACCAACCCCCATCCCCGATAAATTATTCTTCATAAAACTCCAGGAAATATTGTCAAAGGCTTTCTCCACGTCCACAAAAATCAAAACTGCTTTAGTATTAATCTTCACTTGTAGCTTTTCTAGAATATTAATTATATTCCTCGTATTATCAGACAAATGCCTGCCCGGGAGAAAGCCCGCTTGGTCTTTATGAATTTCTTCTGCTAGCACCTTTTTTAATCTTTTAGCCAAAATATCTGCAAAAATTTTATAATCCACATTAAGCAGTGATATGGGACGGTAGTTTTTAAGTTGCGTCTTTTCAGACTCTAGTTTTGGTATAAGTGTAATGTATGGTTCTTTCCACGACTCAGGTGCCCATTTCCCTTCTAATATTTCATTACAGACTTCCTTTAATGGTTGTATTAACCATTCTTTCAAAGATCTGTAGTATCTAGAAGTCAGTCCATCCGGTCCTGGAGATTTACCTAGTTGCATATTCTGAATGGCCCCTTCTACTTCCTGATCCGTCATTTTATAATCAAGCATTAATTTATTTTCTTGGGAAATTTTTTGTAGTCCATTTATTTCCAGGAATTTATCAATGTCCATTTCATTCTGCTTTTCTTGTGTATATAATTGTTTAAAATACCTCTGGAAGCACCTTCTAATTTCAGCTGGATTCTGTATATTATTTCCTTCCACTTCCAAATTCGTAATGGTATTTAATTTTTGTCTTTTTTTCAATTGCCAAGCCAGCAATTTCCCACACTTATTTGCTGATTCAAATGTCTTTTGTCTCATCTGTTTAATCTTCCATTCTATTTCCTGATTCATCATTTTCATATATTGTACTTGGTAAAGCTTTATTTCTTTTAGAATTTCCTGGGACTTTGGTTTCGCCCTCAGTTTCTTCTCTCCTTCTTTTATTTTTTCCAAAATTTTATCTTTTTTCTCATTTTGCATTCTCTTCTTAATTGCATTCTGTTGTGTCAAAAAACCTCTCATTACGGTTTTATTTGCGTCTGTAAGGAAACTGACATCAGAGCAACAGGCGAAGGAGAGGCTCTCCGATTCTGCAGGGGAAGGTACAAGCACCAGGGGGAGACGCAGCTTGATGGAGGGGGAAGGAAATCAGCGTAACACCAATGATCCAGGAGAGCAAATGGGAGAAGAGGTGGAAGGGCTCCGGGATTCTTCCTTGGAAGTCAGTGAGGAGAGCCCTAGTCCTCCACTACCCACGCCCTCCTTGCGCAGGAGACTCCCGTGCAATGAGAGGCGGAGACGATTGGGAGTCAAACAACTTTTATGCTGGCAACGGTTTAAGAAACGCCCACAGACAGACTCTGCGAGCGACTGAGGCAGCCAGCCACGCTGAGATGGGCTGTGCAGTCAGGAAGGTTTAACCCAGGCAGCCAAGCTCCAAAAGGGGACAGTTTACGCACGAGTAACTCCAAACCACTACAGCAGTCTGTCTGTCTCCGAAAGTTGCTCGTGCGCAACAAGTAGGTGGCATCATGAGTAAGACTGGAGAAGTCAGAGCCACGGAGGGGGCTGCTGGAGGACATTTGCTGGAGGAGAGAAACCGCGACTTGGAACAGCACATAGCCCTCTTGACAGCGAGGCTGGACGAACGACGGTCTCAGGATGCCCAGGGGAGGCCCACCCCCATAGCAAGGAAGGTACCGGGACTGGTGCATAAGTTTGGGGGGAGACCTCAAGATTATGGGGCGTTTAGAACAGAAATAGAATACGCCTTGAAACTGCAACATAGCGATTTTGAAGATGGCGCAGCGCGGGTTGCCTATATTGTGGGGCACCTGCAGGATGGGGCTAGAGAGTGGATCAGGCCCCTTATGGCGACGCAAAATGCTGCCATGCAGGACCTGGGGAAATTTTTCCAGGCGATGGACGCAATGTTTTCCAGTGATGTGCAACAAAGTGTGACAAAACGGGAACTGATGAACTGTAAACAGGGAGACCAGTCAGTTAGAGACTACTGGTCACGTTTTGCAATGATAGTTCACCGTCTCGGGTGGCAGCTGGACTCTGAACCCATACAAATGTTGTTTGAGGAGGGGTTGTCACCAACGGTCAAGGATGAGCTTTCGCGCGCACCCCGCCCACAGTCCATGGACCAGCTGACCAAAGCAGCACTTGCGATTGGTGTACGGCAGGAAGCGCGGGCGCAGGAGAGGCGGGAAAGGAGAGAGCAGCGTTGCCATGACTACCGCATTCCTGAAATACCAAGGCAGCTTTCCCCGCAGGAGGAGCCAATGGAAATAGGTGGTGCGCGCGACCAGGAGATTTCAAACTCCAGCGGAGGTCGCAAGAGGGAGGGAAAGGACGTAAAAACGACCAAGAAATGTTTCCTCTGCCAGCGGCCAGGACATTTTGCCAGAGTCTGCCCGCAGAGAAAGGCCTGGCAAGGAATGGTGGGGACCGTGGGAGGTGAGGAGGAAGAGCAACAGACACAGGAACAGGGAAACGGGAACGCTTGGCTGCCAATCAGCGGGCACAGCAGCCAGGCCAGCAACCAGTAAAAGTGCCCAAACCAGATTCCCCAAGGGCAGCGATAGCCATTGAGGTGGTGCTAGAACTCCCGAATGGGCACCCAGTCAAGGTTCAGGGAATGCTGGACTCAGGGAGCTCCTGCAATTTCTTCAGCAGGGACTTTGCATTAGAGCACCAGCTTCACTTGCTACCTTTGGATTTTCCCTTGCAAGTAACCACCATTGATGGGAGGGAGCTTATTGGAGGGTGAGTGACCCACCAGACCCCACCAATGAGAATGAGGGTGTCTAGGCACTCAGAGACGATCGCCTTTCACGTTGCCTCACTAGCGGGGCCCCCAATAATATTAGGAATGAGCTGGCTAGCACAACATGATCCCGTGGTGGCGTGGTATCAGAGGACAGTCAGCTTTGGGTCAGCCTACTGCCTGGAGCACTGCCTAGGAGGGGAAACACCCAGGATGAGTGTCGCCCGAGTGGCAGGAATGGCAGTGGGACGGAAGAGGGAGGTGCCGCCACAATATGCTGATCTGAAGGAGGTCTTCAGTGAGAAGGAGGCAGATAGGCTACCACCCCACAGGCCCTTTGACTGCCAAATCAATTTGCTCCCGGGTGCACAGCTGCCGGTGGGTAAGCTGTATGCCATGTCGGACAGGGAGATGAAGGAGTTACGGGAGTTTATTGGCAAGAACCTAAAGAGAGGATTCATAAGAGAGTCGAAAGCAGTGGGGGGCAGTCCAGTGTTTTTTGTGGACAAAAAAGACACGGACAAACCCAGGCTTTGTAGTGGACTTTAGGGCCGTAAATTCGGTGTCGTAACCAGTGACTTTCCCAATGCCCAGAATTGACGACATTTTGACGAGGGTGAGGAAGGGAAAGATTTTTACCAAACTAGACCTCAGGGGGGCTTACAACCTGATCAGGATGAGGGAGGGGGATGAATGGAAGACCACCATGTTCACCCCCCTAGGGGCCTTTGAATATTTAGTTATGCCTTTTGGATTACAATCAGGCTCCGCCTGTTTTCAAGGTTTCATGCACCATGTGTTGGGGTCTCTGCTTTACAAGAACTGTGTGGCCTTCCTGGACGACGTCTTGATTTATTCGGAAAGCGAGGAGCAACATGTACGAGATGTCAGGGAAGTGCTACAACGATTGCAGAAACACCAGTTGTGGGTCAAGCTAGAGAAATGTCAGTTTCATGCCAGAGAAGTGGAGTTTCTGGGGTACAAGTTGTCTGACAAGGACTTAGCGATGGACCCAAGCAAGGTGCAGGCAGTTTTGGAATGGAAGCCCCCAAGGACACGGAAGGACGTACAAAGGTTCCTAGGTTTCAGCAACTTCTATAGGAAGTTCATAAAGAACTTTGCTCACTTGCATCACGGACTGTCTCAGTAGCAAAAAGAAGTTTGTGTGGACGGAGGAAGCTCAGCAGTCCTTTGAAAGATTGAAGAAGGCGTTCGCGTCGGAAGAGCAACTATTACACGTAGACTTGGAGAAACCCCTGAGGCTAGAGACCGACGTGTCTGACAGAGCCATAGGGGCGGTCCTTTTGCAGCCAGGGCGGAGCAAACAGGAATGGAAACCGTGTGCCTTTTTCTCGAGGAAGCTGAGCAAGTCGGAGCAAAACTATACCGTGTATGACCGAGAACTGCTCGCGATCTACGCTGCCTTTCGTCGTTGGCATCATCTACTGATAGGGGCGCAGCACAAGATCCAGGTTTGTACAGATCACAAGAACTTGGAATACTGGAGGACTGCACGAGTGCTCAACCAGAGACAGATTCGCTGGGCGCAGGAATTCTCCAAGTTTTCTTTTGAAATCCAGTATGTGCCCAGAGAGGAAAACGTGAGAGCGGACGCTCTCTCGCGGAAGCCAGAGTACTTCGAAGGAGAGGGGCCACCGGAGACACGACACATCATACCTGAGGACTGATGGGTGTGTGGGGAAACTCTAGTTGGCAAAAGAGAACTGGCAGGGCTTACTAGGAACGATGAATTCGCACGAACTAAAATCAGGGAGCTCCGAGATGGGAGAGAGGCACCAGAAGGGTTTGAGGAAAAGGAAGGGGTGTTGTACTATAGAGGGGCCATGTATGTACCGGGGGGGAGCTCTAAGAGAAAGGGTACTCAAACAACTCCACGACAACCCCACAGCGGGGCACTTTGGACAGCACAAAACGATGATGTTGGTCACCAGACAGTTCTGGTGGCCACGGGTGAGGGAGGATGTACGGGAATATGTACGAGGGTGCGACCGCTGCCAAAGGGCTAAAGGGGAGCGAACAGTACCAGCAGGTTTACTGGAACCCTTACCCACACCGAGCAAACCCTGGGAGGTGGTGTCCATTTATTTTATGACTGATTTGCCCAAATCACGGGGGGAAACCGCGGTCATGGTAGTAGTCGACTTACTGACCAAAATGTGCCATTTTATAGCCTGCTCACATGCGGTGACGGCCGAAGAGACGGCACGATTGTTCGTAGAGCACATTTTCAGGTTGCATGGCGCCCCCTTGAGGGTTATCTCCGACCGCGGAAAACAATTTACTTCCCGGTTCTGGAGGAAGCTCATGAGCTTGCTGCAAGTAGAGGTGGGGTTCTCGACAGCAAGGCACCCAGAGACCAATGGGCAAGCGGAAAGGGCAAACAGTATACTCCAACAATACTTACGCTGCTACGTCAGCGAGAGGCAGAATGATTGGGTAGAGAAATTAGCGCTGGCGGAAATTGCGTACAATAACGCTGAACACGTGTCGATGGGAATGAGTCCGTTTATGGCCAATTATGGGTGCCATCCCAGAGCCTTCCCGGGGAGTGAGGAGCAACACTGGAGTGTACCCGTGGCGGAGCAGTTCGTGGAAGAAATGGAGGCCCTACACCAGCAACTTAAGATGAACTTAGAGAGGGCCAAGGCGATTTACAAGAAGCAAGCAGACAAGCACCGCAGGGAAGGGGAAACCATACGGGTGGGGGACCGGGTGTGGCTGTCCACTCAAGGGTTACCCTTTAAGGGAGGGTGTAAGAAGTTGCAGCCCCGACGGCTGGGGCCATTTGAGGTCACACAACAGGTAAACCCCGTAGCATTCAAGCTCAAGTTGCCCGACAGTATGAAAATACACCCTGTGTTCTGCAGGTCCTTGCTCTCACCACACAGGGAGGGGCGGGAATTCCCGGGGTGGGAGGTAGGAGTCATCCCACAACCGCAGGTAGAAGAAAGGGAACACCAGAGCTCGGCCACAGAAATAATTGATTCGAGGTGGCAAGGTCGTCAGGTGGAGTACTTGGTGGCTTGGGAAGGGGAGCCCAGGTCAGAAAACACGTGGGTTCCCGCGGAAGCCGTCGATGACAGGTATATGGTGGAAGTATTCCATCGCCGGTTCCCAGACAAGCCCAAACCCTTAGAGAGGTTCTGGGAGGAACAATTTGGAACCACAGATGACGAAGAGAGTTTCGAGGGGTTTTCAGAATCCGAGGAAGAATCGGACTGGGAGGGTCACCCCGTGGGTGGGAACCAAAGCAGGTGGACAGAGGTTTTCGAATCCACTGAGGAGGGTGACGGTTCCTTCAGGGGTTTCCCCGTCTCGTCGGCCGAGGAAGAGAGAGAAATCGATTCCACAGGTCGAGCGGGGGTTGGGGGGTCCTGGAGGGGAGGTGGATGTCAGGAAACTGACATCAGAGCAACCGGCGAAGGAGAGGCTCTCCGATTCTGCAGGGGAAGGTACAAGCACTAGGGGGAGACGCAGCTTGATGGAGGGGGAAGGAAATCAGAGTAACACCAAGGAGCCAGGAGAGCAAATGGGAGAAGAGGTGGAAGGGCTCCGGGATTCTTCCTTGGAAGTCAGTGAGGAGAGCCCTGGTCCTCCACTACCCACGCCCTCCTTGCGCAGGAGACTCCTGCGCAATGAGAGGCGGAGACGATTGGGAGTCAAACAACTCTTATGCTGGCAACAGTTTAAGAAACGCCCACAGACAGACTCTGCGAGCGACTGAGGCAGCCACGCTGAGATGGGCTGTGCAGTCAGGACGGTTTAACCCAGGCAGCCAAGCTCCAAAAGGGGACAGTTTACGCACGAGTAACTCCAAACCACTACAGCGTCCCAGATTACTCTTTTTTCCACTATAGTATTCATATTTATCTCAAAATAATCTTTCAAAGTTTTTTGGGCCTTTTTAATAAATTCATCATTCCTAAACAAAGAGTCATTCATCCTCCATCTGAAGGAACCAGCTGGCATTAATTTCATTTCCATCTTCACAGCATTATGATCAGAGCAAGTCTTTGGGCAAATTTCAACCTCGCTAATCTTTGGAGCCAGTCCTCTGGTTACCCAGATTTGGTCAATTCTTGTCCATGTCATTTTTGCCTCCGAGAAGAAAGTTCCCTCTCTTCCCAGAGGATTCTTCATTCTCCAAGTGTCAATTAAGTCTAAATTTTCAGTCATATCAAAAAATATTTTTGGTAGTCTTCCGTCCTTGGTGATTGTTTGTCTTTGCGCCTTATCCATATTCGTAGATACAACACCATTCATGTCTCCCATTAAAATCATATTGTAATCCAAATAGTCCATCAAAATTTCATATAACTTTTTGAAGAATTCCGATTTCCCTTCATTTGGTGCATAGATACCTATCACCAAAAACTTATCTCCTTGAAATTGAATTTCAATTGCTACAAGTCTTCCTTGTTCATCTTTAAAGATAAATTTGGGTGATAGGTTCTCCTTTGCATAGAGAACCACTCCTCTTTTTTTTAACTTTATCCGATGAAATGAATTCTTGGCCTAATTTTTTGTTACTTAATAATTTCCTGTGTAACCTTGTCACATGCGTTTCTTGTAAACAAATCAAGTCTAGTTGCTCTTTTTTCAATAAATGAAACACTCGTCGCCTTTTCTCCGAAATGTTAAGGCCATGCACATTCCAGCTCAGGGCCTGCAGCGCCATCCTGTGAGTACTTTGGTACTCCCCCAACTGCCCCAGATCTTGTTCCTCTTCTGTTGGTGGTAACGTTAGCTCCCTATCGGGGGGGGGGGGGTCCAATCCAAAAGACAACGCTGAAATGTCCAAGGTATCCAAAGTATCTTTTTTTGGTGATACTCTCTTTCGTACTCTTTGCTCCAGTCCTCTGTCTGGTGACCCTCTTTCCGGTGATGTTGGCTCTTTTCCGATTCCCTTCTGTAGATCTTCTTCATGGTTGTGCAGGAACTTTGTTTTATCTTCTACTGATCTTATCTTTATTTTCCTTCCTTTAAAGCTAAAAGATAGGCCTTGAGGAAATTCCCACCGAAAGTTGATTCTGTTCCTTCTCAGCAATTCAAACAAATCTCTGAAGTTAAATCTCAAATCTAAAAGATATTTGGGAATATCTTTAGATATCTCCACTCTAAATTTGTGTATTGTCAAGGCCTCCTCGTAGTGCCAATTCAATTTTTTGTCCGTCTCTTCCTTCGATTGGAATGTAATCAAACAGTTTCTTATTCTGTTCTTTTCCTTCTTCCCTCCTCTTCCCAATCTGAAGGCTCTCACAATTTTAAACTCCTCTTTTTGTAGGTCCCGATTCCAAAAGGCTGCAAATTCCTCTGTAAGAAAGTCTATCAAGGAGTCTTTCTCTAGTTCAGGTACTCCCCGAATTCTCAAATTTGTCTGTTTCTCCTTGAGCTCAAACATAGAAAGCATCTGCTTCTGATCATGTACTTGTTTCCACACATCCGGGACCTCTATTTCCAATTGTGCTACTTTCGCCTCAACAGTCACAATCTTTTCCTTAGCTTCCTCTGCAGTCTGTCTAGTTGAGTTAGATTCCTTAACTAGTGTCTCTATAGCTTCTGTGTTAGAATTAACTTTTTGTTCCAAACTTTTTATACTTTGTGTATTTTGATCCAATTTTTGTGAATTTTGGTCCAATTTTTTATTCATTTGTTCCAAAGAACTGTTAATTTTGCTTAAAACAAGAGCCCAATCCTCTTCCGAGGGCATTCCTCCTTTTGATTTGGTATACATTGACACAGCTGCAGAGGAAGCAGGTGGGTCAGATGTAGAAGCTCTCCGAAAGGTTCTACCGGATCTAGTTGTCTTTTCCTGTAATGAGCCTATTTTTTCCTTCCCATCTGCCATAACACACAAAGCTTCTCAAGGTCAAATACAGTCCCAGAGTTTTATCTTTAAAACTGGAAAATTCCACTCCTTATGACAATTTCCAAAAACCTCCTCTAGAGGGAAGCAATTGTTGTTTATCTTATATTAGTCCAAAGTATCCTTTTCTTTTTGTTTTTCTCTTTAAAGTTACTCTAACAAGTTATGCCAGTATATTTAATATCAAACTTTAGTTCAGAAACATAGTTGAAACTTTTAAGCCAAGAGAAGATAATTGCAACAAAGTTTCACTCACTGACAGTCAAATGGTCTATTCGCAGACAATGCGAAGCTCCACCATCCAGCTATTTTAATGGCTGCCGTTCCCAGGTTCCGAGCGGTGAAAAGTTAACTTTTACCCTCTTTTTCTGCAGGCAAATAATGTCAAAAAATCTCCCCCCTTTTCCCCTGCAACCAAGGGGGGGGGGTTCGCTATTTTTATACTGAAGAATTAGATGTCAAAAGCAGTCTTTCAGGCTTTAGTTTAAAACTCCTTGCTTCCCACTATTTACAAAAGAAGGAAGGCGGACTTCCTGTTTTACACCTCCCCCGTTCGTGGCCAAATTCAGCTTGTTTAAAGTCCAATTTCCTCACTTTACTCACAGGTAGTTACTTTAGATCCAAATGTCCACAGGAAAAAGGTCAGCGCTCTCCGGCAATGGCTGTGCGGCTTCACTCCGTGAAAGTAGCATTCAGTTCGCAGCACCGCGCCTCTCACCCCACTTCGCTCCAGAGCCCTTAAAAAGGATTCCCCGCGAGTAGGGGGGCGCTCCAGGTGCCCTGCTGAACCCCCACGTTCCCAGGCTTCCTCCACCTGAGATTTCTAACGGGTCCCCGCCTTCGCCGTGGCGGGCGACCCAGTTTTCACGGAGCTAATTCCTCTGCTTAGAGGAGCTCCACCATTAGCCGCTGGCGCTGCCCCCGGAAGTCCTAAATAAATAAATTTCAATGTCTTATCTTTCTTTCACATATTTCCATGACCTCCTCACACCTCCCTTTTTGTATTCCACTTCTATTAATTATTTCAGCAATTCCTTTCCATCTTCCCCTGTTTTCTATCCTATAATTATCTTAACACATTTCAACCTTATTTTTCTTTTAATACTCTATTAATCTATTTGTACTTAATTCCTTATAACCTTTCTACTAAAGCCATATCACTTCATTCCAACATTCTTCTAGCATTCCTTAATTTTACAATATTTCTGTAAATAGTCTTTAAACTTTTTCCAGTCTCCTTCCACCGACTTTTCTCCCTGGTCTCGGATTCTGCCAGTCATTTCCGCCAATTCCATGTAGTCCATCAACTTCATCTGCCATTCTTCCCTGGTGGGTAAATCTTGTGTCTTCCAATACTTTGCGATGAGTATTCTTGCTGCTGTTGTAGCGTACATAAAAAAAGTTCTGTCCTTCTTTGGCACCAATTGGCCGACGATGTCCAGAAGAAAGGCCTCTGGTTTCTACAAGAAGGTATATTTAAATACCTTTTTTCATTTCATTATAGATCATCTCCCAGAATGCCTTAATCTTTGGGCATGTCCAGCAAAGGTGAAAGAATGTACCTTCAATTTCATTACATTTCCAACATTTATTATCGGGCAGATGATAAATTTTTTCAAGCTTGACTGGTGTTATGTACCACCTGTAAATCATTTTCATTAAATTCTCTTTTAAGGCATTGCATGCCGTAAACTTCATACCGGTGGTCCATAACTGTTCCCAGTCAGCCATCATAATATTATGTCCAACATCCTGTGCCCATTTAATCATAGCAGATTTCACCATTTCATCCTGAGTGTTCCATTTCAACAGCAAGTTATACATTCTCGACAAATTCTTAACTTTAGGGTCTAACAATTCTGTTTCCAGCTTTGATTTTTCCACCTGAAAACCTAGTTTTTTATCCTGATTATATGCCTCCATTATTTGGTAATAATGGAGCCAATCTCGCACTCTGTTTTTTAATTTTTCAAAGCTCTGTAATTTTAATCTGTCACCCTCTTCTTCCAAGATTTCCCAATTCAAATTATTCCAATTCAAATTATTCATTCAGCAAATCCTCACCCTTAATTTTCACTTAATTTTACACCTTTCTTTCAAACACATTTAAAACACATCAAACAATTTCAATATCTTATCTTTCATTCGCTTATTTCAACGACTTCCTCACACCTCCCTTTTTGTATTCGACTTCTGTTAATTGTTTCAGCAATTCCTTTCCATCTTCCTCTGTTTTCTATCCTATAATTATCTTAACACATCCTAACCTTATTTTTTCCTTTAATACTCTATTATTATTATTTTAAAATATATTTATTAACTTTTCAAAGTTTATACAAAAAAGACAAAAAACAAAAATACAAAAATTAAAAACACATATAATTTCATTCACTTATTTTCTTTGACTTATTTCTCGGACTTCCTCATACCTCCCCTTTTTGTATTCCAATTCAAATTATTCATTCAGCAAATCCTCACCCTTAATTTTCACTTAATTTTACACCTTTCTTTCTTCTTTTCCCCCCAATTATCTTTATCATTACAGCTGATAACCACTTAGATTCTATCCAACATCAATCTAACATTCCCTAATTTTATAATATTTCCCAAGATAGTCCTTAAATTTCTTCCAATCTTCTTCCGCCGTCTCTCTTCCCTGGTTTCGAATTCTGCCAGTCATTTCTGCCAGTCCCATGTAGTCTATCACCTTCATCTGCCACTCTTCCAAGGTGGGTAGATCTTGTGTCTTTGCAATAAGTATTCTTGCTGCCGTTGTTGCGTACATAAAAAATGTTCTGTCTTTCTTTGGCACCTATTGGCCGACCATGCCCAGGAGAAAGGCCTCTGGTTTCTTCAGAAAGGTATATTTAAATACCTTTTTCAGTTCATTATATATCATTTCCCAGAAAGCCTTAATCTTTGGGCACGTCCACCAAAGGTGAAAGAATGTACCTTCAGTTTCTTTACATTTCCAACATTTATTATCGGGCAAATGATAAATTTTTGCAAGCTTGACTGGGGTCATGTACCACCTATAAATCATTTTCATAATATTCTCCCTTAAGGCATTACATGCCGTAAATTTCCCTTTAATACTCTATTAATCTATTTATACTTAGTTCCTTATAACATTTCTACTAAAGCCATATCACTTCATTCCAACATTTTTCTAACATTCATTAATTTTACAGTATTTCTGTAAATAGTCTTTAAACTTTTTCCAGTCTTCTTCCACCGACTCTTCTCCCTGGTCTCGGATTCTGCCAGTCATTTCCGCCAGTTCCATATAGTCCATCAACTTCATCTGCCATTCTTCCCGGGTGGGTAAATCTTGTGTCTTCCAATACTTCGCAATAAGTATTCTTGCTGCTGTTGTTGCATACATAAAAAAAAGTTCTATCCTTCTTTGGCACCATTTGGCCGACCATGCCCAGGAGAAAGGCCTCTGGTTTCTTCAAGAAGGTATATTTGAATACCTTTTTCATTTCGTTATAAATCATTTCCCAGAATGTCTTAATCCTTGGGCATGTCCACCAAAGGTGAAAGAATGTACCTTCAGTCTCATTACATTTCCAACATTTATTGTCGGGCAAATGGTAATTTTTTTCAAGCTTGACTGGTGTCATGTACCACCTATAAATCATTTTCATTAAATTTTCTCTTAGGGCATTACATGCCGTGAATTTCATACCTGTGATCCATAACTGTTCCCAGTCAGCCATCATTATGTTATGTACAACATCTTGTGCCCAATTAATCATAGCTGATTTCACCATTTCATCCTGAGTGTTCCATTTCAACAGCAAGTTATACATTCTTGACAAATTCTTGATTTTTGGGTCTAACAATTCTGTTTCCAATTTTGATTTTTCCACCTGGAAACCAACTTTTTTGTCCAAATGGTATGCCTCCATTATTGGGTAATAATGGAGCCAATCTCGCACTTTGTTTTTCAATTTTTCAAAGCTCTGCAATTTTATTCTGTCTACATCTTGTTCCAGAATTTCCCAATATTTCGGCCATTTGGCCTCCATATTGAGTTTTTTTCTGGGCCTTTGCCTCCATAGGTGACAGCCATCTTGGGGTTTTCTTTTCTAACAAATCCTTATATCTTATCCAAACATTAAACAGTGCTTTTCTTACAATATGGTTTTTGAACACTTTGTGTGCTTTGACCTTATCATACCACAAATATGCATGCCAACCAAATACATTATTGAAACCTTCCAAATCCAAGACATCCATGTTTTCAAGAAGCATCCATTCTCTCAGCCAGCAAAAAGTGGCTGATTCATAATAAAGTTTTAAGTCTGGCAGGGCAAATCCACCTCTTTCTTTAGCATCAGTTAAAATCTTAAATTTTATACGAGGCTTCTTGCCCTGCCAGACAAATCTAGAAATATCTCGCTGCCGCTTCTTGAAACAGTCCATTTTGTCCAATATTTGCAGTGATTGAAACAGAAATAACATTCTTGGCAATACATTCATTTTTATCACAGCAATTCGGCCTAGCAACGATAGCTTCAAATTTGACCATATTTCTAAATCTTTTTTCACTTCAGTCCAACATTTTTCATAGTTATCCTTAAATAGATTGACATTCTTAGCAGTCATATAAACCCCTAAATATTTCACTTTCTTAACCAGTGTCAGACCTGTCTCCTCCTGAAACTTCTCTCTCTCATTCATAGTTAAATTTTTCTCTAAAACCTTGATTTTCATCTTATTCAACTTGAAACCTGCAACCTGTCCAAATTCCTGAATCAGTTCCAATACCCTTTTAGTACTAGGTTCTGTCTCCCGTAGAGTCAATACTAAATCATCAGCAAATGCTTTCAGTTTGTACTGTTTAGCTCCCACTTGTATACCTTTAACCTCTTGGTCCTTTCTAATCATGTTTAACAAAACCTCGAGGACCGATATAAAAAGCAATGGAGAAATTGGGCAACCTTGTTGTGTCCCTTTCTCAATCTTAAACTCTTCTGTCACTACATTGTTCACAATTAATTTTGCCTTTTGTTCTGAATAAATTGCACCTATACCATTTTCAAAACCTTGACCAACCCCCATCCCCTGTAGATTCTTCTTCATAAAACTCCAAGAAATATTGTCAAAGGCTTTCTCTGCATCCACGAATATCAAGACTGCTTTAGTATTGATATTCACTTGTAGTTTTTCTAGAATATTAATTATATTCCTCGTATTGTCAGACAAATGTCTGCCCGGGAGAAAGCCCGCTTGATCTGTGTGAATTTCTTCTGCTAACACCTTTTTTAATCTTTTAGCCAAAATATCTGTGAAGATTTTGTAATCCACATTAAGCAGCGATATAGGGCGGTAGTTCTTGAGCTGTGTCTTTTCAGTCTCTGTTTTCGGTATAAGTGTAATGTAAGCTTCCTTCCACGACTCTGGTGCCTGTCTTCCTTCCAATATTTCATTGCAGACTTCCTTCAATGGTTGTATTAACCATTCTTTCAAAGATCTGTAATATTTTGAAGTCAAACCATCTGGTCCTGGAGATTTGCCTAATTGCATGTTTTGGATGGCCCCTTCCACCTCCTGATCCGTTATCTTATAGTTCAACATTAGCTGTTTTTCCTGAGAGATTTTACGTAGTTCATTCATTTTTAAAAATCGATCAATATCCATTTCTTTTTGCTTCTCCTGTGTATAAAGTTGCTTAAAGTATCTCTAAAAACACTTCCTGATCTCCACTGGGTTCTGTATATTCTTTCCTTCCACTTCCAAGTTCGTAATAGTATTGAGTTTTTGTCTTTTTTCATTTGCCAGGCCAACAATTTTCCACACTTATTTGCCGATTCAAATGTCTTTTGCCTCATCTGTTTGATCTTCCATTCTATTTCCTGATTCATCAGCTTCATATATTGTGTTTGGTATAACTTTATCTCTTTCAGGATCTCCTGTGACTTTGGTTTTGCTCTCAGTTTTTTCTCTCCTTCCTTTATTTTCCCCAGGATTTTATCCTTTTTTTCATTCTGAATTCTCTTCTTAATTGCATTCTGTTGTATTAGGAATCCTCTCATAACCGCTTTGCTTGCGTCCCAAATTACTCTTTTTTCCACTGTAGTATTCATATTTATCTCAAAATAATCTCTTAGAGTTTTTTGGGCCTTCTTAGTCACCTCTTTATTCCTGAACAGAGTATCATTCATCCTCCATCTAAAGGAACCAGTTGACGTCAATTTCATTTCCATCTTCACAGCATTATGGTCAGAACAAGTTTTGGGGCCAACCTCCATTTTGCAGATCTTCGGAACCAGTCCCCTGGTTACCCAGATTTGGTCAATTCTTGTCCAAGTCATTTTAGCCTCAGGGAAAAAAGTTCCCTCTCTTCCCAGAGGGTTCTTCATTCTCCAAATGTCAACTAAGTCCATACTTTCAGTCATGTCAAAAAAGGTTTTTGGTAGTCTACCATCTTTGGTGTCTACCTGTCTCTGTGCCTTGTCCATATTTGTGGACACCACTCCATTCATATCTCCCATCAAGATCATATTGTAGTCCATATAGTCCATCAGAGTCTCATGTAGCTTCTTAAAGAACTCCGATTTTCCTTCATTTGGTGCATAAATACCTACAATCAGGAATTTCTCTCCTTATAATTGAATTTCAATTGCAACAAATCTTCCTTGATCATCTTTGAATATGAATTTTGGTGATAGGCTCTCCTTTGCATAGAGGACCACTCCTCTTTTTTTAACTTTATCCGATGAGATAAATTCTTGGCCTAATCTTTTATTACTCAATATCTTCCTGTGTAGCCTTATCACATGTGTTTCTTGTAAACAAATCAAGTCCAAATGCTCTTTTTTTCAATAAATGAAATACTCTCCGCCTTTTTTCGGGGGAGTTTAGTCCATTCACATTCCAGTTCAAAACCTGCAACGCCATCATGTAATTACTCTGGTATCCCCCCAACTGCACCCAATGCTTGCTCTTCTTCTGTTGGTGGTGGTGATGACACGTTCACTGGGAGGTCCAATCCAAAAGATAATGTCGATATATCCAGTATTCCCCTGTTTGGTGATCTTCTGTCTGATGCTCTTTGCTCTGGTCCTCTATCTGGTGATCTTCTATCCAATGCTGTTGGCTCTTTTCCAATTCCCTTCTGCAGATCTTCTTCGTATTTAAACAAAAACTTTACTTTATCTTCTACTGATCTTATTTTTATTTTCCTTCCTTTGAAACTGAAGGATAGACCTTGGGGGAACTCCCACCTGAAGATGATTTTATTCCTTCTCAGCAGAGCAACAATATCTCCGTAGTTAGGTCTAAGATCCAAAAGGTATTTCGGAACGTCTTTAAAAATTTCCACTCTTGACTGTTGTATTTCTAGGTTCTTCTGGTAATGCCAACCCAAGTTTTTTTTCTCTCTCTTCTTTGGTCCGGAGGGAAATCAAACAGTCTCTTATTCTATTCTTCTCTTTTTTCCCTCCTCTTCCAAGTCTAAATGCCCTCACAATTCTAAACTCTTCTTGACCCAAGTCCAAGTCCCAAAAATCAGCAAATTCCTGTGTAAGAAAATCTATCAAGCTTTCCTTCGCCAATTCAGGTATGGCTCTAATCCTCAAATTTGTCTGTTTTTCTTTAAGTTCAGTCATAGCAAGCGTCAACTTATGTTCATCAAGTTGCCTCTGTAGGGTTGGAACTATCTCTTTCTCCAATTGAGTTACTTTGCATTCAGCTGCAGCTGCCTTCTCCCTGGCTTCCTCCGCAGTCTGCCGTGTCAAAGTAGATTCATGTATCAGTTTCTGGATGGATTCTGTATTGGTGTTCACCTTTTGTCCCAAGTTATTTATACTTTCTGTATTTAAAACAATTTTATTAGTTGCAGTATCCACTTTCTTGTTAAGCTGTTCCAGTGAATTATTTATCTTACTTAATGCAATCGCTAAAGCCTCTTCTGTCGACATTCCTTTTGATTTTAAATGTACTGATGCAGAAACAGCAGCCGCAGAAGAGGCAGAAGGGCCTGGTGTTGAAGCTCTCCTGGGTTGCTGCCAAGTCTTACCAGACCTCAGTGTTCCCCCAGTTGTTGGCTGGTCTGTTTTTCCCTTTTCATTTGCCATAACACTTGACAAATTCAAGGTCAGTCCCAGAGTCTCACGGTTTTTTATCTTGTGACTGGAAATTCCCCTAGCCCAGCTCTTGTAAAGCAACCAATTTCAAAGACTTCCACTAGGGGGAAACAGTTTCTATTTATAATAGTCAATTAGTATCCTCTTTCAAACACAAATCCGAAGTTAGTTTCAGTTTTTCAGTTACTTTTACTCCTTTTTAGAAACAGCCGGAGACAGTAGAAACAATGTATTTCTCTTATTTTACTAGCTGTCAAAGAACGTTCTAAGCACTGTCAATGAACATTCCAAAATGTCGGTCCTGCTAGCAGCCCGTTTCCAGGGTCAGAGCGGCGGTATTTTAACTCTCTTCACTCTCTCCTGCAGGTTTACTCTGTCCACAGCTTCCCCCCCTCTTCTCCTGCCACCAAGGGGGGGGGGTTATACTCTTTACCAATGGAAATTTAGTCTTTTACAAAAGGCTTTCCAAGACTTTAGCTTGCAGCCTTATTGCTTCCGTCTATTTACAAATGGGGAAGGCGGACTTCCTGTGTTGAACCTCCCCATTTCGATGCCAAATTAAATGTTTAAAGTCCAATTCTCCTGCTTCCGCTCTACTCACGGGTAATTACTTTCAAGTCAAATTGTCCACAGGAAAAAGTCAGTGCTCTCTGGCAACAGCTATGCGGCTTCGCTCCATGGAAGAAGCAGACGATTCGAAGCACTGCGCCACTCACCCCACTTCGCTCTGGATCCCCGAAACTGGGTTTCCTTGCGAGTAGGGGAGGCGCAAAAGGTGCCCGCCGAATCCCACGCTCACAGGCTTCTCCCGCCTGTGATTTTTTGCGGGTCTCCGCCTTCGCCGTGGCGGCCAGACCCAATTCCCACAGGGCAAATTCTTCCCGATCAGAGGAATTCTGCCATTACCGGAGGCACCTCCCTGGAGGTCTCGGTATTTTAAACAACTTTATACGCAGGAGAAGCAGAAAGAAATGGAAATTGATCGATTTTTAAAAATAAATGGACTACACAAAATCTCTCAGGAAAAACAGCTAATGTTGAATTAGAAAATAACGGATCAGGAGGTGGAAGGGGCCATCCAGAATATGCAATTAGGTAAATCTCCAGGACCAGATGGTTTGACTTCAAGATATTACAGATCTTTGAAAGAATGGTTAATACAACCATTGAAGGAAGTCTGCAATGAAATATTGGAAGGGAGAAAGGCACCAGAGTCGTGGAAGGAAGCTTACATTACACTTATACCTAAAACAGAGACTGAAAAGACACAGCTCAAGAACTACCGCCCCATATCGCTGCTTAATGTGGATTACAACATTTTTGCAGATTGGTAAAAGATTTTTAAAAAAGGTGTTAGTAGAAGAAATTCATAAGGACCAAGCGGGCTTTCTCCCAGGCAGACATTTGTCTGACAATATGAGGAATATAATTAATATTCTAGAAAAACTACAAGTGAATATCAATAATAAGGCAGTGTTGATATTTGTGGAGGCAGAGAAAGCCTTTGACAACATTTCTTTGAGTTTTGTGAAGAAGAATTTACAGGGGATGGGGCTAGGTCAAGGATTTGAAAATGGTATAGGTGCAATTTATTCAGAACAAAAGGCAAAATTAATTGTGAACAATGTAGTGACAGAAGAGTTTAAGATTGAGAAAGGGACACGACAAGGTTGCCCAATTTCTCCATTGCTTTTTATATCGGTCCTCGAGGTTTTGTTAAATATGATTAGAAAGGACCAAGAGGTTAAAGGTATACAAGTGGGAGCTAAACAGTACGAACTGAAAGCATTTGCTGATGACTTAGTATTGACTTTACAGGAGCCAGAATCTAGTGCTAAAAGGGTATTGGAACTGATTCAAGAATTCGGATAGGTAGCAGGTTTTAAGTTGAACAAGATGAAGACTAAGGTTTTAGAGAACAACTTAACTGTGAAGGAGAGAGAGAAGTTTCAGGAGGAGACAGGGTTAACATTGGTTAAGAAAGTGAAATATTTAGGGGTTAACATGACTGCTAAAAATGTGAATTTATTTAAGGATAATTATGAAAAATGTTGGATTGAAGTGAAAAAGGACTTAGAAATATGGACAAATTTGAAGTTATCATTGTTAGGCCGAATTGCTGTGATAAAGATGAATGTGTTGCCAAGGACGTTGTTTTTGTTTCAAACATTGCAAATTTTGGATAAGATGGATTGTTTCAAGAAGTGGCAGAATGATATTTCTAGATTTGTCTGGCAGGGCAAGAAGCCTCAAATAAAATTTAAGATATTAACTGATGCTAAAGAAAGAGGTGGATTTGCCCTGCCAGACCTGAAACTTTATTATGAATCAGCTGCTTTTTGCTGGCTCAGAGAATGGCTGCTTCTTGAAAACACTGACGTGTTGGATTTAGAAGGTTTCAACAATGCATTTGGTTGGCATGCATATTTGTGGTACAATAAGGTAAAAGCACATAAAGTGTTTAAAAATCATATTGTTAGCAAAGCATTGTTTAATGTTTGGATAAGATATAAGGATTTGTTAGAAAAGAAAACCCCAAGATGGTTGTCACCAATGGAAGCGAAGGCACAGAAAAAACTCAATATGGAGGCCAAATGGCCGAAATATTGGGAAATTCTGGAACAAGATGTAGACAGAATAAAATTGCAGAGCTTTGAAAAATTGAAAAACAAAGTGCGAGATTGGCTCCATTATTACCCAATAATGGAGGCATACCATTTGGACAAAAAAGTTGGTTTCCAGGTGGAAAAATCAAAATTGGAAACAGAATTGTTAGACCCAAAAATCAAGAATTTGTCAAGAATGTATAACTTGCTGTTGAAATGGAACACTCAGGATGAAATGGTGAAATCAGCTATGATTAATTGGGCACAAGATGTTGTACATAACATAATGATGGCTGACTGGGAACAGTTATGGATCACAGGTATGAAATTCACGGCATGTAATGCCCTAAGAGAAAATTTAATGAAAATGATTTATAGGTGGTACATGACACCAGTCAAGCTTGAAAAAAATTACCATTTGCCCGACAATAAATGTTGGAAATGTAATGAGACTGAAGGTACATTCTTTCACCTTTGGTGGACATGCCCAAGGATTAAGACATTCTGGGAAATGATTTATAACGAAATGAAAAAGGTATTCAAATATACCTTCTTGAAGAAACCAGAGGCCTTTCTCCTGGGCATGGTCGGCCAAATGGTGCCAAAGAAGGATAGAACTTTTTTTTATGTATGCAACAACAGCAGCAAGAATACTTATTGCGAAGTATTGGAAGACACAAGATTTACCCACCCGGGAAGAATGGCAGATGAAGTTGATGGACTATATGGAACTGGCGGAAATGACTGGCAGAATCCGAGACCAGGGAGAAGAGTCGGTGGAAGAAGACTGGAAAAAGTTTAAAGACTATTTACAGAAATACTGTAAAATTAATGAATGTTAGAAAAATGTTGGAATGAAGTGATATGGCTTTAGTAGAAATGTTATAAGGAACTAAGTATAAATAGATTAATAGAGTATTAAAGGGAAATTTACGGCATGTAATGCCTTAAGGGAGAATATTATGAAAATGATTTATAGGTGGTACATGACCCCAGTCAAGCTTGCAAAAATTTATCATTTGCCCGATAATAAATGTTGGAAATGTAAAGAAACTGAAGGTACATTCTTTCACCTTTGGTGGACGTGCCCAAAGATTAAGGCTTTCTGGGAAATGATATATAATGAACTGAAAAAGGTATTTAAATATACCTTTCTGAAGAAACCAGAGGCCTTTCTCCTGGGCATGGTCGGCCAATAGGTGCCAAAGAAAGACAGAACATTTTTTATGTACGCAACAACGGCAGCAAGAATACTTATTGCAAAGACACAAGATCTACCCACCTTGGAAGAGTGGCAGATGAAGGTGATAGACTACATGGGACTGGCAGAAATGACTGGCAGAATTCGAAACCAGGGAAGAGAGACGGCGGAAGAAGATTGGAAGAAATTTAAGGACTATCTTGGGAAATATTATAAAATTAGGGAATGTTAGATTGATGTTGGATAGAATCTAAGTGGTTATCAGCTGTAATGATAAAGATAATTGGGGGGAAAAGAAGAAAGAAAGGTGTAAAATTAAGTGAAAATTAAGGGTGAGGATTTGCTGAATGAATAATTTGAATTGGAATACAAAAAGGGGAGGTATGAGGAAGTCCGAGAAATAAGTCAAAGAAAATAAGTGAATGAAATTATATGTGTTTTTAATTTTTGTATTTTTGTTTTTTGTCTTTTTTGTATAAACTTTGAAAAGTTAATAAATATATTTTAAAATAATAATAATAGAGTATTAAAGGAAAAAATAAGGTTAGGATGTGTTAAGATAATTATAGGATAGAAAACAGAGGAAGATGGAAAGGAATTGCTGAAACAATTAACAGAAGTCGAATACAAAAAGGGAGGTGTGAGGAAGTCGTTGAAATAAGCGAATGAAAGATAAGATATTGAAATTGTTTGATGTGTTTTAAATGGCTTTTGTTTTGTTGGTTTAATGTGTTAGTGTTATGTAGTGTCTTTGTGTTGTATTGTATTGTCTTTTTTCTTTTTTGTTGTGTTTAAATTGTTGGAAAAGTAATAAATATTTTTTTAAAAAAAAGAAAAAGAAAGCTGCACTATTATTGCATCGATAGCACATTGCAGAATACGGCCCCCCTCCAGGCAAAAACATCTGTCTGGAGGCACAGTAGCTTTCATTTCGGAGGCTGTGGTTTTACAGCTTCCTATTTATTTATTTATTTATTTATTTATTTATTCGAAATTATTTATTTATTTCATAAAACTTATACACTACCAGATGGTAACAAACATCAAAGCCGTTTACAGAAAGATAAAACCATAAAATCAGGAAAAACCTACAGTACATTAAACACTGAAGAAGTGAATACCAGAATAGATCAGAACTCACTCCCAAGGTAAGGGGAAGAGACATGGCTAAGATGGCAGGACAGCTTACTCTATGGTGTTAACCCCTTCATGCACTAATTAGACTGAAGCATGTTGGTTATATGAGACTGGTTATCCCGCACAACATGCTCTCATGCAACCCATGCCCTCCAACTGAAAACCCATTTCCTGGACAATATCAACATTGTGTTTTGTGCCTGTGAACTGCACAGTGAATATTTTTATTAGAAAAGAAAACAGCCTGGTGTTTCAGCTTCTCAGAGTTGTTTTATTCCGTGCGCTGCTACAGCTTGTCACACCCAAATCCTCCAAAGGAATCTGCCAAAGTGCTTTTCCAGGCAAAAGGGGGCAGAGGGAGAGAAACCAAGAACCTCAAATTCACTAGACCAGGGATGGGGAATTGTCTGGCCCTCTAGATGTTGTTGGATTCCATCACCCCTGACCGTCGGCCATGCTGGCTGAGGCAGAAGGCCATTGGATCTGGCAATATCTGGGAGCCTACAAGATTCCCAGCCTCTGGCCTACACAAACAACCAGGCTCTCAGCTGTGAGGCATGCCTCTTACCGGAGGGAGGGTCACTCCAGAGGCAGCTGTGGCATGAGGGTGCAGGATCATGCCTTTGTGGGCACATTTGAGGATTAAAGAGGACCCCCTAGGAAGCGTGCTTGGAGATCTTCCTTACCACGTGGCTCTCTGGCAAAAGCACAACAGTACTAACGGCCATATGGAACCACACCTCAAAGCTGGATCAGACTTCCCAGATCCTGTAGCCTACACCAGGAGGAAGACTGGGGCAGAGGGGCCTAGAGTGGGAGTCAGAGCTGCTCTTAGGGCTGCATGTCTGAAGCATGGTCAGAAATCTTTGGGTGTGAGGTTGCATGGGGCTGTCTCTTTGTGTTTTGCTGGTGCCAAGCCGCCAGCCAGCCAGAGGCAGGCAACCAACTGGCTTCAGGGGCAAGCTCCTTTGCAAAGCCAGTCTGACTTCACCAAATGCAATGGCAGAGTGACCATTCGGCCCGTGTTCTGCTTCGCTGTGAAATGGCGTGTGTTCCTCAACGCAGAGAACCTCTTTTTCAACGTCAAGCTGGTCTAAGGAAGAAAAGCATAAGAGTTAGTCTTGAATCCCCACACACATGTGCTGGGAGATGCCTGCACACCGCACACGTAAAGCACATCTCCTCCCACCCACACCCAAAAAGTCCTGGGAACAATGGTTTGTTAAGGGTGCTGGGAATCGTAGCACTGTGAAAGGAAAACTAAGGTTCTTAGGATTCTTTGGAGGAGGTGGAATGTGGAATACACAGCGGCCACATGGACGGACAGACACCCACCCACCCACCCACCCCAGCATAGCTTCAACTTTTAGCACAAAAAGTCTTCAGCCAGATGTCATGCAACCCTTTGGCAGGGGCAACTTATCATTTTATTGATTTTCCATAACAAACAATTTAAAAGGCGGACGATCTTGCAAAGGAGTGTTGCCATTTAAACTGCTGGTGTGAAGTAGGAAGATGAAGAAGAAGAAGAAGAGTTTGGATTTGATATCCCGCCTTTCACTCCCCTTCAGGAGTCTCAAAGCGGCTAACATTCTCCTTTCCCTTCCTCCCTCACAACAAACACTCTGTGAGGTGAGTGGGGCTGAGAGACTTCAAAGAAGTGTGACTGGCCCAAGGTCACCCAGCAGCTTCATGTGGAGGAGCGGAGACGCGAACCCGGTTCCCCAGATTACGAGATTACCGCTCTTAACCACTACACCACACTGGCTCTCCCGAACAAAGAAAAGGAACAAGCTACGAAAAACGAAACATCCCACCTGGGCACGGTTTCTGAGAGAGCAACAGCAGAAGTCCCAGACTCTGGCAAGATGAGCATTTGCCCAGTGGATTCTGGCCGGTCCATGAGGGCAGACAGGGGATGGCTGCCAGCCCCTTCCCACTCCATCTCAGATACAGAACGCATTTGCTCTGCCACTCCTTGGCTCTGGCGCCACCTACTGTTGGCCTCCTTGCCTTCCACCCTCCCAGTCCCAATGAGCTCCATCCACCCCTGGTCCAGAGGCGCAGAGCAGTAGTTAGGTGATCTTGCGCCCCGGCAGAACCGTCCAGATTGCGCCCCCTAGCCACGGACAAGTTAGCTCTTCTTTCTGCCTCTCCTCCACCCCCCTCCACCCATTCAATTCACCCTGGAAGTGAGGCATCTGAATATAGACTGCATTTTTAATCAAGGCTTATATTGGCTTATATCTTGATCAGGTTCCTAAATTAAATGGGCTTATATTCACAAATGTTTCATGCCAGGCAGAAGACCAGCTGCTTAGAAAACCTTGGCAATGTTTTCCTCCTAGACAAGGGGCCCCTTGATTTATAGCAGAAAACAATTCTCAAAGTCGTAAAAAGGGAATTACAGGCTAAGAGCAAGGTTACAGACCCAACATAATTAAGAGTTGGTAAATAGTAAAATAAAACCATTAAACTTGAGCCACAGGACAAAAGGCCAAGAGCAAATGGAAGAGAAAACAACTGGCTGGAGAAGGGGAAGAGGCTTTTATTTCCTATTTTATTTTGAGGCTGTAAACTGTTCCTTCCTTTTACTTTGAGGTTTATTCCTTTTAAAAGGCTACCAATGTTATGTATTAAATATATTGGCTTAAATGTAATTATGCAAAGGATTTAAGAAATGCTAGATTCTTATTTCATATAGTTGTAAGAGTTGTATTTATCCTGAAATTAAGTCAGCCACCAGCCTAGCCCCCCTGCCAGACAGGAGACGCCAATCGAGCACTCCTGACAAATAGTTGTCAGGCATTTGTTTAGAAACCTTCAAATGAAGGAGATCTTTCAGTGTTGATGTGAACTCAAGATCCTTGACATATGTTTAAGATAAAAATTTAAGATTAACCATTTGTTTTAGAAGGCAATAGGGCAAGGAGGGCAAGAGGTGAGCTGGTAATTAAGGATCCTTGTTGAGACAAATGTAAGATATATGACTACTTATTTGTCATTTATAGATGTAACAATATATAGCTCTTTGTGTTCCATATGAGGACAGGAGGATATGGGTGTATCTTTTAGGATTGGTTATAGCAATCAGCCAATAGGAAATTCAACCAGGCTGATTGGACAGAGGCAGCCAAAGGAGGAGCAAAGGGGGCTGGATTAAGGGAATATAAGTGCTGGCCATAATGGCAGGAGGCCAGGCCAGAGCTTGGTAACCATATACCACTGTGCCTCTCATTTATTTGTCTGACAAATAAATTATTATTTTAATTTCTCTATTGCTGCGTTGAATATTTCATTCCAGCTAAGCGTTAACCACAAGCAGGGTGCTACAGAAGTACAAGTATCAAAAAGTAAAATGTTAGAGGTTCCCCCCACCCCATAGCAATATAATTGGATTCAGCTAGCTGGTCAGTCTACTTTCGGTTTCACTCCTGGCTCCTTGTTAAATTAATACTGCATCAGAAAGTTCCCAAGCAGATATCCAAAGTTCTTTGGCATTTCTCCAGTTGTTAATGAGATGTCTCTTCTAGTCCAGGGGAGTCTTTTGATCTTCTTCCAGGAAACCAAGAGTCAAAAACCTTGATTTTCCTTTTTTCCCTTTTCCCAGTCATTTCCACATAGGCATTATTAGAGATATTAAAACCTTGTTATAGCAACAAATGCAAAATTTTTAGCCTCCCTTGCTTTCCTGGTGACTTTCAGCTTAAACACAAACTGCTCTGGAGTGAGAAAAAACCATCACACTCAAAAAGCCCAGCTGGAGGGACCTGGAAGTGTGTGGGGAAGAGCAATTTTGTAGTGGGTTTGTTGCACAGGAGCACCAAGTTCACTAACTGGCTGATTCAGAGTAAATCCCATTCAAAAAGAGTGCAATGGTGTGTGTTTCAGCCAGCCATCCGGCTGCTGCAACTATTCCCTGGGTGCCACCACACTGTGCTGTCTGTGTGGTTTTTCCCCCATAAAATATTTATTAAGGTTTTTTAAAATAATACAGTAAAAAATAAAAAAAGAAAAATACAAAATACAAAATAAAGACAGTTTTTAAAAAAAGACACATATATTCTATCAATTATTTTTCTTTAACTTATTTCCCGGACCTCCTCATACCTCCCTCCTTTGTATTCCACTTCAAATTATTGGTTCAGCAAATCCTTACCATTAAATTTTAACCCATTTATACCCCTTTTTTCATATTCTCTTAAGGCATTACAGCTGGAAACCCCTTAATTACTATCTAACATCATTCTATCTTTCATTAATTTTACAATATTTCTGTAGATAGTCATAGAATCATAGGATCATAGAGTTGGAAGAGACCACAAGGGCCATCGAGTCCAACCCCCTGCCAAGCAGGAAACACCATCAGAGCACTCCTGACATATGGTTGTCAAGCCTCTGCTTAAAGACCTCCAAAGAAGGAGACTCCACCACACTCCTTGGCAGCAAATTCCACTGTCAAACAGCTCTTACTGTCAGGAAATTCTTCCTAATGTTTAGGTGGAATCTTCTTTCTTGTAGTTTGGATCCATTGCTCCGTGTACGCTTGTCTGGAGCAGCAGAAAACAACCTTTCTCCTTCCTCTATGTGACATCCTTTTATATATTTGAACATGGCTATCATATCACCCCTTAACCTCCTCTTCTCCAGGCTAAACATGCCCAGCTCCCTTAGCCGTTCCTCATAAGGCATCGTTTCCAGGCCTTTGACCATTTTGGTTGCCCTCCTCTGGACACGTTCCAGTTTGTCAGTGTCCTTCTTGAATTGTGCTGCCCAGAACTGGACACAGTACTCCAGGTGAGGTCTGACCAGAGCAGAATACAGTGGCACTATTACTTCCCTTGATCTAGATGCTATACTCCTATTGATGCAGCCCAGAATTGCATTGGCTTTTTTAGCTGCCGCATCACACTGTTGGCTCATGTCAAGTTTGTGGTCAACCAAGACTCCTAGATCCTTTTCACATGTACTGCTCTCAAGCCAGGTGTCACCCATCTTGTATTTGTGCCTCTCATTTTTTTTGCCCAAGTGCAATACTTTACATTTCTCCCTGTTAAAATTCATCTTGTTTGTTTTTGCCCAGTTCTCTAATCTGCCAAGGTCGTTTTGAAGTGTGATCCTGTCCTCTGGGGTGTTAGCCACTCCTCCCAGTTTGGTGTCATCTGCAAATTTGATCAGGATGCCCTTGAGTCCATCATCCAAGTCGTTGATAAAGATGTTGAATAAGACCGGGCCCAAGACAGAACCCTGTGGCACCCCCAGTGGCGTAGCGTGGGGGGTGCAGGGGGGGCCGGCCGCACCGGGTGCAACATCTGGGGGTTAGGGGGCACAAATCCACGGGTTAGGGGGCGCAAATCCACGGGTTAGGGGCGCAAATTACTTTCCCTGCCCCGGGTGCTGACAACCCACGCTACGCCACTGGGCACCCCACTAGTCACTCTTCTCCAGCATGAAGAGGAACCATTGATGAGAACCCTTTGGGTTCGGTCAGTCAGCCAGTTACAAATCCACTGAGTGGTAGCATAGTCAAGACCGCATTTTACCAGCTTCTTTACAAGAATATCATGGGGCACCTTGTCAAATGCCTTGCTGAAATCAAGGTAGGCTACATCCACTGCGTTCCCTTCATCTACCAGGCTTGTAATTCTGTCAAAAAACGAGATCAGGTTAGTCTGACATGACTTATTTTTCAGAAATCCATGCTGACTATTGGTGATCACAGCATTCCTTTCTAGGTGCTCACAGACTGTTTGCTTAATGATCTGCTCCAGAATCTTCCCTGGTATTGATGTCAGACTGACTGGGCGGTAATTATTTGGGTCCTCTCTTTCCCCCTTTTTGAAAATAGGGACAACATTTGCCCTCCTCCAGTCTGCCGGGACTTTGCCTGTTCTCCAGGAATTCTCAAAGATGACTGCCAGTGGTTCTGAGATCACATCTGCCAATTCTTTTAATACTCTTGGATGCAGTTCATCTGGCCCTAGTCTTTAAATTTCTTCCAATCTTCTTCCACCGACTCTTCTCCCTGGTCTTGAATTCAGCCAGTCATTTCCTCCAGTTCCATGTAGTCCATCACCTTCATCTGCCATTCTTCCAAGGTGGGTAGATCTTGTGTCTTCCAATACTTTGCGATGAGTATTCTTGCTGCTGTTGTAGCGTACATAAAAAAAGTTCTGTCCTTCTTTGGCACCAATTGGCCGACGATGTCCAGAAGAAAGGCCTCTGGTTTCTTCAAGAAGGTATATTTAAATACCTTTTTCAGTTCATTATATATCATTTCCCAGAAAGCCTTAATCCTTGGGCACGTCCACCAAAGGTGAAAGAATGTACCTTCTGTTTCTTTACATTTCCAACATTTATTATCGGGCAAGTGATAGATTTTTGCAAGCTTGACTGGGGTCATGTACCACCTGTATATCATTTTCATAATATTCTCTCTTAAAGCATTACATGCCGTAAACTTCATACCTGTGGTCCATAACTGTTCCCAGTCAGCAAACATAATATTATGTCCAACATCTTGTGCCCATTTAATCATAGCAGATTTCACCGTTTCATCCTGAGTATTCCATTTCAACAGCAAGTTATACATTCTTGACAAATTCTTAGTTTTGGGTTCTAACAGTTCTGTTTCTAGTTTTGACTTTTCCACCTGGAAGCCAATTTTCTTATCCAAATTATATGCCTCCATTATCTGATAATAATGAAGCCAATCTCTCACTTTGTTTTTTAATTTCTCGAAACTCTGCAATTTCAATTTGTCTCCTTCTTGTTCCAAAATTTCCCAATATTTCGGCCATTTGGCCTCCATATTGAGCCTTTTCAAAGCTTTCGCTTCCATCGGTGACAACCACCTTGGGGTTTTATTTTCCAATAAATCCTTGTATCTTATCCAAACATTAAACAATGCTTTCCTGACAATATGATTTTTGAATGCTTTGTGTGCTTTGACCTTATCATACCATAAATATGCATGCCATCCAAATACAGTGGTGCCTCGCAAGACGAAATTAATTCGTTCCGCAAGTCTCTTCGTCTTGCGAGTTTTTCGTCTTGCGATGCACGGTTTCCCATAGGAATGCATTGAAAATCAATTAATGCGTTCCTAGGGAAACCGCCTTCAGACCAGGTCCGGGGACAGTCTGTCCCCGGACCTCTTCTGAAGGCTGGGGGGGGGGGGACAAGGGCTTTTCTTCCCACCCCCAGCATTTTAAAAAACCCCGGGACAGCAGAGGACTTCTCTGCTGTCCGGGCGATCTTAAAATGCTGGCGGGTGGCATTTTAAAATCGCCCCGGGACAGCGGAGGACTTCTCCGCTGTCCGGGGCGATTTAAAAGCCCCTGGGAAGGCAGGCAGGGGGGACAAAGACTTTCGCCCCCCGCCCGCCTTCAGAAGGTGTTCCCGCCCCCGCCCCGCTTCGGAGCAGCGTTCCGAAGCGGGGCGGCTGGGGCAGGTGTTCCCGCCCCCCGCCCCGCTTCGGAGCAGCGTTCCGAAGCGGGGCAGCTGGGGCAGGTGTTCCCGCCCCCCGCCCCGCTCCGGAGCAGCGTTCCGAAGCGGGGCGGCTGGGGCAGGTGTTCCCGCCCCCCCGCCCCGCTTCAGAGCACCGGGAGAAGCGATCTCCTCGCAGCCCCTTGCTTCAAAAGAGGTCCGGGGGCAGCGGGAAGCGCTTCCCGCTGTCCCCGGACCTGGGGCTGCGGGGAGAAGATCGCTTCTCCCCGCCGCCCCTTGCTTCAAAAGAGAAGACCCGCTGTCCCCGGGGCAAGCTTCGTTTTGCGAAGCAAGCCCATAGGGAAATTCGTCTTGCGAGGCAACTCGAAAACGAAAAAACCTTTCGTTTTGCGAGTTTTTCGTCTCGCGAGGTGTTCGTCTTGCAGGGTACCACTGTACGTTGTTAAAACCTTCTAAATCCAAAATGTCTGTATTTTCAAGAAGTAGCCATTCTTTCAACCAGCAAAAAGCTGCTGATTCATAGCAAAGTTTAAAGTCTGGCAGGGCGAATCCACTTCTTTCCTTTGCATCAGTTAATATCTTAAATTTTATTCTGGGCTTCTTGCCCTGCCAGACAAATCTAGAAATATCTCTCTGCCACTTCTTGAAACAGTCCATCTTGTCCACAATTTGCAATGTCTGAAACAAAAACAATATTCTAGGCAATACATTCATTTTTATCACAGCAATACGACCCAACAGTGAAAGCTTCAAGTTTGACCAAATTTCTAAATCTTTTTTCACTTCGGCCCAGCATTTTTCATAGTTGTCTTTAAATAAATTCCCATTTTTTGCTGTCATATTAATCCCCAATTATTTCACTTTCTTAACCACAGTCAAGCCTATCTCATTCTGAAACCTCTCTCTTTCAATTGGTGTTAAATTTTTCTCTAAAACCTTAGTTTTTAGCTTGTTCAGTTTAAATCCTGCCACTTGACCAAATTCTTGAATTAATTCTAAAACCCTTTTAGTACTAGATTCTGGCTCCTATAACGTCAGTACTAAGTCATCTGCAAATGCTCTCAGTTTGTACTGTTTAGCTCCCACCTGTATACCTTTAACCAACCTTCTAATCATATTCAGCAGAACCTCCAGGACCGATATAAAAAGCAGTGGGGAGATTGGGCACCCCTGTCGTGTCCCTTTTTCTATCTTAAATTCTTCTGTCACCACATTATTTACAATTAGTTTAGCCTTTTGTTCAGAGTATATTGCACCTATACCATTTTCAAAACCTTGGCCTACCCCCATCCCCTGTAGGTTCTTCTTCATGAAACTCCAAGAGATATTGTCAAAAGCTTTCTCCGCATCCACAAATGTCAGAACTGCTTTAGTGTTTATATTCACTTCTAGTTTTTCCAAAATATCAATTATATTCCTCAAATTATCAGACAAGTGTCTTCCCGGGAGAAAGTCCGCTTGGTCTTTATGAATCTCTTCCATCAAAACTTTTTTCAATCTCTTGGCCAAAATGTCTGCAAAGATTTTGTAATCCACATTAAGTAACGATATAGGGCGGTAGTTCTTAAGCTGAGTCTTTTCAGTCTCTGTTTTAGGTATAAGTGTAATGTACGCCTCTTTCCACGACTCTGGTGCCCTTTTCCCTTCCAAAATTTCGTTGCAGACTTCCTTCAAAGGTTGCAATAACCACTCTTTCAAGGATCTGTAATATCTAGAAGTCAGCCCATCCGGTCCTGGAGATTTACCCAGTTACATATTTTGAATAGCACCTTCCACTTCCTGTTCAGATATTTTATAGTTCAACATTAATTTACTTTCTTGAGAGATTTTTTGTAATCCATTTGTCTTCAAAAATCGGTCTATGTCCATTTCTTTCTGTGGCCCTTGCATGTATAATTGTTTAAAGTACCTCTGGAAACAGTTTCTAATCTCAATTGGGTTGTGTATATTCTTTCCTTCCACTTCTAAGTTTGTAATAGTGTTTAATTTTTGTCTTTTTTCCATTTGCCAGGCCAACAATTTCCCACATTTATTAGCTGATTCAAATGTTTTTTGTCTCATTTGTTTAATTTTCCATTCTATTTCCTGATTCATCTTTTTCATATATTGTACTTGATATAATTTTATTTCTCTCAAAATCTCCTGAGACTTTGGTTTTGCTCTCAGTTTCTTCTCACTTTCTTTGATTTTCTCCAAGATTTTATTTTTCTTCTTATTCTGACTTCTCTTCTTTATTGCATTCTGTTGTATCAAAAACCCTCTCATAACCGCTTTGCTTGCGTCCCAGATTACTCTTTTTTCTACATTAGTGTTCATGTTTATTTCAAAATAGTCTCTCAAAGTTTTTGGGGCCTTTTTATATACTTCGTCATCTCTAAATAAGGTATCATTCATCCTCCATCTAAAGGATCCGGTTGATATTTGTTTCATCTCCATCCTTACAGCGTTATGGTCGGAGCAGGTTTTTGGGCAGATTTCTACTTTCTTTATCTTTGGTGCCATTCCTCTAGTTATCCATATTTGGTCAATTCTAGTCCATGTCATCTTGGCTTCAGAAAAGAAGGTTCCCTCTCTTCCCAAGGGGTTCTTTACTCTCCAAATGTCCACTAAGTCCATATTGTCTGTCATCTCAAAGAATGTTTTCGGTAATCTACCATCCTTGGTAACTACCTGTCTTTGTGCCTTATCCATATTTGTAGATACTACTCCATTCATATCCCCCATCAGAATGAAATTGTAATCCAAATAGTCCAATAAAGTCTCGTGCAACTTTTTAAAGAATTCAGATTTCCCCTCATTCGGTGCATAAATTCCTACAATCAAAAATTTCTCTCCTTGTACTTGAATTTCAATTGCCAAAAATCTGCCTGGTTCATCTTTAAAGATTAATTTCGGTAATAGTCTCTCCTTTGCATATATCACAACTCCTCTTTTTTTAACTTTGTCAGATGAGATAAACTCCTGTCCCAATCTTTTATTAATCAGTAGTTTCCTGTGTAGCCTTGTTATATGTGTTTCTTGTAAACAAATCAAGTCCAATTGTTCTTTTTTTAATAAATGAAAAACACTTTTTCTCTTTCGAGGGAAGTTCAAACCATTACAATTCCAGCTTAGCAGTTGCAGAGCCATGATGGGGTTACTTCACTTTACCTCCAACTTCACCGAGTGTCTGTTCTTGTTCTGTAGATGGTGTCTCTTTCTCTGGGCCGTGCAATCCAAAAGATAAGTTTGCTATGTCTAATATGCCTTTTGGCTCTTCTCCAGATTCCACTTCTTTCTGTAGGTCTTTTTCGCGGTCATTCAAGAACCTGTCTTTATCATTGACTGATTTTATTTTTATCTTTTTTCCTTTATATTTAAAAGACAGGCCTCCTCCGGAGCGGGACGGGGTGAGCGGTGCGGTGCTGAGAGTCGACTGCTTCTTCCACGGAGTGAAGCCGCACAGCCGTTGACAGAGAGCGCTGACTATTTCCTGGAACAATTGGATTTTGAAAGCAACTACCCGTGAGTAGGATTAAGTTAAATTGGATTTAAAAGGAGAAAAAAACCAGCTAATTCGGCACCGAAGCGGGAAGGTATAACCAGGAAGTCTGCCTTCCTTTCTTGTAAACAGATCAAAGCAAAGAGACTGTAAAGTGGAAACATAGAAAGACGTTTGGTAAAAAGACCTAAATCTTAACATCTGGAAAGTGGTCTCCCCTCCGGATTGCAGGAGAGGAGGGGGGAAGGTTTGAGTAGTATTTACCTGCAAAAAAAAGGGGGAAAGGAAGCTAAAATCTGCTGCTTAAAACCTGGGAACGGACTGCCCCCAGATAAGGAATGCCGTTCAGCGGAAAGCCTATCGGTAAGCAGAGGATTTTTTGACAGCTAACTCTGCAGAAGATACAGTGTTTCTGGACTTCTCCTGGCTTTAAAGTAACTGTTTAGGTGTACTGAAACTGTTGTTTTTAAGTAAATTGGGGGACTTATAAAGACCATCTTTGCTCTTAAAAGTTGCAAGTTTTGGCTGGTACTGTGTCCCCCTAGAGGAGGCTGGACATTGTTACAATAACAACTGGGCTAGAGGAGAATTCCATTCCAAAACAAACTTTCAAACTGTGGGAGCGACCTTGAATTTTCATGAGAGTGTTATGGCAGAAGGGAAAGAAAAGATAGAGCTGGCGCAGGAAAAAACTACCAGGTCTGGCAGACACTATCGGATAGATACTGCGCAGCAGAGAAGGGCTTCTACATCTGGAGCATCTGGAACATCAGGGGCCGTACTCTCACAGGTCAAATCAAAAGTTATGTCGTCCGAAGACGTTTTGGTACATGCACTTGGAAAAATTAATGAATCTTTGGAAAATTTAGCTAAGCAGGTAGCTGAGACAAATAAACAAGTAGCTGAAGCATCAGGTAAAATTGATCTGAACACCACAAGTATCAATAATTTGGGACAGAAGGTGAAGTTCAACACAGAGTCTATTGAAAAATTATTACAGGAATCTGCTTCGACCCATAAGATAGCCGAAGAAGCAAAAGATATCGCAACTGCCATTCAATAATAATAATAATAATAATAATAATTTACTATTTATACCCCGCACATCTGGCTGGGCCTCCCCAGCCACTCTGGGCGGCTTCCATAAAAACCGAAAATACAGTAAAATATCACACGTTAAAAACTTCCCTGAACAGGGCTGCCTTAAGATGTCTTCTGAATGTCAGGTAGTTGTTTATCGCTTTGACATCTGCTGGAAGGGCGTTCCACAGGGTGGGCGCCACTACCAAGAAGGCCCTCTGCCTGGTTCCCTGTAGCTTTGCTTCTCGCAATGAGGGAACCGCCAGAAGGCCCTCGGCGCTGGACCTCAGCGTCCGGGCAGAATGATGGGGGTGGAGACGCTCCTTCAGGTATACTGGACCGAGGCCGTTTAGGGCTTTAAAGGTCAGCACCAACACTTTGAATTATGCTCGGAAACGTACTGGGAGCCAATGTAGGTCTTTCAAGACCGGTGTTATATGGTCCCGGCGGCCGCCCCCAGTCACAAGTCTAGCTGCCGCATTCTGGATTAGTTGTAGTTTCCGAGTCACCTTCAAAGGTAGCCCCACGTAGATCGCATTGCAGTAGTCCAAGCGGGAGATAACCAGAGCATGCACCACTCTGGCGAGACAGTCCGCAGGCAGATAGGGTCTCAGCCTACGTACCAGATGGAGCTGGTAAACAGCTGCCCTGGACACAGATTTGACCTGTGCCTCCATGGACAGCTGTGAGTCCAAAATGACTCCCAGGCTGCGCACCTGGTCCTTCAGGGGCACAGTTACCCCATTCAGGACCAGGGAATCCTCCACACCTGCCCGCCTCCCGTCCCCCAAAAACAGTACTTCTGTCTTGTCAGGATTCAACCTCAATCTGTTAGCCGCCATCCATCTTCCAACCGCCTCCAGACACTCACGCAGGAGCTTCACCGCCTTCACTGGTTCTGATTTAAAAGAGAGGTAGAGCTGGGTATCATCCGCATACTGATGAACACCCAGCCCAAACCTCCTGATGATCTCTCCCAGCGGCTGCATGTAAATGTTGAAAAGCATGGGGGAGAGGACAGAACCCTGAGGCACCCCACAAGTGAGAGCCCAGGGGTCTGAACACTCATCCCCCCCCACCACTTTCTGGACACGGCCCAGGAGGAAGGAGCGGAACCAGTGTATGACAGTGCCCCCAGCTCCCAGCCCCTCTAGACGGTCCAGAAGGATGTTATGGTCGATGGTGTCAAAGGCCGCTGAGAGATCCAGCAGAACTAGGAAACAGCTCTCACCTTTGTCCCTAGCCCGCCGGAGATCATCAACCAGTGCGACCAAGGCAGTTTCAGTCCCATGATGAGGCCTGAATCCCGACTGGAAGGGATCCAAATGGTCCGCTTCTTCCAGGCGTGCCTGGAGTTGTTTGGCAACCGCTCGCTCAATCACCTTGCCCAGGAATGGAAGATTTGAGACTGGGCGATAGTTGGCCATCGTGGCCGCATCTAAAGATGTTTTTTTAAGAAGCGGTTTGATAACCGCCTCTTTCAGCGGGTCTGGGAAGGCTCCCTCACGGAGGGAAGCATTCAACACCCCACGAAGCCCATTGCCCAGCCCTTCCCGGCTAGCTTTTATAAGCCAGGATGGGCAAGGATCCAGGAGACAGGTGGTTGGTTTCACTTGTCCAAGCAGCCTGTCCACATCCTCGGAGGTAACAGATTGGAATTGATCCCACTCAACTTGACTAGACAGAACTCTAGCACTCTCCCGCCCCGGTCCTGCTCCCACGGTGGAGTCTACTTCTTCCCGAATCTGAGCGATTTTATCTGCAAAAAACTTTGCAAAATCATTGCAGGAGAACATGTGGCCCGTACTGGGCCCCGATGTCGCAGGTGGTTCCGCTAAATTGTGAACCACCTGAAAAAGTCTCCTGCTGCTGTTTTCTGCAGATGCAATAGAGGCGGTGAATAAATTCTTCTTCGCCGTTGCTATCGCCACTTGGTAGGCTCGACGTTGAGCTCTAACCTGTGTCCGGTCAGATTCTGAATGAGTTATCCGCCACCGGCGCTCTAGCCGTCTCAACGATTGTTTCATTGCCCTCAGATCCGTGGAAAACCACGGGGCTGTCCGGGCTCCATGCAATCGGAGAGGGCGCTTCGGAGCCAAACAGTCAATAGCCCTGGTTAACTCCACATTCCAGCGGGCCACCAGGGAATCAGCTGAAAGGCCATCAACATGGGATAAAGCATCCCCTACCGCTCTCTGGAAACCATTTGGATCCATTAAGTGGCGGGGGCGGACCATCCGAATTGGTCCCACCTCCCTGCAGAGGGGATGGGTCGCAGAGAAGTCCAGTTGCACCAGGAAGTGATCTGACCATGGCACTTCTTTCGTTTCGTTTTTACTTAGTGTCAGATCACCAACATCCATAGAGGTAAACACCAGGTCCAAGGCATGTCCGCGGCTATGGGTTGGGCCAAACTTATTCAGGGACAGCCCCATGGAGGCCATGCTTTCCACGAAGTCCTGAGCGGCCCCTTGTAAGGTCGTGTCGGCATGGATGTTAAAATCCCCTAGGACGACCAAACTAGGTGTCTCCAGGAGAACATCCGCCACTACCTGAAGAAGCTCGGGCAGGGAATCCTTGGTGCAGCGGGGAGGTCGGTACACCAAAAGGAATCCTGTACTGCCCCTAGTGCCCAACTTCCAGAACATGCACTCAGAAAACTGGGTCTTTCCAATAGGACGCCTGGTGCAAACTAATGACTTCCTAAAAATCACTGCAACCCCCCCTCCCCGCCCACATGACCTGGGTTGCTGTGCATAAGAGAAACCTGGTGGACAAGCAGCGGCAAGGACAGGCTCATCTGCTTCATCCAACCAAGTCTCTGTCACACATGCCAGGTCGCGACTCTCTCCATTTCTGTTACTTGAGGTTCAGCCACAACCTCCTCCTTTGTCTTCTGCACAACTTGCTCCATTTCTATTACTTGAGGTTCAGCAACAACCTCCTCCTTTGTCTCCTGCACAACTTGCCCTGTCAAAGCAAATTCCTGGATTGGTTCCTGCGTGGTTTCTATATAGGTATTCACTGTTTGTCCAAAATTGCTAACTGCAACAGTCATCAAATCCATCTTCTCATGTAGCTGTTCCAGTAAAGCACTTGTCTTGCAAAAAGCAAGCACTAAAACTTCTTCTGGGCACATTCTTATTCAAGGTCAAATGTCTGGTTCTCACGATCTTTAATCTCCACAGCTGTAGAATTCCCCAGATCAACTCCAGCAACAGTTTCACAAGCTCCCTCTAGAGGAAACAATTTCTGTTTGTATCCGTCTTTTTAAAAGCAGATCCAGCAACAAAATTCCTTTCGTTTTTCAGGTATTTTGTTCCTTTTAAGTGCAAAAGGAAACATTGGAATCAATATGTTTCTCTTTTTTAACTATCTGTCAAAAAACGTTTTCTTCACGGTCAATGAACTTCCCCAAAGCGTCTGTCTCTGACACCCTGTTCCCAGGTTCAAGACGGTGGAAATTTATCTTTCTTTACTCTCTCTCCTGCAGGTTTAAACAGTCTAAGATTTCCCCCCTCTTCTCCTGCTTCCAAGGGGGGTTTGGTAGTTTTAACTGATGGAAATTTAGTCCTTTACAAACGACTTTCCAGACTTTAGCTTGCAATGTCTTTGCTTCAATCTATTTACAAAAGCGGAAGGCGGACTTCCTGTTTAGACCTTCCCACTTCGGTGCCAAATTAAGATGTTTCATAATCCAATTTTCCGTTCTACTCACGGGTAGTTGTTTAAAGTCCAATTGTCCACAGGAAAAAGTCAGCGCTCTCCGGCAACAGCAATGCGGCTTCACTCCGTGAAAAGAGCAGTCGATTCGAAGCACCGCGCCGCTCACCCCACGTCGCTCCGGATCCCCGAAACCGGGTTCCCCCGCAAGTAGGGGAGGCGCTAAAGGTGCCGGCCGAATCCCACGTCCACAGGCTTCTCCCGCCTGTGGTTTTTAGTGGGTCTCCGCCTCGCCGTGGTGGTCCAGACCCTAGTTTCACGAAGCGGATTCCTCCCGGTCAGAGGAAATCCGCCATTGCCGGAGGCGCTAACCCAGCAGCATTGCCAGCAACAGCAACAGTCCCTTCGCCCCCCCCCCCCGTGGGGGCTCCCAGCTCCTCCCAGCTGTGTATTGGCTCTCAAGAATGTGGCCGGTGCCATCTTGCCTCTCCCTTTCGGATGCAGCCACTTCTCGGCCCTTGCTTCCCACCCCAGCTCCACAAGCTTCTCGGAGTGCTAGCCAAGCGGCCTCTGGCCTTTTTGCACCCAGGACAACTGGCACCAGCTGAGCATCCACATTTTCTGCCAAAAAAGCAAGCACACGCTTCTCAACTTCACTTTGCTCTGCAGCCCTCTTAGCCTCTGCTTTCCCAGCTGCATTCTGTGGGGGCTGTACTACGTCCCAAAGCTGCTCCCCCACCAGCAAAAGCTCCACTGCAGCCAATTTTGGCTGTTCAGTTTCTGACATGGCAGTTTAAACTCAAAGCCATGTGCATGGGGCTGAGCCATTGTCTCCCTTCCCATCTGTTGGCCTTTCCAAAAGTACTCACTCTGCAGCCAAACTGGGCACTCCGGACGACGTGGCTCCCAGCTCCCACTCCGTCAGCCTCCTCCGATCTGCCCTCTGCTCTCTTTGAAGCCTTGGCAGTCGATCAAGCCGACGTTCTGCCTTTTAAAGTCTTCCAAGCCCTTTCTCACACGCTTCGCGTTGATCCATAACCTTGTTCGGTAGGTTTATTGCTTTATTGTTCGGCGCCCAGCCACGCTTCCCCTGGGAGCCTCTGTAGCTTCTGTTTACGCAGTGTGGCTATCGAGCGGTCGTAAAGCAATTAGCAGAATTACGCAGCAGCGTGTGTCGAAAGAAGCAGCGTGTGTCGAAACAAGTCCCACACGTTTCTTCTGTCCTAATATCCCTTTATTTGCCCAAAAGTAGTGTGTTTACAATCAATAACAGCCATCAGATTCAAGCTGCATTTTCTCTGCGTCCTTCTCTCTCAGTGCAGCGGCTGAACTGAGTGCTTTCGATTTCCACTCAGCTCACAGCATTCCAAGCTGCTTTCATCACGTCCTGGCGTACTTCCCTTGTACGCGCCTCCTCTCAGGCTTGAGGCACAGAAGGTTAACCCTTCACTACACCCAACATAGTCTACTTGAGATTCCTGCATTGCCCCAGGGGGTTGGCTTGATGACCCTCAGGGGTCCCTTCCAGCTCCATTCTTCTCTGGTGCAGGCTTGTGCAGAGTACAAGTTGGGTGCAAGGGGTGCAGCCCATCTTATGCACCGCCAGCTCGGGAAGAAGTCCCACTGATCCTGATGAGACTCGCAGGCGAGTAGATTGCTGCTGAACAGGCCTGCTGTTGAAATCAATGTTTTCCTTTTCAGAGCATGGTGAAATCCCCATGACTAAAACCTCCCCTTCCATAGTCAAAATAAAAAAATTCCTTCCAGTAGCACCTTAAAGACCAACTAAGTTAGTTCTTGGTATGAGCTTTCGTGTGCATGCACACTTCTTCAGATACACTGAAACAGAAGTTGCCAGATCCTTCTATATAGTGAGAAGGTGGGGAGGGGTGTTACTCAGAAGGGTGGTGGGAATGGGAGATAGGCAGATAGCTGGGAGAGCCTGTTGACGACTCTTAACGACTGTAATAGGTCTTACAGGAAAAGGCAAGGGGTGAGAAGGTGAGAAATGGTATAGTCATGTATAGTGAGATAAGAATCCAATGTCTTTGTTCAGCCCAGGTTTTTCCATTGTTTTAAGTTTGGTAATGAGTTGTAATTCAGCAGCTTCTCTTTCCAGTCTGTTTCTGAAATTCCTTTGTAGTAAAACAGCTACTTTGAGATCTTGTATAGAATGTCCTGGGAGATTGAAGTGTTCTCCTACTGGTTTCTCTGTTTTGTGATTCTTGATGTCAGATTTATGTCCGTATCCCACTGAATATGCAAGAAAACTATGCAACACTTTCTCTAAGAAGCTGCTCAAACATCTGATCAGCGTTCTCTACTCTAAACAGAAGCTAATAAAGGAGGAACTCCTTGTATTAGACAACTCTATCAGGAACCACCAAGCTTGGCAAGAGTTCCAAAAGGAAAAACAAAACATTTACCACTCTCAACTGGAGCTACTGAAAAAACAGAAAAACAAGAAACTCTCTAACCTTTCCAACCTACAGGCTACTAATCAAAACAAGATCAACAATATTGTCAATCTCTCACAACAAGCACTCAGCCCAGCCGAGGAATCAGTCCTTTCACGTGGACTGTCATTCTGCCCTGCCAAATCCCCACACATGATTCAGTTCTACGGGGACTTGGAAGCATTTTTCCGCCGTTTACGCCTGAAGGAGTATTTTCAACACACACAACAACAAGACAAATCAGAACAAACAACAACTTCACAACACAACACCTCTCAACCCACTGGAGAACAACAACCACCCTCCCAACAGAACACCGACCACCAACTACCACCAAAACTACCACCGAAAAAGTGTTACACAAAAAGGGACTCCACATGGACCCCTCCTGATGGACGCAATACCACACTGGACTTGTACATTGACTGCTTCCGCCACAGAATCCAAACAGATGTGACCAGAAAACACCATCGCTTACAACAAAATCTAAACCATGCTGAAAGGAGAGCCATAGATAATCTCAGAAACAACCCAGACATTATAATTAAAGAAGCAGACAAAGGTGGAGCTGTCGTCATCATGAACAAAACTGACTACATTCAGGAGGCTCACAGACAACTTTCCAATACCGCCTTTTACACAAAATTGGACTCAGACCCCACACAAGAATACAAGAAAGAACTAAACAAGATTGTTAAGGAGCTACCCCCACACATCCAAGAACAGATCCTCACCAACACACCAACAGAACCTCGACCAGGAACTTTCTATCTTCTACCTAAAATACACAAACCAGGAAATCCAGGACGCCCCATCATTTCAGGTATTGGCACTGTTACAGTGGGTGTCTCCGGTTATATGGACTCTGTTCTGAAACCATATGCCATCAGTGCTCCCAGCTATGTACGTGACACCACAGATTTTCTGAGGAAAATACAATCTTTAAATAATCTTCCCAACAATACTATACTAGCTACTATGGATGTGGAATCTCTATATACCAACATCCCACACAACGATGGTTTACAAGCTATAAGGAACACCATTTCAGATAAAACCACAGCGGACCTTGCCACCAAACTCTGCCAATTTGTCCTTACCCACAACAACTTCAAATTCGGTGATGACCTGTTCCTTCAGATCAGCGGCACAGCAATGGGCACCCGCATGGCCCCACAGTATGCCAACATCTTCATGGCAGATTTAGAACAACGTTTCCTGAACTCCTACCCACTCAAACCTCTCTTGTACCTGCGATACATTGACGATATTTTTATCATCTGGACACATGGTCAACAGACCCTGGACACCTTTCACCAGAAATTTAATGATTTTCACCCCACAATCAACCTTACAATGAATCAATCTATGCAAGAAATACATTTTTTGGACACTACTATAAAAATACAGGATGGGCGCATAGAAACCACCTTATACCGCAAACCAACTGACCGACAAACATATCTACATGCCTCCAGCTACCATCCCAAACATACCAAACAGTCCATTGTATACAGCCAGGCACTACGTTACAGCCGCATCTGTTCCAACTCTACAGACAGAGACTCTCACCTAAGAGATCTACAGCAAACCTTCTCAGAACTAAAATACCCAGCAGATGAAGTTAGACAACAGATCAACAGAGCCAGACTGATACCCAGAGAGAACTTGCTGCAAGACAGACCCAAAAAAGAAAATAACAGAACACCTCTAGTCATCACATACAGCTCCCAAGTTAAAACAGTACAACGCATCATCAGAGATCTACAACCTCTCCTGGACAATGACAGTTCTCTTTCTCAAGCTCTGGGAGGAAGACCTTTCATTGCCTACAGACAGCCACCCAATCTTAAACAACTCCTAACTCACAATAATACCACAACCAGACTTAACACAGACACTGGCACCAGAGCCTGCAATAAACCCAGATGCCAACTTTGCTGCCACATACACCCGGACAACACCATTACTGGCCCCAACAACATCACACATACCATCTCGGGACTATTTAATTGCTCATCGTCTAACATTGTGTATGCCATCAAATGCCAACAGTGTCCTTCAGCTCTCTATATTGGACAAACAGGCCAAACCTTACGCCAAAGAATAAACGGACATAAATCTGACATCAAGAATCACAAAACAGAGAAACCAGTAGGAGAACACTTCAATCTCCCAGGACATTCTATACAAGATCTCAAAGTAGCTGTTTTACTACAAAGGAATTTCAGAAACAGACTGGAAAGAGAAGCTGCTGAATTACAACTCATTACCAAACTTAAAACAATGGAAAAACCTGGGCTGAACAAAGACATTGGATTCTTATCTCACTATACATGACTATACCATTTCTCACCTTCTCACCCCTTGCCTTTTCCTGTAAGACCTATTACAGTCGTTAAGAGTCGTCAACAGGCTCTCCCAGCTATCTGCCTATCTCCCATTCCCACCACCCTTCTGAGTAACACCCCTCCCCACCTTCTCACTATATAGAAGGATCTGGCAACTTCTGTTTCAGTGTATCTGAAGAAGTGTGCATGCACACGAAAGCTCATACCAAGAACTAACTTAGTTGGTCTTTAAGGTGCTACTGGAAGGAATTTTTTTATTTTGACTATGGCAGACCAACACGGCTACCTATCTACTACTCCCCTTCCATAGTTTCTGTCAGGAGTTCAGCCTACACTCGAGTAGCACCCTGGCAGAGACACGTGCCCGACTGGCATGTTCCCTCCATCCTGGTCGATCGTTTGGGAGCTTCATAAGCTTGCTTCAGCCCGAACATCACAGCGACCGATGCCAAGCGACACCGGCACACTTAGGGATCCGCAGAGTTTGTGGATCATGCGTGACAGACCTCAGCAACTCAGCATTTTGGCTAATCGACTTTATTTACATGTAAACACACACACGGAGCACTGCAACATGGCTCCCTCTCTCTCTAGCATCAGACAGCAAAGAGAAAAAGAACAAAGGACAATAGTCCCACTTCACGGAACACAGGAACACAAACATCCTGTCGCCGTCACTTCCCACTCTGTGGAGTCAAAACATAGACAACAATCCCATGACTGCAATCATGGAGCTGGAATTCTAACAGTTTCAAGCGCTACCACAGGTTCCGCAGAATATCTGTACTGCATGGTTTACTGTGGCAGCACCTGCCCTTTGGAACTCCCCGCCTCTTGCAACAAAGCACGTGCCTTTGCTAGACGCTTTTCAGGCACCTGCTAAAGGCATTCTTGTTGAGGCAAGCATACCTAGAAGCTTAGGAAGTTGAAGTAATTTTCATCTCTTTTAATATTTTAGCTTTTGTATGTTTTAAAGTAGGATTGTTAATTTTTCTTGATTTTACTGCTGTGGTGGTTTTTTTGTTTTTTGTTTTGGTAAACCACGTTGCAGGCTTTTTAAAATAAATTTTATTAAATAAAGAAGCAATACATAGAACTAATAATAGAAATATATAGGGAAATATATACCCCCCCCCATTTTCTTTATTTTTCCTTCTCCTCCTGCTGCTGCTGCTCCTCCTCCTCCTCGTGTTCCTCACCTGAAGGAAAAGCCAAAGAACCACCATTAACATTGGTGCCTGGTATGTGCAACCATATGCTGTATTTTTATTCTTTTTGGCAAGAAAATGGGCACACAAGGAGGCAGCAAACCTTTGTGCCCTTCAGAGGCACATGCGCAGTCTGCTACTGGTCTCTGGTCTCCTGCGCATGGGGTGGGGGTGGGGGGGAGGCCACCCCTTCCACGCAGCGAAGGCGACCCTGGCATGGCTACCAGCTGCCCACAAAGGCGCACTGAACTGGGCTCCAGACTGTGGTGGGACTCCCCTAACCCCAGCCAACATGGCCAGTGCTCATCAGGGATGATGGCACTTGAAACCCATTGGGAGGGAGGGCCATGTGAAGACAGGATTCTCAAAAATACCCCTGGCTTGCGGCTCCTGGAGTGTTGCTGGCAACGCCTGGAGTTTCTCTTCAAGCTCCTGGAGCTTCACACGGAATACTTGAGCTTCCTTAAATACTGTTTCAGCTGCATGCCACACCTCAGCCAAAATCACTGCTTTAACTCAGAAAAAGAAGGGAGCATCTGTGCATGTCATTCCGGTCAAGTTGCACCAAAGTGGGACTTGTTCATCTGAGCTCCACAGGCTGGTTTTTTTAATTGTTTGACTGGGGTTGTTTGTTGGTTTTTCTTTCATTTGGGGCAAGGCCTTTTTATGTGCCCTTTCAATCCCCAAGAGCCAGCACTGTAAATCAGTTTTAAGGGAGTCTTACAACCACAGCTGCCGCCACCCCCCAACATCATCAGCAGTTACACATACAGGCTTTTAAAACTTATTTAATATCTTTTTAAAAAAGTTAACCTTGTAATTCCTAAATCATTTTAAACATTTCATTTCATTTATTTATTTACGGCTATTAGCCCATAAAATATGTACAAACATAAAAAAGCACAAAGGCTTAAAAACCGAAATATCTGACAACAGAAGGTGAACACTGCGACGCAAGGGTGGGTCATTGGGCAGAGCCAAATAACAGGATGTGGCCCGGAGAGCTCCAAGGGACGGTTCACAGAAAAAGGAAAACTGAAGACGAGATCCGACATGCACTCTCATCATAACTGTCCGATTAGATTTTGATGTTGTTGTTGTTTTTTGGTGGGTTTTGCGTGTGAGATAACCGCATTCAGGAATCTCGCCACCTGCAGAGTAACAGAAGGATCTGTATCCTGCAAAAGCAGTGCGGCGTGTGACTCAACAGGCCTGCTAACCAAGCGCAGTAAAGCAGGGCCCAGGAATTTAGTCCTGGCTATGCTATGTAGGGGACAGTTGAACATTATATGTGGAAGAGATTCAACAGTTTTCCCATCACACACGCATAGCGGAGACACCAAACCCTTGGAAAATCTGTGGCTCAGCAGGTTCGATGGAAGGACATTGAACCTTGCACGAATAAATGCAAGTCGGTGTGGTACTGATGAAAGAGATGACATGTATGATGGAAGGTCAAGTGGTGGGGTTATTCCGAGATACCTGGGGGAGCAGACACCCCCACCTCTGGCAAGGTTGTGTTGATTTTCAATGTCTGCTAATCTTTGCTCAATGAGGCTTTTAGCTGAGCGTAAGTTCATCTTTAGGGAGTCCGCTGGGGAAATTCCGATGCTCAGAAGTTTGGCATGGATTTTTCCTACCCACGGATTAACAAATTCGTCCCGCCAGAGGCACTGAAAAAGGTAATGGTCGGGAAGCCTATGCCAGCTGGACAGCCAATAGCCAAAGACTCGCTTCCAGATGACAGTCTCCAATGTTGCAATCCTTAACTCCAGACGTATGGCTGCGTTGCTCACACACATGGGGAGTTTCAGGAGGCGACGGAGAAACTGATTCTGCAATGTCTCCAGCGATGTTAAATTGGACCCAGGGGCCCAGAGCGGGGCAGCATAGCAGAGGGTGGAAACCACTTTTGCGTGGTATACCTTCAATGCAGAGGGGATGTGGGAGGCTCCGTCAGCCGCAAAAAATTGGAGTAGAGCATAAAGTATTGTTTTCCCTTTGTTTAGTAAATACTGTATCTGTGGCTTCCAGCTTAGGTTGTAGTGAAAAAAGACTCCCAGGTATTTAAATTTGAAAACCTGTTCTAATTGGACTCCATCTAACTTCCAGCTGTAAGTTTTCCGAGACCTGGTAAAGACCAGGACTTTAGATTTCCCATGATTAATTGTCAGATGGTTGAGTTTGCAATAAGCCGCAAAAATCTTTAGAGCTCTGCATAAACCGACTCTAGAGTAGGAAAGGATCGCTGCATCATCGGCGTATAGGAGCAAAGGGCAGCGAAAATCGGCTAGGCGGGGGGCATGAATGTTGGCTTGAGACTCATTCAGAAAGAGCTTCATATCGCTAATAAACAGGTTGAAGAGGAGTGGAGCCAAAATGCAGCCTTGGCGCACACCTCTATTTATTGGGACCTCGTTGGATAGGTTTCCCGCAGGTGTGAGTCTCACTCTAGCCGACGACCCATGGTGTAATTGGGTTATAAGCCATAACAGTCTTCTATCTATGCCCCATCTCTCTAGTTTCTTCCATAGACAGTTTCTTGGGATACTGTCGAAGGCGGCCTTTAGGTCTATGAAAGCGACGCATAGGCGCCCCCGCCTCGGGGCAGAATATTTTCTGGCAAGATGATACATAATTACCATATGGTCAGAGGTCGAGTAATTGTTCCTAAAGCCCGCTTGCTCATGGCCAATCAGATTTGAGTCGTTTGCCCAATGAGACAGCTTAGACAGCAAAAATTTTGCATAGATTTTCCCGATGATAGACAAAAGGCTGATGTTCCGATAGTTCTCCGGGTCAGCAGGGGGACCCTTTTTATGGACTGGCACGATCACGGCCTCCTTCCATGACCTAGGGATAAGCCCCGTAGAATTAATTGCGTCAAAGACTTTGGCCAGAATTTCAGCCCACCACCTCGGTTGCGCAACAATAGCCTCAGCAGCGACTAGGTCCGGCCCGGGGGCTTTGCCCGTTTTCAGATCTAATATCAAGTCCATTATCAGGTCTGGGTCGGTAGAGGGCCACAAAGGTAGATGGTCGGCTCGGAATTCCGTGGATGAGGTGGATTCCTCTGCCAAGGAGAAATATTTACTCAAGAATTTTTCCCATGTGGGCGCAGGGATAATCGTCAGTGGGTACTTCCTTCCTCTTATGTTTATCAGAGCCCAAAATTCCTGTGGTCTGCGGGATCTTGAGGCCGCTATCAAGGCTCGCCAACGCTTTTGATGCCACTCGCGTTTGGCCAGCTTTAAAGTCTGTTTGTATGCTCTTTTGGCTTGTAAATAGGAGGATGGTAGAGCCTGGGCATTAGAGTTTTTGTATTCATTATAGATGGAACGAAGAAGGGATCTTGCTTGTTTGCAAGAGGTGTTAAACCAAGGGGCCCCAGCACTGCAATGCGCCACTTTCGCCTTTTGAGGAGGAGATGTAAAAAAAGTGGTAAGGTTTGTTGTAAGAAGGTTAAAAAGTTTTAAAACCGAATTGGAATCTTGTAAATCAGTAGTTATTTGAGGTAGATAGGCAGTGATTTCCCTATGGAAAAAGTCCTGGTATTTTTGGGCCACAGCCTCCGACCATTTGATCCCTCTTATTTGGACCGATGATGAGGTTTCCAGAAGGACTGAGTGTTTATAGTCCTTCTGGCGCCAGAACAATGACAAAGTGGTCACTACTGGGAGGTGATCACTGAAATGTTGATTTTCAACTTGGAAGGAAAGTACATTAACGGCCAAATTTGCGGAGATCAAGAAGTAATCGATAACACTGTTAGATGTTGGTCCCAGGTGAGTGAACTCCCCCGGTATATCGGGGGGGAAGGTGCCGTTCAAGAATACTAGATTCAAGCGAATGGCCATTTGGTAAAGGGTCACTCCTGCTTTGTTTACTCTGTTGTCCTTTGAAGTTCTAATTCTGGTATGTTCCAAGTCAAAGTTGTCCAAACATGGGGGAGTCCACCATTTGGACTTGGTTAGTAGGTCCCAATTAGTGGCAATACGAGCATTAAAATCTCCCCCAATTAAGGAATACGAGTTAGGGCATTTGGTATGACATGACAATAGGTGATTTTCAAATGATTCCCATCTCCAATCAAGATCAGGTGCTGAGCCTTCGGGGGGGAGATAAACATTAGTAATTAGTAATGAGGACTTCCCTTCTGTGATCAGTCCAGATAGAGCAAAAGGCGGGGAAGCCCGTACCAGAGTGAATTTGGCGCGAAGTTGGAGTGAGATCCCAATCAAAAGACCCCCTTTGGGGCGACCTCCTTTCAAGGAAGGGGAGGCCGGAAGTGTTAGAAGATCGAAGCCATCTATGATAATCTCTTCCTCATCCCACGTTTCTTGGAATAGAATGATATTAAATGAGTTTATGTACTTCCTGAATTCGGGGTCTGATTTTTTGGTTCTCCAACCAGCGATGTTCCAGCTAAGTATTGATAATGTCGGGTCCTTGTGCTGTCCCGGTAATTGTCACTTTGAGTTGTTTAATGGGTTCTTGGAGGTAGAACGAGGACCTATAAGAAAATCGGTAATTTTAGTTTGTGTGGATAAGGTCTTCTTCTGTGTTGATTGAATCCATGATTTGGTAACATTAACAGGCAGGAAGGGTTTTGCCGGGGAGGAAGAATTAGGCAAAGTTGGTGAGGTTGGATGCTGTTCATTGAGGTGAGTAGTAGCAAGTCTTTGATGGGCTATACTAGTAGATCCGTCGGAGTTGTCAGTCTTAACCAGGGTAGCGCTAAGAGGTGTTCCAGCCATCACTTGTAGTTGCTGCGCAGATGGGGAAGAATTATCACGCAGATGTATAGAAGGACGTGAACGTGGGGATGGTGCATGCGTAGTCATTTCCTGGTGATCTTCAGGCAGGGATGATTCTAGCTCAGGCATTGAGGCAAAGGAATCATCAACCTCCATATTTTGATTGGACATAAGGTCTGAAACGGGAGTATTGAGTTTATCAACTTCCTCCACGGTAGAATGGTGCTGTTGTTCAACAGGTGACTGCTGATTCAGATCAGTAGGGGGTAACAAAGTAACAGGTTGAGAGATTATCAAGGTATTTGATGGAGACGCCTTGTGGGACGTGGAGCACCTGCTCTCCTCTCTCATCGGCATAGAGGGGTCCCCTTGCAATAGGAGTCTTTGTTTGAGTAGATCCAATCTATCGAGAATAGCCTGCTGTTCTTCCGAAGGGAGTTTTCCATAAGAGGAGATAAGATTTCTCTCTTCAGGGATATTCCAGTCTCCGCTTGCAATTGGATCACTCCTCAGCTTAGCTAGATGGTCACTTGCGGTCGCAGGTGGAACAGGGGGTACCCGGCTAGGTGTTTTTCCCTTTATTATAGGGACAGAGGAAGGAAACGGGCGTTCATTGCCGGTTAAAATGTTGGGAAAAAGAGGTTTAACACTCGTGTCCTTAAAGACTCTTGTTGTTACAATCTCCCAGGGTGCCAGCCGATCTTTTTGTCTTGCAAGAAGATGTGTGATCCTTGCAGACTGGAAGGAGAGCATAAATTTCCTTGGCCAGGGCGTGGCATTTAGGGGTACTACAGATAGAAGATCTATCCGGGAAAAAGGAATATTTAACAAATCACGTAGGTACCCTTTAGCCATCATCAGGTTATTCCACCTAAGTCTGGGGGCGTCACGGGAAAAAATGGATAGACATATTTTATTAGGTTGAAAAATCAAGGATTGCTTATTCCTTTGGGGCAGTGGTAGCCTGCATCTTGAGCCCTTAAGGAGAGATTTCTGGTCAAGTTGTCTCTTTAAGGTACTCACAAGCTGCACAGGAGATTGATGCAAATTAGATAGCTCAGTTGAGGAAGGTAGATGAGCTAGAAAGGCCCGTGTAAGTTTATTCAATGACGAAGAAATCCCCTCCAATTTCTTGAAGATGAAGCTTAAAGTCCTGATTACCAGTTGTATTTGATCAGGTACTAATTCATGGGCAGTTTGCCCTAATGCTTCCCGTTTCAGTGACAGAGGTGTAATTAAGGTATCAGGGAGGAGGGTTTCCCTATGGCTTCCATCCCCCGCTGGATCAGCTAGCTTTTCCAACTCTCCTTGATCTTGCAGAGGCCAAAAGCGGTTGTATGTTTCGACCGCAGAAACAATTACTTGCTCCGTTTTGCTGTTATTGTTAGTAGATGGTGGGGGAGATTCAAGCTTTGACTGCTTTACTCTTGGAGGTGAACAACTTTTCTCAGCAGATCTTGGTCGCTTGCCATGACCCATTTGTCGCTGTCTCACTAACTACGAAGGTTCAAAGTAGAGGTAAACGGAGATAAAAGAGATAAAAGAGAACTTATCTTTATGGACGCAACTCCTCTGCTACTCCTCGTCCACTGCTCAACATAACCCAGTCTTCAAGGCGGCGTTACTAATCAGCAGCAGGCTTTCTCAGCAGGAGGTTTGAATATCCTTGTTGATACGTATATGGCCCCGACAGGCCAACCATAGAAGTAAAACGATTAAAACTTCCAACAGAGGTAAAATAATTTAAAAGTCAAATAAAAACAGCTATAAAGACGGCTGTAAAAGGCTATAAAAGGCAATAAAAGGTTTGTAATCCGGAGGGTTCACGAAGGAGAAGTTGTTACAGCCGCCATCTTCTCTGGCTCCTCCTTCCATCATTTTAAACACTTTGAAAAACTTTCTAAAATTCTGCTTTTTAACATTTATGTAAACGATGTAATAAAGGAACCCAAATGGCCAGATATTTCCCTGTTTCACTTTTATCCCAGAATGTATCCATTTTGCTGCATGCCAACGATACGGTGTTGTTAGCACAAATGCAAGTGGCTATGAGGCGATTACTAAAGAACTTTGGGAGACTGTGTCGTAACAAAGATTTGAATACAAATTATTCCAAGACAAAAGCCGTAGTATTGGGGGCACAGCCCAGGAAGCAGAAATGGCTCCTAAATGGACAAGCCATTGAACAAGCCAGGCATTTCAACTACAGTGGTACCTCTGGTTGCGAACGGGATCCGTTCCGGAGCCCCGTTCGCATCATGAGCAGAATGCAACCCACGTCTGCGCGTGTGTGGGTCGCGATTTGCCGCTTCTGCGGATGCGTGTGACATCATTCTGAGAGTCTGCTCATGCGCGAGCAGCGAAACCTGGAAGTAACCAGCTCCGTTACTTCCGGGTCACCGCGGGACGCAATTCTCAAAAATACCTCTTGCTTGCGGCTCCTGGAGTATTGCAGGGAATGGCTGGAGGTTTTCTACAGGCTCCTGGACCTTCATAGGCAATGCTTGATCATCCTTAAGTACTGTTTCCGCCCCCGTCTTCGGGCTATTGGGCGCCTTCTTCAGTATTTCAACATCCTGGAGAGGACAGACACTTCCTGCTAGACATTTACTCCAGACATTTGCAGAAGGCAACAGAGCCACTGGTTGAAGAAGTTGGGAATGAGCAGACAGTGCTATTGCTGAGAAGGAGCTCCACCCCAGGGTGCTAAAGAGCTCTTTCCCTAGCCTGCAGGTGCCAGAAGGCCAAGCGCTGGTGTTGCAGTGGTGGTACTTCAGAGGAGTAGGAGAAAAGGCTGCTCTGGATTCTGGCTATATAAATGGCCTTGCCTGAAGCTGTGGATTGTGCTCTGCATTAGCAGAGAGGCTCTACTTAGTTGCAAATGAAGCACATTTCAGTTATGATAGAAACCGGTGTTTCCATGCAGGCTTGTTCAGGAACTCTGTGAACTAGACCGCCGCTGTTTTAAACTGGCCCTTTTTCTGGCAGGTTAAACGATTAAAGTTGACTTGATTCACTTCATCCACCAACTACCCTTCTAAGCAACCAGAGCAATTACAAATAAAAGGCTCTCCAACCGTGCGCTATCCCTATCTGCAAGCAAGCTCTCCCACAAAGTGGGGGGGGGGGGGGACAGGGGATCCCCTCTGCTGTGCTTTGCCTCAACGCCCCAAAGACAAGCCGCCCAGCTGGAGAAAAGGGGGGAGGGGTGTACGCCACAGGAACGGCCAAGAACGCAATGAGGCGTTAAAGCAGACATACCTTCCTCTGGGTGTGCTCTCTCGGGTCGAGCTGTCCCTCTCCTCAGCGGCGGCGGCTGCAGCAAGGTTGGGTCACCCCCCCCCCCAGCCAGCGGATTGGCTGGCTGGATTGTTCCCGAATTTAATTAATGTCCCCGGATGTAGTCGGGACCTCCGATGCTGCTTGCTGCCATGGCGTCAGCCATGTTGCAGCGCAGGAAGTCCCCAGGCGTAAATCCGGGGACATTCCGGGGACAAATTTCTGCCAGGGACAGATTGCTGAATCCGGGGACTGTCCCTGGCAACCGGGGACGCCTGGTAAACCTCCTTCTGGCCTTACCTGAGCAGCAAGTGCAGCTTGTCCTGGATCACCGTGGATCCCTTCAGCTGCCATCAAGCTCCCAGCTGTGGATCTGTTGTCCTGACCTGATTTTTAACTTTTGACTCTTTCTTTTCCTTCTCTTTTCTGAACAAACAAACTATTTCCAGTAGGATTTTTTTGTTTTTTCTTTTTCTTTCTTTCTTCTTTTTCTCTCTATCTCTTTTCTCTCTTCCTTATCTTTTCTTTTCCATCTTGTCTTGTGTCTCACACTATAACTTGAACCACCACAAAGTACCACCACTTTTGGGAGTGGACAAGACAAAGAAAGTAATACCACCGTCAGAAGAAGAGGAATTACTGGGAGCAGTTGGAGGAGAGCAGTTGGACTTAATTTGTTTACAGGAAACACATGTGACAAGGCTACACAGGAAAATATTGATTAACAAGAGGTTGGGCCAAGAATTTATTTCGTCGGACAAAGTTAAAAAGCGAGGAGTGGTCATCTATGCAAAAGAGAGCTTGTCGCTGAAATTTGTTTTCAAAGATGATCAAGGAAGATTTATTGCAATTGAAATCCAAACACAAGGAGAAAAATTTCTGATAGTAGGTGTATACGCACCGAATGAGGGGAAATCTACATTTTACAAGAAGTTGCATGAGACTCTATTGGACTATATGGATGTCAGGGAACTGCCATCGGAGGGACAGGTGGTGGAAGGGCTCACGGAGGCTGGGAGACACCCAGCAGCTGAAGCAGGAACCAGCAGGGGGAGAGGTGGGTCTCTGAGGGAAAGCGAGCAAGAGGGAGGGCTCAGGGACATGTCCAGCGAGAACAGTGGGGAGGTTTCTGGACCTCCCATAGGGAGACCCACTCCTCGCCGGAAACTGTCACGCCGCGAGTCCAGAAGACGTGTTTCCGTTAAGGAGCTTTTATGTTGGAAGCGATTCCGAAAGCAACCACTGTCGGAATCTGCCAGTGACTAGAGGAGCCATGTCTGAGGGGCTCCGTCACAGACAGAGGTTTGTGGACTTGAACAAACTCTGAGGGACTACGATTTTACGCACAAGCAGCTCATCATCCCTTCACAGCATTCCGACAGTCTCTGTAAGCTGTTTGTGCAGGAGAAGGCATCATGAGCGACCCAGCCGGAACCGGAGAAGCAGGAGCGGGGGCGAGTCCAAGCCTGGAAGAAAGGTACCGGGTGTTGGAGGTCCAGCTAGCGCTGCAGACGGCGAGGCTTGAGGAGGGAAGGGCTCAGGATGCAGACAAAAAGGGGAAAGCAACCCAGCTCACCAGAAAGGTACCAGGATTGGTGCAGAAGTTTGGGGGGGAGCCCAAGGACTATCATGCCTTTCGGACAGAGATGCAATATGCCCTCAATCTGCAGTTTGATGAATTCCCTGACGAGGAATCGCGAGTGGCTTTCGTGATTGGGCATCTTGAAAAGGGGGCGAGAGACTGGGTTAGATCCCTGATGGCAACGAATAATGACGTCCTAAAGGACACAATGAAGTTCTTTCGTGCCATGGATCTGATGTTTTCCAGCGATATTGAGCAGGGAGTGGTGCGCAGACAGCTAATGGCTTGCAAACAGGGGAGCCGATCTGTCCGTGAGTACTGGACTGAGTTTACCATGCTGGTTCACAGATTGGGGTGGGACTTATCGGCGGAACCCATTCAAATGCTATTTGAAGAAGGTCTTGCTTCGGCTGTGAAAGACGAACTTTCCCGGGGGCCCAGGGCGGATTCTATGGACCAGCTGACCAAATCTGCGCTGACCATAGGAGCGCGCCAGGAGGCGAGAGCCTTGGAGAGGCGGGAAGGGAAGGGGGAACGTTGGAAGGAGTTCCGCATTCCAGACATTCCAGAGCCAACTTTCCCGCCGGCAGAGCCGACGGAAATCGGAACAGCTCGCGCGCGCGCGCAGTTTCAAAGCCCAGTGAGGGGGGAAAGAAGGAGGGAAAAGGCGCCCGGAAATGCTATCTCTGCCAACAGCCAGGTCACTTTGCCAGAGTCTGCCCCCAGAGGAAGGAATGGCAAGGGATGGTGGGAGCTGTTGAGGGAAGAGAGGAAGAAATACCGGAGCAAGTAAAAGCCAACGCCTGGCTGCCACCGTCGGGGCACAGCAGCCAGGCCAAAGAGCAGTGAAAGTGCCCACGCCAGAACCTCCTAAACCTGCCCTAGTGATAGAAGTGTCGCTAGAGCTGCAAAACGGACACCCTCTAAAGATAAAGGCGCTGTTGGACTCAGGCAGCTCCTGCAATTTCATGAGCAAAGAGTTTGCAGCTGAACACCAGATACAGATGATCCCTTTAAGCAACCCCCTGCAGGTGACCACGATCGATGGCAGGGAGCTGTTGGGAGGAGAAGTCAGCTTGCAGACCGTCCCAATGATAATGAAGGTGGCAAGGCACACCGAACGGATAGCGTTTAATGTGGCCACCTTGGGAGGGGCTCCCATTATTTTGGGGATGAGCTGGCTAGCATTACATGATCTGCTGGTGGGCTGGCATCAGAGAGTGGTTTCCTTTGGTTCAGCGCACTGCTTAGAACACTGCAAAGAGGGAAAGGGTTCAGCAGGGGCCCAAGCCACCCTAGCAGGGACGGAAGTAATGGAGAAAGTGAAGGTGCCACGACAATACGCAGATCTCAGCGACGTTTTCAGCGAAAGGGAAGCTGACCAACTACCCCCACATAGACCCTTTGACTGTCAAATCAATTTACTCCCTGGGGCACAGCTCCCTGTAGGCAAGCTGTACGCCATGTCAGACAGAGAGATGCAGGAGCTAAGGGAGTTCATTGACAAGAACCTGAAGAGAGGTTTCATCAGAGAGTCCAGAGCGGTGGGAGGCAGCCCAGTGTTTTTTGTGGATAAAAAAAACACGGACAAGCCGAGGCTTGTGTGTGACTTCAGGGCTTTAAACGCAGTGTCAGAACCAGTGGCCTTCCCTATGCCCAGGATTGACGACATTTTGACCAGGGTGCGGAAGGGAAAGATTTTTACAAAGCTGGACCTAAGGGGGGCGTACAACCTGATACGTATAAGGAAGGGGGATGAATGGAAAACCACCATGTTCACCCCTTTGGGGGCATTTGAATATTTAGTTATGCCCTTCGGCCTACAAGCAGGCTCTGCGTGCTTTCAATCGTTTATGAACCACGTACTGGGGCCTTTGCTTTACAAGAATTGTGTGGCCTTCCTAGATGACGTGTTGGTGTATTCTGAGAATGAGGAGCAGCATGTGAGAGACGTCAGAGAAGTGTTGAGCAGGCTGCAAGCCAACCAGCTGTGGGTGAAACTGGAGAAGTGTCAGTTTCATACCAGGGAGGTGGAATTCCTGGGGTACCGCCTGTCAGACAAGGGATTGGCCATGGATCCCGGCAAGGTCCAGGCAGTGCTGGAATGGAAAACACCCAAAACAAAGAAGGATGTGCAGAGGTTCCTAGGGTTTGGGAACTTCTATCGTAAGTTCATCCGAAACTTTGCCCACCTGACGGCGCCCATTACGGACTGTCTCAGCAGTAAGAAGAAATTCGTTTGGACTGAGGAGGCGGAGCAAGCATTTGAGGAACTAAAAAGGGCCTTCGCCTCTGAAGAACAGCTCCTGCATGTGGATTTACAAAAACCGATGAGAGTAGAAACTGACGCATCAGACAGAGCTATAGGGGCGGTGCTTCTGCAGCCAGGGAAGGAGGAGTCAGAGTGGAGACCGTGTGCCTTTTTTTCGCGAAAGCTGAACAAATCCGAGAGGAACTACACGGTGTACGACCGAGAACTACTCTCCATTCATGAGGCTTTCCGGAGATGGAGGCACCTGCTAATTGGCGCACAACATAAGGTGCAAGTGTGCACTGACCACAAGAACCTAGAGTATTGGAGAACGGCACGAGTGCTCAACCAACGGCAAGTGAGATGGCCCCAGGAGTTCTCCAAATTTAACTTTGAGATTTGTTACGTGCCAGGCCCAGAGAACGTGCCAGGCCCAGAGAACATGAGATTTGTTACGTGCCAGGCCCAGAGAACATAGATTTCATGACTGATCTGCCAAGGTCCAGAGGGAAAACAGCCATCGTGGTTGTGGTAGACCTGTTAACCAAAATGGGCCACTTTATAGCCTGCTCACATGCTGTCACGGCAGAAGAAACAGCGAAATTGTTTGTAGAAAATGTGTTTAGGTTGCATGGCGCCCCCTTGAGGGTGGTTTCAGACTGAGGGAAACAATTTACTTCCAGGTTCTGGAGGAAGCTCATGAGCTTACTGCATGTAGAGGTCAATTTTTCGACTGCCCGGCATCCTGAAACCAACGGGCAGGCGGAAAGAGCCAATGGCACCCTCCAGCAATATCTGAGGTGTTATGTCAATGACAGAGAGAATGATTGGGTGGAGAAGCTGGCGTTGGCGGAATTTGCCTACAACAATGCGGAGAACGTGTCCACAGGGATGAGCCCCTTTTTGGCTAATTACGGGTGCCATCCCAGGGCTTTCCCAGGGGGGGAAGGGGAGAGATGGAGCGTCCCGGCTGCCGAACAGTTCGTAGAAGAAATGGAAGCGATCCATCGTCAGCTCCAACTTAACTTAGACAGGGCCAAGGAGGAGTATAAGAGGCAGGCAGACAAAAACAGGAGGGAAGGTGAAACCATTAGGGTGGGGGACCAGGTGTGGCTGTCAACCCAAGGGTTACCATTCAAAGGGGGTTGTAAGAAGTTAAGACCCAAAAGATTGGGCCCATTTGAAGTCACGCAACAGGTCAACCCAGTGGCTTTCAGACTCCGGTTACCGAACCACATGAAGCTGCATCCAGTTTTCCACAGGTCGTTGCTGTCACCGTATAAAGGGGACAGAGAAGGGAGGTTCACTCGGGGACCAGCAATGGAGGAAAGGGAACACAGCAACCATGTGGCGGAGATCCTCGATTCCAGGTGGAAGGGAGATCAAGTGGAGTATTTGGTAATGTGGGAAGGGGAACCGGAGTCGGAAAACACCTGGGTCATGGCAGAGGATGTCAATGACGAGGTCTTAATAGAAACTTTTCATCAGAGGTTCCCACGTAAACCTCAGCCTGTAGCGAGGTTCCGGAGGGAATACTTTGCTACCACAGATGATGAAGAGGAGTTGGAGGGGTTCACAGATTCCGAGGAGGAGGAGGATTCAGCGACCCGGAACGGCGACCGATGGAGGGAAATGTTCGAGACATCTGAAGATGAAGAGGATTCTTTTCGGGGTTTTACCTCCTCACCGCCCAGAGGAGAGGGAACGGGAGGGGGTGACGGGGGTCCTGGAGGGGAGGTGGATGTCAGGGAACTGCCATTGGAGGGACAGGTGGTGGAAGGGCTCACAGAGGCTGGGAGAGACCCAGCAGCTGAAGCAGGAATCAGCAGGGGGAGAGGTGGGTCTCTGAGGGAAAGCGAGCAAGAGGGAGGGCTCAGGGACACGTCCAGCGAGAACAGTGGGGAGGTTTCTGGACCTCCCATAGGGAGACCCACTCCTCGCCGGAAACTGTCACGCCGCGAGTCCAGAAGACGTGTTTCCGTTAAGGAGCTTTTATGTTGGAAGCGATTCCGAAAGCAACCACTGTCGGAATCTGCCAGTGACTAGAGGAGCCATGTCTGAGGGGCTCCGTCACAGACAGAGGTTTGTGGACTTGAACAAACTCTGAGGGACTACGATTTTACGCACAAGCAGCTCATCATCCCTTCACAATGGACTACAATATTGTTTTGATGGGAGACATGAACGGGGTGGTATCTACAAATATGGACAAGTCGCAGAGACAGGTAGTTACTAAAGATGGTAGACTACCAAAAACCTTTTTTGAACTGACTGACAATATGGATCTGATTGACATTTGGAGGTCCAGGAACCCCTTGGGTAGAGAGGGAACCTTCTTCTCTGAAGCCCAAAAGACATGGACAAGAATTGACCAAATCTGGATAACTAGAGGACTGGCACCCAAGATCAGGAAGGTAAAGATCTGCCCTAAGACGTGCTCCGACCATAATGCCGTGAAAATGGAGATGAGACTAACACCAACCGGTTCCTTCAGATGGAGGATGAATGACACTCTGTTTAGAGATCAAGACGTAACTAAGAAGGCCCCCAAAACCCCGAGAGACTATTTCGAGATAAATTTGAATACCACTGTGGAAAAAAGAGTAATTTGGGATGCAAGTAAAGCAGTTATGAGGGGGTTTCTGATTCAACAGAACTCACTAAAGAAGAGAGCTCAAAATGCAAAAAAAAAAAAAATGGATAAAATAAAAGAGGGCGAGAAAAAACTGAGATTGAAACCCAATTCACAAGAGATTCTGAGAGAAATAAAGTTATATCAAGTGCAATACATGAAGATGAGGAATCAGGAAATTGAATGGAAAATCAAACAAATGAGACAAAGGACTTTTGAATCGGCAAATAAATGTGGGAAACTGCTAGCTTGGCAGATGAAGAAAAGACAAAAACTCAATACTATTACCAATTTGGAGGTCGAAGGAAAAAACATCCAGAACCCAGTGGAAATTAGAAAATGCTTTCAGAGGTATTTTAAACAACTATATACACAAGGGCCTCAGAAAGAGTTTGATATAGACCAGTTTTTGAAAACAAATGGATTACAAAAAATCTCGCAAGAAAATAAGACAATGTTGAATTATAAAATTACAGAACAGGAGGTGGAAGGTGCCGTTCAGAATATGCAGTTGGGAAAATCTCCAGGGCCGGACGGCCTAACCTCAAAATACTATAGAACTCTGAAGGACTGGATAATTCAACCATTAAAGGAGGTTTGCAATGAAATTTTGGAGGGGAAAAAAGCACCTGAGTCGTGGAAAGAAGCATATATTACACTTATACCGAAAACTGAGTCTGAAAGACACAACTTAAGAACTACCGACCCATATCCCTGCTAAATGTGGATTACAAAATTTTTGCTGACATTTTGGCTAAGAGGTTAAAGAAGGTATTAAAAGAAGAGATACACAAGGACCAAGCTGGCTTTCTTCCAGGCAGACATTTGTCTGATAACACGAGGAATATAATTAACATTTTGGAGAAGTTGCAAGAGGACATCAATACTAAAGCAGTTTTAATTTTTGTGGACGCCGAGAAAGCTTTTGACAATATTTCTTGGAGTTTTCTGAAGAAAAATCTTCAGGGGGTGGGGGTCGGCCAAGGGTTTGAAAATGGTATAGGTGCAATTTATTCAGAACAAAAGGCAAAATTAATAGTTAACAACGTGGTAACAGAGGAATTTAAGATAGAGAAAGGGACATGACAAGGTTGCCCAATTTCCCCATTACTTTTTATTTCCTTCCTGGAGGTTTTGTTAAACATGATAAGAAGGGACCATTTGATTAAAGGTATAACGGTCGGAGCTAAACAATACAAATTGAAAGCTTTTGCAGATGACCTGGTATTGACATTACAGGAGCCAGCTTCTAGCACTAAAAGAGTATTAGAACCGATCCAGGAGTTTGGTCATGTGGCAGGATTTAAGTTGAATAAATTAAAAACTAAAGTTCTCGAGAAAAACTTAACAATGACTGAAAGAGAGAGGCTTCAGAATGAGACAGGTTTAACAGTGGTCAAGAAAGTGAAATATTTGGGGATTAATATGACAGCTAAAAATGGGAACTTATTTAAGGACAATTATGAAAAATGTTGGTTGGATGTTAAAAAGGACTTAGAAATATGGTCAAACTTGAAGCTTTCCTTGTTGGGCCGAATTGCTGTTATTAAGATGAATGTATTGCCAAGAATGTTGTTTTTGTTTCAATCGTTACAAATTTTGGATAAAATGAACTGTTTCAAGAGGAGGCAGAGACATATCTCCAAATTTGTCTGGCAGGGCAAGAAACCCAGAATAAAATTTAAAATACTAACTGATGCAAAAGAAAGAGGGGGATTTGCCCTGCCAGACCTTAAACTCTATTATGAATCAGCAGCTTTCTGCTGGTTGAAGGACTGGCTGCTTCTTGAGAACACAGACATTTTGGATTTAGAAGGTTTTAACAATGTTTTTGGGTGGCATGCATATTTATGGTACGACAAGGTTAAAGCACATAAGGCATTTAAAAACCATATTGTCAGGAAAGCATTGTTTAATGTCTGGACACGATACAAAGACTTACTTGAAAATAAAACCCCAAGGTGGTTGTCACCAATGGAGGCAAAAGCTCAAAAAAGGCTCAATATGGAGGCCAAGTGGCCAAAATATTGGGAGATTCTAGAGCAAGAAGGAAACAAATTGAAATTGCAGAGTTTTGAGAAATTAAAAGATAGAGTGCGAGATTGGCTTCATTATTACCAAATAAGAGAGGTATATAATTTAGATAAAAAAATTGGCTTCCAGGTGGAAAAATCAAAGTTGGAAACAGAATTGTTAGAACCCAATACTTTCAAGAATGTATAACTTGCTGTTAAAATGGAATAGTCAGGATGAAACGGTAAAATCTGCTATGATTAAATGGGCACAGGATGTTGGACATAACATTATGTTTGCTGACTGGGAACAGTTGTGGACCACTGGTATGAAATTTACGGCATGTAATGCCTTAAGAGAGAATATTATGAAAATGATATACAGGTGGTACATGACCCCAGTCAAGCTTGCAAAAATCTATCACTTGCCCGACAATAAATGCTGGAAATGTAAAGAAACAGAAGGTACATTCTTTCACCTTTGGTGGACGTGCCCAAGGATTAAGGCTTTCTGGGAGATGATATATAATGAAATGAAAAAGGTATTCAAATATACCTTCCTGAAGAAACCAGAGGCCTTTCTCCTGGGCATGGTCGGCCAATAGGTGCCAAAGAAGGATAGAACTTTCTTTATGTATGGAACAACAGCAGCAAGACTACTCATTGTGAAGTATTGGAAGACCCAGGAGCTACCCACAGTGGAAGAATGGCAGATGAAGGTGATTGACTACATGGAATTGGCAGAAATGACTGGCAGAATTCGTGACCAGGGAGAAGAGTCGGTGGAGGAAGACTGGAAGAAATTTAAAGACTACTTGCAGAAGCACTGTAAAATTAAGGAATGTTAAAATGACGTCTGATTGAAAAGAAGTGGTATTGGTAAAAAGATTTTTAAGAAAATGTAAATGTGGATTGATAAAGGATAAATGCTAGTGGGTAAGGATTTGCTGAATTTAATATTTGAACTGGAATACAAAATGGGAGGTGTGAGGGGGTCAAGAAATAATAATAATAATAATAATAATAATAATAATAATAATTTATTATTTATACCCCGCCCATCTGGCTGGGTTTCCCCAGCCACTCTGGGCGGCTTCCAAAAGAATATTAAAATACTGTGATACATCAAACATTAAAAGCTTCCCTAAACAGGGCTGCCTTCAGATGTCTTCTAAAAGTCTGGTAGTTGTTGTTCTCTTTGACATCTGGTGGGAGAGCATTCCACAGGGAGGGCGCCACTACCGAGAAGGCCCTCTGCCTGGTTCCCTGTAACTTGGCTTCTCGCAGTGAGGGAACCGCCAGAAGGCCCTCGGTGCTGGACCTCAGTGTCCGGGTAGAACGATGGAGGTGGAGACGCTCCTTCAGGTATACTGGACCGAGGCCGTTTAGGGCTTTAAAGGTCAGCACCAACACTTTGAATTGTGCTCGGAAACGTACTGGGAGCCAATGTAGGTCTTTCTTTTTTTTATAAATATTTTATTAAATTTTCACAGTAGAAAAGGACTCAAGAAAATACACCAAGACAAAGAAAACACAAAATCACCAAAAAGAAAAAACAATACAATACCAAAATGCAAACAATAAACACATCAAAGGAAAAAGAAAAAAAAGGTAAAAACACATATAATAATAAAAAACAAAAATTCCCTCTTTCTTAATTTCTCATCTTCAATTAACTTATTTTCCCGACTTCCTCACGTCTCCCGTTCTTGTATCCCTTTTAGAAATTAATTTAGCAAATTCATATCCTATTTAATTTATCTGTTAATAATTCAATCTTACATTTTACTTTGTTGCTAAAGACCCTGCGACTCATTTCAATGTCCTCAACATTCAAAAATTTTACAATATTTCTGCAAATAAATTTTAAATTTCTTCCAATCTTCCTCCACCGACTCCTCTCCCTGGTCTGGGATTCTGCCAGTCATTTCCGCCATCTCCATATAGTCTATTAGTTGCATCTGCCAGTCTTCCAAGGTGGGAAGATCTTGTGTCTTCCAATGCTTTGCGATGAGGATTCTTGCTGCTGCTGTAGCATACATAAAAAAAGTTCTATCCTTCTTTAACACCGATTGGTCCACTATGCCCAGGAGGAAGGCCTCTGGTTTCTTCGGGAAAGTATATTAAATACCTTTTTCAGTTCATTATATATCATTTCCCAGAAGGCCTTGATCCTTGGGCACGTCCACCAAAGGTGAAAGAATGTACCTTCAATCTCTTTACATTTCGAACATTTGTTGTCGGGCAAATGATATATTTTTGCAAGCTTAACTGGGGTCATGTACCACCTATACATCATTTTCATAATATTCTCTCTTAAGGCATTACATGCCGTAAATTTAATCCCGGTGGTCCACAACTTCTCCCAGTCAGCGAACATAATGTTATGACCTATGTCTTGTGCCCATTTTATCATTGCCGATTTTACTGTTTCTTCCTCAGTATTCCATTTCAACAGCAGACTATACATTCTCGAAAGTGTCTTTACATTGGGTTCTAGCAATTCTGTTTCTAACTTTGATTTTTCCACCTGGAAACCAATTTTTTTGTCCAAGTTATAAACCTCTTGTCAGGGAATTGACATCGGAGCAGAGGGAGAAGGCGGTGCTTCCAGACTCTGCAGAAGAGGGAACGAGTAAGGGTAGAGAGAGAACGTCATCTGGGGAAGAATGTCCAGGTGACACCAGGAAGAAGGGAGAGGAAGAAAGCATCTCGGAGGAAAGGCTCCGAGACTCTGGCAGTGAAATCAGTGAGGAGGGTGGAGGGGCACCACTAGGCACGCCCACTCTGCGCAGAAGGGTTACGCGCAGAGAGGCGAGGCGAAGGTCGTCCGTCAAGGAGCTCTTATGCTGGAGGAAATTTAGGAGACGCCCACTCACGGATTCGTCGAGCGACTGAGCAGCAGCAGCACCCAGGCTGCTCAGTCAGGGAAAGACGCAATCGCCCCTAAGCAGTTTGGAACAGCTAGAGGTTTACACACAAGCAACCCCAATTCCCGTGACACCTCTCTTATTTGAAAGTAATGTAGCCAGTCTCGCACCTTCTCCTTAAGCTTGTCATAACTCTGCAATTTCAGTTTGTCACCTTCCTGTTCTAGAATTTCCCAGTATTTTGGCCATTTGGCTTCCATGTTAAGTTTTTTCAAGGCTTTCGCCTCCATAGGTGATAGCCACCTTGGGGTTTTGCTCTCCAAAAGGTCTTTATACCTTATCCAGACATTAAACAGTGATTTCCTGACAATATGGTTTCTAAATGCCTTATGTGCTTTAACCTTGCCATACCAAAGATATGCATGCCACCCAAATACATTGTCATACCCTTCAAGGTCCAACACATCTGTGTTCTCAAGAAGCAGCCATTCCTTCAGCCAGCAAAAAGCTGCTGACTCATAGTAAAGTTTTAAGGCTGGCAGGGCAAACCCCCCTCTGTCTTTAGCATCTGTTAAAATTTTAAATTTTATTCTGGGCTTTTTGCCCTGCCAGACAAACCTAGATATGTCTCTTTGCCACTTCTTGAAACAATCCATCTTATCAATAATTTGCAATGATTGGAATAAAAATAACATCCTCGGCAATACATTCATCTTAATAACAGCAATTCGACCCAGCAAGGAAAGCTTCAATTTCGTCCAAGTTTCTAGATCTTTTTTCACCTCAGACCAACATTTCTCATAATTATCTTTAAATAGGTTCACATTCTTAGATGTCATGTTCACCCCCAAGTATTTTACCTTCTTTACTAATGTTAAATCTGTTTCATTCTGAAACCTCTCTCTTTCTATCTGTGTCAAATTTTTCTCCAAAACCTTGGTTTTCAACTTGTTCAATTTAAAACCTGCCACTTGACCAAATTCCTGGATTACTTCTAGAGCCCTCTTAGTACTAGGTATCGGCTCCTGTAATGTCATAACAAGATCATCTGCAAAAGCTTTAAGTTTGTATTGTTTAACTCCGACCTGAATACCCTGAATCGAATGGTCCCTTCTGATCATGTTTAGCAAAACCTCCAGGACTGAAATAAAAAGCAATGGGGAAATTGGGCAACCTTGTCGTGTCCCTTTCTCTATTCTGAACTCTTCTGTAACCATATTGTTTACTATCAATTTAGCTTTTTGTTCAGAGTATATCGCACCTATACCATTTTCAAAATTCTGTCCAACCCCCATCCCCTGAAGATTTTTCTTCATAAAACTCCAAGAGATATTGTCAAAGGCTTTCTCCGCATCCACAAAAATTAAAACTGCTTTTGTGTTAATGTTCGCCTGCAGCTTCTCTAGAATATTAATAATATTCCTCGTGTTGTCCGATAAGTGTCTTCCAGGAAGAAAGCCAGCCTGATCTTTGTGTATTACTTCTGCCAGAACTTTTTTCAATCTTCTGGCCAAAATATCCGCAAAAATTTTGTAATCCACATTAAGTAGGGATATGGGGCGATAGTTCTTAAGTTGTGTCTTTTCAGACTCAGTTTTCGGTATAAGTGTGATGTACGCTTCTTTCCACGTCTCAGGTGCCTTTTTCCCTTCCATGATTTCATTACAAACCTCCTTCAAAGGTTGGATTATATAGTCTTTCAGAGTTCTATAATACTTGGAGGTTAATCCATCAGGTCCTGGAGATTTGCCCAGTTGCATATTTTGAATCGCGCCTTCCACCTCTTGTTCGGATATTTCAAAGTTCAATAAAGCTTTGTTTTCTTCAGAATTTTTTGTAATCCATTGGTGTTCAGAAATTGGTCAATTTTCGATTCCATCTGCGGCCCTTGTGTATATAGTTCTTTAAAATATTTCTGGAAGCAGCTTCTAATCTCCTGTGGCTTCTGAATGTTCTTTCCATCCACTTCGAGATTAGTGACAGTATTTAATTTTTGTCTCTTCTTCAACTGCCATGCTAGCAGCTTTCCACATTTATTAGCTGATTCGAAGGTTTTTTGTCTCATCTGTTTAACTTTCCATTCAATGTCCTGATTTCTCAATTTCATAAATTGTACTTGATGTAACTTAATTTCTCTCAAGATCTCTTGGGATTTTGGTTTGGCTCTAAGTTTTTTCTCCCCTTCTCTTATTTTCTCCAAAATCTTCTCCTTTTTCTCATTTTGAGTTTTCCTTTTTATTGAGTTTTGTTGTATCAAAAACCCTCTCATCACAGCTTTGCTTGCGTCCCAGATTATTCTTTTTTCCACTGTAGTCTTCAAGTTTATCTCAAAATAGTCTTTTATAGCTTTTTGGGCCTTCTTGATAACTTCTGAGTCTCTAAACAAGGCGTCATTCATCCTCCATCTGAAAGAGCCATTCAGTATTGGTTTCATTTCCATCTTCACAGGGTTGTGGTCGGAGCAGATTTTTGGGCAGATTTCTGCTTTACGGATCTTGGGAGCCATTCCTCTGGTTATCCATATTTGTTCAATCCTTGTCCAGGTCTTTTGGGCTTCAGAAAAGAAAGTCCCCTCTTTACCTAGGGGCTTCTTGGTTCTCCAGATGTCAATTAAGTCCATATTGTCTGTCATTTCAAAAAAGGTTTTCGGTAGTCTTCCGTCTTTTGTCACCACTTGTCTTTCCGACTTATCCATATTTGTCGATACCACTCCATTCATATCTCCAAGCATAATAATATTTAAGTCCATATAGTCCAACAATGTCTCATGCAGTTTCTTGTAAAATTCTGATTTCCCCTCATTTGGTGCATATATTCCTATTATCAAAAATTTCTCACCTTGAAATTGTATTTCAATAGCCACATATCTTCCTTGGTCATCTTTAAAGACAAATTTAGGTACTAGATTTTCCTTTGCGTAGATCACCACTCCTCTCTTTTTTACTTTGTCTGATGAGATAAATTCTTGTCCTAGTCTTTTGTTGATTAGCACTTTCCTATGTGTTCTGATCACATGGGTTTCTTGCAAACATATCAAGTCCAATTTTTCCTTTTTCAACAAATGAAAGATTTTTTCCCTCTTGTCCAGGGAGTTCAGATCTCGAATATTCCAGCTTAAAACTTGCAGAGACATTGTGTAATTATTCTGTTTCTCCTCCAACTGCTCCCAGTTCTTGTTCTTGGTCTGTGGGTGGTATCACTTTTGGTTTGTCCTCCAATGGTAGCTTTGTTAAATCCAAAATTCCTGGTTTCAACCTTGGTTCTCTTTTCTCCACCTCCTTGTATAAATCTTCTTCGTGGTTCTTCAAGAACTTCTCTTTGTCCTCTTCTGATTTTCTCTTAACCTTTTTCCCTTTGTAAGTGAAAGACAGCCCCTGAGGAAATTCCCACCGGAAGACAACGTTGTTTCTTCTTAGTAAGGTCACCGGGTCTCCGTACTTAGATCTAAGGTCCAGTAGATGTTTTGGGATATCTTTATAAATTTCTATCTTTGAACCCTCTATTTCAAGTGATTTCTGATAGTGTAGACCCAGTATTTTATCTCTCTCTTCTTTAGATCCAAGTGTAATCAAACAGTCTCTTACCTTGTTCTTTCTTCCCTCTTTGTTCCCTCTGCCAAGTCTGAAGGCTGTCACTATCTTAAAGTCTTTCTCTGGATCAAGGCCCCAGAAATCTTCAAATTCCTGTGTAAGAAATTCACTCAAATTGCCTTCTTCTGATTCCGGTACAGCCCTGATCCTTAAATTGGCCTGTTTATCTCTCAATTCTAGTAAGGACAGTTGTGCCTTATGCTCTTCTAGTTGCTTGTTAATTGGCTGCAATTTCCCTTCTACCACCAGCACCTTTTCTCTGGCTTCATCAGCAATTTTTCTTGTCAATTTGGATTCCTGCACCAGCCTGTCAATGGCCTGCGTGTTGGAATTAATAGTTGTAGTGTTTAAGTCAATTTTAGCTGACAGTTTTTCCAAAGCTCCGAATATTTTGTCTAATGATGCACTTATATTCTCTTCAGCACCTGTGCTTTTTGCAGCGGTCTGTCCAGTATCCTCTTTTCTGAGACAGGGGGTGCTACTATTGATTGTCTTCGTTGCTGCTGTCTAGTTTTAATCCTTGTTGGCTGGGGCTTATCCTGATCCATTGCTTTGTTTTTAAAAGTTCAAGGCCACTTGTACAGTTCAAATTCCTTTCCGGTGGGAAAATTTCCAGACCTGTTGTAGTGGAAAATCCCCAGCTATATTCCAGGTCTCCTCTAGGGGAGTACCTTGGCAACAATGTTACTTTCAAAGCAGTTTTCCAAAGGCAGTCCTGTCCTACTTTCACTTTTCAGAAAAAGGCAACAGTTACAAAGAGTCCCTCCAATTCCAACTGTTACAAGGAGTCTCATCCAATTCAAAAGCAGAGTAGTCTCATATGGTTACAAAATATTTATAAACGGTGCAACACTTTTTTACTGTCTCTGGCAAACCAATCTCAGGGATTAGGCAGTGGTCTTTTTCCTCCACTTTCTTATTCTCAAATCCAAAAGTTTCCCTCTCCCCCTCACTCCAGGAGGGGGTTCTTGCATCTGGCATTAAAATCTAAGTCCTCTTAATTTAATTTCACCGGCTCTAGCTTTAAAGGTCTTTGCTTTGCTCCTGTTTACAATAGCGGAAGACGGACTTCCTTTTTGCGTCTCCCCGCTTCAGTGCCAAGTTCAAAGTCTTTTGCCGATCAGAGGGAATCCAATCCTCTGATCTCCCCGTTTTAAAGGTCTTACTCACGGGTTTTAGTTTGTAATCCGAATTTCCAAAGGAAAGAGTACAGCGCTCTCCGGCAACAGCTGCGCGGCTTCACTCCACGGAAGTAGCGATCGACCCTCAGCACCACGCCACCCCGTTCCACTCCAGACCCCCTCACGGGGATCCCTTGCTAGTAGGGGGGGGCGCTTCTGGCGCCCGCTGGGTCCCACGGCCGCAGGCTTCTCCCGCCTGCGGTTTTTTCTGGGTCTCCGCTGCGCCGTAGCAAGGAGACCCCCAAATTCCGTGGAGCTTTTCCTCCCATTTAGAAGGAGACCGCCATTTGAAGCCGAGAGCCACACCGGAAAACCACAGGCAGAGTGAGCCTGTGGCCGTGGGACTCGGTGGGCACCAGAAGCGCCCCCCAAAACGAAGATCGCTCTTTCTGTGGAGTGAAGCCGCATAGCTGCTGTCGGTGAGTGCTGACCTTTTTTCCTGGGAACATTCGGCTTGAAAAGTAAAACCCGTGAGTAAGAGGGACTGAAGAAATTAGAGACTAAATTAGCTTAAAATTCGGCCAAAGCGGGAGACGCAACCAGGAAGTCCGTCTCCCGGTTCTGCTTAAAGACTTAAAGCAAAGGCTTTGATCTCTCTGGAGCCTTTGAAGTGGCGTTAAAGGTTTTTTACCCGTGTATCATTTGAACTGTTTTTATGGATACTTGTGGACTATTTTCTTTCTTGATTTTGGACTTTGCTCTACCTCTCCTTTTGGATCTACAAATTTATTAAGAAACCTAGGCAGTCGGACCGCCAGAGCGTTAGATCTGTCAGATTGTGGACTTTGTTACTTTGCTATCCTGAACTGTTACATTTGAGTGTTACCTGAGCTGCTACACTGAAACATCGCTTCTGGCACTTTTTAGAGACAGTGTTTCATCTTAAAGATTAACTCTGCTAACTATAAGAGAGCTGAAGGTCTTTTGGATATTTGAGGTTGTTTGGACAGTGCTTTAAAAACTTTTAAAAACTTTTTTTTTTTTAAAGGAAAAACTTTTTGTGATTAACAAACTCGCTTTTTCCCTCAAGATACTTCTGAACTCCCCCTAGAGTACTTTGGATTTATAACTGTTCGGGACTTGTTTTTTTTTACTTTCCTTCTTTTTTCTTGTTTATGCTCTGGGCTTGAGGATTCCCATGGGACTGTACACAGTTTGACCTTGGCACGTAGACAGAAGTGGAATGAGCAACACTGGGAAAACAAGATCGGCGAAAGCTAAAGCTAAACAAGTAACCCAAACAACTTTAACCTCACAGTTGCGCAGATCATCTGTTCCTGCTATTTTGGTGACACAAGAGGAAGAAACTGAGCAAACATTGTTGGAAGGTATGGCTTCAGGAGGATCTACTTCAGTACTAGATAAAATTCTTGAAAAACTAGAAAGTTTGGATAAAAAAGTGGATGAGCAATCGGCTAAGATTGACCAAAATACAGCCAGTGTCAATAAATTGACTGAACAAGTTGCTCTGAATGCTCAATCAATTGGGAAACTATTTGAAGTCACCACAGAGAATCGTAAATTGGCTGAGGAAGCTAATCAAAAAGCTGAAGCATTAAAGGTGGAGGTAAAACCCCTGCATAAGCAGATTGGTGAACATCAGGCCTATCTGTCTATGATAGAATTACGTAGTAGGGAAAATAATCTCAGATTGAGGTCAATCTTAGAACTTGAACAAGGGAATTTATCCGAGTACTTGACAAAAGAATTCACTAAGTTTTGGCCCCTGGAAGAAGATAAGGACTTTAAAATTGTGAGCGCTTTTAGACTTGGAAAAATAGCAAGGAAAGACAGGCCCAGAGATTGTTTGATCACTCTGAGATCTAAGGAGGAAAGAGATAAAATACTGAGTGCACACTACCAAAACTCACTTGAAATTCAGGGTAGGAGAGCAGAGTTTTACAAAGATATCCCGAAACAATTATTGGATCTCAGATCTGCCTATACAGAGCTAGCAAGATTGCTGAAGAGTAACGCAATTCCCTTTAGGTGGGAATTTCCTCAAGGATTATCTTTCACTTTCAGAGGGAAGAAGGTGAAAATCAAAACAGCCGAGGACAAAGAAAAGTTCCTGAGTGATTACGGAGAAGACCTTCAGAAAGGGATTGTAGGAATTCCAGGGCCTGGGCCGTTGCCTGTACCTACACCTTTGGGGCCTGAAGACCAGAAGAAAGAGACGCCACCACCAAAGGAATAACAAATTTGTCCAGGATGTCTCTGCAGCTTCTTAGCTGGAATATTAATGGCTGTAACTCCCCGGAAAAAAGGAGAAGGATATTTCATCTATTAAAGAAAGAACAATTGGACATTATTTGCTTGCAGGAAACGCATGTGACTAGGCTCCACAGAAAAGTGCTAATCAATAAGAGACTAGGCCAAGAATTTATTTCATCGGATCGAGTCAAGAAAAGAGGAGTGGTGATATATGCAAAGCAGAGCCTATCACCAAAATTTCTTTTTAAAGATGAGCAAGGAAGAATTTTGGCAATTGAAATACAAACACAAGGGGAAAAGTTTTTGATATTGGGAATTTATGCACCGAACGAGGGGAAATCGGAATTTTACAAGAAACTGCATGAGACAATGCTGGACTATCTGGACTATAGCAACATCATTATGATGGGAGACATGAATGGGGTGGTATCTACAAATATGGATAAGGCACAAAACCAAAGTGTGACAAAAGATGGCAGACTACCTAAAACCTTTTTTGAACTAACAGACAATATGGACTTGATTGATATTTGGAGGACAAAGAACCCCCTGGGAAGAGAAGGAACATTCTTTTCTGAAGCCCAACTGACATGGACAAGAATCAACCAAATATGGATAACTAGAGGACTGGCACCTAAGACTAGAAAGGTGGAAATCTGCCCAAAAACCTGCTCCGACCATAACGCAGTAAAGATGGTGTCAGAGCTGCTTGAAGATCCTAGCTCACAGAGGATCACGCTAGCCAGCGATCATTGAGTAAAAGTCTTTATTGAGTTACAGTTTCCATTCTCACGCTGCTGCGCGCAACTCTACGTCTAGTAGCTAGATCGGCGAAGCTCCGTCTGAGTCTCCGCCCCGTGTGCACCAACTTAATATCCTAGCCCGGCTCCACCTTTTCCGCCTGACTGTCCTCCTCTGGGTCCCTCTACCCCCCGGGGTCTCTTCCTTCCGGGATTCTTCTGACGCTGACCCCCCGGACCCTCCTGTCTCCTTGCGCCGGGCTTTAGGACCTGGCTCCCTTTCCGGGCTGCTTACTGCGCCACCTTCCTCTGCATTTGAACTTGGCGCGCGCGCCCAACCTTCCACTTTCCGCTTAACCGTTTCTTCGCTCTCCGATGGAGGTGTGGCCACTCCTGACTCGTGCCCTCCCTCCTGTGGTGAGCTGCCAGCGCTTGCCCCCTGGCTCCTTTCCTCTTCCCTGCTCTCTGGTGGTGACGCTGGTCCCGATTTCCAACTGCTCTCCTCTGAGTCCCCTCTGGCTCTATCTTCCTGGGGTGCCCCCCTAGACTCCCCCCTTGCCCTGGCCACTGGTGCTCCTTTCTGTGAATCCTCTGATTCACTGGAAAGACTCGGAGATCTCGGGTCGTCGTCATCACTCATCTTTTCTTCTGCCTCCTCCCCTTCGCTCTCTGTTTCCTCCCTTGCCCTTGCCTCTGCTCCTAAACCCCTGACATCCATCCCCCCCTCGAAGCCCCCCATTCCCCCCTCCCCTCCTTCCGGTGCTGGAGCTGGGTGCTGCTGTTGCAAAGGGACGAACGTCGGATATCGTTCGCTTCCCGTGGCGGGTCTCCATCTGAAGTCTCCCGGGTCTTCCTCCCTGCTCTCGTCGACGACGGTCACCTCCGCTTCAATCTCTGTGCCGCCGTGCTCGAAACCAGGGTCGTCCCCGAAAATGTCCATGTCCGTCTCTCCCTCACTTCCTCCTCCTGGCGGCGTTGCTCGTCCTGAGCATTCCAGCCACTTTCTGCGGAACTGCTCCTCTGGCCTATCGTCCCACCAATACGAGGGTTCTGATGCAGATCCCGAGGGTGACCCCTCCGGGGAACGGACGTCTCGTGTCGGGTCCTCGTCCGAGTCGAACCCCCGGAACGTGCTGGCCGAAAGCGTGGGCGTGAAAAGCCAGTCGTCGAAAAAGTCTGCTGGCATAGGTCTATGTGGGAAGAGGGCATGAAACTCGTCTTTGAGCAGAGGTTCGTCCAAGGCGTAGCCCGGCACCCAGCTGTTCGCACTGGCCGGGGTGCCCTCCTTGGCGAGAAAGTATTCTACCCCCTCTTCCCCCCATCTGGAGTCCAAAATCTCCGTGACTTCGTTGATGCGCTCCTTCTGTGCCACTCCCGCGTGCCCTGTTCTGTCTCTGACCGGACTCGGCGCCGTTCCGGGTTCCTGGAACCTGTGCGGTGCCTTGTAGGGAGTGAGCACCGATCTGTGGAATACCGGATGCATTCTGGAACCCTCCGGAAGTGCCAGTCTGAAAGCTACCGGGTTGACCTGCTCTTCGACTTGGTAGGGCCCCAGTTGTTTATGCCCTAGTTTCTTCTTGGCCAACGACCTGGCCGGCACTGCGTGGGCTGCTAACCAGACCCAGTCTCCCACGTGGAGCTCTTCGCCAACCCTTCTGTGTTTGTCCGCTTGTACCTTGTATGCGTGCTTGGCCAGCTCCAGGTGGCGCCTCAGCTGATCGTGGACTTCCTGCAGCTCCGACGCGAACGCATCTGCTGTCTGCGGCTCCCCCTCCCCCATCCTTTCCAGTCCCGGGAAGGTTCTGGGGTGCCTCCCGTTGTTGGCGAAGAACGGCCTGACCCCCGTGGACACGTGCTTCGTGTTGTTGTAGGCGAACTCGGCAAGCGGCAGGTAATCCACCCACGTCGCAGGCTGTTGATTTGCATAACATCTCAGGTACTGCTGCATGATGGCATTGACCCGCTCCGCTTGCCCGTTGGTCTGCGGGTGTCTCGCCGACGCCAGGTTGATCTTGACGTTCAGGAAGCCCATCAGCTTCTGCCAGAAATTCGAGATGAACTGCCGCCCCCGGTCGGACAGAATAGACCGTGGCAGACCGTGAACCTTGAACACGTGGTCTATGAACAGTTTGGCGGTTTGCTCCGCCGTGGCCACCTTAGCACACGGAATGAAATGTGCCATCTTGGAAAACAGGTCCACCACCACCAGCACTGCCGTCTTGCCCCTCGAGCTGGGCAGATCCGTGACAAAGTCCAGGGCCACCCTTTCCCAAGGTTCGACCGGAGTTTGCAGCGGTTCCAACAGTCCGGCCGGCGGTCTGTGCACTGGCTTGGCCCTCTGGCAGGTGTCACACCTCGCCACGTAGTCTGCGACCTCCCCTCTCATTCCAGGCCACCAGAAATCCCTGGCTACTAATTCCACCGTCTTCTCCTTGCCGAAGTGCCCGGCAGTGGGCGCGTCGTGCAGCTGCTGCAGCACCTTGGCGCGAAGGTCGTCTCCCGGCACGTAGATGGCCCCTTTACGGATGAGCAAACCATCTCGTAGCTGGAAACCGTCGGCCGCTGCCTTGCCCCTTTGCACCTCTGCCATCTTTGCTTGCGCGAAGGAGTCATCCTGCAACGCTCGTCGCACCGCCTCCAGGTCCACGGTTGCCGCGGCGCACGCCCACACTGTTGGTGCGAAGATGTGCATGGCGGCTGCTGGCGTTGCGTCCTCCAGATACTGCGGCTTACGGGAGAGAGCGTCCGCCATGATGTTGGTGTCCCCCGGGACATACGCTATGCGGAAGTCGAAGTTCGCAAAGAACTCAGCCCAACGTATCTGCCTCTGGTTTAGGAACTGTGCCGTGCGCCAGTGCTCCAGATTCTTGTGGTCCGTGCAAACCTGCACCATGTGCTTGGCGCCGATCAGGAAGTGCCTCCACGCTTTGAACGCTGTATGAATGGCCAGCAACTCCCTGTCCCAGATGGTGTAGTTCTGCTCGGACTTGCTGAGCTTCCTGGAGTAAAACGCTCCCGGTCGCCACACCCCCTGCGGGTCCTTTTGCAGCAGGACCGCCCCCACGGCTCTGTCCGAGGCGTCTGTCTCCACCCTCATCGGCCTGCTGGGGTTGACGTGAAGCAGCTGCTCTTCCGACGCGAAGAGACGCTTGAGTGCCTGAAAGGACTGCTCCGCCTGCTCTGTCCAAACGAACTTCTTTTTCTTGGAGCTAAGCGTGTCTGTGATGGCCGCTGTCTGCATAGCGAAGCCCTTGATAAACTTGCGATAGAAGTTCGCAAAGCCGACAAACCGTTGGACCTCCTTCCGGTTGCGTGGACTCTTCCAATCCAATACCGCTCGAACCTTGGCGCTGTCCATGGCGAGCCCCTTGTCAGACAACTTGTAGCCCAGAAAATCCACCTCCGTCACGTCAAATTGGCACTTCTCCAGCTTGGCGTAGAGCCTATGTTGCTTTAGCCTGCTCAGCACTTCCGTGACATGTCCGTCATGCTCCTGCTGCGATTCCGAAAAGATCAGGATGTCATCTAAGAAACAGACGCACGTCTTGTAGAGAAGTCCCGCCAACACGTGATGCATGAAAGCTTGAAAAACGTGGGAGCCATTTTGCAATCCAAAAGGCATAACTCTATATTCGTAGGTACCCAGTGGCGTGAACATGGCCGTCTTCCACTCATCTCCCTCCCGCATGCGAATGAGGTTGTACGCCCCTCGCAGGTCTAACTTGGTGAACACTTTTCCCTTGCGTACCTTTGCGAGGAGGTCGTCGATTCGGGGCATGGGGAAGTCCGATGGCTTGGTCCCATTGTTTAAAATGCGATAGTCCACTACCAGTCTTTTTTGGGGCGTGTCTCGCTTTTTAACAAAGAATACAGGACTGCCCCCCGCTGCCTTGGACTCTCGGATGAAACCGCGCTCCAAATTATGATCTATGAACTCTTTGAGTTCCTGCAGTTCGTCCTCTGACATGGAATACAGTTTCCCTTTAGGCAGCGCCGCCCCCGGCAGCAGGTCAATTTTGCAGTCATATGGTCTGTGAGGGGGTAGCCTGTCTGCCTCCTTCTCGCAGAAAACTTCCAAAAATTCTGCGTACTTGTGGGGAATCGCTTGCAGCGTGCCTAGCAGCAGCTGTGACTCCTCTTCCTCTCCTTCCTGCCGGGGCACGATGCAGTGTTCAGCACAAAAGGAAGAGCCGAAGATCAGCTGCCTCTGGTACCAAGCCAGCGTTGGGCTGTGCTTGTCCAGCCAACTCATTCCCAATACAATGGGCGTATCCGATAGTTGAGTGACATTGAAGCTGATGATTTCTTTGTGATTCCCAAGTCGCATCGCCATCGGTGGCGTCTGCTTCACCACTTGCCCCCCTAGCAACTCCCTGCCATCCACCGTGACAACCTGCAGGGGCAGTGTGGCCGGCAGCAACTGTATAGCGTGTTTGTCGACAAAGTCCTGCCCTATAAAGTCCGCATTGCTGCCCGAGTCAACTGTGATTGGCACGTCCATGGTGATTCCATTGGGCAGCTGGAGAGATGCGGTGAGCCTCACTACTGGTTTGGGCGGGAGGGGGTTCACGGGCTGTAAAATCTCTGGGGACTGCGTCACTAACACGTCTGGCTGGGCCCCAGGGCCTCTTCCTCCAGCCAGACTGCGTCGTTTCCCTGCTGTGGTCCTCCTTGCTGCGTTGCTGCAGTCACCATTGCTGAGGCTGCAGTGAGCTTGTGGAGCCTCTGGGGACACTCTTTCGCCATATGCCCTGGCTCCTCACAGACGTAACACTTCCTGTTCCCTCTAGGAGGCTTCGCTTTCACTGCTGCCGGTGCTAGGGCTCTGGTTGCTGACTGAGCCCTTGCACCTCCAACCTCCATAGGTTCCACTCCTCCTCCTGGCGGAGGCGTGGATTGCGCACGCGCTGCTTCTCTGGGAAGGAAGGAGGAGCCCCTGGCTGGTTCGCGCCCTCCACGCCCTTCGTCCCTGCTCCACGGACGTTCTTCCAGCCGCACCCCCACTGCCAGTGCCCTCTGAACGACCTCCTGGGTGGTCCGGGGTCTCTCCCCCCTCGCGATCTCATCTTTAATCGAGCTGTGCAGCCCCTCCCAAAAGAGGTCTCTTACAGGGGCCGAATCTCTGTCCCATTCCAGGGCACTGACCAAAGCGAAAAAGCGGGCATGGTACTGCCTCACGCTGGCCCTCCCTTGCCTTAGTCCATGCACCTCCTTCCGGGCAAGATCCACGTCAATGCTTGATAAAAAACACCCATCCATCGCTTTAATAAAGGCATCCGCATTTTGGAGCGCCGGATCCTTATCTCTCCATAAATTGCGCAGCCATGCTTTAGCATCCCCATGCAAATGGGACATGATGAATCCCACTTTCTCTTGCTCATCTCTAAAGTCTTTATTCAGCAGTTGCAGTGCGCACAGTACGTCTGCTCTAAAGTTGGGATACTGTTGCAGGTTCCCATCGAAGTGAGAGACCAGACCGCCTGTTCGTCTCGCCAACCCAATTCCCTCCTGCCTGGGTGTCTGCTTTGTCAGCACGTCTAACCTGACCTGGAGATCCCTGCAGGCGGCAGCTGCCTCCTCCTCTCTCTTCCTGGATGCGAGAGCCTCGGCATTCAGTTGTGACACTGCTTTTCTGAGTTCCTCTATCTGCTGCTCAGCCGTCATGTCGTCTGCCGTTCGTGAGCTCGCTAGTAGGCACCTGCTTCTCTCCCCTCCTCGAGGCTGTAGATGCCCACAATTATGAGACGGAGCTTACTGTCAGAGCTGCTTGAAGATCCTAGCTCACAGAGGATCACGCTAGCCAGCGATCATTGAGTAAAAGTCTTTATTGAGTTACAGTTTCCATTCTCACGCTGCTGCGCGCAACTCTACGTCTAGTAGCTAGATCGGCGAAGCTCCGTCTGAGTCTCCGCCCCGTGTGCACCAACTTAATATCCTAGCCCGGCTCCACCTTTTCCGCCTGACTGTCCTCCTCTGGGTCCCTCTACCCCCCGGGGTCTCTTCCTTCCGGGATTCTTCTGACGCTGACCCCCCGGACCCTCCTGTCTCCTTGCGCCGGGCTTTAGGACCTGGCTCCCTTTCCGGGCTGCTTACTGCGCCACCTTCCTCTGCATTTGAACTTGGCGCGCGCGCCCAACCTTCCACTTTCCGCTTAACCGTTTCTTCGCTCTCCGATGGAGGTGTGGCCACTCCTGACTCGTGCCCTCCCTCCTGTGGTGAGCTGCCAGCGCTTGCCCCCTGGCTCCTTTCCTCTTCCCTGCTCTCTGGTGGTGACGCTGGTCCCGATTTCCAACTGCTCTCCTCTGAGTCCCCTCTGGCTCTATCTTCCTGGGGTGCCCCCCTAGACTCCCCCCTTGCCCTGGCCACTGGTGCTCCTTTCTGTGAATCCTCTGATTCACTGGAAAGACTCGGAGATCTCGGGTCGTCGTCATCACTCATCTTTTCTTCTGCCTCCTCCCCTTCGCTCTCTGTTTCCTCCCTTGCCCTTGCCTCTGCTCCTAAACCCCTGACAGATGGATTTGAGACTAACTCCAACCGGCTCCTTCAGATGGAAGATGAACGACACCTTGTTAAGAGACCAGAAGATTATCCAGAAGGCTCAAAAGACTTTGAAGGACTACTTTGAAATAAATTTGAACACCGCGGTGGAAAAAAGAGTAATCTGGGACGCAAGTAAAGCTGTTATGAGAGGGTTTCTGATACAACAGAATACGATAAAGAAAAGCAATCTATTCAGAACAAAAAGCTAAATTGATAGTTAACAATGTGGTGACAGAAGAGTTTAAGATTGAGAAAGGAACACGACAAAGTTGTCCTATCTCCCCTTTGTTATTTATTTCGGTCCTGGAGGTGCTCTTGAATATGATCAGAGGGGACCGGTTGGTTGAAGGAATCCAGGTCAGAGCTAAACAGTACAAACTTAAAGCTTTTGCAGATGATCTGGTATTGACATTACAGGAGCCAGAATCTAGTACGAAAAGGGTTTTAGAACTGATTCAGGAGTTTGGTCGGGTGGCGGGTTTCAAATTAAATAAGCAAAAAACCAAGGTTTTGGAAAAAATTTTGACAACTTTGGAATCAGAAAGGTTTCAGAAAGAGACAGATTTAAATGTGGTTAAGAAGGTGAAATACCTAGGGGTTAACATGACAGCTAAAAATTTGAAGCTCTTTAAGGACAATTATAAAAAATGCTGGTCAGAAATCAAGAAGGATCTAGAAAGCTGGTCAAGATTGAAACTTTCCTTGTTGGGTCAAATTGCTGCTATAAAGATGAATGTATTGCCAAAAATGTTTCTGTTTCAGACCCTACAGATTGTGGATAGGGTGGAGTGCTTCAGGAAGTGGCAGAGAGATATTTCTAAATTTGTCTGGCAGGGCAAAAAGCCCAGAATAAAATTTAAAATATTAACCGATGCTAAAGAAAGAGGGGGGTTTGCCCTGCCGGACTTAAGGTTGTACTATGAATCAGCAGCTTTCTGCTGGTTGAAAGACTGGCTACTTCTTGAGAATACCGACATTTTGGATCTGGAGGGGTTTAATAATGCTTTTGGATGGCATGCATACTTGTGGTACGACAAGGTAAAAGCTCACAAGGCCTTTAAGAACCACATTGTCAGGAAAGCAGTGTTTAATGTCTGGACAAAATACAAAGACTTATTAGAAAACAGGACCCCAAGGTGGTTGTCACCAATGGAAGCTAAGGCTCAGAAAAGACTCAATATGGAGGCCAAATGGTCGAAGTATTGGGAAATATTAGAAAAAGATGGAGATACCTGGAGATTGCAGAGTTTTGAGAAATTGAAGGATAAAGTGCGAGATTGGTTACACTATGCTCAGATCAGGGAGGTTTTTAATATGGATAAAAAAACAGGCTTCCAGGTGGAAAAATCGAAATTAGAAACAGAATTATTAGAACCTAAAACTAAGGTACTTTCTAAAATGTATAACTTGCTGTTAAAATGGAACACTCAGGATGAAACGGTTAAATCAGCTATGATAAAATGGGCACAGGACTTTGGTTATATCATTATGTTTGCTGACTGGGAAAGGTTATGGACCACCGGTGTGAGGTTCACGGCATGTAATGCCTTGAAAGAAAATATTATGAAAATGATTACAGGTGGTACATGACCCCAGTCAAGCTTGCAAAAATATATCATTTGCCAGACAATAAGTGTTGGAAATGTAAGGAGACTGAAGGAACATTCTTTCACCTTTGGTGGATTTGCCCGAGGGTTAAGGCCTTCTGGGAAATGATCTATAATGAGTTAAAAAAGGTATTTAAGTATACCTTTCCTAAGAAACCAGAGGCCTTCCTTTTGGGCATTGTTGGCCAGAGGGTGTTAAAGAAGGATCGAACTTTTTTTATGTATGCAACAACAGCAGCAAGAATACTTAACGCAAAACATTGGAAGACCCAAGATTTGCCCATGCTGGAAGAATGGCAGACGCAACTGATAGACTACATAGAATTGGCAGAAATGACTGGCAGAATCCGAGACCTGGGAGAAGAGACAGTAGAAGAGGGGTGGAAAAAATTTAAGGACTATTTACAAAAATATTGTAAGCTGTATGAATGTTAAGAGGATGCAGGATAGAAAATAACATGGCACCAGTAACCTAATTGAAAGAAATTCGAGAATAAGTGATGTTTAAAAACAAAGATAAAAATTGGATATATATTATGTCTAAATTAACTATTTAAGCATTTGATTAAAACATTTAAAGTTGGAGATATAATATGTGAAAACTACAAGATAAGAGTTGAAATACGGTGATAAATTGCTGACTATAATTTTATAATTGGGAACGCATGAAAGGGAGACGTGAGGAAGTCCAAAAGGTTATAGAAATATGATTTTTGGACATTTGACTTTGTTGTATTTTTTTTTTTATTTTGAGTTAATTTCTCTGTTTTCTTCTTCTTTTTATTTTGTTTATTGTTTGTATTGTATTTTATGTGTTTGATGATTTATTGTTAAAAACTTTAATAAATATCTTTATTAAAAAAAAATAGAAGGAGACCACCATTGCCATTGGCGCCGCCTCCGGAAGTCTCTCCAATGTAGGTCTTTCAAGACCGGTGTTATATGGTCTCGGCGGCTGCTCCCAGTCACCAGTCTGGAAGCTGAATTCTGGATTAGTTGTAGTTTCCGGGTCACCTTCAAAGGTAGCCCCACATAGAGTGCATTGCAGTAGTCCAAGCGGGAGATAACCAGAGCATGCACCACTCTGGTGAGGCAGTCCGCGGACAGATAGGGTCTCAGCCTACGTACCAGATGGAGCTGGTACACAGCTGCCCTGGACACGGATTTAACCTGTGCCTCCATGGACAGCTGTGAGTCCAAAATGACTCCCAGGCTGCGCACCTGGTCCTTCAGGGGCACAGTTACCCCATTCAGGACCAGGGAATCCTCCACACCTGCCCGCCTCCTGTCCCCCAGAAACAGTACTTCTGTCTTGTCAGGATTCAATCTCAATCTGTTTGCCGCCATCCATCCACCAACCGCCTCCAGACACTCACACAGGACCGTCAGCGCCTTCACTGGTTCTGATTTGAAAGAGAGGTAGAGCTGGGTATCATCCGCATACTGATGAACACCCAGCCCAAACCCCCTGATGATCTCTCCCAGCGGCTGCATGTAGATGTTGAAAAGCATGGGAGAGAGGACAGAACCCTGAGGCACCCCACAAGTGAGAGCCCAGGGGTCTGGACACTCATCCCCCACCACCACTTTCTGAACACAGCCCAGGAGGAAGGAGCGGAACCACTGTATGACAGTGCCCCCAGCTCCCAGCCCCTCAAGACGGTCCAGAAGGATGTTATGGTCGATGGTATCAAACGCCGCTGAGAGATCCAGCAGAACTAGGAATGAACTATAAGAGATGAAAATATTAATTTATTCTTTGTTCTGTTTTTTGGTTTTTCTTTTCTTTCTTTTCTTTTCTTCCTTCCTTTCTTTTGCTAATGGTATGTTACTGTGTATTTTTTATATGTTTTGTTCTTGTACGCTTTTACTCTTGAAGTTCTTCTTATGTTTAAATCTTGAATTTTTTTATTGTTCGTGAAACTTTAATAAACATTATTTTTTTTAGAAAAAAATATGAAATACTGTTTCAGCTGCATGCCACACCTCAGCCAAAAGAGCTGCTATCACTTAAAAATTTTAAAAAGTTTTTTTAAATTTCTCATTAAAGAATTTTACACACACACACACACACACACACACACACTTTTCCATCCCCTCTCCCCCCTTTTTCTATTTACTTATTACAATGGCTTTTTTCTTTTCCTTCTCTTTTCTGAACAAACAAACTATTTCCAGTAGGATTTTTTTGTGTTTTCTTTTTCTTTCTTTCTTCTTTTTCTCTCTATCTCTTTTCTCTCTTCCTTATCTTTTCTTTTCCATCTTGTCTTGTGTCTCACACTATAACTTGAACAACCACAGTGACTTTTGATTTTTAAATAGAATTCCATTAGCCTTTACATTTTTACCTTTGGACTCTTATCTGCAAACTCCCAACCCCACCTCCCCACCTTAACACTGGGAGGGCCATGTCCCCAGAATTTTTGAAGATGGGATTCTCAAAAATACCTCTTACTTGCGGTTCCTGGAGTATTGCTGGCAACGGCTGGAATTTTTCTTCAAGCTCCTGGACCTTCATACGCAACGCTTGATCATCCGTAAGTACTGTTTCCGCACCCGTCTTAGGGCTATTGGGTGCCTTCTTCAGTATTTCAACATCCTGGAGAAGACAGACACTTCCTGCTAGACATTTACTCCAGGCACTGGTTGAAGAAGTTGGGAATGAGCAGACAGTGCTATTGCTGAGAAGGAGCTCCACCCCAGGGTGCTAAAGAGCTCTTTCCCTAGCCTGCAGGTGCCAGAAGGCCAAGCGCTGGTGTTGCAGTGGTGGTACTTCAGAGGAGTAGGAGAAAAGGCTGCTCTGGATTCTGGCTATATAAATGGCCTTGCCTGAAGCTGTGGATTGTGCTCTGCATTAGCAGAGAGGCTCTACTTAGTTGCAAATTAGCACATTTCAGTTATTATAGAAACCGGTGTTTCCATGCAGGCTTGTTCAGGAACTCTGTGAACTAGACCGCCGCTGTTTTAAACTGGCCCTTTTTCTGGCAGGTTAAACGATTAAAGTTGACTTGATTCACTTCATCCACCAACTACCCTTCTAAGCAACCAGAGCAATTACAAATAAAAGGCTCTCCAACCGTGCGCTATCCCTATCTGCAAACAAGCTCTCCCACAAAGTGGGGGGGGGGACAGGGGATCCCCGCTGCTGTGCTTTACCTCACAACCCCAAAGACAAATCGTACAGCTGGAGAAAAGGGGGGAGGAGTGTACACCACAGGAACGGCCAAGAACGCTGTTTTTTGCTCAGCAATGAGGCGTTAAAGCAGACATACCTTCCTCTGGGTCTCTTCTCTCTCGGGTCGGGCTCTCCCTCTCCTCAGCGGCGGCGGCTGCAGCAAGGTCGGGGCACCCCCCCCAGCCAGCGGATTGGCTGGCTAGAATGTTCCCGGGTTTAATTAATGTCCCCGGATGTAGTCGGGACCTCCAATGCTGCTTGCTGCCATGGAGTCAGCCATGTTGCAGCACAGGAAGACCCCAGTGTAAATCCGGGGCCATTAATTAAATCCGGGAACATTCCAGGGACAAATTTCTGCCGGGGACAGATTGCTGAATCCGGGAACTGTCCCTGGCAACCGGGGATGCCTGGTAAGCCTCCTTCTGGCCTTACCTGAGCAGCAAGTGCAGCTTGCCCTGGATCACCATGGATCCCTTCAGTTGCCGTCAAGCTCCCAGGTGTGGATCTGTTGTCCTGACCTGAATACAAAAGAAGTGATTTCACATCTCCATTCCAACATGAAACGAAAGCCCAGAGCCTGGCTTCATGCTCCCCCTCATCTGGAATATGGTCACTTCCAGCCCCCTCCCAGCCCAAGGATCTCCTTGTAGAGGACTGCTTGTATGACAGAGAGGGTTTCTGTGGAGTGCTGCCTCCTTCTGCTGGTGCAAGCTGTTTCTCCAGCAGAAAAATGCTTCCTGGTAGATTGGAAGTGGCCACCCCTCTTTCCCCAACCCATTCCATATGCATCCCGACCCCAACTATCAGGATTTGCCATCTGGCCTGACTCTACAGTGCTGCTAATACACAAGATAGGCAATAGCCTACCACTCACTAACTGCAGCCTTGCAGGAAAAGAATATAAGAGCAGCCAGAGATTTTGTAGTCCAGCCTATTCACATAAGCAGACCAGTCCCCTGCAGCGCACACCCTCCTACTCAAAACCAAGTCAGCTCACCGCCATAAACTGGGCATCTTTCTCCTGCTTCACTTCTGAGATATTTCAGGGCAGGCTGGATTAAAGTCGGCTCACATTCCTGGCAAGGCTCTTTTCATCCACGGAGTTTGTTCTATGAGACACATGAGCCAAATAGCCGAGGAGACATTTTTTTAGCTGCCTGTCATTCATACACTTTATACTGAAAGGATTTCAGGGGCAGATGCTCTTTTTCTGCATGGAGGGTGGGGGTGTCCATTAAACTTTAATTAGTTTAATGTTAAGTAAACGTCCAGTGTGCTTCCAACGCCATAAATCCTATCTCAGCAGAGAATTTCGTGCAGCGGTTGAAGAAGGCAGGAGAGTCATTACCTTTCAATGAAGAATCCTGGAGCAAGCACTTTGGAACTGTTACCGGAAAATCCGAGGGCTCCCTTGGACGAAACAAAGACACCAGCTAGAAACAGCAGCCAGTAGGCTTGGTCTTTATTAAGAGAAGACTGTCGCGACAGGACTCCCACCGCCCACAAAGTGAAGCAAAATGGAAGCCCCGAACAAAAGCAGACCCTAACTTTTATTAGTTGCTAATCCCCTTAGCTACACCCCCAGAATTTCATCATATTTACATCATGATTATATTATAAGCAGGAGGAGTTAGGGGAGGGACCGGCAGGTAACTTGAATATTCCAACACCTGGTCAGTGCCCCTTTCTCGCCCTCCTATGAGTCATCGTGGGAGACAAAAGCAAAAGGCGCAGTTTCCTGCCCCCTGGGGGAATCCGGCCACAGTCCCTTTTGTCTTGGTTGAGGCAGAATACACTATCATATGCAGTCTATTGTGTCCTTGGCCGATGGCTGTCTGAGCCCATCAAGCAGGTTATCAGAGTAAACAAGTTATTTTGGGAGGAGGCGGTGAGTACGTGCTCGCTCGGTTGAGGGATTATGGCTGGCTGGTGCCAAGTCACCCCCCTTTGATAGTCCTTTCTCCATGGAGCAAAACAAAAGTGGTCCGATGAAATTCGGAGCAACGGCTGATTTTTAGTGAATTTCAGTAGAAAAGGGCTTTGAAGTTTGGAGTATTCCGAAGCCTCGGAAACAATGTAGCAACATTTGATTAGATCAGTCACGGTCGATTTAATTCGGAAACATTGTATCAGCGAGCTGTCAAAGTGGGAAAGCAGTGGATGCCGGCTGCAGTACCTGCGTAGCCGCCGCTAGGGGCGCTGTTCGGTAACGCTGATTGGCCAAGACGGCAGCCGGGTGACCCAAAGTTCAGGCGCCCGATCTACTCATAATAAAAATACTCGAAAGCGGGAAGCCCGGTCTCTTGGGCAAGTTTTATGATAGCGCTTCCTTATTTACGGAAGGCTTTTCCACATAGGAGACGGCCCTCTAAAGGGACGTCTCTTGGGTAGGGGAAGGTGTGTGCGTGTATGTGTGTAGTGTTTGTGCAACACGTGTGAGTGTGAAAGCAAAGGGGGGGGGTCTCCGGCAACAGAACTCAGGGAAAAACTTTATTTACAAAAGAAAAACCCTGGCGATAAAGCACACATGCTTTTATCTCCGGCATAAAGAAAACTTTACTCTAAACTTAACTCATATCAGCAAACACGGGGGGAGAGAGAGAGAACACACTGGTGAACTGACTATTTATACAAACTAACTCATATTCCTGGATGCTTAATGACTTCCAGCTGCTCAGTGATTAGAGAGACTTGTTACCTCTTAACCCTTTAGTACCAACAGGGGCACTATTCAGACCTGCATTCATGGCTTATGAGACGTAGCCGTGTGACAACTGCACATCATGCTGATGTGTTGAAGGGCTGATGTTGCACTTCCAGGTAGAAGAGCTCGTTGGCATTATTCTAGGCTCTGTGTCAATTGACTTTGTGACATGATGGGGGGGGGGGGAGGTCTTATTTTTAGAGTATTTACCTGCAACCTATTATGTGGGAATCTCAAGGTACTTTACAACTAGGTCTGAAAATAGGCAAACATTGAAATGCAGCAGAATAAACAGGCCTACAGTAAAAAAATATCCTTCAAGTCCCATATTGGCTGGCAGCAGCATCCCCCCAAATCCATGATGGATAAACACTTTCCCCACATGGAGCAGAATTGCACCCATGTTGGCAAAGGCCTCCTTTCTAGCAGGGGGAGCAGAGGCTGCCCCCACCCACTGCTCTCTTCTCCCAGGCATCTGAAGAGACAAACGGCTCCCCTTCTCTACCTGTGTGCCACAAACCTGAATTGCAAGACAGTTTCCACTTTGGGGCAACAGGGAACAAACATGCAGAGGACGAGTTCTGAGGCTCCCCCAACAAAGACATTTCCCTGGGCCCACCTGCCAGCCTGCTGCTGGCTGGCTGCCCACCCACAGGAAAACGGCACAATTCTCCCCACCAACAGGACATAACAAGAAGATGGGCACTATAACATAGGACTTCCAAACTTGTGAGTTCTGATGAGCCGCTGCTGCTTCCCCAGTTTAAAGGATGGCGGCTCAGGTGAGCCGTTAAGCTAGAAGGAGGAAAAGGACCGACCCCGGGATGGGCTGTCTGCCTTCCTGTTGCCTTCCACCTCACGACATTCTTCCCCAGCCTGGTGCACTCCAGGTGTTCTGGGGCTCCATCTCTCGCCAGGCCCAGGCGGTATCGCCAGGGGTCAGGGATGGGGGCAGTTGTCTAAACCAGCTGGAGAGACTCAAGGAGGGCATTACAGCCTCAAAGCCCTTTCCCTACCTCTCAATCTGGACTTACCTGGCCTTGCCCCTGGCCTCCTTTAGCCAGATCAGCTGTGCTCGGAGCTGGGACAGACCCCTCTGGAGACTTAGAGGTAGAGGAAACAGCCTGGGTCCCCGCAAAGGTGATCACACTTTTCCTACTCCCAGACTGCAGGCTAGAGAACGTCGCTGCAACGTCCAGAGATGGGAGGGAAGCACTTTGGCCAGTGCCATGGGGCATTTCTTCGGAAAGCTGCTCAGGGACCTGCAATGGAGCACTGCCCAAGGAGGAGGAAATGTGGGAGGCCTGCTGGGAAGGCTGCTGGGACCCCGACGCTTCCTGGCTAAGGGAAGCAGCTCTTCCAGTGGTATCTCTGGGAACAGAGGGCATCGAAGTGAGCTGGCAATGAGAAGGCTCAGCCAGGTGGCAGCCGGAGGTCTCTGGGGTCGCACCCAGGGATGCGTTGGGCAAACTTTTCTTCTCCATTCTGTGGACACGAAGGCAAGTCTTCTGACCACTGTACCAGCTGGTTTCAAAGGCTATTTTTTATGAAAGCTTGAAAAACCAAGAAAACACAATATACAGAAATCAGTGTCAGATATCAAGCATTTTGAAAACATAAAAATGAAAAGAAACAGAAGACGAAAAGCTTTCTTCTTTGTTGCAAAGTAATTCCCAAGAATAAGCCCAGAGTAGGTAGGCCTTTTGACTCCTGGGGAAATCACCGGCAACTTCATGCCAAATGCAGCAGAGGGAAGGGGCACAGGAGCTGCTATGAAACAGACGATCCTCAAATCACAGCTGTTTGATACAGGGATGGAATCAATCCTTTTGCTTCAGTAAAAACCTCAAGGGCCGTAGGTTGTGCTTAAATGAAGTGGATGGTGTTACAAAGGATCTCAAAATGAAACACTGTTTTTCAATTTGAAAACTGTTGAATGATCTTTACCTATCCTGGGAACAGTACATGAAGAACTACATGAAGATGATGTACAGATGGTATACAACACCAGTGCAGTTAGGGAAAATGTACAAAACTAGTTCAAATATATGTTGGAAGTGTAAGGAAAAGGAGGGAACATTTTATCATATGTGGTGGGAGTGTAAGGTAATTAAAACATTTGGGGAAATGATATACAATGAATTGATGAAAATGTCCCATTTAACATTTATTTAAAAACCCGAGGCATTTTTGTTGGGGATTGTAGGGAAAGATCTGCCAAAAAAGTTGAAAAACATCTTCATGTATGCGACAACGGTCGCGAGAGTTCTGGTTGCGCAAGGATGGAAGACTGAAGAAACCCCAACTAAAGAATCATGGCGAGAAAAGTTGATGGACTATGCAGAAGTGGCAAAATTGACATATAAGCTACGGGACAAGGATAACTGTGACTTTAAGGATGAATGGGAACCTTTCACAAAGTCTCTGAAGACGCAACAAAGCAAATTGGACTCCTTGGCAGGTTTTGAATAAACATCCACATTTTTTTTTTTTTTTACTGATAATAATCAGCTAAACAGTTTGAGGATCTATACAACTTTGTAACATGCAGAAAATAGCAATATTAGAGAAACCAAAGACTGCAACTGAGGGAATTCAGGAGGTGGGGTGGTGTCAGGGAACTGCAGGCAGCGAGGGAGGAAAGAATGGGAGGAGATAGAGAACGATCTCCACTGATTAGCACTGGCTCGTCCTCTGAGGACAGAGAAGAGGATAGTGAGTCGGAGCAGGAGGGGGTGCTTCCGAGAGAGGGGGGTCCACGTCACAGGGAAAAACGGAAGGGGCTGGGCCGTTGGCTGTGCTGGTCTCGAGGGAGAGGGGGAAAACAAACCAGTCGAAGCATCGCGTCATGAGAGACGGATCGCTTTGTTTATTCTGCATGTAATGTTGTCAGAAGGAAACAAAGAATGGAATTTATGGCTGGCTGCCTGGAGTGCTTTCACTGCTGAGAGCAGCAACGCGCTGCAGCTGGCAAGCTGACAGGTTGCTTCGACACACCCAGTTAATGAGCACTCGAGAGGAGAGGCTCGAAAAGAAGAAAAGGAGGATGGAACGTCGCCTTGAACAGCTGGAAAAACAGAGACCTGATTTATTGGCTACGTCAGAGGAATTAAGAATTCGTTTGCAAGAAGCCAGAGCCAGATCTGCCGGAGCTTCTGGAGGGCCCCTGAACCGGTTTTTGCCACTGGTAAGCAAATTCAATGGAGACCCCAGACTGTATATGGGCTTCAAACTGGACATGCAGTATGCTCTTGAACTGCAAGGAGCTGCTTTTGCTGGGGATGCTGAAAAGGTGGGGTACCTTATAGGCCATTTGACTGGGGCAGCGCGAGATTGGGTACGCCCACTGCTTGCTAGCCATAATGCTGCGCTCAGCGATCTCAAACAATTCTGGGAAGCGATGGACGTTATGTTTTCATTTGAATCGGAGGAGGATGTGACCCAGCAGCATCTATTGGATCTCCGGCAGGGGAACTCAACTGTGAGGGCGTACTGGTCCCAATTTGTGATGCTGGTGCACAAGCTTGATTGGAGCTTAAACTCAAAGCCCGTGCAAGCTTTATTTAAGGCCAGACTTAATTCTCAGGTGCCAGGGGCCCCCGTCACAAGGACTTGCATTCCCTCGTTAAAGCTGCTCTGGCGGTGGGCAGCAGGCAAGAGCTGAGGCAGCTTGAGAAGGCTGAGAGCAAAGGCCGGCGTTTCCATGGTGATCGCATTCCTGAGATACCAAGTGAGGGAGAGCAAGGTCAATCTTGCTCGAAGCCGATGAAAATTGACTCTGCCCACGCGCGGGAAGATTCAAAGGCTCAACAGCCAATTCACAAGGCGGCAAAAGACTGGCAGGCTGCCAAGAAATGTTTTATCTGTCAGAAACCAGGGCACTTTGCCAGAGTGTGTCCTGAACGTCACAACTTGCAGGGAATGGTGGGGGCTTCCTCCCAGATGGGAGAGGGGGGAGTCCAAATGCAGGGAAACGCCAGTGCCTGGCTGGGAATGGAGCGGGGCAGCAGCCAGGCAGCAATGGAACCAAACCAGAGCCCCGACCAGGACTGTGAGGAGAATCAGAACTTACAGGGTTAAACAGTTCTGTGTGACGTCTCACATTCTGAGGCGTGGTTTGGTTCACATACGGGAATCTTTCTTTGTGTGTGAGTTTCCTTTCGTTTTTGGCTGAGAGACGAAAGAATGTCCGCTCTCTTGCTGGGCTGATTTATGATGTTTTTCTTCACATTAAAGGCTGTTAGAGATTAGCATGAAGCCTGCGTTCAGTCTGATTTATTATCCACACACACGGCAACGCTTTCTACCGCTGCGTAAGAACTCTGCTGAGAGCTGCAAAGAGCTCAAGTTTTCTATCGGCACAAGCGTCCATCGGCACAGGGGAAGCGTGCCAGGCGCCATCTTATCTCACAAGGACACCCCCAACCAGGCATAATTGTGAGGGTGTTGTTGGACCTCCCCAATGGACATGCTATGGAGGTCCATGCCCTGTTGGACTCAGGAGCGAGTGCCAGTTTCTTCAGCAGGGACTTTGCTGCACAGCACCAATTGCATTTACTACCTTTGGACTTTCCGCTACAAGTGACCACCATTGATGGGCAGGAACTTTTGGGAGGGGAAGTGACCCATCAGACCCCCCCATGAGAATGAGAATGAGGTTTTCGACGCATTCTGAAACTATTGCTTTCCATGTGGCCATGCTGGCGGGCCTGCCCATCATTCTGGGCATGAGCTGGTTGGCCTTGCACGATCCAGTGGTCTCCTGGCATCAGCGTAACCTGACGTTTGGATCGGCGCATTGCTTGGAGAACTGCTTGGGAGTAAAGGAGCTGCGAGTTGGTAGTGCCAGAGTGGCGGCTACGTGTGCGGGAGAGAAAGGCGGCATTCCTCCAGAATATATGGACTTGGTAGCAGTGGCGTAGCGTGGGGGGTGCAGGGGGGGCCGGCCGCACCGGGCGCAACATCTGGGGGTTAGGGTTAGGGGGCGCAAATCCACAGGTTAGGGGGCGCAAATCCACGGGTTAGGGGGCGCAAATTATTTGCTTGCCCCGGGTGCTGACAACCCACGCTACGCCACTGCTTGGTAGAGGTTTTCAGTGAAAGAGAGGCAGACACGCTGCCGCCGCACAGGCCTTACGATTGTCAGATCAACTTGGTCCCGGGGGCCAAGTTACCGGCAGGAAAACTGTACTCTCTGTCCGATCAGGAGATGGAGGACTTAAGAGCCTTTATCGACAAGAACTTAAGGAAAGGTTTCATCAGGGAGTCCAGGGCAGTGGGCGGAAGCCCCGTGTTCTTTGTGGACAAGAAGGCCACGCGAGAGAGGAGGCTGGTCGTGGATTTCCGGCGAATCAACGCCAAGACGGTCCCCATGGCCTTCCCCATGCCAAGAATCGATGACGTATTGGTGAGGGTGCGAAAGGGGCTAAACTGGATCTGAGAGGAGCCTACAATCTCATCAGGGTGCGAGAGGGGGACGAGTGGAAGACTACCACGTTCACACCACTAGGAGCATTCAAATATCTCGTTATGCCCTTCGGTTTACAGTGTGGTAGCCCGTGCTTCCAAGCCTTCATGCACCACGTGTTGGGACCTTTGCTCTATAAAAACTGCGCTGCATTCTTGGATGACATACTTATTTACTCTCCAGACGAAGAACAGCACGTCAAGGACGTGCGGGAAGTTCTAACTAGGCTCAAGGAGCATCGCCTATGGGTGAAACTGGAGAAGTGTCAGTTCACACGAGAGAGGTCGAGTTCCTTTTTTTTATAAGATATTTATTAAAGTTTCAAAAATAAAAAAGAAGTCACAATAGTAATAATAAGAAAAAAACAGAATAAAAAAAGAAAGAAGAAAATACAAAATACAAAAAGTAAAAACAATTAAAAACAAATCAATCTTTCCATATCTTGTCTTTCATTCACTTGTTTCCCTGACCTCCTTACACCTCCCCTTTTTTGTATTCCAGTTCAGTAAGTTAATTAAGCAAATCCTTTCCCTCTTTGTTTTTATCTTAGACCTTTGTCTTAATATGTAATAACTGTATATTCTCATCTGTTAGCAGTCCATTTTTACATACTCCTTGTAGCATTACTAGTAAAAACCCCTTAGCTTCATTCCAACATCATTCTAACATTCATTAATTTTACAGTATTTCTGTAGATAGTCTTTAAATTTCTTCCAATCTTCCTCCACCAACTCTTCTCCCTGGTCTCGGATTCTGCCAGTCATTTCCGCCAGTTCCATATAGTCCATCACCTTCATCTGCCATTCTTCCAGGGTGGGTAGATCTTGTGTCTTCCAGTACTTTGCAATAAGAATTCTTGCTGCTGTTGTGGCATACATAAAGAAAGTTCTATCCTTCCTTGGCACCAATTGGCCGACTATGCCCAGGAGAAAGGCCTCTGGTTTCTTCAGGAAGGTATATTTAAATACCTTTTTCATTTCATTATAGATCATCTCCCAGAAAGCCTTAATCCTTGGGCACGTCCACCAAAGTTGAAAGAATGTATCCTCAGTTTCTTTGCATTTCCAACATTTATTATCAGGCAAATGATAAATTTTTGCAAGCTTGACTGGGGTCATGTACCACCTGTATATCATTTTCATAATATTCTCTCTTAAGGCATTACATGCCGTAAACTTCATACCTGTGGTCCATAACTGTTCCCAGTCAGCCATCATAATGTTATGTCCAACATCTTGTGCCCATTTAATCATAACAGATTTCACTGTTTCATCTTGAGTATTCCATTTCAACAGCAAGTTATACATTCTTGACAAATTCTTAACTTTAGGATCTAACAGTTCTGTTTCCAGTTTTGATTTTTCCACCTGGAAACCAATTTTCTTGTCCGAATTGTATGCCTCCATTATTTGATAATAATGAAGCCAATCTCGCACTTTATTTTTTAGTTTTTCAAAGCTCTGCAATTTCAATTTATCTCCCTCTTGTTCCAGGATTTCCCAATATTTCGGCCATTTGGCCTCCATATTGAGCTTTTTCTGAGCCTTCGCTTCCATCGGTGACAGCCACCTTGGAGTTTTATTTTCAAGTAGATCCTTATATCTTGTCCAGACATTAAACAATGCTTTCTTGACAATATGGTTTTTAAATGCTTTATGTGCTTTGACCTTATCATACCACAAATATGCATGCCATCCAAATACATTGTTAAAACCTTCTAAGTCCAAAATGTCTGTGTTTTCAAGAAGCAGCCATTCTCTCAGCCAACAAAATGCGGCTGATTCATAGTAAAGTTTAAAGTCTGGCAGGGCAAATCCACCTCTTTCTTCTGCATCCGTTAGTATTTTGAATTTTATTCTGGGCTTCTTGCCCTGCCAGACAAATCTGGAAATATCTCTCTGCCACTTCTTGAAACAGTCCATTTTGTCCAAAATTTGCAGTGTTTGAAACAAAAACAGTATTTTTGGCAATACATTCATCTTTATCGCAGCGATACGGCCTAGCAGTGAAAGCTTCAAATTTGACCATATTTCTAAGTCTTTTTTCACTTCAGTCCAACATTTTTCATAGTTATCCTTAAATAAATTCACATTTTTAGCAGTCATGTTAACCCCCAAATATTTCACTTTCTTAACCAGTGTTAATCCTGTCTCCTTCTGAAACCTCTCTCTCTCAATCGCTGTTAAATTTTTCTCTAAAACCTTAGTTTTCAACTTATTCAACTTAAATCCTGCAACCTGACCAAATTCTTGAATCAGTTCTACTACTCTTTTAGTACTAGATTCTGGCTCCTGTAATGTCAATACTAAATCATCTGCAAATGCTTTCAATTTATACTGTTTAGCTCCGACTTGTATACCCTTAACCAATTGGTCCCTTCTAATCATATTTAAAAGAACCTCCAGGACCGATATAAAAAGCAATGGGGAAATTGGGCAACCTTGTCGTGTCCCTTTCTCTATCTTAAATTCCTCCGTCACCACATTGTTAACAATTAGTTTGGCCTTTTGTTCAGAATAGATTGCACTTATACCATTTTCAAAACCTTGACCAACCCCCATCCCCTGTAGGTTCTTCTTCATAAAGCTCCAGGAAATGTTGTCAAAAGCTTTCTCCGCGTCCACAAATATCAAAACTGCCTTGGTATTAATGTTCACTTGTAATTTCTCCAAACTGTTAATTATGTTTCTCGTATTATCAGACAAGTGTCTGCCCGGGAGAAAGCCTGCTTGATCTTTATGTATCTCTTCCACTAATACTTTTTTTAATCTTTTAGCCAAAATATCTGCAAAAATTTTATAGTCCACATTAAGCAGAGCTATGGGGCGGTAATTCTTAAGCTGTGTCTTCTCAGACTCAATTTTCGGTATAAGTGTGATGTACGCCTCCTTCCACGACTCTGGTGCTTTTTTCCCTTCCAAAATTTCATTACAAACTTCCTTTAGTGGTTGTATTATCCAACTTTTCAGAGATCTATAGTATCTTGAAGTTAAGCCATCCAGTCCTGTAGATTTACCCAATTGCATATTCTGGATGGCACCTTCTACCTCCTGTTCAGTTATTTTGTAATTCAACATTAGCTTGTTTTCTTGAGAGATTTTTTGTAGTCCATTTATTTTCAAAAATCGATCTATATCGATTTCTTTCTGTGGCCCTTGTGTATATAATTGTTTAAAGTACCTCTGGAAACAATTTCTAATCTCCACTGGGTTCTGTATATTCTTTCCTTCTACTTCCAAATTTGTAACAGTATTAAGTTTTTGTCTTTTTTTCATTTGCCAGGCCAGCAATTTCCCACATTTATTGGCCGACTCAAATGTCTTTTGTCTCATCTGTTTAATTTTCCATTCTATTTCCTGATTCATCATTTTCATGTATTGTACTTGATGTAACTTTATTTCTCTCAAAATCTCTTGCGATTTTGGTTTTACTCTCAATTTCTTCTCACCTTCCTTTATTTTCTCCAGAATTTTGTCTTTCTTCTCATTTTGGGTTCTCTTCTTTATTGCATTCTGTTGTATCAGGAACCCTCTCATAACCGCTTTACTTGCATCCCAGATTACTCTTTTTTCAACGGTAGTATTCATATTAATCTCGAAATAATCTCTCAAGGTTTTTGGGGCCTTCTTAATCACTTCTTCATCCCTAAACAAGGTGTCATTCATCCTCCAACTGAAAGAGCCAATTGGTGTTAGTTTCATCTCCATCTTCACAGCATTATGGTCGGAGCAGGTTTTAGGGCAAATTTCCACTTTTCTTGTCTTTGGAGCCAGTCCTCTAGTTACCCAAATTTGGTCAATTCTTGTCCATGTCATTTTGGCTTCAGAAAAGAAAGTTCCCTCTCTACCCAAGGGGTTCTTTGTTCTTCAGATATCAACTAAATCCAAATTGTCAGTCATCTCAAAGAAAGTTTTCGGTAGCCTACCATCCTTAGTAACTACCTGTCTCTGTGCCTTGTCCATATTTGTAGATACCACTCCATTCATATCCCCCATCATGATCACATTGTAATCCAAATAGTCCATCAGAGTCTCATGCAACTTTTTTAAAAAATCTGATTACCCCTCATTTGGTGCATAAACTCCTACTATCAAGAATTTTTCTCCTTATAATTGAATTTCGATTGCCACGAATCTTCCTTGGTCATCTTTAAATATAAATTTCGGTGATAGGCTTTCCTTTGCGTAAATCACTACTCCCCTTTTTTTGACTTTATCCAATGAAATAAACTCTTGACCCAGTCTTTTGTTAATCAATACTTTTCTGTGTAGCCTTACCACATGTGTTTCCTGTAAACAAATCAAGTCCAATTGTTCCTTTTTTAGTAAATGAAAGACACTTTTCCTTTTTTGAGGGGAGTTCAAACCGTTAGTATTCCAGCTTAATAGTTGCAAAGCCATGATGTAATTACTCTGCTTTTCCTCCAACTGCACCAAGTGTTTGTTCTTGTTCTGTCAGTGGTGTTATTGTCACTTTCTCCGAGCAGTCCAATCCAAAGGGTAATGTAGCTATATTTAGTATTCCTCTTTTTAATAGTCCTTTGTCCAATGCTTTTTGTTTTGGTCTTCTGTCTGTCGGTTCTCTGTCCAATGCACTTAGCTCTTCTCCAGATTCTTTCTGCAAGTCTTCTCCGTGATCTTTCAAAAATCTTTCTTTGTCGTCCACTGATCTTATTTTTATCTTTCTTCCTTTAAGGCTAAAAGATAGACCTTGGGGGAATTCCCACCTAAAAATGATAACAGGGCAACCAAGTCTCCGTAGTTGGACCTAAGATCCAAAAGGTATTTCGGAATATCTTTAAAAATCTCCATTCTTGACTGATGTATTTCCAAGGTCTTCTGAAAGTGCAGGCTCAAAATTTTGTCTCTCTCCTCTTTTGTTCGGAGGGTAATCAAGCAGTCTCTCACTCTGCTCTTCTTCCCCCCTCTTCCAAGCCTAAAAGCACTCACTATCTTAAATTCTTCCTTCTCCAAATCTAAATCCCAAAAGTCTGCAAATTCCTGAGTAAGAAAGTCAGTCAGACTGTCCTTCTCTAGTTCAGGCACAGCCCTGATCCTCAAGTTCGTTTGTTTCTCCTTCAATTCAATCATAGAAAGCGTCAACCTGTGTTACTCAAGTTGCCTGTGTATGGCTGGTATCTTCTCCTCTACAGCAACTGCTTTTTCCTTGGCTTCTTCAGCGATCTGTCGGGTCGAAGTAGATTCCTGTAACAATTTCTCTATAGTTTCTGTATTAGTGTTCACCTTTTGTCCCAGATTGTTAATGCTTATGGTGTTTTGATCAATTTTAATTGATGCTTCAGCCACTTGTTTACTTAATTTTTCCAGCGATTCATTTATTTTGCCTAATGCAAGTGCTAAAACATCTTCAGATGCCATGCCTTTTGACTTAGATTGTATAGTTGCAGCTGCTGATGGTGCAGAGGGGCAAGATGTTGATGCTCTTCGCTGCAGCCAGGATTTCCCAGACCTCATTGTTTTGTCTTGGAACAGATCTACTTTTTCTTTTCCATCTGCCATAACACTTTAACTGGAACCCAAGGTCAATCCCACGGCTATACTTTGTTTTGAAGTGGAAAATTCCCCTGGCCCAATTGTTGTAACAATTTCAAAGATATCCTCTAGGGGGACACTGTAACAGTCAAAACTTGTTGCTTTAAAGAATAACTCTTTTTAAGCCCCCATTTCACCAAATAAGCAACAATTTCAATTACTTCTCAGTCACTTTAAGATCAGGAGGAGACAGCAAGGAACAATGTATCTCCATTGCAAAGCTAGCTGTCAGAAAGTACTCTGTTCACAAACAGCGCATTTCGCAATACGGCAGTCTTATTGTCCATTGGCAGCCCGTTCCCAGGTTTTAAGCAGTGGATTCTTACTTCCTTCCCTGAGAGAGGTCGAGTTCCTGGGCTATAGGCTGTCGGACAAGGGTCTGGCAATGGACCCGGAGAAGGTCAAGGCGGTGGTGGAGTGGAAAAGCCCGAAAACAAGGAAGGATGTTCAGCGGTTCCTGGGCTTCAGTAACTTCTACCGGAAGTTCATCAAGAACTTCGCGCAGCTGGTGACCCCCATAACGGATTGCCTCAGTGGCAAGAAGAAGTTTGAGTGGACGGAGGCGGCACAGAGGGTCTTTGAGAGTCTAAAGGGGGTCTTCGCCTCCGAGGAACAACTGCTGCATGTCAACCTGGAACTACCACTGCGGGTGGAGACAGATGCGTCGGATCGAGCGATTGGAGCAGTCCTCACGCAGCAAGATGGGGAGGGGGAGTGGCGTCCGTGTGCCTTTTTCTCCCGGAAGCTCAATAAATCGGAAGTAAATTATAGTATCTATGATAAGGAATTGCTTGCTATTGTGTCTGCGTTCAAACAATGGCACCATTCTTTGATTGGAGCAAAGCATCAGATACAGGTGTGCACGGATCACAAGAATTTGGAGTACTGGCGGACAGCGAGAGTGATGTGCCAGAGGCAAATACGCTGGGCACAGTTCTTTGCCAACTTTAACTTCAGGATTCAGTACGTACCGGGTGAGCAGAACTTGAGGGCAGACGCTTTATCCCGTAAACCAGAGTATTTGGCAGAAAGAAGGACCGCCGGTAGCCTGGTTCATGTTCCCCGAGCAGAGGTGGGCTTGTGAGCAGAGGTGGGCTTGGTGAAGGACGACGAACTGCTACGATTGATGCAAGACGATGCTTTTACAAAAGGAAAGTTGGATGAACTTGGGCAAGGGAGAGGGGCTGAGGGAGGTTTCGAGGAAAAAGGGGGGCTACTGTTTTATCAGGGGGCTTTGTATGTACCAGGGGAACCTCTCCGGGCCCGAATCCTCCAACAACTTCACGACAGCTCGACGGCAGGACACTTTGGGCAACATAAAACCATGTTGTTGGTCACCGGGGAATTTTGGTGGCCCAAAGGTGCGGGAAGATGTGAAGGAATATGTGCGAGGGTGTGAGACCTGTCAGAGAGCCAAAGGGGAGAGGGCAACTCCGGCAGGGTTATTAGAGCCTCTGCCAACACCAGGGAGGCCATGGGAGGTGGTATCAGTAGACTTCATCACTGACCTGCCCTGGTCCAGGGGGGAAACGGCGGTGTTGGTGGATCTACTCACCAAAATGTGCCATTTTGTGGCGTGTTCTCATGCGGTAACTGCGGAGGAGACAGCCAAATTGTTTGTGGAGCACGTGTTTAAGTTGCATGGGGTCCCTTCAAGGGTCATTTCGGACAGGGGAACACAATTTACCTCAAGGTTCTGGCGCAAACTCATGGGTTTGCTGCAAGTCGAGGTGAGTTTCACCACTGCCAGACATCCTGAAAGCAATGGGCAGGCGGAAAGGGTCAATGCAGTACTACAGCAGTACCGGCGTTGTTATGTGGGGGAGAGGCAGAACGATTGGGTGGACAAATTAGCGCTGACAGAGTTTGCATACAAAAACTCCGAGAACATGTCCACAGGGATAACTCCGTTTTTTGCTAATCACGGGTGCCATCCCAGGGCGAGGCTCCTTCTCAGAAAAGGGAGGTGAGGGGGGCCTTTGAGGAGGGGGTGGATATCAGGAAACTGCAGGCAGCGAGGGAGGAAAGAATGGGAGGATACAGAGAACGATCTCCACTGATTAGCACTGGCTCGTCCTCTGAGGACAGAGAAGAGGATAGTGAGTCTGAGCAGGAGGGGATGCTTCCGAGAGAGGGGGATCCACGTCACAGGCAAAAACGGAAGGGGCTGGGCCGTTGGCTGTGCTGGTCTAGAGGGAGAGGGGGAAAACAAACCAGTCGAAGCAATGCGTCATGAGAGACGGATCGCTTTGTTTATTCTGCATGTAATCTTGTCAGAAGGAAATAAAGAATGGACTTTATGGCTGGCTGCCTGGAGTGCTTTCACTGCTGAGAGCAGCAACGCGCTGCAGCTGGCAAGCTGACAGGTGGGTTTCTGGGGGGGGAAGGGGAGAGGGAGGAAAAATGGGGGGGATAAGGATATGTTTTTGGATAATATGTCTTGTTATAACTTTGAATAAATTAAAAAAAAATATCCTGGGAACAGTACACCACAGTGGTGGGCAGTTCCACAGACACTCCTCCTCTGCTCAAAATGCATACAGACCCATCTTTGCGCGGGGAAGATCTAGACAAAAGGAGTCTGTTTTCAAAGTACCCGCCGAGGGGTTTAGACGGCTCCATCCTCTTGCCTCCCCCCCCCCCCGATCACCGTTTCACTCTGGAAGGCGTCTCAGACCTGGGTGGAGCAGCCACAAATGACAGGCAAAGAGACAAGGTCCTGCCCAGATTCAGGCTTCCTCATGATCGTGTGGAATCTGTACATGTTTCTGTTGACGCTTCCACTAGTGATTTATCTGTACAGGATCGGACTTCATTTCAGCCTACCACATCCTTCCTCTTCCCCCGACAGCATATTAGAGTTCATATGGATTTCAAAGCATGCTTTCAGAACTTGTATGCTTAGCTTTAAACTCCACAAAATTAGCCTATGGCTAGGATGCTATTTATCAAAGTCTGTGTCCATTAAAATATGGTCAGATACAAGGTGCAGGCGACCTTGGAACGGACAGCTCACGGAAGAACCCCGACCAAACCTAAGAGGAGGTGTGTAGTGGTGATAGGGGATTCCCTACTGAGGGGAACAGAAGCAGTGATCTGTGGGCCTGACAAGATGTCTCGGGAGGTGTGCTGTCTCCCCGGGGCTAAGATCCAAGATGTAACTGAACGACTGCAAGGAATCATAAAACCCACTGACAAATACCCCTTCCTCTTGGTTCATGTGGGAACCAATGACACTGCAAGCAATAGCCTCCAGAAGATCAAAAGAGACTACGAGGCTCTCGGCAGGAAATTGAAGCAACTAAATGCACAAATTGTCATCTCATCTGTCCTCCCAGTTGAACGACGTGGCCCAGGGAGAGAGGGAAAAATAGTGGAAGTGAACAGCTGGCTTCGCAAATGGTGTAAACAGGAACGGTTTGGATTCTTAGATCACGGACTGCAGTTTCTTGAAGATGGACTTCTGGCAAGCGAAGGGCTGCACCTCACAATGGTTGGGAGAAATGTTTTTGCCAAAAATCTCAGAAACCTCATCAGGAGGGCTTTAAACTGACTAATGTGGGGGAGGGAGACAGTGCTCCTGAAGGTAGGAGTCTATCAATTGATGAAGATGATCATCCAAATGTCATAGACCAAATGGAGCAAACAGCACACAGACCTAGTGGTGGAAGGAAAAAATCCTTAAATAAGAGACATGGGGGAATGATTAATGGACTTCAATGTCTGTACACTAATGCGCAAAGCATGGGAAATAAACAAGATGAGCTTGAGCTCTTGGTAAAGCAAACTAAATATGACATAATAGGCATCACTGAAACCTGGTGGGATAAGTCCCACGATTGGAATGTAATAATGGAGGGATACAATCTATTTCAGAGAAACAGACCAGACAAGAAAGGAGGAGGAGTGGCGTTATATGTCAGGGATGTGTATACCTGTGAAGAGATCCAAGATTTAGAACCTCAAAGCCAAAGTGAGAGCATTTGGGTCAAAATTAAGGGAGAGAAGAATAACAGTGACCTCATTGTGGGAGTTTACTATAGATCCCCAAGCCAAACGGAGAACATAGATGATGCCTTCCTGGAACAGATGGCCAAGCATGCAAAAGGAAGGGAGATAGTAGTAATGGGGGACTTCAATTACCCGGATATTTGTTGGATGTCAAACTCAGCCAAGAGCATAAGGTCAAAAAGATTCCTCACTGGCCTTGCAGACAACTTCATTGTCCAGAAAGTGGGAGAAGCAACAAGAGGAACAGCCATTTTAGATCTGGTCCTAACCAATGTTGATGACCTGGTTAGTGGGGTAGAAGTGGAAGGATCATTAGGCGCGAGTCATCATGCTCTTCTGAAGTTTACTATACAGCGGAAAGGAGCAGCCAAGCATACTAGGACTCAATTTCTTGACTTTAAGAAAGCCGACTTCATAAAACTTAGGGAAGTGCTGGGTGAGATCCCATGGACAGTAATGCTAAAAAGAAAGGGAGTTCATGATGGCTGGGAGTTTGTTAAGAGGGAGATAGTAAAAGCACAACTTCAGGCAATACCAATGATACGGAAACATGGAAGGTGCCTAAAGAAGACAGGGTGGCTATCTAAAGAACTTTTAACTGAGTTAAGATTAAAAAAGGATGTGTACAAAAAATGGAAAAGGGGGGAAACCACCAAAGAGGAATTCAAACAAATAGCCAGCACGTGTAGACACAAAGTCAGAAAAGCTAAAGCACAGAATGAACTCAGGCTTGCTAGAGAGGTTAAAAGCAACAAAAAAGGCTTTTATGGGTATGTCCGTAGCAAAAGGAAGAACAAAGAAACAGTGGGGTCACTCAGAGGAGAAGATGGTGAAATGCAAACAGGGGACACAGAAAGGGCTGAACTCCTCAATGCCTTCTTTGCCTCAGTCTTCTCCGATAAAGAAAACAATGCCCGACCTGAAGAATTTGGAGCAAATGATTCAGCAGAGGAAACACAGCCCTGAATAACTAAGGAGATAGTACAAGAATACTTGGCTAGTTTAGCTGTATTCAAGTCTCCAGGGCCAGACGAACTGCATCCAAGAGTATTAAAAGAACTGGCAGATGTGATCTCAGAACCACTGGCAGTCATCTTTGAGAATTCCTGGAGAACAGGCGAAGTCCCGGCAGACTGGAGGAGGGCAAATGTTGTCCCTATTTTCAAAAAGGGGAAAAGAGAGGACCCAAATAATTACTGCCCAGTCAGTCTGACATCAATACCAGGGAAGATTCTGGAGCAGATCATTAAGCAAACAGTCTGTGAGCACCTAGAAAGGAATGCTGTGATCACCAATAGTCAGCATGGATTTCTGAAAAATAAGTCATGTCAGACTAACCTGATCTCATTTTTTGACAGAATTACAAGCCTGGTAGATGAAGGGAACGCAATGGATGTAGCCTACCTTGATTTCAGCAAGGCATTTGACAAGGTGCCCCATGATATTCTTGTAAAGAAGCTGGTAAAATGCGGTCTTGACTATGCTACCACTCAGTGGATTTGTAACTGGCTGACTGACCGAACCCAAAGGGTGCTCATCAATGGTTCCTCTTCATCCTGGAGAAGAGTGACTAGTGGGGTGCCACAGGGTTCTGTCTTGGGCCCGGTCTTATTCAACATCTTTATCAACGACTTGGATGATGGACTCAAGGGCATCCTGATCAAATTTGCAGATGACACCAAACTGGGAGGGGTGGCTAACACCCCAGAGGACAGGATCACACTTCAAAACGACCTTGACAGATTAGAGAACTGGGCCAAAACAAACAAGATGAACTTTAACAGGGAGAAATGTAAAGTATTGCACTTGGGCAAAAAAAACGAGAGGCACAAATACAAGATGGGTGACACCTGGCTTGAGAGCAGTACATGTGAAAAGGATCTAGGAGTCTTGGTTGACCACAAACTTGACATGAGCCAACAGTGTGACGCGGCAGCTAAAAAAGCCAATGCAATTCTGGGCTGCATCAATAGGAGTATAGCATCTAGATCAAGGGAAGTAATAGTGCCACTGTATTCTGCTCTGGTCAGACCTCACCTGGAGTACTGTGTCCACTTCTGGGCACCACAGTTCAAGAAGGACACTGACAAACTGGAACGTGTCCAGAGGAGGGCAACCAAAATGGTCAAAGGCCTGGAAACGATGCCTTATGAGGAACGGCTAAGGGAGCTGGGCATGTTTAGCCTGGAGAAGAGGAGGTTAAGGGGTGATATGATAGCCATGTTCAAATATATAAAAGGATGTCACATAGAGGAGGGAGAAAGGTTGTTTTCTGCTGCTCCAGACAAGCGTACACGGAGCAATGGATCCAAACTACAAGAAAGAAGATTCCACCTAAACATTAGGAAGAACTTCCTGACAGTAAGAGCTGTTCGACAGTGGAATTTGCTTCCAAGCAGTGTGGTGGAGTCTCCTTCTTTGGAGTTCTTTAAGCAGAAGCTTGACAACCATATGTCAGGAGTGCTCTGATGGTGTTTCCTGCTTGGCAGGGGGTTGGACTCGATGGCCCTTGTGGTCTCTTCCAACTCTATGATTCTATGATTCTATGATTCTATGATTCTAAGTATGCTTCCCCCCTTGTTATACAATTATTATTTTTAAAATTGGATTCAACCATTTACTATTTAAGCAGCTTATATACCACTTGACTATAATCATCTCTGAAGTGGCACACGAGAAATACATTGCAGAAAAAGTTAACATGGATGACATCAGACTTCCGTTAAAAAGACCTGCTGGAATAAAAAAAGGATTCGGTAGGTGCTGGGTGCTCTGCCTGATGCTCTCAACTGACAAGATGTAGGTCTGGTTGAATCAAATGGGAACAGTGACCACAGTGCTATCAGACTCAACATACAGAGTATGGAAGTGGACAATTGCTAAGGAAATCCAGAACAGTCACATTTGACTTCAAAAGAGGAGACTTCCTCAAAATGAGGGATTGGGTAAAAAGGCAGTTGAAGGGGGAAAGTCAAGTTTGGTGAGCCCTTCTGTGCTCCAGAGGGCCTGGGTGGCCTCATTCCCCTCTTGTTCTGAGCACTGCAGAGGGAGGCAAACATGTCCTTCCTGGGGGCTGGTCCCTCCCCGCCCTGTTCCTGGAGGGCAGCAGGAGGAGGGGGCTGCTGCAGCTGCCTCCTTTGGGGGCATGGCTCACCTTGCCTGCTCCTGCCCTCCTCCAACACAGACAACCTTACCTGCCTCAGCCATCCATGGGGGCTTGAGAGTGTGTGAGCAGACATTGTCATGGGAGGAGGCAGGCCTTGCAGAGGAGGAATGCTGGGGGCAGGCATTCAAACTCAGCCCTGAAGCTCACTGGGTGACCCTGGGCCAGGCACTCACGTTCAGCCTAACCTACCTCAAAGGGTTCTTGTGAGGATAAAATGGGGGGGGGGGAGAACTCTGCACACCAACTTGACCTCCTTGCAGGAAATTGGGGCTGTAAATGTAATTGTGTTATTTGTACCCCACCCACCTCACTGGGTTTCCCCAGCCTCTCTGGGTGGCTTCCAACACATATTACAACAACAAACATTCAAAGCCTCCCTATAAAGGGCTGCCTTCCAGAGGTTTGATAGTTGCTCATCTCCTTGTCACCTGTAGGGAGGACGTTCCACAGAGAGGCTGCCACCACCGAGAAGGCCCTCCCTCTGCCTGGTTCCCTGCAACCTTGCTTCTCGCGGGGAGGGAACCACCAGAAGACCCTCGGAGGAGGACCTCCGGGCTGAAGGATGGGGGTGGAGATGCTCCTTCAGGTATACTGCGCTGAGCTTCCTGACCTAACATTTGCCTCGCTTAACATAATTAGTAAGTGAAGTTTTCCTCTTCCATTCAAGCAGTACAGGAAGTAAGAACGTGCAAAAAGGAGTACTACTTCTAGAATTCCCAACTCCTGACATAAAACAGCACAAAGGTTGCCTTTTCTTGACCATCAATCACCTGCGCAAAGTCCCTACACCACCCCCTATTGTGCTTCAATACAGCCCCATCGGTCAGCCTGGATACTGAGGTCCAGCGCTGAGGGCCTTCTGGTGGTTCCCTCATTACGAGAAGCGAAGTTACAGGGAACCAGGCAGAGGGCTTCTCGGTAGTGGCGCCCGCCCTGTAGAATGCCCTCCCACCAGATGCCAAAGAAATAAACAACTATATGACATTTAGAAGACACCTGAAGGCAGCCCTGTTTAGGGAAGCTTTTAATGACTGATGTTTTAATGACTGATGTTTAATGACTGATGACATACTCCAGGCTCTTTCTTACTCCAGCCTTGGCGTGCAGATCCCGGGTTCAGCCCCAGATCTCTGGAGCAGAAAGGCTCTTGGGCGTGAATATGAAAGGCAGCATCTGTCAGAATAGGGCATACTGAGCCAGTACAGATGAACGTGACTATTGGTTCGCTTCCTCTGCTATTTGCCTTTTCGGGCACCTCAGAGGTGGCAGAGAGAGGCAGGGGAGAGACTCTGGCCTCTACAGAAGACTGCACCCCTTTCCTCCATGTCCCCACCCCAACTCTTAGGACCAGAAGCAAGAGACAGCTTTGCTGAGCATGTGCCCCTTCCCAGGGAGATGAAACTCTGCACTACTGTTCCCTGAATTGCTCGCGAAGCAGCCATACTCCAGGCTCTTATTGTCACAGCCTTCAGGATCAGGCCAAGGCCCATCTAGTCCAGCTCTCAGCAGCCCAGCAGATGTCCAAGGGAAGCCCCAAGCAGACTCCAAATGCAGCCCCACTCTCCCCACTGGGGACGTCCGCAACTGGTATGCAGAGGTAGACTGCTTCTGCGGCTGGAGGTGCAACATGGTCTAACCCTCCATGAATTTGACGAATCGTCTCTTAAAGCCATCCCCGTCAGTGCCTCTGGAAGGAGGAAATTTCAGTGTCACTAGGCACTCTGTGTCTGGCCTGAATCTGCCAACATTCCGCTTTCTTAAAGAGATCCAGGTTCTGATATTATGAGGAGGAAACATCGCTCTGCCCCTTTCCCACATCATGCATACTTCTATGATGTCCCCACTTTCCCCCCTCTCGCAAAGCCCCAAAGCCTCCTCCTACATTGTAAGCCTTCCTTACAGGGGAATCATCAGAACCACCTGTGCTGCAGAGCTTCTGGCTGAAAGGCGACTCATGGAGATTTGCATTGACTGATGCAATGCACCCCTAATGATTCAGATTGTATCATTATAGCATCATTGTGTTGATTTGTTATTGATATATTAAAGGGGCCTGGGACTTGCCTGTCCATTCCCAACAGCAAGGGCCCCTCGCCAGTTGGCTTGCTTTCTCTGAGGCCGCCTCAGCTCCTGGCAGCCCACACCCCCTGGCCAGCCCCAGAGGCACCATTCTCTGGGGGAGAACAGCTGGGCAAGCCTTGGGGAGGCAGAGATGGCATCCGAGGAGGGAGGGAAGGAAAGAGGGACAGAGGCCAGTGTCTCCCGCTGCACCCCTGACCATCATTCAAGGCACCCCAGCTGCCACAGCACACTGCTTGAAAACCACTGCAGAACTGGGATGGGAAAGGTTTCTAGTCCAACTAACTGGTCTGGAGAAGAGGAAAGGCAGCTGTTATGTACTGAGTTGAATAGGATCCAAACTGCAGCAGTCTGATTGGTCCTAGAACAATAGGATCCAAATTACAGCAGTCTGATTGGTCCTAGAACAATAGGATTCAGAATGCAGCAGTCTGATTGGTCCAAGAACAATGCAGCAGTATGATTGGTTGGCAGGAACCACCCAATCATGCTCCAGATATAAGTGAATCCACAACCTGATTGGCTTACAGTAGAATTCCAGAATTAACCAATCATGTGCAGCCCATTGTGTAAATAATGTATATAAAGCAGATACTTTGAGGGGACATTTATTCATTCCTCCTCTCCACTATGAGCTGAATAAAGAGCATGAAATCACTTTGCGACTCTGAGTATATTTCACTGGCGACGAGGATGAGATCCCGCTGAGCTGACTGTTGGGAAACTGCCAGGGAGATAACGTCCATCTGAGCCCCCAAGCCGGAGTTCTGGACGTCCATCGGCCTCCCGTAGTCACGCAGATCCAACATTTAGGGGCACAAAGCCTTTGGAAATTCCTAGCCACATTCCTAGGCTGGTGCACCCTCTTTCAGCAGAAAGCACAGTCAAAAGCTTGCACCGCAGAAGAGCAGAAAAGCATATTTACAGACTTTATTTAGAACATGAACAGAACAAAAGAAAACACGTCCATTCTCAGTCAGCGTCTCTGACCATCTGAGAAAACGAAAGGAAACAGCAAGAACATAAACATCCTGTGACTAGGACATGCGCAGACTCTCTGACTCTCAAAGCCTGCTCCCTTTAAGGTGGAACGGAAATATCCTAACATCCTCCCCCTTTCCGTGTAACCTGTAGTACCTGTGGTTCAACCCAATTGCAACCTTTGTGTGTAAACCTTAAGTTGTTCTCTGTTAACAACCTTAGACAACAGATCAGCAGGAATTTCATTTCCTGCCATGTAGGACACCTGAATCAGTCCTTTCTGGATACACTCTCTTGCACGATGTAACTTAATCTGCAAGTACTTGGTTCTCTGCTTGCAACTCTCGGAGTTCAGCAAAGCCAAACAAGATCTATTGTCTTGATACACTTGTACAGGACATTTCACAGACACCCTGATGTCCTTAAACAGTTGCATCAACCATTCACAATCGATGAGTGAAAATGACAGAGCATTGAGTTCTGCCTCACAGGAACTTAGGCTCACTGTTGTTTGCTTCTTGCACAACCAGTCAAACAGGCAGTGGTTGTACATGTAGCATACTCCAGAAGTGCTTGTACCATCCGTGGTGTCACTTCCAAAACTTGCATCAGCAAAGATTTCAAGACCTCCAGTCTTCTGACTGGTGAACCTCAGCCTGTAGTGCATAGTCCCTTTCAAATAGCGGGTTATGCGCTTCAGAGCTTTCCAATCCTGAATCGTAGGATTGTTGGCATGTCTGCTAAGCAGATTACAGCTTACAGCTATGTCAGGTCTTGAACATCTGGCAATGAAATTCAGCTTGCCTAGAATGCATCTGTACAGCGTTGTGTCAGAAAACGCTTCAGCAGTACTGTCTACCTGGTAACCTGTCACCATCGGTGTGTCTGCTGGGTTTGCATCAACCAAATTCAACCTGGTTAATACATCAGCAATTTTCTGTGTTTGGTGTACCAGAAAATTACCTGCTTGGTCCTTCTCCACCTGCAGAGAAAGATAGTTGGATACCTCACCAAGATCCTTCATGTCAAAGTGCTCCTTCAGCTGAGCTAGGGTGCTTTGATAAAAAGCCTGATTCTTCCAAAACATCAGAAGATCATCAACAAAACATAAACAATACAGTTTGTTTTGCCCCTCCTCCTTGACAAACACACATGGATCAGCTTTGCCCTGTTGAAAACCTAGAGAAAGCAATGTCTCAGTGAGTTTTGTGTTCCAACACCTGGCACTCTGCTTGAGACCATATAAGGATTTCCGTAGTTTACAGACCATTCCCTTCTGTATTTGCATCCCATCAGGTGGAAGCATGAACAGCTCCTCCCCCAAAACCCCGTACAAAAAAGCTGTATTAATGTCATGGTGGGAAACATGCAGTTTCTCCTCCGCAGCGATCTTGAGCATCAGCCGAATGCTCTCATATTTGACTGTGGGTGAGTAGGTCTCGTGGTAATCCTGTCCTGGTACCTGTGAAAAACCTCTGGCAACCAATCTGGCTTTGTGTCTGACTACCTTGCCATTCTGGTCTGTCTTGGCCTTGAAGACCCATTTGCTGCCAACCAGTCTCATTCCTGGGACTACCGGTACCAGTTCCCAAGTTTGGTTCCTGTTCAAGGAATCAACTTCAGCCTTCATGGCATTTAGCCAAGGCTCAGCATCTTTAGAGGTTAACTCCTGAACCTCTTTGAAGCTTGAAGGTTCCCATACCTTCTTTGAGCTACTAAGAACAGCAGTTGCTGTCTTAGCAAACTCATCAGCATACCTCTTTGGAGGTCTGCCCTTGGTCGCCCTTTCAGATCTGCGTACTAGACGCAAGTCTTCTGGACTCATCTCCTCCTTCTTAGGAGAAAAATGACCAATGGTGAACAGTGGTTCTTCCAGTTCATTGTCAGACGCATCAGATGGTCTGACTGAGGCCTTTGCGCTTTTGTAGTCTGCTGTGTCATCACTGTCACTGACATCAGCAGCAGCGCCGCCCACTGAACTGGAATCCGAACTCTGATCATCATCATCATCCTCATCATCAGCAGCAGCAGCTTTCTCATCTTTAGCTGCTGGCTTGACATCACCTTCATCCTCCTCTGGGTAACTCTGGAAAATTCCCACATTTCCCCCCCACTTAGGATTGTACTCAACACTCCTTGTGAACTTAATGGACTTAGAGTTAGTCATCCATACCCTGTATGCACCTTTTTCGTACCCCATGAACAAACCATGTGCCCCACGCTTCCCAAGCTTGTTGGTTTGTTGTGTGCGTACCCACATGTCAGAACCAAATATTTTCATGTGTTTGGTGTTGGGTTTCTTGCCAAACATCTTCTCATAGGGAGTACAACCAATGGGTGATGACAATCTGCGATTATAGGAATAAACCAAATTCCCCAAAGCTTCCCCCCAAAACTTATCAGGGAGATTGGCATCATGCAACAAGGTTTTGATTCCTTGCAGCAATGTTTGATTTGCTCTCTCCGCAAGACCATTCATCCACGGCGATCTGGGCGTTGACATGTCATGCTGGATTCCCTTCTCAGTCAGGAAAGCTTCAAACTGCTGAGAAGTAAACTCCCCGCCCCGATCAGTAAACAAACAAGAAATACGTTTACTGTGCACATTCTCCAACCAAGCACAGAATTCCTTAAACTTCGGAAACGCTTGCGATTTCTGTTCGAGCAAATACACATGAATGTACCTGGAAAAGGAATCAATCAGAATCATGAAGTACCTTGCTCCTCCTAAAGAGGGCGCTAGTGGACCAACCAGGTCTGCATGCACCAGCTGGTAGGGTTTGGAAGCCTGCCTGCTAGACTCCTTGCCCTTTGGAGCAACCTTCACCTTGTTCTCTGCACAAGATACACACTTCATGTGAAATTTACAGGGTTTGATGTTCAAACCCTCAACCACCTCTGGCATCTTGGCCAGTGCCTTCCAAGAGAGGTGACAAAACCTTCGATGCGCATCATGAATGCAACCTGCATGAAGAACTTTGTTAGTTTGTGCGACACAACAAGAATCAGCATTTGACACAACAGCAGTGTCCTCATAAGTTATATGGAACAAACCATCCATAAACTTTGCATGCAAATAGTCCTCTTTGCCTTTACTGATGACACAGACGCTCCTCTTGAAGGAAATCTGAAAACCACGCCCAGTAAGCTGTGGGACGCTCAACAAGTTGCTTGCAGCGCCTGGAACATATAGTACACCGCTGATGGTTGTGTGCAAACTTGCAAGTTTCACAGTCCCTTCTCCTGCAATTTGCAACGTCCTTCCATCAGCCAGGTGGATCTCACCTTCCTGAGGCTTGAAGGAGATAAAGAGATGCCGATCCTTCGAGATGTGGCGCGTACAGCCTGAATCAACAACAAAGTTGCCTTTGGCTGTTGGAGCAGTCTTTACAGCAAGCAAACCCTTTTGCAGCTTGCCCCCCCCCCCCCGCTGCTCCTGGCCACCAGACGTGCCTTTAGCCTTTGGTGAAGCAGTGCCAGCAAGCAAAACCTTGCTTTCCACTGGCGTGGGCTTTTGCAGCTTGCCCCCCTGCTTCTGGTCAGCAGACGTGCCTTTAGCCTTTGGTGAAGCTGTGCCAGCAAACAACGCTTCACCCTCCCTCTGCTCCTGGCCATCTGCAGACGCCTGCGTCTGGCTCTGTTTACCTTTGCCTTTCCGGCCTCTGCAAAGGCGATGGCCTTGGTTCTCACGAGAAACAGAGCTCTCAGCTGCTGACTCCTTGGCTCCCCCTGGAGGCTGGAATGCTGCCTGGGATGACGTGACGGTCAGCTCCCCCTGCAGCTTGCAACCGGTGCCCTCAGCATCCCTGCATTCACTCGCATTCTGGGAAACAGCTAGGACCTCCGATGCAGTCAAACTCTGGGCTGGGATTATTGGCTTGTGAGCTTTTTTCAAAGCAGTCCACATTCCACGTGCAGTGGTGTTGCCAGCCAGCGTCTTAATTTCCTCAAGAGATACAGATAGGACTATTATGTCTATCGCTCTCGAATCAGCTGATTTCCATTTCTCTGTCAGAGAAACTGGGGGGGCTTCACTCACGGTATGCCACACCCGAAACTGACGCAGCAAAGATTCACACCATTTTGCCCAGGTTTCATAATTCTGCCCATTCAACTTAGGGCACTGAGTGGCCTCTGAAGCTTCAAAAGCGTGGAAATACTCCATTCCAGCTTTTTACTTTAGCCGTGAGTCTTTTGCCTTCAAAGACTCCTTATCTTGGCAGCCATTAATCACGAAGCCTTTCTGGCTCGGCTCCCAGGCCAATTAATCTGCCGGAGATCAAAGACTCCTTGCGAGGTAAACAGAAAAGCCAAAAGCCTCCCTCATTTCTTTCGCTTTTCCCACCGTACCTCTTAAACGCAGTCTGTTGCAGCTTTACTCTCCTGTAGGTGCTTTGAATCTGGGCCCATAACCTTGTTGTTGGGAAACTGCCAGGGAGATAACGTCCATCTGAGCCCCCAAGCCGGAGTTCTGGACGTCCATCGGCCTCCCGTAGTCACGCAGATCCAACATTTAGGGGCACAAAGCCTTTGGAAATTCCTAGCCACATTCCTAGGCTGGTGCACCCTCTTTCAGCAGAAAGCACAGTCAAAAGCTTGCACCGCAGAAGAGCAGAAAAGCATATTTACAGACTTTATTTAGAACATGAACAGAACAAAAGAAAACACGTCCATTCTCAGTCAGCGTCTCTGACCATCTGAGAAAACGAAAGGAAACAGCAAGAACATAAACATCCTGTGACTAGGACATGCGCAGACTCTCTGACTCTCAAAGCCTGCTCCCTTTAAGGTGGAACGGAAATATCCTAACACTGACTGCCACACACAGCACCGCAGTACCGCCACCTGCCGCACTGCTGCCTCGCACCGTGTATCCAGGCTTCTGCTCCGGGACACAAGGAACTCAGAATGGCAACCGACAGCAGCTTCTCGCCGTTCAACCCAGCATCTGGAGACTGGGAAGCGTACGCCTCCCGTTTCACCTTCCTCCTAGAAGCCAAAGGGGTCACCGATGAAGAAGACGCCAAGAAGAGGGCGATATTCTTCAGCATCTGCGGAGAGGAGACATTTGAAATCGCCCGGGCTCTCATTGCACCTGAAGACGTCGCTACTGTTCCATACAAAACAATAATGGAACAGCTGAAGGGGCACTTTTCGCCGCAGCCCTCAGTGGTGGCTCATCGAAATGCCTTCTACGCAAAGCGGCAAGCCCCTGGGGAAACCATAACTGGGTTTGTGACCTCTCTCCGCCAAGCTGCCTGGTTCTGCAACTTCTCAGAGCTGGAAAACATGCTTCGTGACCGCCTCGTCGGTGGCCTGAAGGATGAGAAGCTGCAACGACGCCTCTACGCCAAGAAGGACCTAACGTTCCAGGTTGCTCTGGAGGAGGCCCTGGCAACGGAAGTTGCCAAGAGGTTGATGCAAGAGGCACGGCTGAGCCTGCCACCCCAACCGAGGGTCCACCACGAAGACCTCACCGATGACTCAGGATCCGACAGGGAGGAGGTGCACCGAGTACAGCAGCGCACTCAAGCAGCCCACATACCACAGCTGCCTCGACGAGAAGGAGGGAACTGCGCAAGCTGCGGGGAAAGTCACGAGAGGAGGACCTGCCGTTTCCGCAACGCAGAGTGCAGGCAGTGCAGAAAATTGGGACACATCGCCCGGGTGTGTCGAGCTCGGCCCACTCGATGCCAGGCATCAGATGACCAATCCAAGAGCCCCAGGTCCCGGGGCCCAACGCACCAAGGCAACTCGACGGAGCTCACGGACTTCCAGGTATACCAGTTGCCCCACCCCAACATAGAGAAAATTTATGTAGAGCTACAGATAGAGGGGGCCCCATGCCGCATGGAGCTTGACACGGGTTCAACTCTATCCATAATCTCGGCAAGGACCTTAAGGAAACTGTGTCCTACTGGGGGTCCCAAACTCAGGCCGGCCCCATTCACCCTCCGGGACTTCCAGAAACGTACGGTCCCCACAATGGGGGTGGGGACCTTCAGGGTGCAATACCGAGGGCGGACGCGGCAACTGGACTTGCTTGTGGTCAAGGGCCCCTACATTAGCTTACTGGGATTGGCATGGTTTGGACCACTGGGGCTAGCCATCACCGGGGTGAACCACACTACCTTACAAGTGGACGTGGACGCCATATGCAAGGAATTTCCAGGGGTTTTCAATGGGAAATTGGGACAGTATACGGGCCCCCCCATTGCTCTACAGCTTGACCCCGCAGTACGACCGGTCAGGCTCAAGGCCCGCCGGGTCCCGTTCGCCCTGAAACCCCGTATAGACGAGGAATTGGACCGGCTCGTGGAGCAAGGAGTGCTGGAGCCGGTGCCTAATGCCCCCTGGGAAACCCCAATCGTCACACCTGTCAAGCCTAATGGTTCGGTCCGCATCTGCACAGACTACAAATGTACCATAAACAAGGCCCTCACGGCCCATGCATACCCAGTGCCAGTGGTCAGCCATGTCCTTGCCACCCTGGCTGGGTCAAAAATTTTTGGCAAGCTGGACTTGGCCCAAGCATATCAACAGCTGCCAGTAGATGAGGCCACAGCAGAGGCACAGACGATTGTGATGCACAGAGGAGCGTTCAGGGTAAAGCGGCTGCAATTCGGTGTCAGTGTGGCACCAGGCATATTCCAGAATCTAATGGACTCGCTCCTTAAAGGGATTCCTGGCGTCACCCCTTTCTTCGATGATGTGTTGATTGCCGGGCCCACACCAGAGGAGTTTGAGGACCGCCTCTGCACTGTTCTGCACCGTTTCCAGACGGCGGGTCTCAAGGTGAAGCGGGAAAAATGTCTACTAGGAGTGCCTCAGGTGGACTTTCTGGGATTTATGGTGGACACAGAAGGGGTCCACCCGACTGGGGACAAGGTACGGGCCATTTGTGATGCCCCAGCGCCCAAGAGCAAGACTGAACTTCAGGCCTTCTTGGGACGATTGAACTTTTACCATTCCTTCCTTCCCCACAAGGCGGCGGTAGCAGAGCCCCTACACAGACTCCTGGACAAGCGGGCCCCTTGGGTGTGGGGCCAGCGCCAGGAGGCTGCATTCCAGGCAGTCAAGGACTTGCTTGTCTCAAACTCGGTCTTGGCACACTTCGACGAGAGGCTGCCGGTGGTGCTAGCATGCGACGCCTCGCCCTATGGCATTGGCGCTGTCCTGGGACACCAACTCCCGGATGGAAGAGAGGTACCGGTGGCATACTTTTCCCAGACACTCAACGCAACCGAGCGGAACTACTCGCAAATAGACAAGGAGGGTCTGGCAATCGTGAAGGGAGTAAAAAAATTCCATGATTTCTTGTACTGACCACAAGCCGTTGCTTGTTTGCCCCCGAAAAGCAGACCCCCCCAAGTGCTGTCTCCTCGCGTCCTCAGGTGGTCAATTTTCCTTGCCAGCTACCAGTATGCACTGATTCACCGCCCGGGGAAGGCGATGGGCCATGCGGACGCCCTCAGCAGGCTACCACTACCAGAAACAGGCCCCGACCCAGCACCTGCACAAGAGGTTATGAGCCTGGAGCTGCTTCCCGACCGCCCCATTCAGGCACAAGACGTTGCACACCATTCCAAGAAAGATAGGGTCATCTCCCGGGTCCTGGACTGGGTGTGGAGGGGATGGCCCAGCAGCAGCCCTGGGCCATAATTCGCTGGCTACACAACCCGCAAACATGAACTGTCGGCCCACAAGGGGTGCCTGTTATGGGGAAGCAGGGTCGTTGTTCCCCAGCCCCTCCGCAAAAGGGTCCTCACAGCCCTACACGAGACACACCCAGGGGTAGTAAGAATGAAGGCCCTTGCCAGGAGTTATGTGTGGTGGCCAGGGATCGACGGAGAGATAGAGGCCTGGGTCAAACACTGCCAGGCCTGCCAAGAATCCCGCCCAGATCCCCCAAGGGCCCCAGTCCAGTCCTGGGAGTCCGCCCGAGCACCATGGTCACGCTTGCATGTGGACTTCGCTGGCCCCTTTCAGGGGAAAACATTCTTCATAGTGGTGGACTCCTACACCAAATGGCTGGTAGTCGCACTGGTACCGTCCACTTCTACATCCGCAGCCATCCGTGTACTACGCAGGCTGTTTGCAACCCACGGGCTCCCTGACACTCTTGTCTCAGACAACGGGACTGCATTTACGTCAGGAGAATTCCAAACCTTCACAGCGCAGAACGCCATCCACCACATCCGTTCGGCGCCATTCCACCCTGCCACCAATGGCCAAGCAGAACGCATGGTGCGGACCACCAAGGACACCCTTCACCGCATGACGCAAGGGGATTGGGAGTACCGCCTTGCCAAATTCCTCCTAGCACAGCACAGCACCCCTAGCTCAACGACTGGCCGGAGCCCCACTGAACTACTAATGGGTCGGCGTCTTGCAATCAGATTGGACCGCCTTCACCCCGATAGAGCTCAGGATGAGGTAGTGGTGGGGGAAGGCAGGAACCCCCGGACCTTCGAGGCCCAGGACCCAGTGTACGCAAAGAATTTTGGGGCAGGCCCAGCATGGGTACCCGCCACAGTCACCAGGGTCACTGGCCCCGTGTCGTACGAGGTGCTAACGGATGGGGGGCAATGCTGGTGCCGCCACTGCGACCAGATACGGCGACGATTCCCAGGAGAAAACCAGGAGGAGGAAAGGTCAGAGGAGTCCCAAGGGAACAGAGGGGCAGTGAGGCCCATAGACCAGGAGGGGCCAGCAGGAGAGGCAAAATCAGTAAATACAGAGAGGACCCGCGAGGCCGAAAGGACATCGGAACCAGAACCACGACTGAGTGAGCCGGTTGCGCCAAACCAAACAGGCCCATCACAGCCAGCATCCTTGGAACACGAGCCAGAACCTGAACCCCGGACCAGGGAACACCACAGGCCGCAACGCACACGTAGGCCGCCGGCGTACCTCGAGGACTATGAATGCGACCTCCTGGGCAGGACTGGAACTTAGAGGGGAGGGGTGTTATGTACTGAGTTGAATAGGATCCAAACTGCAGCAGTCTGATTGGTCCTAGAACAATAGGATCCAAATTGCAGCAGTCTGATTGGTCCTAGAACAATAGGATTCAGAATGCAGCAGTCTGATTGGTCCAAGAACAATGCAGCAGTATGATTGGTTGGCAGGAACCACCCAATCATGCTCCAGATATAAGTGAATCCACAACCTGATTGGCTTACAGTAGAATTCCAGAATTAACCAATCATGTGCAGCCCATTGTGTAAATAATGTATATAAAGCAGATACTTTGAGGGGACATTTATTCATTCCTCCTCTCCACTATGAGCTGAATAAAGAGCATGAAATCACTTTGCGACTCTGAGTATATTTCAGCAGCCATGCTTGCTCCTTTGTCTTCTCCGAGGAGACTTCCAGCCTGACTTCTCATCTTGAGGCCCCAGCGAGAAGTGGGAGGAGAAGAAGGAGGAGGAGGAAGCATCCCCAGAAGAAGTGTGCTCCCCACCAGTAGGTGCTTCCACCCCCCACTCCTAAATCTGCTTCCAACAGATACTTGGGGGGGGGGCATCCTGCACCATCTGGTCAATTCCTGGTGTTAGGAGAATTAGAAGGTCTAAGATATAAACACATACATAAATACCGTAAGTAGTTCTCATCACAAAAGAATATGCAGGTAAACCCATGAACAGCCAGGTAAACCCATCAAGAGGTTTCCTGGCAGACAGGAGTCTGTTGTAGGCCGCCCCTTCTGTGATGTATGTATCATTTTTCGCTGTATCGAATCGTATCCCTTTTGCTGTATCTTTCTCATTGACTTTAAGAATGGATCTGAATGTATTTTTCCTCAAAATGCTGTACTTTTCTAAATGTATCCAAATGTATCCGAATGGGTTTTTGTATTTCCCCCCAATCTCATCGCCTAGAGAATGTTCCTTAAATGTAACAATCACTTGTTCCAAATGTATTTGATTCAAATGTATTTAAGGCCCCACCTTTCACATGGTGTCCTGTTGTGTGGTCGGAAAGTACTCTTTATTGTTTGATTTGGGTTAATGTCAGAATAAAAGCGAGTTCCTTCCAAATAACACATTCCTTTTTATCTTACCAATTTCTCATATTGTAAGAAGCGGAAGAAGAAACCATAGAAAGCATTCATATTTTCCTTCTGATCAATGAAGTCAAACGTTACAATTATCCATTTTAGAATGAGCACCTATAGGGAGAAGACAGATCTCAGTAAGCCAAAGCAAGGCCAAGACAACAAACCTGTAATGGTTCTAGGGGTTGCTCGTGCGTAAATCGTCGCCACACCTGGCTGGGTTGCCTGGGTGAACCCTTTCTTTTTTTATATAATGATATTTATTGAAAAAAGAATTTTTAAAATTACAAAGAAAAAAAAGACAAAATTACAGAGAAAAAAGACAAAAACAGAAAAAAAATAAAACCATCATTTTCAAATTCTCCACTTTCATTACCTTCTTTCCATGACCTCCTCCTCCTCCCATCTCTTGTATCTTGATTAATAATTGTCACAGCAAATCCTTTCCATAATTCATAATATTCTGTCATTACATTACCTTGCTCTATTTTCATCTTATCTTATAAAAAACTTAAAACTTAAAACTTAAATCTTATTTTTACCAGCTTCTCATAACCATTACCTTTTTACCTAATTCTTTAAACATTCTTACAAGAGCTAAGTAATTTCATTTCAACATTTTTGCAACGTTCATAAAACATTTCTGATGATAAAAAAGAGAGAATAAAAACAATCCAATCTTCTTCCAGTGTCCCCTCCCCCCGGTCCCGGGATTGTCAGTCCTTTTTATCCCATTAGTCTAGCACATTAACCTGGCGATCTTACATCCGAGGCCTTCAAATCTCTTCCATGTCCCTTCCGCAGTTCTTCTTCATATTTTCCTTTCACTCGTGGGAACTCCAGCTTGGTAGTGTTTTTGACCCTTTTCAACAAATCAGCCCCTTTCTCACAGTCCAGACTAGACTCCATGTGGTATTTTAAAACATGTTTCAAATTCCCTCCAAGATTGGAAGTCCCAACAGCTCCAAACCTCTGACGGTCCATTGCTAGACTCGGAAAGTCCAAACATAACTGCATAGGGGGGTCAGTCCAACCCCCCATTTCCAGCCAAACTTTGTCTTTCCAAATCTGTTTTTTTCCAAGTTCATTTGTCAAATCCAAAGGCTCATTTACCTGCTGGGCCAAAAGTCCCTCCATCCCTGGCGCCCAAGATTCAGCAAGGTCCTCTTCTTTCAGTTGTTCTGTCATGGCACGCTCCTGTTTTGGTTCCTGGGTGGGCTCCATATAGTTTCCTACTACCTGTTCAAAGGTTCTGGCCGCATTAGTCATAAAATCCGTCTTCTGACTTAACTGATCCAATAGGGCATTTATTTTACAGAAAGCACCCAACAGTGTTTCTGAAGGCATTGTCCTACAAGGTCACAAATCCTTTCCCACAGTTGTAATCAGTAACAGCTGCAAGTTCCCAGGATTTAGTTACAATTTCACAGTTCCCCTCTAGGGGGAAAAACTTCTGGTTGTTCTTTTCTTTGAAAACAATAGCAACAAAGTTTCTTTTTTAAGATATTTTGTCCATATTTGTTCTTTTAAAAGACGAAAGGAAACAATGGAGTCACAATGTTTCTCTTCTTTTAACTATCTGTCAAAGCATTTATTTCTGGTCAATGAGCTTCAAACATCAATCCTGACACCCCGCTCCAGGGTCAGGACGGTGGAAAATTACTTTGCTTTAGCTTCACTTCTGCAGGTTTAAACGGCTCAGGAAAAAGTCCCCCTTCTTCTCCTGCTACCGAAGGGGGGTTCAGCGATTTTAAATGATGAAAGTCGATCCTTTAAAAGTGATTTTTAAGGCTGTAGTTTGCGTTGTCTTTGCTTTGTTCTGACTACAAGGAAACGTAGGGTGACTTCCTGTTTAGACCTTCCCGTTTCAGTACCAAATTAGGGTTAATTTTAAAGTCCAAATTCCTTTTTATTTCGCCAGTTCTTATTTGAAGTCCAAATATTTAATGTTCCAGTACTCACGGTTGGTTATTTTAGATGCCAAATTGTCCCAGGAAAAAGGCAGCGCTCTCCGGCAACGGCTATGCGGCTTCGCTCCACAGAAAAAGCAATTAACTCACAGCACCGCGCCACTTCCTCCTCTTCACTTCGGAGCCCGTTTATGGGTTCCTTTGTGGGTTGGGGGGGCGCTAAGGGTGCCCGCCGAGTCCCACGGTCACAGGCTTCATCCGCCTGTGATTTCCAGAAGGGTCCCCGCTACGCCACAGCGGAAAAGACCCGTTTCATGCGGAGCTAGTCCCTCCAGTTCAGAGGGAGTCTGCCATTGCCGGTGGCGCCACCCCGGAAGTGGTTGTCTCAATCGCTGGCAGAATCCGTCAGTGGGTGTTTCTTGAACTTCTTCCAGCAAAGAAGCTTTTTGATGCCTAGTCTCCACCTAGTCTCCCTGCACGGAAGCCTTCTGCGCAGGAAGGGTGTGGGCAGCGGAGGACCCGTGCTCTTCCCACTGGTCCCCGGCGAGGAGTCGTGGAGCCTCCTCGCCGATTCCCCCATCTGCCCCCCTTCTCCACTGGTGCTACACTGATTTCCTTCCCCAGAAGATGTGCTGCTTCTCTCCCTCCCGGGACGCTCTCCGGAACCCCTCTGGAGCCCTCCCTCTCCCACAGGCTCCGATGGCAGTTCCCTGACATCCACCTCCTCCCCAGGACCCCCTCCACCCCCAGCGCGATTTTCCGACACAACCTCGTCTCTTTCCTCGGCCGACGATGCGGGGAATCCCCTGCAGGAGCTGTCACCATCCACTGAGGATTCAAAACCAGCCTCCCACCCGCTCCGATCTCTCCCCGCAGGGTGGACTTCCCAGTCTGATTCTTCCCCCTCTGACACCTCTCCTCTCTCCTCTTCGGAGGCATGAAAACCCACAAAGTCCCCGTCGTCGTCTGTGGTTCCAAATTCTTCCTCCCAGAATCTAGCTATTGGTTTGGGCTTATCCGGGAACAAACTGTGGAATTCTTCCACCAGATACCCATCATTGATTGACTCAGCGGGGACCCATGTGTTTTCTGACCTGGGTTCTCCCTCCCAAGCTACCAAGTACTCCACCTGGCGACCTCGCCACCTTGAATCGAGTATTTCCGTGGCTTGGTTGCGGTGTTCCCTCTCCTCTACCCGTGGGTGGGTGGTGACTCCTCCCTCCCGCCCCGGAAATTCCCGCCCCTCCCTGTACGGTGTGAGTAGGGACCTATGGAACACCGGGTGTATCTTCATGCTGTCTGGCAACTTGAGTTTGAACGCCACTGGGTTCACCTGCTGCGTTACCTTAAAAGGCCCCAGCCGCCTTGGCTGCAACTTCTTGCACCCTCCCTTTAGGGGTAACCCTTGGGTTGACAACCACACCCTGTCTTCTACCCGTATGGCCTCCCCCTCCCGACGGTGCTTGTCCACCTGTCTCTTGTAAACTTCCTTGGCCCGCTCCAAGTTCATCTTGAGTTGCTGGTGCAAGGCCTCCATTTCTTCCATAAACTGCTCAGCCGCGGGTACACTCCATACTTCCTCCCCCCTCCCCGGGAAGGCCCTGGGGTGACACCCATAATTGGCCATGAACGGGCTCATTCCCATGGACACATGTTCAGCGCTATTGTACGCAAATTCAGCCAAAGCTAGTTTCTCTACCCAATCGTTCTGTCTCTCGCTGACATAGCAGCGTGGGTATTGCTGGAGTATACTGTTCGCTCTCTCTGCTTGTCCCTTGGTTTCTGGGTGTCTCGCCATCGAGAAGCTCACCTCGACCTGTAGCAGGCTCATGAGCTTCCTCCAGAACCGGGAAGTAAATTGTTTCCCGCGATCCGAGATTACCCTCGAGGGAGTCCCATGCAGTCTGAAAATGTGATCCACAAACAACCTGGCTGTCTCCTCTGCTGTCACCGCGTGTGAGCAGGCTATGAAATGGCACATTTTTGACAGTAGATCGACTACTACCATGACTGCTGTCTTCCCCCTTGACTTGGGCAAATCTGTCATAAAATCAATACACACCACCTCCCAGGGCCTTCCCGGTGTGGGTAAGGGTTCCAGTAACCCCGCCGGGGCAGCCCTCTCTCCCTTGGCCCTCGGGCAACGGTCGCACCCCCGTACATATTCCCGTACGTCTTCCCTCACCTTTGGCCACCAGAACTGCCTAGTGATGAGCAGCATGGTCTTGTGCTGCCCAAAGTGCCCAGCTGTTGGGTTGTCATGGAGCTGTTTAAGTACCTTCCCCCTTAAGGTCTCCCCTGGTATGTATAGTGCCCCCTTGTAGTACAGTAGCCCTTCCTTTTCCTCAAACCCTCCATGGTCTTCCCTTCCGTCCCGGAGTTCCCTGATTTTAGCTTGAGCGAACGCGTCGTCTCTAATAAGCCCTGCCAGTTCTCGTTTCCCAACCAACGTTCCCCCCCCCCACACACACACCGGTCCTCGGGAAACACGTGTCGGGTCTCTGGTGGTCCCTCTCAACAGATGTCTCCATTGCCGAACGCCACGTAGATCGCAAGCAGTTCGCGGTCGTACATTGTGTAGTTTTGCTCTGACTTGCTCAGCTTCCTTGAGAAAAAGGCACACGGCCTCCAGTCCTGCTTAGCCCTGGGCTGCAAAAGGACCGCTCCCACAGCTCGGTCGGACGTGTCCGTCTCCAGTCTCATGGGCTTCTCCAGATCAACGTGCAGGAGCTGCTCTTCCGAAGCGAACGCCTTCTTCAGCCTTTCAAAGGATTGCTGGGCACTTTCTGTGCACGCAAACTTCTTTTTGCTACTGAGACAATCTGTTATGGGCGCTGTCAAGTGAGCGAAGTTCTTTATGAACTTCCTGTAGAAGTTGCTGAACCCTAAGAACCTCTGCACATTCTTCCGTGTTTTGGGGGCTTTCCATTCCAGCACTGCCTTCACCTTGCCTGGGTCCATAGCTAGGCCCTTGTCTGACAACTTGTACCCCAAAAACTCGACCTCCCTGGCGTGAAATTGGCATTTTTCCAGCTTGACCCACAACTGATATATCTGCAGTCTCTGTAGCATTTCCCTGGCGTCTCTGACGTGTTGCCTCTCATTGTCCGAATAGAATTAGACGTCATCCAAAAAAGCTATGCAATTCTTGTACAGCAGGAGCCCCAACACGTGGTGCATGAATGCTTGAAAGCAGGCGGAGCCCGATTGTAATCCAAATGGCATGACCAAGTACTCGAAGGCCCCCAGCGGGGTGAACATGGTCGTTTTCCATTCGTCCCCCTCCCATATCCTAATTAAATTGTATGCCCCCCTGAGGTCCAGCTTGGTAAAAATCTTCCCCTGCCTCACCCGGGTTACAATGTCGTCAATTCTTGGCATTGGGAAGGTCACGGGTTCTGACACCAGGTTCAAGGCTCTATAATCTACGACCAACCTGGGCTGATTAGTCTCCTTTTTGTCCACAGGGAACACCGGACTGCCCCCCACCGCCTTTGATTCCCTTATGAACCCCCTCTTCAGGTTCTTGTCAATAAACTGCCGCAACTCCTGCATCTCCTGATCGGACATGGCGTACAGCTTACCCACCGGCAACTGAGCCCCTGGGAGTAGGTTGATTTGGCAGTCAAAAGGCCTGTGGGGGGTAGTCTATCTGCCTCCCTCTCGCTGAAGACCTCCTTCAGATCAGCATATTGTGGTGGCACCTCCCCTTTCTGTTCCACGGCCAGCCCCGCCACCCTGGCCACCGTCATTCTTGGGTTCTCCCCTCCCAGACAGTGTCCTAAGCAGTAAGCTGACCCAAAGGTGACTGACCGCTGATGCCATGACACTACTGGATCATGTAGTGCCAACCAGCTCATTCCCAGTATTATTGGGGGTCCTGCCAGTGTGGCCACGTGGAAGGCAATGGTCTCCGTGTGCCTGGAAACCCTCATTCGCATTGGCGGGGTCTGGTGTGTCACTTCCCCTCCCAGAAGTTCCCTGCCATCGATGGTTGTCACCTGCAAGGGAAAATCCAGAGGCAACAGGTGGAGTTGGTGCTCCAGAGCGAAGTCTCTGCCGAAGAAATTACACGAGCTGCCCGAATCCAGCAGTCCCTTAACTTTGACAGGGTGCCCATTCGGGAGTTCTAGCACCACTTCTATGGCTATAGCTGCCTTGGGGGGATCAGGCTGGGGCACTTCTATTGGTTGCCGGCCTGGCTGCTGCCCCTGCTGGTTGGCAGCCAGGCGTTGTTGTTTCCCTGTGCCTGCCCTTCCTCCCCCTCCTCGTCGTGGCCTGCAGCCCCCACCATCCCTTGCCAGGCTTTTCGTTGAGGGCAGACCTTAGCAAAATGTCCCGGTCAATTACAGAGGAAACACTTCTTGGTAGTTTTCCAATCCTTTCCTTCCTTTTTACGACCTTCACCGGAGTTTGAAACCTCTCTTTCGCGCGCACCATCAATTTCCATTAGCTCTGCCGCCTGGGGAGGCTCCCTCGGTATCTCAGGAATGCGGTAGTCATGGAGGAAACGTTCCCCTCTCATTTCCCGCTTCTCCTGAGCCCGCGCTTCTTGGCGTACGCCTATCGTGAGCACAGCCTTTGTGAGCTCATCCATTCACCGTGGCCGGGGCGCTCGGGACAACTCATCTTTCACTTCGGGGGCCAGACTCTCCTCAAACAACATTTGTATCAGTTCAGAGTCCAGATCCCACCCGAGCCGGTGTACTAACATCGTAAAACGCGACCAGTAGCGTCTGACTGGCTGGTTCCCCTGCTTGCACCCCATCAGTTCCCGCCATGGCACGCTTTGCTTCACATCGCTGGAGAACATTGCGTCCATCCCCTGAAGGAATTTCTTAAGGTCCTTCAAGGCATCATTTTGCGTCGCCATTAGGGGCCTGATCCATTCTCTCTTTTTAAAAAAAAGATATTTATTAAAGTTTTTTAAGTATAACAGTAAAAATGAAAAATAAAAAGAAACATACAAAATAAAAACAGTAAAAAAAACACATTGATTTTCCATAACATATCTTCTTACACTTATTTCCCCGGACCTCCTCGTACCTCCCTTTCTTGTATTCCACTTCAGTTTGTTAGTTCAGCAAATCCTTACCATTAAGCTTTTACCCTTTTGTAAACCTTTTTTTCTATCTCTTAAAGCATTACAGCTGGAAACCACTTAGTTTCTATCCAACATCCTTCTAGCATTCATTAATTTTACAATATTTCTGTAAATAGTCTTTAAATTTCTTCCTGTCTTCTTTCACCGACTCTTCTCCCTGGTCTCGGATTCTGCCAGTCATTTCTGCCAGTTCCATATAGTCCATCCATTCTCTCGCCCCATCCTGCAGATGCCTCACAATGTAAGCCACCCTCTCCCCATCATCAGCAAAGTCATTTTTCTGCAGCTCCAAAGCGTACTGCACTTCCGTTCGGAAAGCATTGTAATCTTGGGGCTTTACACCAAATTTGTGTACCAGCCCCGGTACCTTCCTTGCGATGGGGGTGGCTCTGACCTGCGCATCCTGAGCCCGTCTTTCCTCCAGCCGCGCCGTCAGGATAGCCACGTGCGTCTCCAAGTCTCGGTTCCTCTCGACCAGACTCCACACAGCAGCTGGCTGCCCCGTCTCTTCGGCTGTTTCTGTTTGGCTCATCGTGCTGCCTCTCCGGGGCTGCGCACAAGCAACGTCAGGGACTGACAGATTGCTGTAATGGTTCTAGGGGTTGCTCGTGCGTAAATCGTCGCCACACCTGGCTGGGTTGCGTGGGTGAACCCTTTCTGTCTGGACAGGCACTCGCCCGTGGCTGTCTCAATCGCTGGCAGAATCCGTCAGTGTGCGTTTCTTGAACTTCTTCCAGCAAAGAAGCTCTTTGACGCCTAGTCTCCGCCTAGTCTCCCTGCGCAGAAGCCTTCTGCGCAGGGAGGGTGTGGGCATCGGAGGACCCGTGCTCTCCCCACTGGTCCCCGGCGAGGAGTCGTGGAGCCTCCTCGCCGATTCCCCCATCTGCCCCCCTTCTCCACTGGTGCTACGCTGATTTCCTTCCCCAGAAGATGTGCTGCTTCTCTCCCTCCCGGGACGCTCTCCGGAACCCCTCTGGAGCCCTCCCTCTGCCTCAGGCTCCGATGGCAGTTCCCTGACAAAACCCCTTCTGGAATATGGTCAGCGTGTACAACATCTAGCTGAATCATCACCAGGATAACTAAGTCAGACTGGGGAAAATATCATTCTTCAGAACCAAGACATCATTACCATGCTTTCCAAGTTACCTGAAAGTCACTAGAACACTTGCGAGCACAGAGCCAAGACACAGCTGAAATAAGAGAATCCTACAAACTTCGGGGTTTGTAGATGGTTGTAAAGGTTGCTGAAAGGTTTCCAGTTCACTAGTTGGAAACAGCTTCCAGGCTAGGCAGGACCAAGGTTGCTTTGTAACTGTTCCTGTCTGCCTGCTTGCCATCGTGCATATTTGTAAACCATTTCTGCCAAAATATATACATCTGCAATAGTAGTTTCTGGAAGCAGACCCTGCAAGAGTGCACACTCCATGAAGTCCATATGAAGAGTGTTACGGAATGGAGGGGGGGCATATGGACAAAGTCTTACTCCCAAGTAAGAGACGTAGAGCCCGAGGCGATGACCTCAAGGGAACCCTGCCACACTAGGACTCCCCTCGCCCCGTCACAACGTTGCACCAAGCACCGCACAAAAGTCCAAAACCCCAAGAAGAAAGCGCCATTTCTGACCCCGTATCCCGATGCTATACACGATCGATGTATTTGATGAATGAACAATGTATTTGTATGAGGATGCGCTCTAGCCAATCAGATGGCGTTGAATGTAGCCCTTCAGCCAATCGCAGCAATACCATGGCTCTGTAGAGGCAGCTCAGCGCTGACAAGGTGATGACAGCTCCCGCTGCAAGAACAACGGACTGAGTCAATCGAAACCTCGTTACCCAGTTAATCCAATCAAAACTAGATGTTGTTTAGTCGTTTAGTCGTGTCCGACTCTTCGTGACCCCCTGGACCAGAGCACGCCAGGCCCTCCTGTCTTCCACTGCCTCCCGCACTTTGCTCAAACTCATGCTGGTAGCTTCGAGAACACTGTCCCACCATCTCGTCCTCTGTTGTCCCCTTCTCCTTGTGCCCTCCATCTTTCCCAGCATCATGGTCTTTTCCAGGGAATCTTCTCTTCTCATGAGGTGGCCAAAGTACTGGAGTCTCAGCTTCAGGATGTGTCCTTCCAGTGAGCACTCAGGGCTGATTTCCTTCAGAATGGATAGGTTTGATCTTCTTGCAGTCCATGGGACTCTCAAGAGTCTCCTCCAGCACCAGAATTCATAGGCATCCATTCTTCGGCAATCAGCCTTCTTTATGGTCCAGCTAGATACAATGTAGCAATGTCAGGCCAGGCCACTTCCGAAAAGAACCGTTTGTATTAAAAAAGCCTAAGAACACTTGGAAATTCATAGAAAACCACTGGTTTCACCGATTCTCTTCAATCCACCGCCAGTCTGCATCGTTGGCCAAGGACTTGGGAACCCCTCGGTCCCCGCCAGAATTCCCCAAGCGGGAAGTCACCTACTCATAGGAAGGTACTTTACCCGTAGGTGACAATCGCTGGGCAAAAGCTCTCCTCCGGACTTACCCAGGCAGCAGACTATGCAAACCAAAGTTCTATTGTCCTCTTGCAGTAGGTGCTTAGAATGTACTTGGGTGTCGAGACCCCGCAGCCACCCCGTCGTTGGAAATGACTCACACAAGGACACGGATATTAGGTTTCTGTTACTGGGCAAATTTTGGCCACAACTTTATTGAAATTAAAGAATGTGAGCGGTATTGGCTTAGGCATTGATTGGACCTGACTATATCTAACTCCTGCCCATTGTGCAGGAAGTCCCAGTAAGGGTAAGCCACCGGTAGGGGGAGCCCTGTCGATGCAAACCAACTCAAGCTGCCCCTGGTGCTCCCGTCGAGGTCGTGTCAAGGCCTTAGCCCCCCAGCCGGGCTTCAGACTAGATCAACACCCCCGGATTCCTTTAACGGAATACCCTTAAGCATGGAGGGGCAGGTGTTGGCTACACCTCCCCTCCCCAACACAAGGTCAAACAATGCCTAACCGCAACCCTAACAAAGTTGTGACGATTGCTACGAGGTAGGCGAAAACCAAGTGGCCAGTGCCAATTTGCCAAGTGGTAAAATTCCTACCAGGCCCCTCGGACAAACAAGGCGACCAACCAAAGTCCATAGCAAGGCCATTGCCTAACCTGCAAAATAGGGAGGGAGGGAGGGAGGGTGATTGAGGAAGCAAGCCAAAGAAGAAGTTCTCTGGGGGTTGGCTGGCCGGGCTCTGATGTGGCCGGGATCCCATAGGCAACGGGGGACAGAGTCCCCCGCCCCTGGTGGGGAGTGGGTGGCCACGTGGTCCACCGCAACTCCTCCCCACTGGGAAGTGGAGCGGATTTCCCAAGACATATCCTGTATTTGCATGTTACCCCAACACATTCCTCCTATGTTAATCATGTATAACCCTCCCCTTTTCTGATGGAGTGGTGATGTTTAGCGAACTGTCTGCTGGTATAAGATAGGAACTTTTAAAAGTCCTTGTCACCCCGTTCTCGGGGTTCAATTCCTCTCTGAACCTGTTGCGCGATAAACTTTGGTCTCCGCTATTTGCTCCGGTTGGTGGCTGGACTCCTTCTTTATTCCGCAGGGACCCACGGGCTCTGAGCAGCCTCCCACCTGGATTTTTCCGTAACAACAGAAACTCGACTAACCCTCTTGAGAGAAGAAAGGTGGCTTTTGCTCCCACTGCAATGTTGTAATCTAAATAAGCACATCTTCCTACAAGTGGATAGTAGCCATGAAGTGCTTTGCTCCACCTAGAGAGGTTGCAAGTGGACCAACAAGGTCTGCGTGGACAGTCTGGTAGGCTTTAGATGCCCACCTGCCAGAAACCTTGCCCTATTGAACTGTGTGTCATCATGATGGCCTTGGCCGGTTGTGTGTTGTGAAGGCTGCTTCCTGCAAGGCCCTTTCCACCTTGCCTGGGGGGCAGGGCCCAGACACCAGCTCTACGAAAGAGGCTCCTGGTGAGACCAGAGGGACATCACTCGGCCTGACAAGAAACCCAAACTATTGGATTCTTTTGCCCCATCTTTTTGTGCCTGCTAAACAGCCGTGTCATGCTTATGATCATATTTTATTCTCTTGGGAATTCTGCTGTTTTAAATGTGCATTTTATATTTGACTTTACTTAGCATTGTTGTTTTTTTGTGGGGGGGATGCTTAAGTTTTTGGTTGTGTTTTTGTTAACTTTGTGTTAAATATGTATTCTGTAGTTGACTTCCTTTGTAATGTTTTATTTTGAAATCTTTAATATTTCAGTTTTTGGTTAAGTATGTTGCTTTAACTGTATACTCTATATTTGACATTTTTCAGATTGTTTTATTTATGTTTTAATATGCTGTAAACTGCTTTGAATTTTTTCTTGAAAATATAAAGTGGTATAGAAATGAAATAATTAATTAATTAATTAATTAATAATAACAATAATAACAACAACAACAACAACAATAATGTTCATTGAAATGTTGTGTCCAAAGACTGCAGCTGATGGAGAGATCACCCCTCCCTCAATTTTCTATCATATTATTTAGATTTGGTAAATAATTCTTATTGCTATTCTTATTGTATTGATTATTATAATTGATTTCTGTAGTTCTGACGGTTTAGCTGCCTCGAGCATGAAAATAGAAAGGCAGGATACAAACCTAATCTAATAAAGAGCCGTCCTCCTCCTGAGCCTGGGGCAGGACCGTAGCCTGAGAGAGAGAGGGTTGCACAGTTCCCCGATTATTTTGGAGGAATTCCACACCACACATTTAAAGCTCTTACACCACTTGAAAGAGTCCAGGCTTTCCCTCAAGAATCCTGGGAACTGTAGTTTGCCAAGGGTGCTGAGAGATGTTAGATCTGTAGCAAACAGAGGTTCCCAGGATGTGTTGGGCGAATCTGTGACTCTTAGTGCAATGCTTCTTGAAATGTGTGGTTGTGACCATTGTCCTCATAACAGCACTGGGGTTCGGATTGCAGTGTGTGTGTGTGTGTGTGTGTGTTGCAGAATGGTTTAATTAGCTCATTCTCCTCCTAGCACATCGTCTTCATTCAACTCTGGCTGTTGAATGAATGCTTTCTTATAATCATTCTTATGTTTAAGTGGGCTTTGGCCTCCTTCCAGACAGAGGAAGCAGAGGAAAGCTCAAATGATGACAGAAGGCAGGGGCATCCAACAACCCAGAGTTTTGGTTTGGATGTGACACTTTTAGACTTCCCCAAGCCATCCCGAAGCCCCAATTTCACTCGGCCCCAATTTCACTCTGGTCCATCTGAGTATCTCCTTTCCACCTATGCCTCCCCTCCCCCCCAAATATTCACAATTAAGAAATCAGAAAACAACCCCCACCTCTCTTTCAACAGAACTAGATGGAATGATCAGGCATAGCAACTCCTGCAGAGAGGATAAAACCAAAATGTTTCCAAGGGACACATTTATCAAACAAGATATCTGCCCATAGCTCAGTCAGTAGAGTGTGAGACTCTTCATCTCAGGGTCGTGGGTCCGAGCCCCACGTTGGGGAAAATATTCCTGCATTCCAGGGGGTGGACTAGATGACTCTTGTGGTCCCTTCCAACTTTACAATTCCAGGATATCCTGTGAGGAGTGGTCTGAAGTGAAGACACAAGACAGGAGTTGATCATCATGTGAGCTGCGCACAGGTGGGCTGAAGCGAGCTGCTGACCAGTCCCATGGAGCCTCCTTTTATTGAGACAAATATGCAAGCTAGGCAGATACATTTTGGGCTGTGACCTTTACACACCTTTGGTCCCGAGATCGTGGGGTGGTACAAAGTTATTTTGGCACCTGTTTCCACCGCGTCATTTTCCCCTTGCACAGTGTATGACGAAGGAGACAAAAGGTCTCAGGGACAAAGGTTACAGACAGGACACCGCAGACTGCTGAGACCGCAAAAGGTCAGACAGAGGGAACGATGTTCCAGACAGCCATGACTTTGTCTGTGAGGGGGAGTATGCTACGCACCCCAGGGTCACGCGTGCAGGCAGACTGTGGCTGCCTGCTGGTGGGGAGTGTGCTCCCTCCCGACCCCACTGCCCACTCCGTGATTATCCCTACAGTAGTCAACTGAGTTTTACTCAGAAGAGATGTGTCAAAATCAACACAGCCACATAATTTGTGCCCATCAATTTAAATAGGTCTGCTGTGGAAAGGACTGATGTTGACTACAACCCTGATGTTTTCTGATTATTTTATAGAGCGTTTCCCTCAATAGCAAAAAATGGAGGCAGAGACAATTTACTGAATTTCAAAACCACCGAAGCTTTATTGAATGAACGAATCAATTTATTACAGCCACAAACCAGAATATGGACTTCTACAGAGATAGAGAACATGTAGAAGCAGAAGAAGAGTTTGGATTTGATATCCCGCTTTATCACTACCCTAAGGAGTCTCAAAGCGGCTAACATTCTCCTCCCCCCCCAACAAACATTCTGTGGGGTGAGTGGGGCTGAGAGACTTCAGAGAAGTGTGACTGGCCCAAGGTCACCCAGCAGCTGCATGTGGAGGAGCGAAGACGCGAACCCGGTTCCTCAGATTACGAGACTACCGCTCTTAACCACTACACCACACTGGCTCTCATATATATGTAGGTTAAATACCAAGAACTAACTTAGTTGGTCTTTAAGGTGCTACTGGAAGGAATTTTTTTCATTTTGACTATGGCAGACCAACACGGCTACCTATCTGTAACTATTACTCTTAATATTATTCATTGCTATGAGGCTTCTTGAAGCAATTCAGAATACAATCAACATTAGCAGAACACTTTCCTTTACAAGGACAACTTAAAAAGCAACAATTTAAAAGCAATAAAAAAGTAATATTGCATAGGAAAGAATTCTAAAACAACAGCAATGATCACAATTAGCAACAACACACAATGAAATAGCAAGCAAAACTTGCCACTCCATCATCGCTGAGCCTTGAAACTTGTGTCTTATCCCCGTAATAAAAATTGACATCAAGTCTTATGTCATCTGGAAGAGAATGAAGGAGAAGAGAGATGAATTTCTGCCACATTTACTGATTCACCAAATTGACCTGGCCCCCATTCCACCCTATTTACAAGGAGGCTTTATGGATCCTGTCTTTGGTGGCAACGACTCCTTCCAAGCCTGCAGTTTGGCCATCTTTGTGCTGTGGCAGGATTTCACAGCCACATGACCCAGGAGGTCTGCATCAAGCAAGGATGCTGCAGCTACTGAGTGGGCTCTCCTTAGTCTGGAAAGTGCGTCCCATGTCCCCAGGCTGTGGGTGTTACCTTCTTTGGGGCAGAAGTGAGCCAGCTCCAGAGGGATGAGAGCATGCTGCAGAGAAAAGAAAAGACCGTACTGGATCAGATGACTGATCTGATCTTAACCCCCCCCCCCCCAAAAAAAAAATAATGGGTGCAAAAGAACATGGAAGCAGACCCAAGCCAGGGAAGACTTGCTTCCATCATGGGATGAGTGAGTTCTATTGCCTGGCCCCAAGGTGGAAGTGTAAGATCAAGGAAGAGTGCAGGAAATGTCTCCAGCCTTGTCCGGCCTCCCAGGGACACACATTGTGTTGTGCACCTGATACCAGACTGTGATTCCTCCTGTGGGAATCTTTTCACAAGCCACTCTGGGAGCCTCTTGGGGCTGTGAAGGTGCCAAAGGTGAGAGACTTACCTTCAGGCAACTGAGCCTTCTTGCACAGGACATCAGCCAGCTAATGCCACTGGCTGCCAGTTGCCTCTCCGCTGCAATCGCACTTGTTGTGTAACCTCTCAGTTCCTGTGGGAGGAAAGGGGACCTCAGGATCAGGAGGCTGGTCTGGGGAAAAGAGGCAGACCACTGTGCAGCCCTTTACACTCTCAGAGAGAGATCCGTTTCTGTTCTAAAATGGCAATGTCCTCCAGACTTCTGGAGGCGGCGCGAACGGCAGTGGCGGTCCTCTTTGCACTGTGAAGAGGAAGCTCCGCGGAAACGGGTCGTCCGCTACGGTGAAGCGGAGACCCACATCAGAAACCCACAGGCAGCGAAAGCCTGTGGTCGTGGGACTCGGCGGGCACCAGAAGCGCCCCCCGAAACGAAGAAGGGACCCCGTAAGGGGTTCCGGACCGTGGAAGGGCTGGCGTGGTGCTGTGAGTCGATCGCTCTTTCCGTGGAGTGAAGCCGCATAGCTACTGTCGGTGAGTGCTGACCTTTTTTCCTGGGAACATTCGATTTGATAAGCAACAACCCGTGAGTAAGAAAGACTCAAGGAATTAGAGACTAAATTGACTTGAAATTCGGCTAAAAACGGGAGACGCAACCAGGAAGTCCGTCTTCCGTTTCTGCTTAAGATCTAAAGCAAAAGACTTTGATGTCTGGAGCCTTTGAAGAGGCGTTAAAAGCTATTAATCCATGCATTACTGGAGCTGTTTTTATTGAGATTAAGGATTTGATTTCTTCGCTTATGGACTGTGTTTTACCTCTCCCTTTGGAATTACAATTTTATTAAGAAACCCAGGCAGTCGGACTGCCAGATTGATAGAAATGTCAGATTGCGGACTTTGATGCTTTGTTATATTGAACTGCTACAATTGAGTGTTATTGGAACTGCTACATTGAGACACTGTTTCTGGCACTTTTCAGAAACATTGTTTTACTTTAAAGACTAACTCTGCTAACTACAAGAGAGCTGAAGGTCTTTGGGGAACTGGTGGCTGTTTGGACATTGTTTTAAAAGTTCTGAAACTTTGGAATTAACTGGAGTTAAAAATTATTTATTCAACAACTTTGCTTCTTCCCTCAAGATACTTTTGAACTCCCCCTAGAGGACTTTGGATTTACAACTGTTGGTGACTTGCCTTTTCTTTCTTTCCTTCTTATCTTGTTGTTTACTCTCTGGGCTTGTGGGTTCCCATGAGACCATACACAGTTTGACCTTGGCACGTAGACAGAATTGGAATGAGTGGCACTGGGAAAACAAGAGCGGCTAAAGCGAAAGCTAAACAAACAACTTTGACCTTAACTTCACAGCCGCGCAGATCATCTGTTCCTGCTATTTTGGGGGCAGAAGAAGAAGAAAGCAAGCAAACTTCGCTGGAAGGTATGGCAGCAGGAGGATTCACTTCGGTACTAGACAAAATCTTTGAAAAATTGGAAAGTTTGGACAAGAAAGCGGATGAACAATCAGCTAAGACTGATCAAAATACAGCCAGTGTTAACAAATTAACTGATCAAGTTGCTCTGAATGCACAATCAATTGGGAAACTATTTGAAGCCACCACAGAAAATTGCAAATTGGCTGAGGAAGCCAACCAAAAAGCTGAAGCATTAGAGAAGGAGGTAAAACCATTGCACAAGCAGATTGGTGAACAGCAGGCCTATCTGTCTATGATAGAACTACGTAGCCGGGAAAACAACTTGAGATTGAGGTCAATTTTAGAACTTGAACAAGGGAACTTAACTGAGTACCTGACAAAAGAATTTTCTAAGTTTTGGCCTCTGGAAGAAGAAAAGGATTTTAAAATTGTGACTGCCTTCAGACTTGGAAGAGTAGCAAGGAAAGACAGGCCCAGAGACTGTTTGATTACCTTGAGATCTAAGGAGGAAAGAGATAAAATACTGAGTTTACACTACGAAAAATCACTTGAAATTCAGGGTAGAAGAGCAGAAATCTACAAAGACATCCCGAAACAACTTTTGGACCTCAGATCCACCTATACAGAGCTAACAAGACTCCTGAGGTGCAATTCAATTGCTTTTAGGTGGGAATTTCCTCAAGGATTATCTTTTACATTTAGAGGGAAGAAGGTGAAGATCAAAACAGCCGAGGACAAAGAAAAGTTTTTGAGTGACTACGGAGAAGACCTTCAGAAAGGGATTGAAGGATTCCCAGGGCCTGGGCCACTACCTGTACCTACACCTTTGGGATCTGAAGACCAGAAGAAAGAGATGCCACCACCAAAGGAATAACAGATTTGTCCAGGATGTCTCTGCAACTCCTTAGCTGGAATATTAATGGCTGTAATTCCCCGGAAAAAAGGAAAAGAATATTTCACTTATTGAAGAAAGAACAATTGGACATTATTTGCTTGCAGGAAACACATGTGACTAGGCTCCACAGAAAAGTGTTAATAAATAAGAGATTAGGCCAAGAATTTATTTCATCGGACCGAGTTAAGAAAAGAGGAGTGGTGATATATGCAAAGGAGAGCCTATCACCAAAATTTCTATTCAAAGATGAGCAAGGAAGAATTTTGGCAATTGAAATACAAACTCAAGGCGAAAAGTTTTTGATATTAGGAATCTATGCACTGAATGAGGGGAAATCGGAATTTTATAAGAAGCTGCATGAGACGATGCTGGACTATCTGGACTATAGCAACATCATTATGATGGGGGATATGAATGGGGTGGTATCTACAAACATGGACAAGTCACAAAGCCAAAATGTGACAAAAGACGGCAGACTACCCAAAACTTTTTTTGAACTGACTGACAATATAGACTTGATTGATATTTGGAGGACAAAGAACCCCCTAGGAAGAGAAGGAACATTCTTTTCTGAAGCCCAACTGACATGGACAAGAATCGACCAGATATGGATAACGAGAGGTCTGGCACCTAAGACTAGAAAAGTGGAAATCTGCCCAAAGACCTGCTCCGACCATAACACAGTAAAGATGGATTTGAGACTAACTACAACTGGCTCCTTTAGATGGAAGATGAATGACAACCTGCTCAGAGACCAGGAGATTATCAAAAAAGCCCAAAAAACTTTGAAGGACTATTTTGAAATAAATTTGAACACTACAGTGGAAAAAAGAGTAATCTGGGACGCAAGCAAAGCTGTTATGAGGGGGTTTCTGATACAACAGAACACCATAAAGAAAAGAGCACAGAATGAGAAAAAGGACAAGATCTTGGAGAAAATTAAGGAATGTGAGAAAAAGTTAAGATCGAAACCGAAGTCACAGGAGATTCTGAGAGAAATTAAACTCTATCAAGCACAATACTCCAAACTGATAAATCAGGAAGTGGAGTGGAAAATCAAGTTAATGAAACAAAGATCATTTGAATCGGCAAATAAATGTGGAAAACTGCTAGCATGGCAGTTGAAAAAGAGACAAAAATTAAACACGGTTACCAACCTAGAGATTGAAGGGAAAAATATCCAGAATCCTGTGGAGATTAGAAAGTGCTTCCAGAGATACTTTAAACAACTTTATACTCAAGGGCCGCAAGATGAGACTGAGATAAACCAAATTTTGAGGAGGAACGGACTACCAAAATTGTCTCAAGAAAATAGGACAATCCTGAATTACAAAATAACACAACAAGAGATTGAAGGTGCCATTCAGAATATGCAATTGGGCAAATCTCCAGGGCCAGATGGGCTTACCTCCAAATATTATAAGACGTTGAAAGATTACTTGATACATCCATTAATGGAGGTTTGCAATGAGATTATGGAGGGGAAGAGAGCACCGGAATCGTGGAAAGAAGCTTTCATCACATTGATACCTAAATTGGAAACTGAAAAGACACAGCTCAAGAACTACCGTCCCATCTCCCTTCTAAATGTGGATTACAAAAATTTTGCAGACATTTTAGCAAATAGATTTTAAAAAGTTTTAAACGAAGTGATTCATAAAGACCAGGCAGGCTTTCTCCCAGGTAGACACTTGTTTGCTAACACAAGGAATATTATGGACATTTTGGAACTCTTGCAAACAAACATTAATACAAAAGCAGTGTTAATTTTTATAGATGCGGAGAAGGCCTTTGACAACATTTCATGGAAGTTCATGAAGAAAAACCTTGAAGGGATGGGAGTGGGACGGGGGTTTGAAAATGGCATAGATGCAATTTATTCAGAACAAAAAGCTAAATTGATAGTTAACAATGTGGTGACAGAAGAGTTTAAGATTGAAAAAGGAACACGACAAGGTTGCCCTATTTCCCCTTTGTTATTTATTTCGGTCCTGGAGGTGCTCCTGAATATGATTAGAGGGGACCGGTTGGTTGAAGGAATTCAGGTCGGAGCCAAACAGTATAAACTTAAAGCTTTTGCAGATGACCTGGTTTTGACGTTACAGGAGCCAGAATCTAGTACGAAAAGGGTTTTAGAACTGATTCATGAGTTTGGTCGGGTGGCGGGATTCAAATTAAACAAGCAAAAAACTAAGGTACTGGAAAAAAAATTGACACCTGTAGAATCAGAAAGGTTTCAGAAAGAGACAGACTTAAATGTGGTAAAAAAAGGTGAGATACCTAAGGGTAAACATGACAGCCAAGAATCTGAATTTATTTAAAGACAACTATGAAAAGTGCTGGTCAGAAATCAAAAAGGATTTAGAAAGTTGGTCAAGATTGAAACTTTCCTTGTTAGGCCGAATTGCTGCTATAAAGATGAATGCATTGCCAAAAATGCTGTTTTTGTTTCAGACCTTACAGATTGTGGATAAGGTGGAGTGTTTCAGGAAGTGGCAGAGAGATATTTCTAAATTTGTCTGGCAGGGCAAAAAGCCCAGAATAAAGTTTAAAATATTAACGGATGCTAAGGAAAGAGGGGGGTTTGCCCTGCCAGATTTAAGGCTGTACTATGAATCAGCAGCTTTCTGCTGGTTGAAAGATTGGCTGCTGCTTGAGAATACTGATGTTTTGGATCTGGAAGGATTCAATAATGCTTTTGGTTGGCATGCATATTTGTGGTACGACAAGGTTAAAATTCATAAGGCTTTTAAGAACCATATTGTCAGGAAAGCAGTGTTTAATGTCTGGATAAAATACAAAGACTTACTAGCAAACAAGACCCCAAGGTGGTTGTCACCAATGGAAGCTAAGGCCCGGAAAAGACTCAATATGGAGGCCAAATGGCCGAAATATTGGGAAATACTAGAAAAAGATGGAGATACTTGGAGATTGCAGAGTTTGGAGAAATTAAAGGACAAAGTGCAAGATTGGTTACATTATGCTCAGATTAAGGAGGTTTTCAACATGGATAAAAAGATAGGATTCCAGGTGGAAAAATCGAAACTAGAAACAGAACTGTTAGAACCTAAGACTAAGGTACTTTCAAAAATGTACAACTTGCTGTTAAAATGGAACACACAAGATGAAACGGTCAAATCAGCTATGATAAAATGGGCACAGGACATTGGGTATAATATTATGTTTGCTGACAGGGAAAGGTTATGGACCACCGGTGTGAAGTTTACGGCATGTAATGCCTTGAAAGAAAATATTATGAAAATGATATATAGGTGGTACATGACCCCAGTCAAGCTTGCAAAAATATACCACATACCTGATAACAAATGTTGGAAATGTAAGGAAACTGAAGGAACATTCTTTCACCTCTGGTGGACCTAGGGTTAAGGCTTTCTGGGAAATGATATATAATGAATTGAAAAAGGTATTTAAGTATACCTTCTCTAAGAAACCAGAGGCCTTCCTTTTGGGTATTGTTGGTCAGAGGGTGTTAAAGAAGGACCGAACTTTCTTTATGTACGCAACAACAGCAGCAAGAATACTTATCGCAAAATATTGGAAGACCCAAGATTTGCCCACCGTGGAAGAATGGCAGACGCAACTTATAGACTACATGGAATTGGCAGAAATGACTGGCAGAATCCGAGACCTGGGAGAAGAGGCAGTGGAAGAGGACTGGAAAAAGTTTAAGGACTACTTACAGAAACATTGTAAATTGTATGAGTGTTAATAAGGATGCAGGTTTGAAAACAACATGGCATCAGCAAATTAGTTGAAAGAAATATGAGAATATGTGATGTTTAAGAAAAAGATGAATTTTGGAGTATTATTATGTAAATTAAGTTTCTAAGCATTTGATAAAAATATTTAAAGTCGGAGACATAATATTTGAAAATTACAAGATAGAAGCTGAAACAAGGTGATAATTTGCTGTTTATAATTTTATAATTGGGAACGCAGGAATGGGAGATGTGAGGAAGTCCAAAAGGTTAAGAAAATATGGTTGTTGAATATAATAATAATAATAATAATAATAAATTTTATTTATATCCCGCCCTCCCCAGCCGAAGCCGGGCTCAGGGCGGCTAACAACAATCAAATAATCAAATAATCAAATAATCACACAATCTAAAAATATTTCATTATAAAAATTAATTAAATCAAATTGATGGCAACCAATTAAGCAAAGTTCTGTGCAGGTTGCCAGAGGAGGGAGTCAGGCTGCGCCCTGATCAAAGGCCTGGCGGAACAACTCTGTCTTGCAGGCCCTGCGGAAAGATGTCAAGTCCCGCAGGGCCCTAGTCTCTTGTGACAGAGCATTCCACCAGATTGGAGCCGCAGCCGAGAAGGCCCTGGCTCTAGTTGAGGCCAGCCTAACCTCTCTGAGGCCTGGGACCTTGAGGATGTTATTATTTGCAGACCGTAGGTTTCTCTGTGGGGCATACCAGGAGAGGCGGTCCCGTAGGTACAAGGGTCCTAGGCCGTATAGGGCTTTAAAGGTTAAAACCAGCACCTTAAACCTGATCCTGTACTCCACCGGGAGCCAGTGCAGCTGGTATAGTACCGGATGAATGTGATCTCGCAGCGAAGACCCCATAAGGAGTCTCGCCGCGGCATTCTGCACCCGCTGGAGTTTCTGGGTCAGTCTGAAGGGCAGCCCCACGTAGAGCGAGTTACAATAATCCAGTCTGGAGGTGACCGTCGCATGGATCACAGTGGCTAGGTCAGGGCAAGAGAGATAAGGGGCCAACTGCTTAGCTTGGTGGAGATGAAAAAATGCCGCCTTTGTTATAGCTGTAATCTGCGCCTCCATAGAAAGGGAGGTATCGAAGATTACACCCAAACTCTTAATGGACGGTGCTGGCACTAATTGCACCCCCGCAAGAGATGGGAGTTGCCCCCTCAACCCCATATCGTCCCGCCCCAGCCAGAGGACCTATGTCTTCGAAGGATTTAACTTCAACCGGCTCCCACGTAACCATCCAGCCACAGCTTCCAGACATCTGGTCAGTGTGTCTGGGGCCGAGTCAGGATGGCCATCCATCAACAGATAGAGTTGGGTGTCATCAGCATACTGATGGCAACCCAGCCCAAAACTCCGGACAAGCTGGGCGAGGGGGCACATAAAGATGTTAAAAAGCATCGGGGAGAGAATCGCACCCTGAGGCACTCCACACACCAAGAAGTGGCGCGATGACAATTCCCCCCCAAGCGCCACCCTCTGTCCCTGACCAGAGAGAAACGAGCGCAGCCATTGAAGGACTGTGCCCTGGATCCCCACGTCGGCAAGGCAGTGGTCCAGGAGTTCGTGATCGACCATGTCAAAGGCTGCTGACAGATCTAGAAGAATCAGCAGCCCCGACCCACCTCGATCTTTGTTCGTATGTTTTCTACTATATGTTACTTTTTTCTTGGGTTTTTTTTTTTGCTTTTTCTTGTTTCTTTGTTGGTTATATCTGGGTGATGGTTTTATATGTGTTTGGTGAACTTAATGTTTAAAATCTTTAATAAATATCTTAAAAAATAAAATAAAATAAAATAAAATAAAATGGCAATGTCCTCCAGCCCCAAATTGTAGCTCTGCATCCATGGCCCTCCTTTGGCTGTCTGGGCAAGTGGGCCTTTGCTGGCTCGTCCATGTGGCCAGCTTGCCTTACAAGAGGGGAAGGGCCCAAGAGGTGCACTGCTAGGTGGCGGCTTCTCCATGAAAGCTTTCTAGGTCAAACAGCCACTGAGGCCATCAAGATACTTACATTCATCAGCAAGTTCAGGGTCTTAGTGCTTGGGGCCTCCCAGAGAAGGCCTCCCAGCATCAGAGTATAACGTTCCTCTAACTCCTGCAGGCAATGGCAATGAGGGAGAGGGTGCGCCAAGCAGGGGAAAGAGAGATCAGATGTTGAGCAATGGGAGCAATGCTTAAAGCGTGTGAAGAAGAAACAACAACTAGAGAAGTCAAATTTCAAGGCTAACAACTTACCTGCCTGTCGGGCTCAGTTTTGACCTCAATGACCGCCGCAAAGGCTGCATGCACAATCAGGCTGTGGAGCTTCAGTGGTAATTTGGGCTTCATGAGGCTGGAGAGAAGGAGGGAAACCTTTTTAGACTCTGTCTCATATTGGGGACTCTCCTTGGAGTCTTCCTCATATGGGGGGGTGGGGGGAGCATCAAATACATGCGATTCTCTTGAACTTCTAGTGAATGCATGTGTTAGCTAAAACCACTTTTGACAATCAAGCAGCGTATAGATTTTACAGGGTAAAAATGAATAAAGGTAAAATAAACACACCAGGGCACTGTTTATGTGGCAGTCTACCTGGCACTTGGTTGCAAGCCTCTAGGTCTTAGTTAATCCCACCCCTAAAAGCTGAGCCATTTCGCAGTCATCTCTAGACAATATAGCTTCTATTTTCTCTCTCACGTCTCCACTCATCCTGTAAATAGTTGCTGCATAAAGAAAGCTTTTTGAATGCAAGAAACCCAAGAAATTGTAAGCAATTCTTCCAATCGAATTCACTGAAGTGGCAAGGTCTGGTAACACCTTTCCACATTCTGCTTCCCTCCCCCCCCCCCGCCAGCTCCTCGTCAAGCTCAAAAACCCCGGTATACCTCAGTTGGTAAAGGGCTTCCAATGCCGTAGCAAGGACCATTTCAGGCTGCGTAAAGCACACAGTCCGTCCCATGAGATCCTGATAGAGAACAGAGGGCGGAGGGGGAAAACGTCAGTTCCCTACGGACATCAGGTGGATTCCTCCAACCCAAAACTCAGTGCAGGAATTGGCAATGTAATGCCAAATGCCTGCACAACCCTTCTCTTGGCCAGACCCCGCCAGGCCTTCCTTCTGCCCAGCATCCCCCCAATCCCATCCCCAGCTCTCCTGCCCCCCCTCACCCCTGGATACCTCATGCAACCTCTCACTCACCACAATTGCCTTGACGGCCATCTTCTTGGAGTACCTCAACCTGTCCTTTTCTCTCTGGCGGGCCTCCAAGCAAGTGGCCAGCACGCAGCGGAGGAACATCTCATCCTTCTCCAGTTGCTGAAATGGCAAGAGTCAGGCTGTCAGTTCATGGCAGGAGGGCTCCTCTGCATCTGAGACCACCAAAATGGGGGTACATACAGCACTGGTGGATGGGGGGGTGGGGGTGAGGGATTTCGTATGTACTGTGCTGTTTTCTCAAATACTAACCACAGGCAATGCCCAGACCCTGCCAGTCTCTGAACCATCTGCAACAAGAGAAGCAGGAAAGGACATGGGGGCAGGTTAGTTCATTTCTACTTATTTTCCACAGTTGAGGATTAGAGCATTGAGACCACCCCTCCTTACGCTCCAAAATGAAAAGGAAGCATTTGCTCACGTGGGCCCACAGCAACCCTGGACTTCTTGGGGACTTTGCGGGTCCCCTTCTTCTTGCGGGCTGCCATGTCCCTCACTCGCCTGAACCTAGAAGAGAAGGAGAGGGGCAGACCTTGTTGTTGTTGTTGTTGTTGTTATACCGCCCTATACCCACAGGTCTCAGTTACAACCAGTGCTTTTTTCTGGGGGGATGCAGGGGTACGCACACCCCGAAACATTTTGTGAATCTTTGCACTTTTGTCCATTTACTGTACTGCATTTATTTTCCCCGATTTGAACTATAAAATGGTGATTTTCTTGAGTCAAAATGAGAGTACCCCAAACATTTTTTTTAATAGAAAAAAAGCACTGGTTACAACATAAAAATCGCAATATCGAAACACAAAATGCATAATAAAGGTGAAAAATAACCCAGTAAAGCCCCCTCCCCAACACATTTCAAAACCTGAGACAGAAGCCTACAACCAAAATGGGTTGTGTGTGTGTAAGAGAAGGCAGGGAGTCTTTGCAGCATAGCCATAACACAAATACGGGTGGCCTAACAGTTGCAGGCAGACCCATATCATTTCACACACTACTTCGGCTGCGGGACATCGTATCAACAAGGAAAGGAGCATGTGGTGTTGTTGCATCTCCTCGGGTATTTGTTGATTTTTCGCCACGAGGGGTTGTAGTTGTGGAGGTATAGTTTGATGAGGTTCCTGGTTATTTGTACCCTAGGTGCCCACTCACACACAAAAACAAATCTCCCTGCAGCCAACCAAAGACCACCAACCACACCCTAGGTCACCCCCCAACCTCTCTCACCACCAAGGAAATGCAACAAGGGAATAGTAAGTGAACCCACGCAAGTGATGCTGACACAAAACCCCACACATACAGGGGAAACTCGGGAAATTAGAATATCGTGGAAAAGTTCATTTATTTCAGTAATTCAACTTAAAAAAGGTGAAACTAATATATGAGATAGACTCATGACATGCAAAGCGAGATATGTCAAGCCTTTATTTGTTATAATTGTGATGAATATGGGGTACAGCTGATAAAAAACCCAAATTAACAATCCCATAAAATTGGAATATTGTGAAAAGGTGCAGTAGCTATTCAATCCATAACACCTGTAATGGGTTCAGTAGGAAGCACAATCATGGGGAAGGCTGCTGACCTGACAGTTGTGCAGAAAGCCATCATTGAGACCCTCCATAAGGAGGGAAAGCCTCAAAGGGTAATTGCAGAAGAAGTTGGATGTTCCCAAAGTGCTGTATCAAAGCACATTAATGGAAAGTTATGCGGAAGGGGAAAGTGTGGAAGAAAAAGGTGCACAAGCAGCAGGGATGACCACAGCCTGGACAGGATTGTCAGGAAAAGACCATTCAAACGTGTTGGGGACTGAGGCTGGAGTTAGTGCATCAAGAGCCACCACACACAGAAGGATCCTGGAGCTGGGCTTCAAATGTCATATTCCTCTTGTCAAGCCGCTCCTGAACAAGAAACATCAGAAGCATCTTGCCTGGGCTAAAGAAAAAAAGAAAAGAACTGGTCTGTTGCTCAGTGGTCCCAAGTCCTCTTTTCTGATGAGAGCAACTTTTGCATCTTGTTGGGTTGGAATAACGACAGACGAGTAGCAGGTGTCATTGAGAGGCGTCTGCCGGGGTGAGCCCCGGGAACTCTCCTTTATTGAATATTACAAAACATTGCCACAGGTGTGCTTGTGGCTGATTGGTTGATACAAACACAAAGCAACTTGTTGCTGATTGGTTAATATAAGTACAAGGCGGGAATTACATGTGATCATTAATCACCGATAGATTAAAGGCTGAGAAACGAAGCTGGAACTAGACAGGCATGAAACCTCCTAATTAAATTATAACTAAAGATTGATATAGCATGGCTAAAACAATTACTAATGATTGATCATAACATGAAAGAATACAACAATTGAATTCCGTAGATGTGGTCAGCTGTGCATTAAGTACAGGTCATAGTGTTTTTCATGAACTTAGCAATGAGGGAATGTCTTGGTCTTTGGAACAAGTTGTGCAGTGTGTGCAGAAGCAGAGAAAAGCTTATAGGCAAGACTTCCCAGAATGCAAGAGAAAAGAAGCAATGCTGTGCAGAGAGAGGACTTCCCTTTATCTCCCCCTTTCTTTTCTTGTTTGCGAGGCGTTCTGGGTAAATAAGGCAAAAATATTTTGGGTTTAGTGGTGTGCCAGCGAATGCCCAAAGTAAGTTCGCCAGGGTCGACGGGACAGAAATATTTCGGGATACGTGGTGTGCCAACGCATGCCCATAATAATAATAAGAAGAAGAGTTTGGATTTGATTTCCCGCCTTTCACTCCCCTTCAGGAGTCTCAAAGCGGCTAACATTCTCCTTTCCCTTCCTCCCCCACAACAAACACTCTGTGAGGTGAGTGGGGCTGAGAGACTTCACAGAAGTGTGACTGGCCCAAGGTCACCCAGCAGCTGCAGGTGGAGGAGCGGAGACGCGAACCCGGTTTCCCAGATTACGTGACTACCGCTCTTAACCACTACACCACACTGGCTCTGCCCATCTCCCCTTAGGTTTACTGTTGGTGTTGCCATTTCGCAAAGTAGGCAGCAAGGAGTTTATTGGGTGGTGGAGGGGGAGAGAGAAGCCGAGAGAAAAGACTTATGAGGCCAGGAACACATGGAAGGAAGCAACATAGCAAAATTAAGATACATATAATGACACTGGCATATTGAAAGAGATTACGAAGCCAAGTAAAGTTAGGCAGCCAAGCAGTAAGCCACTGGGTGAAAGAATCCCAGAGGCCAGAAAATCCAACGTCTTGTGTAATGTGGTGTGTAAGATTTTGCAAATGAGAGATTTGGCTTTGAATGGCTTTAGAATTATCAATAATATTTAAACAACACATGTCATTCACTTGTTCACAGCCATAATGATGAAGCATCAGCAAATAGTGATAGCAGCATGATTTTGTAAAAGTCCATAGTGGAATTCACTCTGTTCTCTATTCAAAAGGTGAAGAGCTTGTGAATTAAAATTCAGGGCTTTTTCTGCAGAACAAGCTAAAGAATTAATGTTTCTACGATTCCATACATCCAATCCAGGGACTCCTAGGAGAGAAACAGCTAAAGAGATATATTCAGACCTGCTAGGAAGAAAGACAAAAGCATCACAATCGTTAGTCAATTTCACAGAGCGGCGATATCGAGAGCAAGATAAATGATGCTTCTTGGGTAAAATGATGCACAAACGGCTTAAACAACAAGGTGTGCCATGGCTGATGTATTGTTGGCACATGGTAGGGAAATTCAACATTCCTTGTAGTAGAACTTTGCATTGATACCGTTCTGTGGGCTGACTGTTATTTAACACAGGAATAGTAAAAGCAAAGAATTTACGATCCTTCTCCTGTAGGGGGATGGAGAAGAAACAATCTTGCAAATCTATTATAGCCAATTGATATGAATGTGGAATCACATTTGGATTAGGCAGACCACACTGCAAAGGCCCCATGGGTTCAAGGATCTGGCTTATTTTCCTTAAATCCTGGAGAAATCTCCATTTTCCACTTTTCTTTTCTTTTTTTTAAATAGTTTTTATTGCATTTTTTCAGACATAGACAGACGAAAGAAGAAAAAAAGAAGAAAAAAACACAAAGAAGATAAAAAGAATCATGACCTTTCAACAGCTTATTTCAACTTTCTATCGAACTTCCCCGCATCTCCCGCACAATGCATTCTTAACAATAAATTTATCAGCAAATTATAACCTTGTTTCATGTGATTCTTTTGTACTTTCAATTGCAGTTTAAGTTTAAATCCCTTATTGTCCATTTACTCTGAAAACAAAGCATATTATCATTTTTAACATTTAAACTTTGATTCTTTCAATAATGTTATCCAATTTCATAGATATTGCACTCTCATTGCTGGGGCTAGCATTTCAAATTATGCGTCATTTTATAGTTCATATAACTTATAAAATTTTTGCAAATAGTTCTTAAATTTTTTCCAGTCCTCCTCCATTGCTTCTTCTCCCAGGTCTCGGATTCTGGCAGTCATTTCGGCCAACTCCATGTAGTCAATCAGTTGCGTTTGCCACTCTTCCAGCGTGGGCAAATCTTGAATCTTCCAATATTTGGCAATCAGGATTCTTGCTGCTGTGGTAGCATACATAAAAAAGGTTCTATCCTCCTTTAACACCTTTTGGCCGACAATACCCAAGAGGAAGGCCTCCGGTTTTTTAGGAAAGGTGTACTTAAACACCTTTTTTAACTCGTTGTAGATCATTTCCCAGAAGGCCTTCACTCTTGGGCAAGTCCACCAAAGGTGAAAGAATGTTCCTTCAGCCTCCTTGCACTTCCAACATTTGTTATCAGACAAATGGTATATCTTAGCAAGCTTGACTGGGGTCATGTACCACCTGTATATCATTTTCATAATGTTTTCTTTCAAGGCATTACATGCCGTAAATTTCATACCGGTGGTCCATAACCTTTCCCAGTCTTCAAACATGATGTTGTAACCAATGTCTTGAGCCCACTTTATCATGGCTGATTTAACTGTCTCATCCTGTGTATTCCATTTAAGCAGCAAGTTATACATTCTCGATAATACCTTGGTCTTTGGTTCTAACAACTCTGTCTCAAGTTTTGATTTTTCCACCTGGAATCCTGTTTTTTTGTCCAACTTAACAACCTCGTTAATTTGGGCATAATGGAACCAATCTTGCACCTTATCCTTTAAATTTTCAAAGCTCCGCAACCTCCAATTGTCACCAATTTTTTCTATTAGTTCCCAATATTTCGGCCAGCCGGCCTCCATATTGGGTTTTTGTTCAGTTCTGTTAATTGATTTTGTGGGAACTTGCAGATTCTGGCTTCACACAATTAACTCAAGGCAGTGTCAATTTACTCTTGGCAGAAAGCCAAGGTCTGCTTGACCTAGAAACTACTTACTCTGATTGGTTAACGACCAGCACTCAACTCTGTTATCTGGGAATGCTAGCACAGTTTGGTGTTAGGTGTGTTAGGAGTTAGAAGTGCTGTGTATGGTTTTGAGAGAGAAAGAGAGGGTTTATTTTGTTTTGTTTTATATGCAGAAACTCTGCTGGTTTTATTTTTTCCTTTTAATAAATCCTGTAAATAGTTATTCTGAGTCTAGCTGACTAGTCATTACCGCCGCAACTAGCTTCCTCGCTGTGCAGGAAAACTCTGCTACGTTTGGGCTAAAGCCAATAGGGCTATGCCTGACACTTCAAAGTTCCATGAGGTTATGGGCATTGTGCTGCCAGCCTGAGTTGTGGTGGTGTCAGCATCAATGGTGTTGGTTCCAGTAGTTCCAGAAGTTGTTGTTCCTGTTGGTGCAGCAGATGGACACTGGCTGGTTCCTGACTGTGGTGAGCTGGTGACGCAGTGGACACAAGGACAACAGCTGCAGCGTGTGAGTGCTGGGTGCTGTGGTTCCTGTTTTCTCTCTCGGTGGTCGTGAGTAGCTGGTTCCGGGTTCCAGGGACATCGCTCTCAAGATGGCCTCACAACCAGTTCAGATGGCTTTTGAGCGTCTGAATGACTCCAATTACTTGCTGTGGTCGGAACGCATGCAGGCAGTGCTGCAGAGGGATCGTCTCTGGCAAGTGGTGAGTAAGTTTCCTACGAAGCCTGATGATGAAGACCTCGATAAAGACCAAAGAGCAAGGGCCACAATTGTCTTGGGGCTGGAAGATTCCCAGTTGCCATATGTGAGGGGAATCAAGACAGCTAGAGGTGTGTGGCAAGCACTTAAAGAACTCCATGTGCGTGAGACAGCGGTTTCCAAGCTGTTCATTCGCAAGGCATTGTACAAGGCAATGTTACAGCCTGGGGTTACAATGCAGGAACACCTACACAGTTTACAGTTAAAGTTTGCTGCGCTACAGGAAAGAGACTGTGCATTAGACCAGCAGGAGAAGGTGGCTATTATTTTGAGTTCTCTCCCGGAAAGCTGGGATAATTTAGTTTTGTCTCTAGAAGGCATACAGGAGCGTGATTTATCAGTCAGTTACGTTACTGGGCGTTTGATTGAAGAATGGCAGAAGAGGCAAGAAAGGGCGTTGGCTGCAGAGACTTCTACTGGCAGGTGGTTTGGAAGGAGTTCTCATGCCGTGCCAGAGGTGAAGCAAAAGCAGCGTACTGGTGAGGAGTCAGCGTTTGCTGTTAGGCGTTGTTTCCGATGTGGGTCTTCAGCGCATCTAAAACGACAATGTCCGGAGTTGGTCAAGTCTCAGTTGCCGGTGCAGGAGCAGAGACGAGATCAGCAGCAGCAGCAGCAGCGTAAAAAGAAATTCTTCAAACAAAAACAGTTGGCTCAGCTGGTGACCGCCAAGGTCAAGATTGCTGATGAGAAACAAGTTGTCTGGGTGGTCGATTCGGGAGCGTCGCGCCACATCGTAAATTCAGATGAATTGTTTGTTTCCAAGAACTCAGCACAGCGCAGCCAGGTGGCTCTAGCAGACGGAAGTACTTCCGAAGTGATTTCGGGGGGTGCAGTTTTTGTTCCTTGTCTTCGTGAATGCCTGCAAAATGTACTTTGTGTGCCTTCATTAAGGAGCAATCTGATGTCTGTAGATTGTTTGCTAAAAGCTGGGTTTAAAGTGTATTTTGAAGGAGACAGTTGCATTATTAAGAAGGCTGGTGAGATTTTAGGCACTGCTAAGTCAGAGGGAGGCTTGTTTTGGCTTAAAGCAGGATCTCAAGTTGCAGCAGTAGTCAGTAAATCTCAGCCTGCAGTGAATAACAAAGCTATACATGACAACTGTGTGCACTTATTGCATAGGAAAATGGGGCATGCTTGCTGGAAAAGTGTACTAAAAATGTCTGAATTGGCTGATGGGGGTAATTTAAAGAGTTGTAACAAGTACCTTGATTGTAATGTTTGTAAAAAGGTTAAAACCCACAGAGTCTCTTACCCCAGAAGTGACAGAGTTAGTGAGTCACCGCTACAGCTGGTTCACATGGACGTAATTGGTCCATTTGCTGTAAGCAGGGGTGGAGCGCGCTTTTCACTAACAATTGTGGATGACGCCACGCGTTACTCTTGGGTTTTTCCCATGAAGAATAAGGGTGACGTGTTCACTAAGTTTAAAGGCTGGGTGGCATCTGTGGAAAGATTTCTGTCCATTAAGCTCAAAAGGATACAGACGGACAGAGGTGGCGAATTTATGTCAAATGCTTTTAGAGATTGGTTACAAAAGCGTGGCATTGGGCATAGAAAAACGAACGTTTTTTTCCCAGAGGAGAATGGCGTTGCAGAGCGAAAAAACAGATCTTTACAAAATATGATGTTTGCCATGCTTGATGATGCTGATTTGCCCATGTCTTATTGGGGGGAGAGCATGCTCACCGCGTGTTATCTCCAAAACAGGCTCTTTCATCAAACAATAGGTACAACCCCATACTTTAAATTGTTTCAGAAAAAACCTAAAATTGACCATTTGCATGTGTTTGGATCAAAAGCCTGGGTATTAATTCCGAAACAAATGAGGAAGAAGGGAGACCCTAAGACCAAACAGCTAGTGTTTGTGGGTTACCAGGAGCTGGGAAAAGGTTTCCGCTTTGCTGAAGGGACAAATGGCATTGTGATCTCCAGGAATGCCAGTTTTTGTGAACATAGTGGCTGGGAGAGACTACATGCCAATACTGAGGTTTGGTTTGAACCTTCCCAGGAGCTTCATGACTCTGAAGGTAGACACAGAGAATCAGAGTCTGAGGGGGAGGAAAGTTCAGATAAGAGCTCTCAAGAAAGTGGAGTTAGCCAGAGACCAGTTGCTAAGCAACAAAAGAGAGGTCGTAGTTCTGAGGAGGAAAGTGGGTCAGAAGAAAAATTTTCTCCCAGAAGATCTAAAAGACAAAACAAAGGAGTGCCTCCGGTGCGTTTTTCTCCTGATACTGCAAATGTGTTTAGTGTAATTGCAGAGCCCAAGAGTTTTCAGGAAGTGTTAAAGTTGCCAAAAGAGGAGGCAGAGCTCTGGAAACAGGCAATGGAGGAAGAGATGTCCTCTCTGAATGAGCACAAGGTCTTTACACCAGTAGCAGCGCCTGAGGGGGCAAAGATTGTAGGCTGCAGGTGGGTGTACAAACTTAAACCTCTGGTGACAGGAGAGTACAAATACAAAGCTCGTTTAGTGGCTCAAGGATATTCTCAGAGGCCTGGAAAAGATTATGACGAAACTTTTTCCCCTACTGCTAAGGGGGACAGTGTAAGGCTGATTTTAACGCTTGGAGCAAAGAGAAAACTCCTGTTAAACCATTTTGACATTCAGACTGCATATTTACATGCATCAATATCAGAAGACCTGTATCTAGCCGAACCGCCTGGTTATGAGACAGGTTCAAATAGAGTGTTGAAATTAAACAAAGCTCTATATGGTCTCAAACAGGCTGCAAGATCTTGGAACAAGTGTTTCCATGAGGCTTTAGTGTCATTTGGTTTCAAGCAGAGTACAGCTGACAATTGTGTTTATGTACGTGGTACAGGCAGTGATCAAGAGTTTTGTCTGATTTATGTAGATGATGTATTGTATGCCTGCAAAACAGATAAACAAACTAAAAGGTTTGCCAAGCAATTGTCCAGTAAGTTCAAAGTGAAGGACTTAGGCCCGGTTAGGACATATCTAGGGTTGGAAGTGTGCTGGGCCCAAGATGGCAGCTGCCTAATTAGTCAGCAGAACAAAGTTAAACAACTACTGACTACGTACAGGATGCAGGATTGCAAAGGGGCAGCGGTGCCTATGGATCCAGGTTTCATAAAAACACTTCACATAGATGAGAGTCCTGAATTTGAACATCCTGATGTATATCACTCTGTAATTGGAAGTTTATTGTATATAGCACAGTGGTCCAGACCTGATATTAGCTATGCAGTAGGCATATTAAGTAGATTGGTCTCAAAACCCACACTAAATGCCTGGAAAGGGGTAAAACAAGTTCTGAGATACCTCAAACAGACAATTGGCTATATGTTACAATTAAATTCTTCAGAGGATGAAATGTTGAGTTGCTACTGTGATAGTGACTGGGGAAATTTGCCGGATAGAAAATCTGTCACAGGACTAGTCATAATGGTCGGTGGAGCTTTAATCAGCTGGCGGTCACGCAAGCAAGACGTTGTAAGTGTGTCATCAACGGAATCAGAGTACGCCGCATTGAGTGAATTGTGCAACGAGGTGATTTATTTCAAGCATTTGTTAGCAGATTTAAATGTAAATTGTGGAGAACCAGTACAAGTTTACATTGATAATCAAGCTTGTATAACCTTAAGTAAAACAGAGGGTTTCAAATCGCGTTCCAAACATATCTCTGTAAAATACCAAAATGTACGTTGCTGTGTACAAGACAATATAATCACATGTACTTATGTATCAAGTGAAGAAAATGTAGCAGATGTATTAACTAAACCATTGGCAAAGATAAAGAACAAGCAAATGTGCAAGGGTTTAGGTTTGCTGGAAAAATAATCTCCTACATAGGTGTTTTTTGATGTTAATTGTCCAGCAGAATCTGTGAGGGGGTGTTCAGTTCTGTTAATTGATTTTGTGGGAACTTGCAGATTCTGGCTTCACACAATTAACTCAAGGCAGTGTCAATTTACTCTTGGCAGAAAGCCAAGGTCTGCTTGACCTAGAAACTACTTACTCTGATTGGTTAACGACCAGCACTCAACTCTGTTATCTGGGAATGCTAGCACAGTTTGGTGTTAGGTGTGTTAGGAGTTAGAAGTGCTGTGTATGGTTTTGAGAGAGAAAGAGAGGGTTTATTTTGTTTTGTTTTATATGCAGAAACTCTGCTGGTTTTATTTTTTCCTTTTAATAAATCCTGTAAATAGTTATTCTGAGTCTAGCTGACTAGTCATTACCGCCGCAACTAGCTTCCTCGCTGTGCAGGAAAACTCTGCTACGTTTGGGCTAAAGCCAATAGGGCTATGCCTGACACTTCAAAGTTCCATGAGTTTTTTCCACGCCTTAGCCTCCACTGGTGATAGCCACCTCGGAGTCTTACTTTCAAGTAAGTCTTTGTATTTCATCCAGACCATAAAAATTGCTTTCCTGACAATATGGTTTTTGAACATTCCATGTGTTTTTGCCTTGCCGTACCACAAATACGCATGCCATCCTAACGAATTGTTAAAACCTTCCAGGTCTAGGACATCTGTATTCTCTAATAAAATCCAATCTTTCAACCAGCAGAAGGCTGCCGCCTCGTAGTATAACCTTAAGTCTGGCAGGGCAAACCCCCCTCTTTCTTTTGCGTCAGTTAGTATTTTAAACTTTATTCGGGGCTTTTTGCCCTGCCAGACAAACTTTGAGATATCCCTCTGCCACTTTCCAAAACATTCCATTCTGTCCACGACCTGCAAGGTTTGAAATAAAAACAACATTTTTGGCAAAACATTCATCTTAACAGCAGCAATTCGGCCCAGCAAGGAAAGCTTCAGTCTCGACCAAGTTTCCAAATCTTTCTTAACTTCTGACCAGCATTTCTCATAATTGTCCTTAAACAAATTCAAATTTTTAGGCGTCAAGTTTACCCCCAGGTATTTCACTTTCTTAACCACAGTTAACTCTGTTTCCTTCTGAAACCCCTCTATTTCTAAGGGCGTCAAGTTTTTCCCCAAAACTTTAGTTTTTTGTTTGTTCAACTTAAATCCTGCCACCCGACCAAATTCTTGTATCAGTTCCAGAACTCTTTTTGTACTAGATTCTGGCTCCTGTAGTGTTATTACTAAGTCATCTGCAAATGCTTTCGGTTTATATTGTTTCACTCCGACCGTGATCCCCTGTATTTGCCGGTCCCTCCTAATCATGTTCAGCAAAACCTCCAGGACTGATATAAATAATAGGGGGGATAGGGGGCACCCCTGTCGTGTTCCTTTTTCAATGTGGAACTCCTCTGTCACCACATTGTTCACTATCAACTTAGCTTTTTGTTCTGAATAAATTGCTTCTATGCCATTTTCAAACCCTCGTCCCACTCCCATCCCTTCCAAGTTTTTCTTCATAAATTTCCAAGAAATGTTGTCAAAGGCCTTCTCAGCATCAATAAAAATTAACACTGCTTTAGTGTTAATATTTGTTTGTAAAAGTTCCAGGATATCGATAATATTCCTAGTATTGTCAAACAAATGCCTACCAGGAAGAAAGCCTGCTTGGTCCTTATGAATTACTTCATTTAAAACCTTTTTCAATCTGCTTGCCAAAATGTCTGCAAATATTTTGTAATCCACATTCAGGAGTGAGATGGGACGGTAGTTCCTAAGTTGAGTCTTTTCAGTTTCCACTTTGGGTATCAATGTGATGAAAGCTTCTTTCCACGTTTCCGGTGCCCTTCCTCCCCCCATAATCTGATTGCAAACCTCCATTAGTGGTAGAGTCAAGTAGTCTTTTAGTGTCTTATAGTACTTGGAGGTAAGCCCATCTGGGCCTGGAGATTTGCCCAGCTGCATATTCTGAATGGCATCCTCAATTTCCTGTTGTGTTATTTTACAGTTCAAGATTGATCTCTTCTCCTGAGATAGTTCTGGTAAGCCGTTGAGTTTCAAAAATCGTTCCATCTCAGACACTTCCTCGGGCCCTTGTGTATACAACTTTTTGAAGTATTTCTGGAAACACTTTCTGATTTCACCTGGTTTCTGAATATTTTTCCCTTCCACCTCTAGATTGGTAACGTAGTTAAGTTTCTGTCTTTTTTTCAACTGCCATGCCAGCAGTTTCCCACATTTATTTGCTGACTCAAAGGATCTTTGTCTCATTTGTTTAATTTTCCATTCCACTTCTTGATTTATCAATTTCAAATATTGTGCCTGGTGGTATTTAATTTCTCGCAAGATCTCTTTGGATTTTGGTTTAGATCTCAATCTTTTCTCTCCATCTCTTATCTTCTCTAATATTTTATCCTTTTTCCCATTCCAGAGTTTTTTCTTAATTGTGTTTTGTTGTATCAGAAACCCCCTCATTACAGCTTTACTGGCGTCCCAGATTGTTCTTTTTTCCACTGAAGTATTCAAGTTGATTTCAAAGTAGTCCTTTAAAGTTTTTTGGGCCTTCTTTACAATCTCTTGATCTCTAAAGAGGGTGTCATTCATTTTCCATCTGAAGGAGCCGGCTGGAGTAAGTCTCAATTCCATTTTCAGGGCGTTATGGTCGGAGCAAGTCTTTGGGCAGATTTCCACTCTTATAGTCTTCGGTGCCAGCCCTGTAGTTGTCCAAATTTGGTCGATTCTCGTCCATGACGAGTGGGCCTCAGAAAAGAAAGTTCCCTCTCTACCTAGGGGGTTCCTTGTCCGCCAAATGTCAATCAAATCCATATTGTCTGTCAGCTCAAAAAAAGTTTTCGGTAGTCTGCCATCCTTGGTTAAATTTTGGCTTTGTGACTTATCCATCAAAGTAGAGACCACCCCATTCATGTCTCCCATCATAATGATGTTCGAATAGTCCAGATAGTCCAGTAGTGTCTCATGTAGCTTCTTGTAAAATTCTGCTTTCCCCTCATTTGGTGCATAAATTCCTAATATCAAAACTTTTTCTCCTTGAGATTGTATTTCAATTGCCAAGATTCTCCCTTGCTCATCTTTAAACAAAAATTTTGGTGCTAGGTTTTCCTTTACGTAGATCACCAGGCCTCTCTTTTTTACTTTGTCTGATGAAATAAATTCTTGGCCTAGTCTTTTGTTAATTAGTACTTTCCTGTGGAGCCTAGTCACATGCGTTTCTTGCAAGCAAATTATATCCAAATTTTCCTTTTTCAAAATATGAAAAATCCTTTTTCGTTTTTCCGGGGAGTTTGCGCCATTAATGTTCCAACTGTACAGCTGCAGAGACATCCTGTATCAATCTGTTGTTGCTCTTTATGGGGTGTCCTCCTTTTTGTCCAGGTCCGAGGGAGATGGTGTTGGTTCCAATCCAGACTGTGGCAGAGGCCAAGGGACTGCTGTTCCCTTCTGGAGATCCTCTCTGTGGTCGTGCAGGAACTTCTGGTTGTCCTCTTTTGTCCTAATTCTAACCTTCTTTCCTTTGTATTTAAATGATAGGCCTTGTGGAAACTCCCACCTATAAGGTATCCCGTTACCTCTCAAAAGTCTTGCTAGGTCAGTATAGATGGCTCTGAGATCCAGTAATTGTTTTGGTATATCCTTATAAATTTCCGCTCTTCTGTCCTGGATCTCAAGTGATTTATTAAAATGAAGGTCAAGTATTTTGTCTCTCTCCTGTTTGGTCCTTAGGATAATCAGGCAGTCTCTGGGTCTGTCCTTCCTGGCGACACTTCCCAATCTAAATGCCGTTGTTATTTTAAAGTCTTCGTCTTCCTTTATACCCCAGAATTTGGAAAATTCTGCTGTCAAGAAACCAGTCAAATCTTCTTTTTCAAGCTCTGGGATAGAGCGTAATCTCAAATTATTTTCCCGGTTTCTCAGTTCCACCATAGACAGGTAGGCCTGCTGGTCGCCAATGTGCTTATGTAGTGGCCTTACCTCTCCTTTCAGTTCATCCACTTTTTGAATTGCTTGGTCAGCTTTTTCGTTCGCAGCTTCGGCCAGTTTCCGGTTCTCAGAAGTAACGTCTTTTAGATTCCCAATTGCTTGTGAGTGCTGTGCCACTTGTTCAGATAGCTTTGTGATGGAGGATGTGGCTAAGTCAATTTTTGCTGTTTGGTCGTCAACCTTCTTATTTAAAATTGCAAATTGTTGTAGCATTTCCTTCAGAAGTGCATCAGATCCACCTGCAGCCATATCCTCTGTTGCTGGTTGTTCAGCTTCCTTTAGTTCAGCTGTTGTTGAAGGTTCAGTTCCCTTCAATTCAGCTGCTGTTGGAGGTTCAGTTCCCTTCAGTACAGCAGGAACTGATGATCTACGTGACTGAGAGGTCAAAGTTGTTTGCACAAGCTGGCCTTTCGTTGCTTTCGCTTTTGCAGATCTTGTTTTCGGTTGGCCACTCATTCCCCACCTGTCTATGAGTCAAGGTCAAACTGTCAAATGTTCCATGGGAAGGACAGACCTCAGTGTAGATAACAACAGCAGAGAGACAAAACAAAGTTAGTTCCCAGGAAGTTGTAAATCCCAGTCTCCACTAGAGGGAGTACAGTTAGAGGGAGTAAAGTTAAAGTTCAGGAGTTTAAGGACTAACATTAAAGTTAAGGACGCCATTAAAGTTCCTGCAGTTTAAGGACTAACACTTACTCGCGAGTAGATGGTTTAGAATCCAATGGTTAAGGAAGAAAGGTCAGCGCTCATCGGCAGCAGCCGCGCGGCTTCGCTCCCGCAGAAAGAGCGATGAACTCTCAGCACCGCTTCCCCTCCGCGCTTCCGGAACCCCTTACGGGGTCCCTTCTTTGTTTCGGGGGTCGCTCCAGGTGCCCGCCGAGTCCCACGGCCACGAGCTCACTCTGCTCGTGGTTTTTCTTGATGGATCGTCGCTGTGCCGTAGCAAACGATCCTTTTCTGCGGAGCCCCTCTTTAGACACTAAAGAGGACCGCCATTACCGTTTCGCGCCGCCTCCGGAAGTCCATTTTCCACTTTTCTTTTTTATGACAAAGACAGGGGTATTATAGGGGCTAACTGAAGGCTCGATATGGTCTGCCAATAATTGTTCATTTACCAATTGTTTTATTTATTTATTTTTTAAAAAATATTTATTAAAGGTTTTAAACAATATAACACCAAACACATAAAACACCATCACCAAAATAAAAAATGCACACAAAACAAAAGAAATACAACATAATTAAGTTTCAAAAACCAGATTTCCATAACCTTCTTTTCAGACTCCCTCACATCTCCGTTTCCTGCGTTCCCGTTTACAAAGTCATGTTCAGCAATACTTCACCTTCTTTCAAATCTTGTTTTAATTTGTACCTTTCAAATATTATGTCTCCAATTTTACCCTTTATTGTCAAATATTTAAATATTTAAGCTTGACATAATATTAATCAAATTTCATCTTTGTTCTTATAGTTCAGTTATTTTCATACTTCTTTCCACTAAATTACTAATGCCAAGTTATCTTTCTATCCTGCATCATTCTAACATTCATACAATTTACAGTACTTTTGCAAATAATCCTTAAATTTCTTCCAGTCCTCTTCCACTGTCTCTTCTCCCAGGTCTCGGATTCTGCCAGTCATTTCTGCCAATTCCATGTAGTCTATCAGTTGCATCTGCCATTCTTCCAGAGTGGGCAAATCTTCTGTCTTCCAATGCTTTGCAATAAGTATTCTTGCAGCTGTTGTCGCATACATAAAAAAAGTTTTATCCTTCTTTGGCACTCTCTGGCCGACAATACCCAAAAGGAAGGCCTCTGGTTTCTTAGGGAAGGTATATTTAAATACCTTTTTTAGTTCATTATAGATCATTTCCCAGAAGGCCTTAATCCTTGGGCATGTCCACCAAAGGTGAAAGAATGTTCCTTCAGTTTCTTTACATTTCCAACACTTATTGTCTGGCAAGTGATATATTTTTGCAAGCTTGACTGGAGTCATGTACCACCTGTAAATCATTTTCATAATATTTTCTTTCAAGGCATTGCATGCCGTGAATTTCACACCGGTGGTCCATAACTGTTCCCAGTCAGCAAACATAATGTTATGGCCAATGTCTTGCGCCCATTTTATCATAGCTGATTTAACCGTTTCATCCTGAGTGTTCCATTTCAACAGCAAGTTATACATTCTTGAGAGTACCTTAGTTTTTGGTTCTAACAGTTCTGTTTCTAGTTTCGATTTTTCCACCTGGAAGCCTATTTTTTTGTCCTTATTAAAAACTTCCCTGATCTGACCATAGTGTAACCAATCCCGCACTTTATCCTTCAATCTCTCAAAACTCTGCAATCTCCATATATCTCCATCTTTTTCTACTATCTCCCAATATTTTGGCCAATTGGCCTCCATATTGAGTCTTTTCTGAGCCTTAGCTTCCATTGGTGACAACCACCTTGGGGTTTTACTTTCTAATAAATCTTTGTATCTTGTCCAGACATTAAACACTGCCTTCCTGACAATATGGTTCTTGAAAGCTTTGTGAGCTTTAACCTTGTCGTACCACAAATATGCATGCCACCCAAATACATTGTTGAACCCTTCCAAATCCAAAATATCAGTGTTCTCTAGAAGTAGCCAATCTTTTAACCAGCAGAAAGCTGCTGATTCATAATACAGTTTCACGTCTGGCAGGGCAAACCCCCCTCTTTCTTTAGCATCAGTTAGTATTTTAAATTTTATTCTGGGCTTTTTGCCCTGCCAGACAAACCTAGAGATATCTCTCTGCCACCTCTTGAAACATTCCATCTTGTCCACAATCTGCAAAGTCTGAAACAAAAACAACATTTTTGGCAATACATTCATCTTTATAGCAGCAATTCGACCCAACAAGGAAAGCTTCAGTTTTGACCAAATTTCTAAGTCCTTTTTAATTTCTGACCAGCATTTTTCATAGTTATCGTTGAATAAATTCAAATTTTTAGCCGTCATATTAACCCCTAGGTATTTCACCTTTTTAACCACATTTAAATCTGTCTCCTTCTGAAACCTTTCTTTTTCTAAGGTTGTCAATTTTCCCCCCAAAACCTTAGTTTTCTGCTTATTTAATTTAAATCCCGCCACCCGACCAAATTCTTGAATCAGTTCTAACACCCTTTTCGTACTAGATTCTGGCTCCTGTAATGTCAAAACCAAGTCATCTGCAAAAGCTTTAAGTTTGTACTGTTTAGCTCCGACCTGAATTCCTTCAACCAACCGGTCCCCTCTGATCATGTTCAAGAGCACCTCCAGGACCGAAATAAATAACAGTGGGGAGATAGGGCAGCCCTGTCGTGTTCCTTTTTCAATCTTAAACTCTTCTGTCACCACATTATTAACTATCAATTTTGCTTTTTGTTCTGAATAAATTGCTTCTATACCATTTTCAAACCCCCGTCCCACTCCCATCCCTTTAAGATTTTTCTTCATAAAATTCCATGAGATATTGTCAAAGGCCTTCTCCGCATCTATGAAAATCAATACTGCTTTTGTATTGGTGTTAGATTGCAAAAGTTCCAAAATGTCAATAATATTCCTTGTATTGTCAGACAAATGTCTACCTGGGAGAAAGCCTGCCTGGTCTTTATGAATCACTTCATTTAACACTCTTTTTAGTCTGTTTGCTAAAATATCTGCAATAATTTTGTAATCCACATTTAAAAGGGAGATGGGACGGTAGTTCTTCAGTTGTGTCTTTTCAGTTTCAGATTTAGGTATCAATGTGATGAAAGCTTCCTTCCACGACTCCGGTGCCTTCTTCCCCTCCATAATCTCATTGCAAACCTCTTTCAATGGTTGAATCAAATAGTCTTTTAAAGTCTTATAATACTTAGAGGTAAGCCCATCCGGCCCTGGAGATTTGCCCAATTGCATGTTCTGAATGGCACCTTCAATCTCTTGTTCTGTTATTTTATAGTTCAATATTGTCTCATTTTCTTGAGATAGTTTTGGTAATCCGTTGTTTCTTAAAAATTGATCTATCTCAGTCTCTTTTTGCGGCCCTTGGGTATAAAGTTGTTTAAAGTATCTCTGGAAACATTTTCTGATCTCCACAGGGTTCTGAATATTTCTCCCTTCAACCTCTAGGTTAGTAACCGTATTCAGTTTTTGCCTCTTTTTCAACTGCCATGCTAGCAGTTTTCCACATTTATTTGCCGATTCAAAAGTCCTTTGTTTCATTTGTTTAATTTTCCATTCAACTTCCTGATTTATCAATTTTGAATATTGTGCTTGATAGAGTTTAATTTCTCTCAGAATCTCCTGTGACTTTGGTTTCAATCTCAACTTTTTCTCTCCTTTTATTTTCTCCAAAATCTTATCTTTTTTCTCATTCTGAGCTCTTTTCTTTATCGTATTCTGCATTTACCAATTGTTTTAAAGCAAGTAACTTTTCACCCGTAATGGGCCATTGTTCTACCCATACAGGAGTGGTAGATTTCCAGCTGAGGGGAAGTGGAAGCTTACTCATTAAATTGAATGGTAGCTTGTAATTGTTGTAATAAGTCTCTGCCCCACAGATTGAGGTGGATTTTTAACACACAGGGTTGGATGTATGCAATGGCTTCAGAGCTATCAGGCAGAGAAACAGGCAGCCACTGTACACTTTTGGAAGAAGTTTGGGGGCCACCCACACCCCAGACTGCAGAGGCAGACTCAAGGGGCCACGTGGGCTCCCAGCAACTACTGGAAATTACAGAAACGTCTGTGCCCGTGTCAATCAAGCCTTCTAGCACAATGCCATTGATTTTATACTTACGAAGAAGTTTCTTCCCTCCAATCCTTTGGACTACGGCTAAAAGCTGTGGAGGGAAAGAAGAGAGCTCGTGCAAATTACTATCCATAATAGAAGCAGTAGGATGAGAAGGGAGCACCACCAAATGTGCCCAGGACTCACCCTTCTTTAACTACATGGGCATATGGCTCCAGAGTTGAAGCATTATTGTGCCTACATAGTCAGGATCCAGAACCCCAGGAATAACATGGATTCCTTCTTTAGCCGCAGAAAATTCGGGTAGAATTAAACCTGCGACTTTAGGAGGTAGTGGGCCTGCCAATTGGGTGGGCATAAGCACAATTTCACCAGGTAAAACAGTGTATTTGGTCTCTTGATTGATCAAATCAATGGCAAAATCAGAAGGTGTATTTTTAGAAAGATTTTCAGCGGCGGAAACTACAGGCGGAAAACTCTCTAATTGTCCTGGCCCGAGAGTGGGGCCGGAATGGAGTTTCCCGGACTCCTGCATTGATTAGCCCAATGATAGCCTTTACCACATTTCGGGCATTTTTTGGAAGGTCTAGCCTTGTTGGCAGCACCATCCTTGCTTGCCCCCCCCCCCGCCAGGGGCTCTGCATTGCTTGGCAAAATGGCCTGGGCGCTTACAGTTAAAGCAATTACCTGTAGACTTATTGGTAGCTTGGATTGTGCCAGTGAGCAAAGACATCGCATGACTCTGGCTGCCAACATCTGCACAAGCTTGAATCATATCAGCCAGGTCATATTTAGGGCGATGTACGATTGACTGCAATGCTTTCTTGCAATCGGTGTTTGCATTTTCAAAGGCCAATTTTTTCATCAATTCATTCTGAGCTGTAGTGTTATCAATCTGCCTAGTGACTGATTCTTTCAATCTATCTATAAACTGATGGTAAGGTTCCGAATGCTGTTGCTTAATATTGACAAAGGAGCTAAACTTTGCCCTGAAACAGGGACTTTCCGGAAGGCGCGTTGTACACAGGTCGCGGTGCGACTAAAATGTACAGCTGTCAGCATCGCCTGAGCTGCTATACTATCATACGGACCAGCACCATAAAGTTGATTGGCTGAATGCTGTGGATCAGCCAGGGCTGATGCGCTATGTTTAAATTCACTCTCAAAAACTACATATTGAGCCTGGGATAAAGGCATGCGCATGAGGTCTTTCCAGTCCTGAGGGAGCATTGTATAACCATTCACAATTCCCTCCAGCATTCCAATTACATAAGAGGATTTCAGACCGGAATCAGCAATGGCTTTCCTTAATTCTCTCAGTATAGAATAAGGAAGTGCTTCATATAAAACCTGTTGTTGAAAAAATCTATCATTTCCCTGATAATAAGTGTTGGAAATGTAAAGAAACTGAAGGTACTTTTTATCACCTTTGGTGGACGTGCCCAAAGATTAAGGCTTTCTGGGAAATGATATATAATGAAATGAAAAAGGTACTTAAATGTACTTTCCCTAAGAAACCAGAGGCCTTTCTCGTGGGCATTGTCGGCCAATTGGTGCCAAAGAAGGAGAGAACTTTTTTTATGTATGCCACGACAGCAGCAAGAATACTCATCGCAAAGTATTGGAAGACACAAGATCTACCCACTCTGGAAGAATGGCAGATGAAGGTGATAGACTACATGGGACTGGCTGAAATGACCGGCAGAATCCGTGACCAGGGGAAAGAGACGGCAGACGAAGACTGGGAGAAATTTAAAATTTATCTCAAGAAACATTGTAAAATTAATGAATGTTGAGGTTTTAGAAAAAAAAGGGGATTACAGCTGTAAAAGATTAAGTAAAGGAAAAGAATAAGGGAAAATTTGATAAAACCAAGGGGCAGGATTTGCTGAAACAAATTTGGAAATTGGGATGCAGAAAGGGGAGGTATGGGGAAGTCGGCGAAGTAAGGTTTAAGAAAAAAAAGGATTTGAAATTATACATGTTTGTTTATGTGTTTGTTTGTTTTTATTGTGTAATGTTTGTGTTTACAAAAATTGTGAAAAACCAATAAAAAATTTTTTAATAAAAAAAATAAAACCTGTTGTTGAACAGTTCCGGGGTTTGAATAGGTGATAGGGAAAGCAGATGGCATCTCACCAGCCCACTCAGATTCCTCCTCTAAGGACAAGAGCCCTTTCTGCCTAGCCAAAGAAAGAGCGGAGCGTACTGCTCCAGTAGGAGCAGGCGCAGGAGGGAGGGATGGGGGGATGGGGGTGGTGGAAGCAGGCTGAGGCACAGCTCCTGTAGGAGCAGACGCAGGAGGGGGGAAGGGGGGATGGGGGGAAGATTCAGGCTGAGGCGAAGCAGGCAAAGGAGGGAGGGATTGGCAGGGTTGTGAAGGCGGCAATAGTTTGGGGTAAGGTGGGGGATTGTCTGCAATGGCGAGAAGTGCAGGGGCTGAGGGAGACGCCTGAGGGGCCAGGGGCCCTAAGTTCGCAACAGCATCAGCACATTTCTGCCAAGTAAGCAGACAATGAATCAGAGCCCTGGGTTCTGCAAAAAGGGGTTTTTCAGATCTTTTGCCAAGTTTCTACTTCCAAAGAACCAGTTTCAGGATAGGAAGGACACTGGCAAGCTATCTCACATAACAATCTTTCAATTTCTTTTAAGGAAATATTAACACCCACAGCTCGCTGCCTGACTAAACAAAGCAATTCCTTAGCATGCTCTCTTTGTAACTTAGTTAATTCCCCTCCCATACTCACGAAATAGCGTGCTGAGACTTTTCCAGTCGAGTGAAGTATGAGGCTGCGTGAAGGGATCTGGCACGTCGAGGGTCACCAGATGTTGAGTTGGAATAACGACAGACGAGTAGCAGGTGTCATTGAGAGGCGTCTGCCGGGGCGAGCCCCGGGAACTCTCCTTTATTGAATATTACAAAACATTGCCACAGGTGTGCTTGTGGCTGATTGGTTGATACAAACACAAAGCAACTTGTTGCTGATTGGTTAATATAAGTACAAGGCGGGAATTACATGTGATCATTAATCACCGATAGATTAAAGGCTGAGAAACGAAGCTGGAACTAGACAGGCATGAAACCTCCTAATTAAATTATAACTAAAGATTGATATAGCATGGCTAAAACAATTACTAATGATTGATCATAACATGAAAGAATACAACAATTGAATTCCATAGATGTGGTCAGCTGTGCATTAAGTACAGGTCATAGTGTTTTTCATGAACTTAGCAATGAGGGAATGTCTTGGTCTTTGGAACAAGTTGTGCAGTGTGTGCAGAAGCAGAGAAAAGCTTATAGGCAAGACTTCCCAGAATGCAAGAGAAAAGAAGCAATGCTGTGCAGAGAGAGGACTTCCCTTTAGCATCTCATTTGGAAACCAAGGACCCAGAGTCTGGAGGAAGAATGGGGAGGCACACAATGCCAGATGCTGGAAGTTCAGTGTGAAGTGTTGATTTGGGGAGCCATGCCATCAGCTGCTGTTGGTCCACTGTGCTTCATTAAGTCCAGGGTCAACGCAGCAGTCTACCAGGAGATTTTGGAGCACTTCATGCTTCCTTCTGCAGACAAGCTTTATGGGGATGCTGATTTCATTTTCCAGCAGGACTTGGCACCTGCCCAGACTGCCAAAAGTACCAAAACCTGGTTCAATGCCCATGGGATTACTGTGCTTGATTGGCCAGAAGACTCGCCTGACCTGAACCCCATAGAGCATCATAGAATCATAGGATCATAGAATCATAGAATCATAGAGTTGGAAGAGACCACAAGGGCCATCGAGTCCAACCCCCTGCCAAGCAGGAAACACCATCAGAGCACTCCTGACATATGGTTGTCAAGCCTATGGGGCATTGCCAAGAGAAAGATGAGACACATGAGACCGAGCAATGCAGAAGAGCTGAAGGCTGCTGTTGAAGCATCCTGGTCTTTCATAACACCTCAGCAGTGCCACAGGCTGATAGCATCCATGCCACGCTGCACTGAGGCAGTAATTGATGCAAAAAGGGCCCAAACCAAGTAGTGAGTACATATGCATGCTTCTACTTCTCAGAGGTCAAATATTGCTCTATTTGCAATCCTTGTTTTGCTGATTTCATTTCATATTCTAATTTTCTGAGATTGTTAATTTGGGGTTTTCATCAGCTGTATGCCATAATATCACAATCATAACAAATAAAGGCTTGACATATCTCGCTTTGCATGTCATGAGTCTATCTTATATATTAGTTTCACCTTTTAAGTTGAATTACTTGAATAAATGAACTTTTCCACGATATTCTAATTTCCCGAGTTTCCCCTGTACACTAAGTAGAAGAGAAGCATTGCCACCCGACCCCACCCTCCCCCTCTTTCCCCCTCGGTTCTTCCTAACCCAACACTGCATGCAACACTAATGTCTCACAACAAATGAAACTGATCTGTAGAAAACACAACTACTGATACGGAAAGGGGGGGCATGCCTTTCTTCACCCTTCCGCCGGTCACCAGAGGGTCCGAGGCGATGACCTCAAGGGTACCCAGCCCCACATGGACCCCTCAGCCCCCACACGATGCACAAGCACCACACTCTACCCCAAGCCCCATAAATAAAGTGCCTTTTCCCCTTTCCTACACCGATCCGCTATTACAGGCGAAATAAGCCCAAAATCTTATGCCTTCCCTCCCGCTCTATCTTTACTATGGGTTGACCGTACGAAGCTGTATTCCCTATTCCTTTCAATGGCTGCGTTCTACCCAATCAGAACCATGCATTCGCTTTGCAGAGCTAGCTCAGCGAGCTCCTGCACGCCTCATTTAACCTCTTGACAAGCTGCTGACGGCACCCCGCTGGGAGAACAATGGAACCGAAACTTGTGAACTCATAAAAGTGTCAAATCTTGCTACAATGTATCCATTTTGTTTCCGACCTCAATTATCAATATAAAATGGACTAAAATCTTTAAAAATTCGTATAAAATCAACCACAACTCCGATTTTCTTGCTTTTGGTGCCAATCGGCTCAGTCTCTCCAGGACTCCAGGACACCTCCCCTGCCCTCCATGATCCCTCAAGTGAGGTGTCACGTACTCAGGAAGACCCTAATCCTGTCAAATCGCTCTGCCAAGCCTTTCCTCTGGGCAATGCCAGGTGGCAGACTATGCATACATGGACCATTGTCTTCTCATCACCGGTACTCAGGATGTGCTTATCTGCACATATCTCCAGCTCTGCATATCCCCCCCTCCTCCATATGTTAATCCGGTGTAACCCAAACTTTTCCTAATGTATTCATGATGTAATCTGTGTAACCCAACCTCTTCTTAATGTATTCATGATGTAACTGGGATGTATTTTGCACTGTATTCTGGGACATGGAGGGAAGTTTTAAAAGTTCATGTCACCCCTTTCCCAGGGTTCAATCTTGCCTTGAACCTGTTACGCAATAAACTTGGATCTTCTGCAGCTTGCTCCTATCTCCGGCTGAGCTCATTTTCCTCCGCAGGGACCCGCGGACTTAGTCCGACGAGCTGGGTGGCAGAGCAGCCTCGCACCCAGATTTTACGGTAACATTTGTCGCCCGAACAGGGACGTGCGGTTCTCCCGCATTGCTGACTGGGGGCCCTGAAATCTTCAGCCAGCTCCGGCCATTTTGTCTGGGAAGATCCTTTTGGACCTCCGACCATCTTACGGGCGGTAATCGAACGCCCCAGGAGTTCAGCCGGGGAGCAAAGAGGGATCCAGCCGGCTTATTCATCGATCCCGGGGTCACAGTTGAAGACGCGTGAGTATAAGGAAAAAGGGAAATCCAGTGCACTGGTGGGAAGGGGGTGGTAATCTCCTGGCAACTGAATTCTCTGCCCTCCTCTCTATCGCTCCTTCTTACCTTTCTCTTGGTCCGGTTAGTGAGAGAGACCGTGGACCGCTGCTCAACCCGAAAGGGGGGTTCTGAGCTCTATCTCTTTTCTTAAAATCTCCAGCCAGCCACACCAACTGGGAGCCCGAAAGTAAGGTGGAGAGAACCGGCTTGAAAGACAGCCGACTCACCGCAACGGGCATCCCATTTGAAAGCAAGGGGTTGGAGCTCTCTTTCTGAACTTCCCTAGCGCCCGGCAAGGGGGCAGGAAGGGGTCTGGCTTTCTATCATTAATCCCAGCCGCACCGGTCGGTGCAACGTAAGTGAGCCCGCTCCCAAAAGCAAGGGGGATTTTCGGTTCAAAACTCTATCCAGGGATCACCCAATCTGGCACCGCACGGCTCGGGCGTTCAGTAGGGCCCCTTTTCCTGAGATTGTGACGATAGGTAGGAGGTTGCCAGGAGGGATAGCCCAGGAGGAATTGGGCGGGATTTGGCAGAGTGGAAAGGAAACCCAGGTTTTGGAATAGGAAGTAAGGAAAGGAACAAAAGGAAACCGGATAGTTAGAGCTCACTAAAATCACTAGGAAGTTGCCAAGCAACAAGAGATAGGAAAACCCTAAATAAACCTCTGTACAAGTTACCCAAATCCTCATCAACCCCACTCTTTCTCCCCTCTCTACCCAGACACGCGTGAATCATAACATGGGTACCCAGGCTTCCAAGCATGAGCGGGCTCCCTCTGGGAGGAAGGCTTCTAGAAAGCCATCCCAGTCCCAGAGAGACCCTGACTCCCCTCTTGAATTTGTTATCACCTATTGGAAGTCGATTCCTGGCCATAAGTTGCTGTCGAAACAAAAACTAGAGGACCTCTGCAGAGAGACTTGGCCCGCCAGTACCGCCTCCGCGAAACCAGAACTACGTTGGCCAACAGGAGGCTCTTTTAATGAAGACCGCCTGAAACACCTAAGAAAATACCTGATGGAGGAGAAGCACCGTCAGTTAGAATATTTAGCCGCCTTCAAGGCGGTCAAAGGACTGCTCCAAGCTCCGAGAGGAGCCCCATCCTTCCAGGTGCCCATATTAAATCCCGGAAGGCAGCCTCTGCCCCCCCCTACGAGGGACACCCCGCAAACGACTCTATGGAACAAGCCCTGATCCCTTTCTACTATAGAGAGCCCACGCCACCCGCCCCTAACGACAATTTGGATAGCGACGAGGAAACGGGGGAGAAGGAGCACGGGGGGGCACGAACCAAAGACTCACACGATTGCAAGCCAAAGCAAAGAAGAGCGCCACCCCAGAGGACCCTAGTCATTCAGAAAAACCCATAGAAACCCTGGGGACTTCTAGCCAAACAGGTCCTACAGCAGTCCAGATGCCCCTAAGGGCCTTGCCGATTCCACCCCTGCAACCCGACGGACCCCCCCCCCGGATGGTATACACGCACCAACCCTTTTACATGGCTTACCTAGTAACCTGGTCAAATCAAATGCCTTCCCTGAGGGACGATCCAGATAAGTGCCACCGTCAAGTCAGCACTATTTTCTCCACTCACAAGCCCACTTGGCCAGACATCCATGTCCTTTTGAACGCCCTCTTTAACGAAGCCGAGAAGGCGGACATTCTGGCCAAGGCTGGAGAGGCGATAGAACTCCCGGACTACCAGGCGGGACGACCCCAAGGGGTAGCGGCTCTCACAGCTCAATGCCTACGTATTGAACCAACCTGGGACTACAATACCACCAACGGGATCTGGTGCTTAGATTTATTTAAGAATGCAATATTAGACGGCATAAAGGCTGCTGGACAGCGTACCGTCAACTGGACGAAGGTCCAAACAGTATTGCAAGGACCAAATGAGCACCCATCGGATTATTACACCAGGCTGGTATCAGCTATTAAGACATGGGGGGGAATAGACCCGGAAAACTCCCAGCATGAAGTTATCATAAAGGGCTTCTTTAAGGACCAAGCCAGCCCAGACATCAGAAAAGCCCTAAACCTCCAAATTGGATATGACGGGGAAAGTATTAGCGAGATCTTGTCTATAGCCAATTCGGTTTACAATTCCTGGGATGAGAGGAAGTGAAAGGAAACCAAGCCTGAAATTGAACAGATCTTAGCCCTGAGCATGGAACCTAACCCCAGCCGGGGCTGAGGCTTTGGTCGAGGAAGAGGGGTCCGGGGAGGAGGACCCCCCAACCCCTACAGTCAGTGGGGACCCACCACCGTAGGATGTTTCCACTGCCAAGAAGAGGGACACATAAAAAGGTTCTGTCCCTATCTTAACACAGCAGCCTACGGGGGGCAAGAATTTAAACCTCTATATGACAAAACCAACTATTCTCCTTTCCCATCTGTTAGGATATTTCCGTTCCACCTTAAAAGGGAGTAGGATGTTTGTGTCACAGCCTGCGTATTTCCTGTTCACAGGATGTTTCTGTTGTGTCTGTTGCTTTTGTTTCTCTCTCGGTGCCTGAACACTGAAGCAGACGGTCATGTTTTTTCTCTGTTCTGACCAACGCTGAATAAACTTAAATAATGCTCTCCTGCATGCATCTTTCGCTGTGCATTATCTGCTGATAAGAGCGTGCATCAGCTCTGGAATGTGGCAAGCTATTTCTGGAGCTTGTGTCGCTAATTGCTGATACTGCGTGTCTACGGGAGATCGATGGACGTCCGGAGGCGACGTGGGGCCATGATGGACTTTGTCTCCCTGGCAGTATCCCAACAACAGGTTATGGGCCCAGATTCACGGCACTTACAGGAGAGTAAGACTGCGAGAGAGGTATGTGGGGGGGAAAGCAAAAGTGAGGCTTTTCGTTGCTGCGGCAGAGTGACTTTGATGTCCGGCTGGCTTAAATGGCCTGGGAGTCGAGCCAAGCAGAACTCTAGATTTATGAGCTGCCAAGATAAGAAGTCTCTGAAGTGAAAAAGACTCACGGCTCAAGTAAAGAGCTGGAATGGAGTTTTTCCAAGCTTCTGAAGCTGCTCAGTGCCCAAAGCTAAATGGGCACAATTATGAGACCTGGGCTGTGTGGTGTGAGAGTTTACTACGACAGTTTGGAGTGTGGTATACTGTGTGTGAGGCCCCTCCAGTTCCTCTGACAGATAGATGGAAGGCCCAAGATTTAAGGGCGATAGACTTAATAGTCTTATCCGTCTCTCTGGAGGAAATTAAAATGCTAGCTGGCAATGCTACAGCACGTCAGATGTGGAATGCTTTGAAAGTAGCTCATCTGCTGGTCATCCCAGCCCAGAGTTTGACTGCATCGGAGGTCCTGGCTGTTTCCCAGAATGAGAGTGTATGCAGGGATGCCGAGGGCACCGGTTGCAAGCTGCAGGGGGAGCTGACTGTGATGTCATCCCAGGCAGCATTCCAGCCTCCAGGGGGAGCCAAGGAGTCGGCAGCTCAGAGCTCTGTTTCTCATGGGAGCCAAGGTCAACCTCACAGATACCGGAAGGCCAGAAGTAAACAAAAGAAGAAGCCAGCAGATGGCCAGAACCAGAGGGGGGGGGGGTAAAGAGCCCACACCAGTGGAAAACAAGGCTTTGTTTGCTGGCACAGCTTCACCAAAGGCTAAAGGCAAGTCTGATGGCCAGGAGCAGGGGGGCAAGCAGCAAAAGCCCATGCCAGTGAAAAACAAGGTTTTGCTTGCTGCAAAAGCTGCTCCAAAGGCCAAGGCCAGATTTATTGTGGATTCAGGATGCACCCGCCATTTGGCAAAAGACCGGCATCTCTTTATTTCCGTCAAACCTCAAGATGGTGAGATCCACCTGGCTGACGGAAAGACGTTACGAATTGCAGGAGAAGGGACTGTGAAACTGGCAAGTCTGCACACTACCATCAAAGATGTACTTTATGTTCCAGGTGCTGCAGACAATTTGCTCAGTGTCCCACAACTGACTGGGCGTGGCTATGAGATTTCCTTCAAGAGGAGCGTCTGTGTCATCAGGAAAGGCAAAGAGGACATTTTGCATGCAAAGTTTATAGATGGTTTGTTCTATTTAACTTATGATGACAATGGTGCTGTTGTTGTGTCTAATGTTGATTCTTGTTGTGTTGCACAAACTAACAAAGTTCTTCATGCAGGATGCATTCATGATGCACACAGAAGATTTTGTCACATGTCTTGGCAGGCACTGGCCAAGATGCCTGAGTTGGTTGAGGGTTAGAACATCAAACCCTGTAAGTTTCACATGAAATGTGTATCTTGTGCAGAGGACAAGGTGAAGGTTGCTCCAAAAGGCAAAGAGTCTAGCAGGCAGGCTTCCAAACCCTACCAGCTAGTCCACGCAGACCTGGTTGGTCCACTTGCGCCCTCTTTGTGTGGAGCAAGGTACTTCATGGTTCTAATTGATTCTTTTTCCAGGTACATTCATGTGTTTATGCTCGAGCAGAAATCACAAGCGTTTCCTAGGTTCAAGGCATTCTGTGCTTGGTTGGAGAATGTTCACAGTAAACGTATCGGCTGTCTCTTTACTGATCGGGGCGGGGAGTTCACTTCTCAGCAGTTTGAAGCTTTCCTGACTGAGAAGGGAATCCAGCATGACTTGTCAACGCCTAGATCGCCATGGATGAATGGACTTGCGGAGCGAGCAAATCAAACTTTGCTTCAAGGCCTGAAAACCTTGTTGCATGATGCCAATCTCCCTGATAAGTATTGGGGGGCGGCTCTGTCGACTTTTGTTTACACTTATAATCGCAGATTGTCATCACCTATTGGTTGTACTCCCTATGAGATGTTTGATAAGAAACCTTACATCAAGCACATGAGAATCTTTGGTTCTGACATGTGGGTACACACCCCACAAAGCAACAAGCTTGGGAAGCGTGGGGCACATGGTTTGTTCATGGGGTACAAAAAAGGTGCATACAGGGTATGGATGACTGACTCTAAGTCCGTTAAGTTCACAAAGAGTGTTGAGTACAATCCTAAGTGGGGGGGAAATGTGGGAATTTTCCAGAGTTACGAAGAGGAAGATGAAGGTGATGTGAAAAAAGCAGATGATGCTGAGGAAGCTGAGGAAGCTGAGGATGATGATGATGATGATCAGAGTTCGGATTCCAGCTCAGTGGGCGGCGCTGCTGCTGATGTCTGTGACAGTGATGACACAGCAGACTACAAGAGCGCAAAAGCCTCAGTCAGACCATCTGATGCGTCTGACAATGAACTGGAAGAACCACTGTTCACCATTGGTCACTTTTCTCCTAAGAAAGAGGAGATGAGTCCAGAAGACTTGCGTCTAGTACGTAGGTCTGAAAGGGCGACCAAGGGCAGACCTCCAAAGAGGTATGCTGATGAGTTTGCTAAGACGGCAACTGCTGTTCTTAGTAGCTCAGAGAAGGTGTGGGAACCTTCAAGCTTCAAAGAGGTTCAGGAGTTAACCTCTAAAGATGCTGAGCCTTGGCTTAATGCCATGAAGGCTGAAGTTGATTCCTTGAATAGGAACCAAACTTGGGAGCTGGTACCAGTAGTCCCAGGAATGAGACTGGTTGGCAGCAAATGGGTCTTCAAGGCCAAGACAGACCAGAATGGCAAGGTTGTCAGACACAAAGCCAGATTGGTTGCCAGAGGTATTTCACAGGTACCAGGACAGGATTACCACGTGACTTACTCACCCACCGTCAAGTATGAGAGCATTCGGCTGATGCCCAAGATCGCTGCGGAGGAGAAACTGCATGTTTCCCATCATGACATTAATACAGCCTTTTTGTACGGGATTTTGGGGGAGGAGCTGTATATGCTTCCACCTGATGGAATGCAGATACAGAAGGGAATGGTCTGTAAACTGCGGAAATCCTTATATGGTCTCAAGCAGAGTGCTAGGTGTTGGAACACAAAACTCACTGAGACGTTGCTTTCTCTAGGTTTTCACCAGGGCAAAGCTGATCCATGTGTGTTTGTCAAGGAGGAGGGGCAAAACAAACTGTATTGTTTATGTTTTGTTGATGATCTGATGTTTTGGAAGAATCAGGCTTTGTACCAAAGCACCCTAGCTCAGCTGAAGGAGCACTTTGACATGAAGGATCTTGGTGAGGTATCCAACTATCTTTCTCTGCAGGTGGAGAAGGACCAAGCAGGTAATTTTCTTTTACACCAAACACAGAAAATTGCTGATGTATTAACCAGGTTGAATTTGGTTGATGCAAACCCAGCAGACACACCGATGGTGACAGGTTACCAGGTAGATAGTACTGCTGAAGCGTTTTCTGACACAATGCTGTACAGATGCATTCTAGGCAAGTTGAATTTCATTGCTAGATGTTCAAGACCTGACATAGCTGTAAGCACTAACCTGCTTAGCAGACATGCCAACAATCCTACTGTTCAGGATTGGAAAGCTCTGAAGCGCATAGCCCGCTATTTGAAAGGGACTTTGCACTACAGGCTGAGGTTCACCAGTCAGAAGACTGGAGGTCTTGAAATCTTTGCAGATGCAAGTTTTGGAAGTGACACCACGGATGGTACAAGCACTTCTGGAGTATGCTACATGTACAACCACTGCCTGTTTGACTGGTTGTGCAAGAAGCAGACAACAGTTAGCCTAAGTTTCTGTGAAGCAGAACTCAATGCACTGTCATTTTCACTCATGGATTGTGAATGGTTGATCCAACTGTTTAAGGACATCAGAGTTTCTGTGAAATGTCCTGTAAAAGTGTATCAAGACAATAGATCCTGTTTGGCTTTGCTGAACGCCGAGAGTTGCAAGCAAAGAACCAAGTACTTGCAGATTAAGCTACATCGTGCAAGAGAGTGTATTCAGAAAGGACTCATTCAGGTGTCCTACATGCCAGGAAATGAAATTCCTGCTGATCTATTGTCTAAGGTTGTTAACAGAGAACAACTTAAGGTTTACGTACAAAGGTTGCAATTGGGTTGAACCACAGGTACTACAGGTTACACAGAAAGGGGGAGGATGTTAGGATATTTCCGTTCCACCTTAAAAGGGAGCAGGATGTTTGTGTCACAGCCTGCGTATTTCCTGTTCACAGGATGTTTCTGTTGTGTCTGTTGCTTTCGTTTCTCTCTCGGTGCCTGAACACTGAAGCAGGCGATCATGTTTTTTCTCTGTTCTGACCAACGCTGAATAAACTTAAATAATGCTCTCCTGCGTGCATCTTTCGCTGTGCATTATCTGCTGATAAGAGCGTGCATCAGCTCTGGAATGTGGCAAGCTATTTCTGGAGCTCGTGTCGCTAATTGCTGATACTGCGTGTCTACGGGAGATTGATGGACGTCCGGAGGCGACGTGGGGCCATGATGGACTTTGTCTCCCTGGCAGTATCCCAACACCATCACGTCCCAACATGACCCAGGGATATGGGAACCAGCCACCTACAACCTATGCTCCACAAGTACCCTCTGCGTCCTACAGCTCGCAAGTGCCCCCGAATTCACTACCCCAGAACCAACGACCTCAACCAGGTCCAAGGACTCAAATGCCCGCCATAAATCCACCCACTCACCCTTGGACTAACGCCACCGCTCCTCCCCTACACCCGCCAAATCAACCACCCCCCGACGAGCAGGAGACATATTGTCAACTAAAAGGGGTTCCCGACCCAACCAAGGCCATTTGTCCGGTCCTGGCATTATCACCAGAAGACCCTGTTTGCACTATCGAGATCGATGGCCATCCCTACCAATGCTTATTAGATACAGGAGCCACATACTCCACCTTAACCGACAGCCACCTGGAACCAGGGTCGGAAACCAGAAAGGTCATGGGACTGGATGGGATACCCAGCACTTGCCCGCACTCACAACTGGCTAAAGTCACTCTCGGACCCCTACTGGCAGAACATACTTTCCTCCTGACCAGCAGTCCCGTAAACCTCCTCGACAGAGATCTACTCTGTAAATTAAATGCTACAATAAAATGTTCTGGGGGTGGCATCTACTTATATATGCCTGAAGACTCTGTCCCCGCATTCCAGGGCATGATACAAGAAGCAAAATCAGACCGCCAATTTCCCGAACTCCCCCCTGAACTAGAGAGTGAACTACCTCCTTCATTATGGGACACAGAATCAACCTCCGTAGGACTCTTAATATCAGCCATTCCAGTAAAGATCACTTATAGAACCGACCTGCCCTTCCCTTGCACCAAACAGTACCCTCTACCCAAGGAAGCCATTGAGGGACTAACGCCTATGATAGAGGACTTCCTCGAAAAGGGGATCCTGGTCCCCTGTGCGTCACCCTGTAACACCCCAGTGCTCCCCGTAAAGAAACCTTCAGCAGAGGGAGCCCCAGTCCGGTATCGTTTCATCCAAGATCTGAGACTGGTAAACCAATTCGTAATACCCCGCCACCCAGTGGTGGGCAACCCAAACTCTCTTCTAAACGCCATCCCGGCGGGGACAATGTGGTACACAGCTGCGGACTTATGCTCCGCCTTTTTCAGTATACCTTTAGACCCCGCCAGCCAGTTCCTTTTTGCGTTCACCTGGGGACCCAGCCAATTAACTTGGACCAGGCTGCCCCAGGGTTATGTGGAATCACCCGCAATCTTTTCTGCGATATTACATCAAGATTTACAGGATATACACCTACCTGCTGGCTCCGCCCTCTTGCTCTATGTAGATGATTTGCTTTATGTTCTACCAGTGAGGAGGCATGCAAATTAGACACCAAACACCTCCTTTCAGAACTAACACGCAAGGGACACAAGGTGTCCCCAAAAAAGTTGCAATACTGTAAACAGGAAGTAAAGTACCTCGGGCACATCCTAGGAGTGGGTACCCGACGCCTAGCAACCGATAGAATCGAAGATGTCACCAAAATTCCCCTCCCCAAGACAAAGCGGCAATTGCGCGGCTTCCTCAGAATGGCCGGCTTCTGCCAGGCTTGGCTTGTTGGTTATAGTGAAATAACGAAACCTTTATCTGCTATGACCCACCAAGACCACCCAGATACACTGGTTTGGGAGGAGGAAGCCTATAAATCTTTTGATCGCTTAAAACGAGAATTAAGATCTGCCCAAGCCTTGGGCCTGCCAGACTACCGGATTCCCTTCAATCTGTTCATTCATGAACAAATGGGGGTAGCCTCAGGGGTCCTAACTCAACCCTTCCGAGATCAAGAAAGGCCAGTAGCCTGTTACAGCTTACAGCTAGACAACACCGCAAAGGGAGCAGTGAGTTGCCTGAGAGCTATTGCCGCCGCTGCGATCCTCCTCGAAAAGGCTCAGGAAACAGTGTTGGGACATGAAATCACCATCCATGTTCCCCATTCCGTCTCCACCCTTCTAACCCTGAGAGGCTGTCACCACTTCTCAAACTCCCGCCTAAACCGATACGAAGCCCTCCTGCTAACTCCATCTAACGTCACCATTAAACGAGTCAACTCCCTCAACCCGGCTACCTTGTTACCCCTCCCTGATGATGGCACCCCACACCATGACTGCACCATAATAGTCCGCCAAGCCGAGAAGCCCCGAGAGGATCTAGATCACCTTCTCCTAGAAAATCCGGACCTAATACTTTACACTGATGGCAGCTCTAATGGGGAAAGAAAGACCGGATATGCCATTATCTCTGACTTTGAAGTTTTAGAATCAAACCCAATTAACCCACAGTATAGTGCCCAAGCCGTGGAATTAATTGCACTCATACACGCTTGTGAACTTAGCGAAGGCAAAAGGACCACCATTTACACAGACAGCAAATACTGCTTCGGGCTGGTACACACAACCGGCCAGATTTGGCTCCAAAGAGGCTTCTTAACTGCAGCCGGCTCTCAAATTTCACATGCCGCCCTAGTGGAGAGACTGCTAACAGCTATCCACTTGCCCAGCGCAATAGCTGTCGTCCATTGCAAGGCGCACACCAAGGGAAGGGATTCAATCTCTCTCTTTTTTAAAAAAAAATAAAATAAAAAAATTTACTTTTTCAACAATTTAAACACTACACACAAAAAAAGAACAATAAAGAGAAAAAGGAAAAAAGAACAATACAATACAATACACAAACACTACATAACACTAACACATTAAACTAACAAAACAAAAACAATTTAAAACACATCCAACAATTTCAATATCTTATCTTTCATTCACTTATTTCCGCGACCTCCTCACACCTCCCTTTTTGTATTCCACTTCTATTAATTATTTCAGCAATTCCTTTCCATCTTCCTCTGTTTTCTATCCTATAATTATCTTAACACATTCTATCCTTATTTTTCCTTTAATATTCTATTAATCTATTTATACTTAATTCCTTATAATATTTCTACTAAAGCCATATAACTTCATTCCAACATTCTTCTAACATTCATTAATTTTACAGTATTTCTATAAATAGTCTTTAAACTTTTTCCAGTCTTCTTCCACCGACTCTTCTCCCTGGTCTCGGATTTCTGCCAGTCATTTCCGCCAGTTCCATATAGTCCATCAACTTCATCTGCCATTCTTCCCGAGTGGGTAAATCTTGTGTCTTCCAATTCTTCGCGATGAGCATTCTTGCTGCTGTTGTTGCATACGTAAAAAAAGTTCTATCCTTCTTTAACACCAATTGGCCGACCATGCCCAGGAGAAAGGCCTCTGGTTTCTTCAAAAGGGTATATTTAAATACCTTTTTCATTTCGTTATAAATCATCTCTCAGAGTGTCTTAATCCTTGGGCATGTCCACCAAAGGTGAACTCTAATCCTCAGATTCATCTGTTTTTCTTTAAGTTCAATCATAGCAAGTGTCAACTTATGTTCATCAAATTGCCTCTGTAGGGCTGGGACTCTCCCTCTCTCCAGTTGTGTTACTTTACATTCAACAGCAACGGCTTTCTCCCTGGCTTCCTCCGCAGTTTGCCGTATCAAAGTAGATTCCTGTATCAATTTCTGGGTGGTTTCTGTATTGGTATTATTTATACTTTCTGTATTTAAGTCGATTTTAGTAGTTGGAACATGCACTTTCGCATTTATCGCATCTATTTTCTTGTTAAGCTGTTCCAGTGAATCATTTATCTTATATAATGCAGTCACTAAGGCCTCTTCTGTCGACATTCCTCTTGGTTTTGAGTGTACTGGTGCAAAGGCAGCAGCAGAAGAAGCGGGGGGGGGGCTGATGTTGAATCTCTCCTGGGTTGTTGCCAAGTCCTCCAAGACCTTAATGTTTTGTCAGCAGTTGACTGGTCTGTTTTTCCCTTTCCATTTGCCATAGCACTTAAAAGATTCAAGGTCAGTCCCAGAGTCTCACAGTTTTTTATCTTGCAGCTGGAAATTCCCCTAGCCCAGCTCTTGTAAAGCAACCAGTTTCAAAGACTTCCACTAGGGGGAAACAGTTTCTATTTATAATAGTCAATAATATCCTCTTTTAAACACAATTCAAACACTCCAAAGTTAGTTTCAATTTTCAGTTACTTTTACTCCTTTTTAAAAGCAGCCGGAGACAGTAGAAACAATGTATTTTTCTTATTTAGCTAGCTGTCAATGAATGTTCTAAACACTGTCAATGAACATTCCAAAAGACGTCAGTCCTGGTAGCAGCCCGTTTCCAGGGTCAGAGCGGCGGTATTTTAGCTCTCTTCGCTCTCTCCCACCGGCATACTCAGTCCACAACTCTCCCCCCCCTTCTCCTGCCTCCAAGGGGGGGGGGTTAATGTTCTTTGCCGATGGAAATTTAGTCTTTTACAAAAGGCTTTCCAAGACTCCAGCTTGCAGCATGATTGCCTCAGTCTATTTACAAAAGGGGAAGGCGGACTTCCTGTATTTGAACCTCCCCGTTACGATGCCAAATTAAACGTTTAAAAATCCAGTTCTCCCGCTTCAGCTCTACTCACGGGTAATTACTTTAAAGTCAAATTGTCCACAGGAAATGGTCAGTGCTCTCTGACAACAGCTATGCGGCTTCGCTCCGTGGAAGAAGCAGACGATTCGAAGCACTGCGCCGCTCACCCCACATCGCTCCGGACCCCCGAAACCGGGTTTCCCCGCGAGTAGGGGAGGTGCAAAAGGTGCCCACCGAATGCCACGTTCACAGGCTTCTCCCGCCTGTGATTTTTTGCGGGTCTCCGCCTGTGCCGTGGCGGCCAGACCCAGATTCCCACGGAGCAAATTCCTCCCGATCAGAGGAATTCCGCCATTACCGGAGGCACCTCCCCAGAAGTAGGAAGGGATTCAGTCTCAAGGGGTAACCGATGGGCTGATAAAACAGCCCAGATGGTCGCGCTTCGCCCCCCAAACAACGAGTCCGAATTCCAAGCCTTACAGTTTCCTGTCGACATTGACCCTACACAAATATACAAATCAGCCCTAGAGGAGGAAAAAACCATGTGGGAATCTATGGGCGCTACTGAATAAAATGGCATCTGGATTCTCCCCGACGGCAGAACCGTCATGCCAAAAGCCTGGATTCCAAAATTGGTGAGGATCCTTCACCAACAAACACATTGGGGAAAAGAGAGGTTAATGGAGCATATTAAGAGGTCTTGGTACGCTCCAGGGATAGCAGCCGCAGCTACAGCAGCCTCAAAAAGAACTGCATCACCTGTCACAACTTCAAGCCCAAGCGTGAGCCCAGAAAACCGCCAGGGGCTAGACCATGGGCCTTTGTCCCCTTTGAAAGTTTACAACTGGACTTTATCGATTTGCCCCAATGTCAGGGCTTCAAACATGCCCTAATCATAGTAGACCAATTCTCCTCCTGGGTGGAGGGATTTCCCTGCCGAAAAGCTACTGTGTCAGTAGTTGCTAGGGCCCTCCTACAGGACATTATATGGAGTGCCCCGCCGGTTGGACAGTGACAGGGGAACCCATTTCACTGCCGATGTAGTACAACAGGTGACCAGGGCCCTCCAAATAAAGTGGGATCTCCATACGCCATACCATCTACAATCCTCTGGCCAAGTAGAACGTATGAACCAAGAGATAAAAATACAACTGGGAAAACTTTGCAGGCTCACTGGACTGAAATGGGTAAATGCACTCCCACTGGTCCTCCATAACATACGGAGTGCCCCAACTGGACCTTTGAAACTGTCCCCGTTTGAACTCCTATTCGGGAGACCCCCTCCCATTTATAACACCTTATTCCCCCTCTCAGAACTCGAGGTGGGGGAAGCAGAACTTACTAACTATATTATTCAGCTTCAGAAACAGCTGCAGTGCCTCCACCAGTACGCGGCTATCGGGGGACAGAACCTGCCCATTGACGTCCAAGCCCACTCCTTCCATCCAGGTGACTGGGTCCTGGTCAAGGTCTATCAGAAGCTACCCCTCCAGCCTGCCTGGGAAGGTCCCTACCAAGTACTTCTGACCTCACCAACTGCTGTGAAAGTGGGGGAGAAAACCACGTGGCTACGTCACACGAGGTGCAAGGCGGCACTGCCACCCCAGGAGACGCAGGAGAGCCTCGGAGAGGATTACACCTTCGAAACCCCACCTCTTTCGGCGACCTCCTACATTGATGACGACGAGGAACAGATCGGAGCCAGAATCGGGCTCAACAGACTGGACCAGATCGGGGCCAGAATCGGGCTCAACAGACTGGACCAGATCGGGGCCAGAATCGGGCCCAACAGACCGGACCAGATTGAAGGAATGGGTTTCCAAAACCCAAAACTGACTGTGCAGGCAGTTTTTAAACTGCACCAAAATCCCCATTTCTCCTTAGCTAAAATGCATAAACTTTAGCCCTTGAGCAAATGCAAAACAAGAACACAGCTCTCTCCCTTATCAGTTTGACGGCAAGACTGGCCTTGACTTTACCAGTAGAACAGAGACAGACATATCTTATGTCCTGACCACAAATGACGCAGAGACCCAAGTCTGGGCCTAACGCCAGAGCATGTTCTTGGAAGTAGTGACCTCTTGCTCCAAGATAGGAGTAGGAACAGGACTATCCTTTTATGGTCAGTAGTACAGGAAGGAAGATCCTTTTATGGTTGAGAGTACCAGAGCAGGAACATATGTGATGTCAACCTGCGTATACAAGTTGACATGGCTGGGGAAGGGGGAGAGGATGCCTGGAGGGTATATATACTGCATGAAACTTGTCATTTCTTTGGACTTGCTGTGGACTCACCACGCAAGTGCCTTCTGCTATCCGGAGAGCAGAATAAACTCTTTCTTTGAACCAACTCGGTGTCATTTTGACTTCCTTCCTCCTGTCACGGAGCAACGCAGACCCAATCGGTGAACTCCAATAAGGCTACAAGATCGGGGCCAGAATCGGGCCCAACAGACCGGACCAGACGCCACATCACCCAACTGGACCTCCGAAATCATCCCAGACACCGACGCCATCAAATTACGCTTTAAACGGGTTTGACAGCTCGTTTGACAGCTCCATAGACCGCTCTAATCCTCGCTTCCTAACAGCTCGTTTGACAGTTCATTTGACAGCTCATTTGACAGCTCGTTTGACAGCTCCATAGACTGCCTTCCTCCCCGCTTCCCTGACAGCTAGTTTGACAGTTCGTTTGACAGCTCCATTGACTTCTATGCTCACAACTCCGTTTCCACATTTGACAGCTCGCCTCTTCTTCCCTTCCTTCAGCCTCTCTTTTAGGACAGCAGCCCTGCCTGGAGAGGGAAGGGGGCTGCTAGGAAGGTCGTCAAAGCATCAAGGCATTGATGAGCCAAAGAATGCAATGAAAACTCTCTTAGAGCCAGAGTGACTGACAGGAAGACTGACAGAACGCCTGTCTCTTGCAGTTGATGGCTGAAGAGTTGAGAAACGGAGAAGGGGTAGAGGGGGGGTGTATAGTGGCTAGAATTCTGGACTAGGAGGACCAGGGAGATCCGAGTGCAAATCCCCACTCAGTCATGAAGTGCACTGTTTGATGTTGGGTCCAGTCACTCTCATCCTAGTCTGCCTAACAGGTTTGTTGTGAGGGGAAAAACAGGGGGAAAGGCAAGCCGTAAATGCCACCTTGAACTGCTTGGATGAAAAGTGGGCTATGAATGTAATAAAAAGCATCCCAAAATAATGATCATGGAAGGTACCCCGGGGGTCATCTAGTCCAACCCCCTGCAATGCAGGAATATGCAGCTGTACCTTATGGGAATCGGGCCTGCAACCTTGGTGCTATCTGCAGCTCCCTCTAACCAGCTGAGCTGCAATGAGATTTGAGGGAGAATGGGAAGGCGGGTGGGAAGAGAAGTTAAGCTGTTCAGGAAGGGGTTGAATTCCATGGGGATGCTGGCCGTGTGGGGGACCCCAAGCCCTCGCCCCAGAAGATTACAAAAAAGAAGCAGACGAAATCCTACTTACAGATTCACGATGCTGGCCATCTCTTCAGGTGAAATCCCCTCCTGTTTAAACTCAACTGCTTTAAAATGCTCACACAACACTAACTCTGAACCTTGCCTCTAACCGTATTGCTACTCCTCTCTGTCTAAAATATACAGGAAAATATATGCACAAAATATACAGATGAAAATGAAATGATAAAGTGAAAGCATTTGCTGAAATACAGTAGAGAACTCATGCCTCCTGAGTTGAGGGAGGCCTTGCTTTGCATGCAGGAGATCCCAGGTTCAGTCCAGGATCTCCACCAGACAGGGCTGGGACTGTCCCCTGTTTGAAAACCCTGCAGCGCTGCTGCCAGTCAGTGTAGGCAGTGCTAGGCTAGATTGAATCTGTTAAGTGCAACTTCCTATGAATGCTCCTCTTATACGATTTCTCGAAACACAAGCAAGCTACCTTATCAACGAGTTGTGAGAGTTCATTCATGACTTTTAACAAACAGCAGAAACCATTTTATTATTTCTATGAGAGTACAGAAATCCTGAATATGAAAGGAAGGAAACTTCCTGCCTCTGCAATAAAGGCAGCTGCACTGCTAGGTGAGCTGTCCCGATGCCAACTGAAACAGACCCTCCAAAGATTCAAAGGTGAAAAGGGAATTTTGAGCATCTGAGCACAACTGGGCCGTCTTCTGCGTTAACGTGAAGTGCAGGAAGTGATTGCCTTGAGCAGGGGTAGGCAACCGAAGGCCCGGGGGCCGGATGCGGCCCAATCGTCTTCTCAATCCGGCCCACGGACAGTCTGGGAATCAATGTGTTTTTCCATGAGCAGAATGTGTCCTTTCATTTAAAATGCATCTCTGGGTTCTTGGTGGGGCATAGGAATTCGTTCATTTTCTCTCTCCAAAATATAGTCCGGCCCCCCACATGCTGTGAGGGACGGTGGACAAGGCCACGGCTGAAAAAGGTTGCTGACCCCTGGCCTTGAGCCTCCTCAGGACTGGCGCAGGGGCATGCACTCCTCTTAGCCAAAGCCCCAATAACTGCAAGCGTGGAGCCACACAAACACGCCTGACCTCGACACTGTCTTGGGGGAAACTCCCGATGCTGGAAAATTCATGTGCTCAATTTCTGCACATTGAGACAGGAGCCAAAGAAAGCACACGCAGAGTAGGGGGGCTCATAAAAAAGGTTTCTTTGGGAGGGGGTGGGTTGAGGTTTGCTCCGATGTGAAAGCTAAAGAGCAGCCTTTCACGGAGAAAGGAGCAGAGTAAGGCGGAAACTACTGGGACCCGTGTTTTCCAGGCACGCTGACGGGAGGGATGAGTCCAGCATTGCATTGTTGGGTCGTATTTTCTTGCGTTTCTCTGAGAAAGAAAACTTGGATGCAATTATCTAAGACGCATGTCAAAAAAGAAACATAAAAGAATTAAATGATACAGACTTCCAACAGATTTATAGTCGTCAAAAAACCGAGCTGAAGAAGGCGTGTACTCCGAAACAGGGCCCTGTCCTGGTCACCACTACTGAGTCGTACATCTGATTCACACTCCGGATACTCCTTTTTGGCCCTATTTGATCCTTTATTCTTTAATCTTTATTCTGATTTTATATAATATGGACTCTTTTTGACTGCTATTGAGACTTGTATAAAACAATTGTTGTTCACTGGTATTTCATATATCACTGTATATTTGAAACTACATTATTTCTGTACTTAAACGTTGTATCCAAACTTACCATTACTTTAAAACTATCGTACTTACATGTTGTGTTTAAATTTACTGCTAGCTTCAAACTGTTATTCTTAGCAGAATATACACGTTTTTCATTTCAACTCTTGAGTAGGAATTATTCCTTATATTGAAACTTTTGGCCAGAGTTCTTGATATATCCTTTTCAGTGCAAGAGGCTATGGGCATTTGAAGAAGCCCATCATAATCTTTACATGAAATGTATCTTTAGAACACCGGTGGCGTCATGTCCCCATTTGTTGCCTTAGTTTCTCCATCAATGCACCACCCACAATTTGCCATCATATTGGCATCAGGTGTTTTCCAGGCCAGTGAATGTCAGCAACCCCTTCTTCTAAAGCTGCTTCCCCAGTTTCATCCCAAATAGAAAGAAATGCCATTTGGTAGCCCATTGAGAAGCTTTGGGAAGTAATGAAATACATTTCCGAAAGTTATTTATGGATGCACAAGGTCACCACATCTTTGCTTAAGGTGAATGGAAAGGAACATTTCCCCAGGCGGCACACCACTGTCCCCGAATCTCGTCCCCGAATCTCGTCATTTCAACAGATTGTGTATCTTAGTAAGATTTTGTACATTTCAGAAAACTTTCCCTTGCCTACAAATGAAGTGCATGATTTTTCAAAAACTTATTAATGCCCCGTGCTTTTACTTCTGGTGTGGTAAAAAATTGCAGAACCTGGCTATCATTTAAAGCAGTGTAAGATGCTGGTTTACATTTCCCCTCACATTTGGTGACTAGGTAGGGATATGCAGTTTTGTGTTTTGTTTTTTGAAGAGTTCCTAAGGAGTCCTGCTGCTTCCGAGTTTTATTTTGGGGGTTGTTGTTGTTTTTGTTTACAAAAAGGTAATCCAGTTGTAACCTTTTTCTAGGTACAATTCTGTACATTCTGGTACTACCTGTTCACTCATGGTCCCTCCAAATCCCTTTGTTTCTTTTAGCAATGTGTCCTTGTGTATCTGCTACCTTTGCTTACAGAATTTCTCCTGAGGGGCGCTTTGAACATGTCCCGTAATACATGTGGATAAAAATTTGTTAATTTCAAAAGCCATTTTATTTCTTCCATGATTTTCCTCTGTTGTTAATTTATGTTGTAAACGCAAGTGGGGTTTAGTCACCAGAGAGCTGGATTCTGTGGTTTTGCTGAATAGGTCATGGTCATTTCAAGAGCCATAGGGCCTGAGATGGTTCCAGCTCTAACTTACGTGTAAGATTAGGAGTCCAAGAATGTGGAATCAGTACTGCAGAAGGTCAGTTCTGACATACTTCCCCCCTAAATAGTGGGTGAAGTCCTTTTGGAAAGGACTCAAAGGTTTCAAAGTGTCAAGTTTTGCTGTACTGAAGGACTGTCCATATCTAATCTATTAGAACATTGAACCCTCCTCCCCACTCCAGGAATTTTGCTATCCAGTTGCTCATCTCATTTCCATGGAGGACATTCCAAGAAAGAAAAGTGGGTTTGAATTTGGATAATAAAAGTTTCCAGTCGAGTAGATTTATATATTTTAGTGAAGGTAAGCAACTTAAATTGACCACAGACCCAGTAAAACTCATTACAAAGAGAAGAGAAACAACATTTAAAAGCAGATACAAATAATGAGGCATTATTCTTTTCTCAAGAAGCCAGCAAAATTTCATTTTTCCTGTTTCGTTTTAAGCATGCTTTTTATTCAAGTTTTTAACGAACAACAAGGTGGTAAGCTGCTGAATATAGGCAGACCATCATTTCTCAAGGGCCATTCCAAATGTGTACAATTGATGGCTCCCAAGTAAGCTGCACCCTGTGAGTCCAGAGGTCCACTGGTGCCATTGTCCCTGTTAGCATTTTGAAAGCAAGGGCGCCAAGATTTCATCAAGCTGTCTGCCTTGATGAGACTTGCAGTGAGGATCCCTTTGATAAGCCATTGGCAATGCATAAAGGAGGGCAGGTGGCTTGGTGAGCAGGGAAAGTCTTTCAAAGATTTGGACCAGCGGTGTGCCTTTGCTTCGGGCAAAGGGTGATGGTGGATGGATCCTAGCTACCTAACTCAGCACTGTCTGTACTGATTGGCAGTGGCTCTACAAGGTTCCAGGCAGGTGATGTTTTCAGTTTCACCTGGAGATGCTGGAGACTGTTCTGGGACCTGCATCACCAGCGAGCTCTGGTCCTCCCTTAAGGAGTTAGGCGGCTCAATGGTCTGACTCTGTGGAAGGCACCATGCTATTCCCCTTTAAATTAGCCATTTCGACAGAAAACATGAGAACTGGAATTTTGCTCTTGAATGGATTTTTGGATCGCCTGCATGCCAAGCACATACTTCTCCCACTGGGCCAGCACCCTTCCTCAGTGACTGAGCTCTCATTGCACACAGCCATCCAGCAAGCAAAAAAATGTTCTTGTTAGAAGGGCAGAGTGGGGAGCAAGAGATTCAGGGGCCGGTTTTAGACCCACAGTGCTCGGGTTTATTCTGTTGCCTGCTTGACATTGTGCCTCCTTCCCCCCTACCTTTTATTCCTATGAAAGTTTCACAGTGTCGCTGCTTGGGATTCTGGATAATCTATGGTGTTTTTCTTTTCAGTTTTTTTAATTAATTTTCCAAAAAATATTTAAGACAAACAAGCAAACAAACAAACAAACAAACAAACAAACAAACAAACAAACATCCTAATTGTAATTAAACCAATCTTGATAACATTGTTAAGTGACTTCCTCAAATCCCCCTGGTTGAATTTCATTGTATTTCATTTTAACAGTTTTCCAAAATCAATCTTCTCAAAAACAACAACAACAACAACTTGATCACTTCACATCTTTCATTCTTTCTAATCTAGTTTGAAACATCTTAATTCCTATCCTTACATATTTAAATCCTAAGCCTATCTCATATTTGCAAGCTTTTCCAGTTAGGTTATCTTGACATATTCAGCTAAATAATCTTTGAATTTTGTCCATTCTTCCTGGTACTCCTCCTCCTTCTGGTCGCGGACTCTTACCGTCAGGTGGGCTAGCCCCGGGATTCTGGAGAATCTATGTGACTAGATGCTTGTAATGTATGCCAGGCAATCTGGCACAAGTGGGTAGGGTTGCCATCCGCTGGGATTTGGCCGTTGGAAACAAGTGTCCATGCGGGAAACGCTTGAATGTCCAGGAAAATCCAAAGGTATAGCAATTCTACACGTGGGGAGTAGGGACGCAAGCGCAAATCAGAATAAAGCAAAGGCTGGGAAAGTTCAAACAGAAACACACACACACTATTCCTCAAGATTTGTCTTTAAGACACAGGATCATAGAATTGTGGAGTTGGAAGGGACACCGAGGACCATCTAGTTCCCTTATTCCCAATCAGGGGTCCGTGGCCCCATCCCTTGCCTCCCTCCAACTAATTTCCTCTCATATTGGCATGGCAATAGCATACATTTTATGGGCGGTCTTGTTGTTTTTAGTATACCTAAAATCCTTTGCTTATTACCCCACATTTTGAACCCGCAGCCCTGAGATTAAGAGTGTCACGCTCTACCAACTGAGCCACCCCACTGTAATGATCCCACACCTCCCCTCTTGACGAAGCTGCCTGCAAAGCTGATCTGCCGAGGAAATGTCCTTCTGCAGGCATGGTTTCAATCCAAACAGCAAATACTAGTGGTCAACTCCAAAAGTGCGGTCAACAAACCCTGCTTGCCAAAGAACAATTGAACGCACCCTTGAAGCTCCTTTGCAGCCATGTCTTTACCTTGACACCATGTATGATGCTAGATGTGGGGCCTGCGGGCCTGTCAAGATTCCCCACCTCTGCTCTATCTAGCCCGGCTGATGTTTTCAAATGGGGGTTAAAGCTGTGAAGCTGTTTGGATGCATGACTGGACTTGACTGTGGGCATTTCATTGTGCTGTGTCCCAGAGCCTTAAGGATGGGGTGGCCTAGGAACCTAAGCCACCAGGTATATAAAAGTGAGGTCCACTCCAGCCAACTTCATCCTGGATAGCACAAAGAACAATCCAGCCCTGGGGTGCATAATGAGAGGTCGAGGAATGCCACAATGGAGAGAAGCCCATCACCAAGAGAGCTGGCACAAGGGCTGAGAATTGTATCCCGCCTGCTTTCCACAGTAGCATTCCTACTACCCTTCTCCTGATTTGGGGCAATGGGAGAGTGAACTCATTCCCCGCTTCTTCTAGTGGCGAGTCTCAGAGAGCCGCTTTGCTAGGGAGAGACAGACAATGGTTGGGAACACTTGGGTTCTTCTGAGCCGCTCTAAGGAAGACCGTATGCTGGATGTCCCACCCGCTGCCGCTCCACCAAGGTGCCACTATACTCACAGCAGGAGTTTGTAAGAGCGAGTCGGTAGCTAAGATATAAATCAATTGGGACGTTTGGAACCTGCACACCCCAAAACTGGTACTGGATTCCAGCCCACACCCATCCTTTCAATGGTACCGTCCCCCTCAGCTCACCTGGTGGCAGGCATTCTGGAAGAGGTGGTCCACCAAAAGCCAGATCTCCTTGGCCGCTCAGTGGAGTCATCACCATCCTGGGGTACGATATCCAGAAACTGCTTCTCCTGGAGGTCCAATGACAAGCGGGACTGGCATGAGAGCCTGACAGAATGTGTGCCTGTATGCATTCTTTCCTTGCTCCAGCTGGGTGGACAAGTCTTGCCCTCTGAGGCCACAACTAGGGCTGGATGATAGCTGGCTTTCAACACGGTGATATATCACTAGCTAAACATTGCAATACACCAATATAGCACGATGTCTGAAATAGGATGGAGCTATGTAGAGGCATTGGCTGGCTTCACGGTTTCCCCCGCATTGAGAATTTGCTGCCCCCTGCAGGAGGGCAGGGGAAAGCTGAACCGGCAGAGTCCACAGGGGCTGCAGGAATCTCGAGAAACATTGTCTGGCTTCACAGTTTCCCCCCACATGGTGTTTTTTGCATAGTACACACACACACATCATGATTCACAATATATTGCCAGGTCAGAAATTATGAAACCAGTCTCACTATCTAGACTTCAAGCTGATTTGAAAATATATCTATTTTGACGTATCGCCCGGCCCTAGCGACAGCACGCATCTCAAGTGGGAAAACAAAAAACAAATTGCTCGCACCCCAAATCCAAGCTCCCCCTCCCCTATTAATATGCAGCTCGTAATCCTCCCACTCCGGATGTGCAGTTCACCCAAAAGCTTACTAAATATGCAGCTGTGGACATGAGGTTTGGCTAACATTTTATTTAAATTGCTGGAACCTGCCCTGGGACCTTAGGGTGAAGGGCAGGAAATAAGTAACAAAAACAGCAACAGAACATGGATGGGCCTTCATAGGTTGATGGGCTGCAGCCCCAGCCAGCATGATGAGATGATGGGGTCACATGTTCACCACCCCTTGTCTAGAGCACGTTGCAGAGGCAGTGGTAGAAACTGAACAACAGCTGGAGCCCCAGCCCACAACTTTGTCTGGGCAATGCAGCACACAGCAGCTGGTGAACCATGTCTCCGGTCTCCTTCCCATCTTCCTCTCCAGAAATGTTCAGGGTGGTTAGTTCTATCTCAAGCTACCACATTCAAGAGAAAGAGAAAGAGAGGAGGGGGGAGCAAGAGAGCTTTAGGAGCACAGCAATGGCAAGCAGCCCATCACTAAAAGGAGTTGGCAAGGATGGAGAATTTGATCCCCTCATCCCCAGGGCAGCTGTGGATTAGGACCCAGTTAATCCCCCCTCCCCCCCCCCCCGCCAATACTCCCCGCCCCTGTCTTGAGAGAGAGAGAGAGTGTATTGGTGTGGGGAATGACACATGCTGTATCAGAGTCTTAGTGCAAGAGTAGCTGGTGCCTGCTAAAGAACACAGGAGCCTTGCTGGGTTAGATCAGCATTTTGTTCCCACAATGGCCAACCACATGCCCTTGGGAGTCCATGGGGACACGGGGACAAGAGCACTCTGTCCATCATGTTCCCCAGAAACTGGTCATCAAAAGCATGTGGTTTGTGATAATAGTGGCAAGAAATAGCCACTGATAAACATATCATCCATGGTTCTAAATGTCTACAGCTGTCCAAATTGACAGTCACCACTGTCTCCTTGTGGCTAGGATAATACACCCAAGTAGATCTGATTTCGAGAGGAGTGACATTTCCCTGAGCCACCCCAAAGCAGCCACTACCGCTTCCCAAATGCCAGTGCTCAGGTGGTAAGAGTAAGCCAGAGTGGCATAGCCTGTGCAGCAGTGGCTGAGCACAGAGACAAGGAGAAAACTGGCTCTTGGGGCCAGAGGGGGCTGGCGCCTGCATCATGAGACTGGGCTTTCTGCCTCCCGTGCTGCCAATCGCAAGCGGACCCAGAGTCAAGCAGCGCAAAATCAGTGACAAGCAGTGCTGGCAAATTCTGGTTTCGTCTCCGTTCTCCTCTGCCGAGTTCTACAAGGGCCACGTTGAGACTAGGGAAGAGACCAAAGCAGAGAGCTAGAGCCACCACCTGGACTGGATTTGAGTCAGAAGGCAGGCAGGTGCGGGTTGCCTGAGAGGAAAGTCAGGTTGGTGGGGTAGTGCCTGGTTTGCCCTAAGGGACCAGCTGCCACTGCATGGAGCAGCTGCTGATCGTTGACAAGGGCAACTCCATTTACGTGCCTTCGAGGCACATGCACACTGCCGCAAAGCTGGAAGGGGCACTTGAAGGGGCAAAAATGTCCCCCCCAAGAGCACAAAAGCGGCAAAGTGGCATGGAAACAGCATCTCGACTCCCTCCCAGGAGCTTTGGGACCGACCTGTCAGGCCTGCGGAGAGTTGGAGCAAGGAGTTTTGCAGGGAGGCTGCTGGTTTTCAAAAGGCCTTTCAAAAGGGCTTCCGGAAGTTTAGAGGGTGTTTGCAGGCTTTTCCAATGCTGTCCCCAATATACGCAATTTCATTTAAACGCACGGTACCTCGGAACGCAACCCCCGTGTAAATGGGGCGTTGCCTGTACCTGATTTGAGCCCGCTACAAGAACATCTAGAGGATAGCAAACCAACTGTTACCTTTTCTAGTAATAATAATAATAATAATTTATTATTTGTACCCCGCCCATCTGGCTGGGTTTCCCCAGCCACTCTGGGCGGCTTCCATAGAAACCAAAAATACAGTAAAATATCACAGATTAAAAACTTCCCTGAACAGGGCTGCCTTAAGATGTCTTCTAAATGTCAGGTAGTTATTTATCGCTTTGACATCTGATGGGAGGGCGTTCCACAGGGAGGGCGCCACTACCGAGAAGGCCCTCTGCCTGGTTCCCTGTAGCTTTGCTTCTCGCAATGAGGGAACCGCCAGAAGGCCCTCGGCGCTGGACCTCAGCGTCCGGGCAGAACGATGGGGGTGGAGACGCTCCTTCAGGTATACTGGGCCGAGGCCGTTTAGGGCTTTAAAGGTCAACACCAGCACTTTGAATTGTGCTCGGAAACGTAATGGGAGCCAATGTAGGTCTTTCAAGACCGGTGCTATGTGGTCTCGGCGGCCGCCCCCAGTCACCAGTCTAGCTGCTGCATTCTGGATTAGTTGTAGTTTCCGAGTCACCTTCAAAGGTAGCCCCACGTAGAGCGCATTGCAGTAGTCCAAGCGGGAGATAACCAGAGCATGCACCACTCTGGCGAGACAGTCCGTGGGCAGGTAGGGTCTCAGCCTGCGTACCAGGTGGAGTTGGTAGACAGCTGCCCTGGATACAGAATTGACCTGCGCCTCCATGGACAGCTGTGAGTCCAAAATGACTCCCAGGCTGAGCACCTGGTCCTTCAGGGGCACAGTTACCCTATTCAGGACCAGGGAGTCCTCCACACCAGCCCGCCCCCTGTCCCCCAAAAATAGTACTTCTGTCTTGTCAGGATTCAACTTCAATCCATTAGCCGCCATCCATCCTCCAACCGCCTCCAGGCACTCACACAGGACCTTCACCGCCTTCACTGGTTTTGATTTGAAAGAGAGGTAGAGCTGGGTATCATCTGCATATTGATGGACACCCAGTCCAAACCCCCTGATGATCTCTCCCAGCGGCTTCATATAGATGTTAAATAGCATGGGGGAGAGGACGGAACCCTGAGGCACCCCACAAGTGAGGGCCCAGGGGTCTGAACACTTATCCCCCACCACCACTTTCTGAACACGGCCCAGGAGGAAGGAGCGAAACCACTGTATAACAGTGCCCCCAGCTCCCAGCCCCTCTAGACGGTCCAGAAGGATGTTATGGTCGATTGTATCAAAGGCCGCTGAGAGATCCAGCAGAACCAGGAAACAACTCTCACCTTTGTCCCTAGCTCGCCGGAGATCATCAACCAGCGCGACCAAGGCAGTTTCAGTCCCATGGTGAGGCCTGAATCCCGATTGGAAGGGATCCAAATGGTCCGCATCCTCCAGGTGTGCCTAGAGTTGTTCAGCAACCACGCGCTCAATCACCTTGCCCAAGAATGGAAGATTTGAGACTGGGCGATAGTTGGCCATACTGGCCGGGTCTAAAGATGTTTTTTTAAGAAGCGGTTCAATGACGGCCTCTTTCAGCGGATCTGGGAATGTTCCCTCACAGAGGGAAGCATTCACCACCCCGCAGAGCCCATCGCCCAGCCCTTCCCGGCTTGCTTTAATTAGCCAGGATGGGCAATGATCAAGGAGACAGGTGGTTGGTTTCACGCGTCCAAGCAGCCTGTCCACATCCTCGGGGGTAACGGATTAAAATTGATTCTACGCAACTTGACCAGACAGAGCTCTAGCACTCTCCCGCCCCGGCCCTGCTCCCACGGTGGTGTCTAGCTCCTTCCGAATATGAGTGATTTTATCTGCAAAAAACTTAGCAAAATCATTTCAGGAGATCTTGGGGTCTTTACAAGGCCCCGGTGGTAAAGGTGTTTCCGTTAAATTGCGAACCACCTGAAAGAGTCTCCTGCTACTATTTTCTGCAGATGCAATAGAGGCGGCGAAGAAAGTCTTCTTCGCCGTCGCTATCGCCACTTGGTAGGCTCGACGTTGAGCTCTAACCTGTGTCCGGTCAGATTCGGAGTGAGTTTTCTGCCACCGACGCTCTAGCCGTCTCAACGATTGTTTCATCGCCCTCAGCTCCGAAGAAAACCACGGGGCTGTCTGGGCTCCATGCAATCGGAGAGGGCGCTTCGGAGCCAGACAGTCGATAGCCCTGGTTAACTCCGCATTCCAGCGGGCCACCAGGGAATCAGCTGAAAGGCCATCAGCATGGGCTAAAGCATCCCCTACCACTCTCTGGAAGCCATTTGGATCCATTAAGTGGCGGGGGTGGACCATCCGAATTGGTCCCACCTCCCTGCAGAGGGGAAGGGTCGCGGAGAAGTGCAGTTGCACCAGGAAGTGATCTGACCATGGCACTTCTTTTGTTTCACTTTTACTTAGTGTCAGATCACCCACGTCACTAGAGGTGAACACCAGGTCTAAGGCATGTCCATGACTATGAGTTGGGCCCAACTTATTCAGGGACAGCCCCATGGAGGCCATGCTTTCCACGAAGTCCCGAGCAGCCCCTTGTAAGGTCGTGTCGGCATGGATGTTAAAATCCCCTAGGACAACCAAACTAGGTGTCTCCAGGAGAAAATCCGCCACGACCTGAAGCAACTCGGACAGGGAATCCTTGGTGCAGCGGGGAGGTCGGTACACCAAAAGGAATCCTGTACTGCCCCTATTGCCCAACTTCCAGAACATGCACTCAGAAAACTGGATCTTCCCAGTAGGACGCCTGGTGCAAGCTAGTGACTTCCTAAAAATCACTGCAACCCCCCCTCCCCGCCCACATGACCTGGGTTGCTGTGCGTAAGAGAAACCTGCTGGACAAGCAGTGGCAAGGACAGGCCCATCTGCTTCCTCCAACCAGGTCTCTGTCACACATACCAGGTCAAATCCTCCATCCACAATCAAGTCGTAGATGGCAGTGGTTTTATTCATCATTGACCTGGCATTGCACAGCAACACTTTCAGTTCATGTAGGTTTCCCCTGTTGATTCCAGTATCCATCCGGTCAAGGCCAGACCCGGAGGCAGGGATAGTCTTCAAACAACGACTAAACCTGCCTCCTCGGTAATGACATGGTCTGGTCACATAAATTTTTACACATAAATTTTATTGCATTAGCCGTGTGGCCATAGCATGATATACATTAAAATAACAACATAAAATGGGGGTGGGGAGGTAAAGGTAGATATCTTCCTGGGCAAATACTTAAAAAGAAACACGCACACACACACCCAAAAACTGCTGAGGCTGGAGGAGGACCGTTAAAGGGTCCTTCAGCTCCTCAGATTTGTCCTAACTCCATTGTCCTTGTACAATAAGGCTACTAGAGGTCTGGTCTTAGCGCAACTCCGCCTCCTGCCCATGATCACCGAGATCGGATGTCCCAGTGCTTCCCCCCCTGTGGAACTTGTCCCAGCCATCGTTTTGGCTGGGGAGCCACTCCCAGGCAGCCCTGATCCCGCCCCTTAAAAACAAAACACAAACTATACAGAACCAATAAAACAACAACAACAAAAAGGAACAGAACAATTATACTAAAATTAATCCCCAACCAAATATCCATTACACCCACCCACCCCCAACAAGGAAAAAAAGGGAAAAAAAGAAATACAAATTTAAATTGCCACCGACTGCTTGAGGACATTTTAAAACACATTGGAACAGGGAAGCAATTGCAGAACACTTCCCAGCTTCCCCAAAAGTTTGCTCCAAATAAGGGCCTGGGCCACGCCCCCTGGGCCAGTTGGAAAAGGCCCTGGAAGGGAGCAGGCCCTGCAGCCCTCACCCAGCCGATGGTCCGAGGCTTCCCCGCAGCAGGAGTCCCTTTATAGCTGGGAGAGAGGGCCTGGGCCACGCCCCCTGGGCCAGTTGGAAAAGGCCCTGGAAGGGAGCAGGCCCTGCAGCCCTCACCCAGCCGATGGTCCTTTTCTAGGAAGCTGTCTTCTCCCTGAGATCAGAGGAGGAAGGCAAGAGCAAAAGACAACCAAGGGTGTTAATGGCACAGGCCCTGAGAAGAGAAAGAAACAGCCCGTTGGCTGAACAGTATCTGGGCAGATGGCAGGGAAATGCACACAGCGAAAGGGCAGGTGGGAGGACCAGAACCTGGGATGACTCAGTCAAGGCAAACAAAGGGCATGAACAGCACACAGGAAGCGGATGCACAGCTACAGAAGCTGAAGCTGAATGCAGTGGAGGACCCCCAGCCCCCACATTTCTGAGTGGAAGAGCAGCTGTTTTTCAAGCAGGCAAGCAGAGTGGGAAGGGTAGACATCCAGCACATGAACCTGCCAGGTAAATCAACCCCTTTCCCTACCAGGTCAATAAGTCTGGTGACGGGAACTTCGCCAAGCGGCTGCCTCATCCAGCACAAGGCTTCCAAGGAGGTCCCGAAGCAGCTTGGTAGGTAGCTCCCACTGATGGTGAGGAAATAGTCCTTGCCACGGTCAAGGTGAAGGACAAAGCTAGCCTCAATCTTCTCTTCCTTGCGGACGTACACATCCAGGGAAATGTCCCCCGTCTCACCTAAAACGGGAGGAGGTCAGGTAGATACACTCTTTGGCACAGCCAAGTTGGCTTGTCTGTAAATTAAAAGTGAAGACAGTGAAGAATTGAACAGAAGGACACAATAGGAGCCTGCTGGATCAGGCCAATGGCCCATCTAGTACAGCATCCTGTTCTCCCAGGTGTATGGGGGAAACCTTAACTTCAAGAATTAGGAGAAGAAGCGACTCAGTTCCCACCCCCACCCCACTTTCCTCTCTAGTCCTCCAAAGCAGCAGCTGCACAGAAGATGGTGACAGGATACTGGGGGGGGGGGGGTGAGAGAAAGTGATCCTAACAAAAGAATATAAAAAGGGAAAGGATTTTTGCGCCCCCAATGTAACTTTCTTTTTTAGTTTACATTTCACTGAGTTTTTAAAAGTTTGGCTAGTTCTATATGTTCTCCAAGATATTTTTGTGCCTCCACAACATAAAAATACGCATTTTTTTTAAAAAAAGTAATTTTTGGACGGAATGCTCTCACTGGTTCCCTGTGATGCCAAAAGGTGTTTTGGGACCCTCCAGCATTGTTTGGCTTCAATTCATTTGTGTGTGTGTCTTTGTTTAAAGCTGGTCACACACACTTTTACACTTTGGGCTCAGCTGCTTTGACGTGCGGCCCTTGGAGGCTTGAGCATGGGGCAATGCAGCCCACAAATGTTAAGCCTCCCCTGCTCTACCAAACTCCCAAGGTTTGAGGGAGGAGGGTTGGGAAGAGGAGGAGAAAAGGAAGGCCTTCCCTAGATGAGCCTTGGGGTCCCTTTCCAACTCTACACTTCTCTGATTCCAGAGAGAGACACGCTGGGCTCCAAGTATCCCTCGCAGGGCTCAGCGCGAAGCCATGGCTTCCAATCCTGGCTGTCACTGAGCTTGGGGATAAAGGAGAAGTGGAGGGTGAGCTGCCCGTTGTTTGTGATCTGGAACTTCTCCTTCTGCAGCTGCCGGAACTTCACATTCTCAAACGGAAACTGCAGAGCAAAAGGGGGGGGGAGGAAAGAGAGTGCTTGCCTTCAGCAGAAGCAAGGAAACGTGCTCCAGGGGGAAGTTTGTCCTTGGCCCCGGGCTCTCGTTTAGGGGACTGCACATGCAACAGGTCCACGTGGGGCTCTCCAGATATTGCTGCACTTGCCACTGGCCATGTTGGCTGGGGATGATGGGAGTTGTAGTCCAGCATCTGGAGGGCACCACGCTGGCTACCCCTGGAGTCTTTGCCTGCGAGGAAGAGGAAGAGGCTGCCGCTCAGTGGAAGGGCATCTGCCTTGCCTGCAAAGGTCCCAGGTTCTATCCCCAGCATCTCCAGGTAGGGCTGGGAGAGATCCCCCGGAAATCAAGACTGAGCTAGATGGGCCAAGGGCTTCTTTCCCCCCTGGTCTTTTTGCAGCAAACCCTCTTTAAGGGGTTGGAGAGGATCCTATTCGTCTTTACCTCCCTCCAGGGAGGGAAGGAATTCGTTCTCCATCCTGTCCATCAACTGAACAATATCCTCAAACACTTTCCGGTACCGTCGGTCAGCCACAACCTTCACCTATGGGGGGGGGGGACAGAGCACATTGTTGGGGCTATGGACTAAAGGGGGGGGCATGAGTTAAGAGCAGAAAGGCCTGATGCACTCCCCTGTTCCCAGCCCTGAAAGAGGCAAGTACTGTAACTCTGAGAGCTTCCCCAGGATGGCAGCGGCTGTGACTTCCAGAGCCAATGGGCTGAAGCCAAATGCTCCAAGCCAAGTGCCACAGAAGCTCCATTGCATGAATGGAGCCAATGGTTAAGGTATACAGTTCAGCCCATGTGGTCTGCCATGCCTGCAGGAGCAGCGTGTACTCAGAACAGTGGAGAATGGAAGCCTAGGGATTTAACAGAGCTAAAACCTGCCCACTCCTTGCACCGGAAGTCATTGGCCAAGGAGGAGCTCTGTGGAAAGGGGCCTGGTTGTTGGTCAGGGCCTGCCCAGATTCGAGGAGGTGCCACATAGCAGGCAACTAAAAACCCTGAATAGACGATAGCCCTGGCCAGGGCAGGTGTTACCCCTGTGAGGAAGAGGGAGCTGACGGGCTTGTGGTCGCTCCTTTTCCATTCCATGTGGCTTCGGTAGCTGAGATGATTCACGCTGCCTCCTCTCCAGAGGATTGGCTCACACCATGCTGGCACACGGCACTTCCCACTGCAAGGAGACAGGAGAGACACCAGGACTGTTGGACTGGCTGAGGCAACACACAAGGCTCACACAGTCAAACTTTGGCTCCACACACGGCCTGTGATCTTGACCACGGTCAACAGCTGGAGATGATGGGGCTTGGGAGTCCAACTTCTGAAGGGGCGGACCTTGCAGGTGTGCAGGCATTTTGCCTCATGGAGAGAGTTGATAGGAAATCAAAAGCTGCCTTCAACCAGGTCAGAATGAATTTCTGACCTCCCCCAGTTTGGATTCCTACATTGCAGGGGGTTGGACTAGATGACCCTCATGATCCCTTCCAACCCCACAATTAATTAATTAAGTCTCCTCCGGCTGGCAGCAGCTCTCTGTGGCCCAATCCTTTTTCAGGTGGAGGCGCCATAGAGTTTCAACTTGAGACTCTGCATACAAAGCATATGGCACACCACCAAATGATGATCCTTCCCCAAAGCAAGGGGCCCCGTTATTCTTGTTCAGACACTATTTTTTCAGTGATCCAAAAGACCCTTTCTGGCACCTGAAATGCTGCCCAAAGGAGCCTGCCGTTTTCCGGCTTCGTCACTACATGTTCCGCCTGTCCTTTTGATTCCCCCATTACCACATCAAGAGCAATGAAACTAGCAGGCCTAGGTGGCTTCTGACAGTTGTCAAGAACCACAAGAATATGCCAAATCCTGGATGGTGAGGCTCAATGGCTACTAGCCATAATGGCCACAGAACATACTCCACCAAGAGAAGCAGTATGGCTTGGAGGAGGGGAGCGTGCTGTTGCACTCAGGTCCTGTTTGTGGGCTCCCCGAGAGGCATCTCATTGGCCAATGTGAGAACAGGATGCTGGGCCAGATGGACCAATGGCCTGATCCAGCAGGGCTGCTCTCATGCTCTTATGCCCTGGCAGACTCATCTCGAGAGAGCACCAAGCCTCATTCCCAGACTTCCTTGACACAAAGAGGATTCTCATTCAGCCTGCTGCACCTTTCAAGGAACTGCAACACCGCTTATACACACCACGAAACAGAGGATGCTGGTTATCAGGACAAATGTGGGGAAAAGGAGCCAAAACATTTCCAGAGACTTTGAGCAGGCATGGCTTGAGGAAGACAACATACCACAGCCTTGCATTTCACAACTCGCCTAGCAGCCTCTGGCAACCCAGAATTCCATGCAAGCAAAGTGAACAGGTGAAGGAAGAAGAAGAAGAAGAGTTTGGATTTGATATCCCGCCTTTCACTCCCTTTAAGGAGTCTCAAAGCTAACATTCTCCTTGCTCTTCCTCCCCCACAACAAACACTCTGTGAGGTGAGTGGGGCTGAGAGACTTCAGAGAAGTGTGACTGGCCCAAGGTCACCCAGCAGCTGCATGTGGAGGAGCGGAGACGCGAACCCGGTTCCCCAGATTACGTGACTACCACTCTTAACCACTACACCACACTGGCTCTGGAGAGCTGGATCTCTCTCTTCCTCCGTGGCTTGGTGTCCATTCTGGCTGCAGAGGAAAGGAAGTCCGTCCAGCCCTCAACTCTAGCCCTCCTCCAACAGCTTGCTTAGCAGAAAGTCATGTTTAAAATATATATTTTTACTAGCCTGCTCAGGAGGATGGAAAGGCAGGACACTACTGGCATCTCGGCAGACTAGGAAAAACAAACAAGCCTTGCAGAAGAATGATTGAGAGGACTTACTTACAAAGGCTCAACTATCAAGCAGGATCTGTTTTAGAGTCGAATTTGTACGTCGGGATGAACTTGATCTCTCCCTCTGTGAAATCAGCAAAAGCTGTCTTTTGGGTACTCTGAATGTTTAGCTAAAGCCAAAAAGAAATCGCTAATCAGCAGAGAAGCAAAAGACCCCCTGTTGCCTGACAATGGAGTCTATTAACAGCCACTGTTGTGCTGGAAGACCAAGGTGAAGTACTAGTAGGTTAAAGGTAAAGGTAAGGTAAAGGGACCCCTGGTTGGACAGTGTTCTCGAAGCTACAAACATGAGTCTGACCAAACTGTGGGAGGCAGTGGAAGACAGGAGTGCCTGGCATGCTCTGGTCCATGGGGTCACGAAGAGGCGGACACGATTAAACGACTAAACAACAACAACAACAAAGGGACCCCTGACCATTAGGTCCAGTTGTGACCGACTCTGGGGTTGCGGCGCTCATCTCACTTTATTGGCCAAGGGAGCCGGCGTACAGCTTCCGGGTCATGTGGCCAGCATGACTAAGCCGCTTCTGATGAACCAGAGCAGCACACAGAAACAGCGTTTACCTTCCCGCCGGAGCGGTACCTATTTATCTACTTGCACTTAGACGTGCTTTCGAACTGCTAGGTTGGCAGGAGCAGGGACCGAGCAAGGGAAGCTCACCCCGTCACGGGGATTCGAACCGCCGACCTTCTGATCGTCAAGCCCTAGGCTCTGTGGTTTAACCCACAGCGCCACCCGCGTCCCTACTAGTAGGTTAGCCAAGTGCAAAAAAAGGGGTATACCTGCTGAAATCCTATCTTATACACACTTATTAAAGGTACAGGATGCTTGTGCATTTTTGCCCCATGTCATCTTAAATTACTTTGCTGCATCACACAATAGGAAAATCCTCTAACTCAGGAGCAGCAGACACGTGGCCCTCACAATGCTGCAGAACTCCAATTCCCATCATCCCTGATTACTGGCCATGATGGCTGGAGCCAACAGGAACTGCAGCTCAGTAACATCTGGCAAACCACAGGTTAGCCATACCTACAATATGCAATGTTATATGTACCAATAATCCATACAAACTGTTAACAAGCACCAGAATACACCCCAACACTATGAGCAACTGCAAAACCATCCTCTTGCATCCTACGTTGGCTCCCGGGACGTTTCTGAGCACAATTCTGAGTGTTGGTGCCAACCTTTAAAGCCCTAAATGGCCTCAGCCCTGAAAGAGTGTCTCCATCCCCATTGTTCAGCCCAGGCATCAGGGTCCAGCACCGAGGGCCTTCTGGCGGTTTCCTCACTGTGAGAAGCGAAGTTACAGGGAACCAGGCAGATGGCCTTCTGAGTAGTGGCACCTGCCCTGTGGGACACCCTCCCGTCAGATGTCAAGGAGATAAGTAACTATACAGCCTTTAGGGAAGTTTTTAATGTTTTATGATGGTTTTGCGTATGTTGGAAGTCTGAGGCTGCCCCCCCTTGCCTTCCTTGCAGCATCCTTCTCAAAGGGCTAAGGCATGACTACGCTCACAGAGTTTAAATCCACCGTAAGGTGCAGCAATCAGGCCTCTGTTTCAACACAAAATACCAATGATCCTTATGCCAAGTGGGAGAAAGGTCGTCAACATGATGAACACACAAACCTTGGAGAGAAAAATGTAGAACAAAAAGCATCAGCAATTTAATTGGACTAAATGGAAGTATCTGCTGATAAGAACATATGAGCAACGCAGATTTTCCAGATCGATGCAAAACCTAGAGCAGGAAACCTTAGACCTTTAGATATTGCTGGACAGCAGCTATGCTGGGGCTGATGGGAGTCCAACAACATCTGGAGCGTGTGCTGAGCTAGGAAAGCCCTGTAACTGGGAAATTGCAGAGCAGTCCTACTTATTCCAAGGCAACCCTCCAACTTAATTGGGACTTGCTTCTAATTCAGGTTGCACAAACCTGCAACCTTAAAAAGCATTTGTAGAAGTCGCAGTCATCCTATGTTCTTTGCTCCTAACTGCCTGAAAGTGGTTTCTCTAGCCTAGGCTGGGGTATCCCAGACAAAGGAAATAAACAGGGCAATATCCTAAACCACCACATATAACACAAAGATGTCTCTCACCTGGTCGTAGGTCAGAAGTCTCTGAAGCTCATTTTTAGTGATCAGATGACAATGCTGGAAAAAAGCAAAGCAACCACAGCTACAGGCTAGCTCACGGGGGCGGGGGTTGGGGGGCAGCCTGCTGCCACTTCCTGCAATATGTAGTAAGACTGATAACTAGGATTGGGCAGTATGATCATATTAGGCTAGTGCTCTGTGAACTAGACTGGCTCTTGAACTGCTTCCAGGCCCAATTCAGAGCATCCCATTTGGCCTTTCAAGTGTTTCAAGGTTTGGGAAAAGGGTACCAGAAGAAGGCCCACTTATGTTTGCACTGCCTCTCCACTGACTAGAATCCCTTTCCCAGGGAACTCCTGCTCTTTCAAGCATGGCAGGGCCTTTTCAGTCATGGCACCCTACATTTCAGAATAATCTCCCAAAGAGGTTCACCTGGCCCCTGCTTTGATGTCCTTTCAGCAAAGACTTTTACAATTTCCCCTGGTTCTTGAATTCATGGGCAGGGAGCTTGTGGCCCTCCAAACCCTGCTGTAGTACACAGGAACATAGGAAGCTACCTTATATTGAGGCAGACCATTGACCCATCAAGCTCAGGACTGACTACATGGACTGGCAGCAGCTTTCAGGCAGAGATCATGCCCAGCCCTAGCTGCACACACTGGTGACTGAGCCTGGAACCTTCTCCATGCAAAATGGCCGCTCTGCTTTTGCGCTACTGCCCTTAACAAACTGCAACTCCCACCCCGATCACTGGAGAAGTTGCCTACATTTGCTATAATCTAATCTAATACATCTCTGCCACTCGGTTTATGTTGCTCTCTACTGGCTGCTCTAGTAGAAACCTTAGTGGTGCAGCTGCAGCAACAGGGATCGCCGACACTGCACCCTCCTGGTGTTGCTGAAGTGGAACTCTCATGAGCCCCAGTCAGCAAGGCCAATTCTTAGCAATTATGGGAATTTTGGCCCATCAACATTTGGAGAGCACTATGCTGCCTGCCATAAAGAAGGCTGATCACCGAAGAATTTATGTTTTTGAATTCTGGTGCCGGATGAGACTCTTGAGAGTCCCATCGACTGCACGAAGATCAAACCTATCCATTCTGAAGGAAATCAGCCCTGAGTGCTCACTGGAAGGACAGATCCTGAAGCTGAGGCTCCAATACTTTGGCCACCTCATGAGAAGAGAAGACTCCCTGGAAAAGACTCTGATGTTGGGAAAGATGGAGGGCACAAGGAGAAGGGGACGACAGAGGACGAGATGGTGGGACAGTGTTCTCGAAGCTACCAGCATGAGTTTGACCAAACTGTGGGAGGCAGTGGAAGACAGGAGGGCCTGGCGTGCTCTGGTCCAGGGGGGGTCACACAGAGGCGGACACGACTAAACGACTAAACAACAACAAATGCTGCCTACCCTGAGCTACACACAGGCAGGAAAGTTACAGAAACATGACTCCATTTGCTTCTCCAGATAGCAGAGACCAACAAGTTACATCCTTGTAATCCTGGTTTCGGCGCTCAAAGTCTTCCACGTGGGCAGCAAGGTGGGAATTGACCATGCAGAAACTGGTATTGTTGCAGACAAGCCTCATGGCCACACACCCCTTGTTACCCTGCAGGGGCGGAGCAAAGATGCCTGTTAGTGAGCAAGCAGGAAAGAGGGGGAAACTGGTTGGCAGAGATTAGAAAAACAGATAGACAGACAGAAAGATAGACGTAGGGAATTCCACTCTCAGGGTCTACTCCCCATCTTCCCCATGATGCCTGTGCCCACTGTCTCCCTCATCACTTCCTTGATGCGGCTGAGCTGGTCCTTCCGGACAAAGATGAGCAACATCATTCCGACTAGACGGACCAGCTGCACCTAGAAGATGCAAGGTACTGGGATGTCTACCAGCTCTGTTCATTGCTTGCTGTCCTGGGCCGGCTGGATGCAGATTGGAGTGGCAGGTGGCACCAACTGGGGATCCCCCAAGGGAAGAAGGCTCAGAGCCAGGGAACTGGTGGGGGGTCGTCAGAGGGAGAAGAGGGAGCAGACTGTGAGCAAGAGGAGGTGTTGGAAACTGAAGAGGCAGGAGGGCAGGAAGATTCTGTGGCAAACAGCAGCCCAGAATCCGAGGCAGAAGTGGAGGCTGGAGGCGGGGGTCAAGAGGCAGAGATCAGGCAGGCTGCTGAAGAAGCCAGGGGGTCTCCCCATCCTGCTGCGATCAGCTCCCCTCCCTGCTGGTCTCCCAGAACACAGAGAAATTAAGAGGAGGGAGCAAAGACAGGCAAGGTGTCAGAGTCTCAGGTTGCTTGGGAAGGACCAGGGGGAGGAGGAGACTTCAGAGAGTGGTGGGAGGGTAGCAACCTTCAGCCTTCACAACTACCTCACTGGGGCAAGACCTGTTAGGAAAGGTTTCTGTGATCATGAGGCCTGCACGGTTTGGGTTTCTTTGAATAAAGAATGTTGGCTTCTTTTGAATAAAACACCACTGACACCAGGTGTTTTTTCTTGCTGACCTCCTCCTCCTCCTCACTCCAGCTCCTGACAGTTGTCTGGCTGCTGAAGAAATGGGTGGGGTTGGACTTACTTTCTTGTACTTGGATTTGGAACGCAAAGCCTTTTCCACAGCTGTCAGCCACTCTTGCTCCTTTGTCGAGTCCAAGTAGAAGAAAGCCTCTGTGCTCAGGTCCAGCTCCTGGAACCGAATGCCCAAGTGCCAAAGAGAAGGATGTGGAACTGCAGGAATAGGACTCCAATCGGAACAGACGTGCTGGTTAAATATGCAAAGACAACAGGAGTGTGCAAGGGCAGGCAAGATCAGGACCAAGAACAAACAAGTAATACCAGCCACTTCTTCCTCAGCTTAGCTATTCGGGGCCCCAAAGGAGCTTTGCTAATGAAAGAAAAAAAGCTTTTCCCTTGTATTTTTAAAGATGTGTCAGCCAGCCTGATATCTAAGCACTATCCCAGTAGCCACAGGCAACCAGAAATTATTTGAAGGCAAGTGAGTTGGTTGATCTCTCCATTCTTCCTTCACCTGGCAACCTGGTTTCCAGGCTGGCTTTCCGGGAGCAGAAAACCACCTCTCAGATCTGCTGTGCCAAGCTTGTTTGCTAGAAGATTACCCCGTAACACCCTTGTCCTCTTTGCAAACCTCCTAAATGGCTAGCCTTCTGTGTTTCCATGCTGGCCATGAAGGAATGGGCATTCCTGACTCTGAAAACAGCACAGAAATACAGCCTGTCTAGTAAAGGGGTAAAAAGAGCAAGCTAAACAGCCTCTGTAAAACAGTAGCATCTGAAGCTGCTAACCACATACTGATAAACATATCATAAAAGCAGACATGAAAAACAAATGGCCACTGGGTACTACTAACAGTGGGACACGGGTGGCGCTGTGGGTTAAACCACAGAGCCTAGGACTTGCAGATCAGATCCTCACGACGGGGTGAGCTCCCGTTGCTCGGTCCCTGCTCCTGCCAACCTAGCAGTTTGAAAGCACATCCAAGTGCAGATAGATCAATAGGTGCCGCTCCGGCAGGAAGGTAAACGGCGTTTCCATGCGTTGCTCTGGTTCGCCAGAAGCGGCTTAGTCAATCTGGCCACATGACCCGCAAGCTGCACGCCGGCTCCCTCGGCCAATAATGTGAGATGAGCACCGCAACCCCAGAGTCGGCCATGACTGGACCTAATGGTCAGGGGTCCCTTTACCTTTACCTTACTACTAACAGTACGAGGAAATAACCAAAGTAAAAACTTTGTTTGAAGTAGTAAGCTTAGCATTATAAGCATGACCCACACCAAGTGGGGGGGGGGTCACACCTCCCTGTCCTCCAGCACAGCTTTTAGGAGGAGTTCCAAAGGTTTTGCTTCAGTTTTGGATTAACTGCATCTTGTCACAATGTCTGAAGCTGCACAAACCGCTTCATTTGAACCATGGCTCATTGAAACAAGCCAACTTCCAATCGTGGGTTTACAAAGCTGGTAAAATGAACCACCATAGGATCTGGACACACCAAACTGTGGTTAATTTAAAATCCAAGTGGAAGCTTCCCAATAGGCTTGGGGTGGGGGAGAGGTGTGCAAACCTGGAGGAGAGGCTGCCGTTCTGCTCATAATATGAAGCCACGGTTCAGTATGTGGCACCAAGGAAAATTGCCCATCACAACTAATACTTTCAATTACCCACCCATGTGGCCTGTGTGAACAGGACAGACTTTGCCTGGCACCCAACAATAAAGCTGTCATGTAGATGTCGCTTTCTCCAGCCCCAACTCTGATACAGGTTCCACTGGTCTTTGCACTTTTGCATGATCTGACCTGAAATTCTGGGTGTTGACATATTCCTTCTCTCTCTTGGCGAGGACGTGCTTGATGAGTCCCTCTCTCTGTCCGGACTGCGTATGTGTGGAAGGCACAAAGAGCTTGCGCATAGTGTGCGTCATTGGGGTTGCTTCTTGCTCATGCTCTCCTTGTCACGGATACGCCTCAGGGAGATGAGAACAGAAAACAGAACACAAGTAGTCCTTAAAAGCAAGGAGGCGGGAGGGCACAGTACACCTCTAAGGCAACTTACAGCCTGCTTGGTGGCAGCGGTGGGGGTGGAGGCTCCCGGCGGGCACTCATTTGCTGATTCTGCAGGTTTCTTTCCTTCTCCATGAAGTTATCCTCGAATCCCAGAATTCCGGAGAGAGGAAAAGACTTCTGAGGTTAGAGAGGCTTCAGAACCGTTTGGGGACGTTTCGGGAAAGGAACTTAGAAAATGCTTAACTGCAGGAAAATGTTCCTGCCTCCGCACAGCACCACATTTGTCGGACAATTGCCTCTCAGCTTATGCATGTTTACGAAGGGTTGTGGAGGCAACAGGTCCTCCCCTCAAGGCCTTTTCCTCTAAAGGAGGTAGACTGGTCTTCTCCAGTCCTCTGGCCACTGCTGAGTTTTCCAAACTTTCTGGCATATTGCGTGGAGCACCTTAACAGCATCATCTTTAACAAAATTTAATAGTTCAGCTGGAATATCATCACTTCCACTGGCCTTGTTATTAGCAGTGCTTTCTAAGGCCCATTTGACTTTGCTCTCCAGGATGTCAGGCTCAAGGTCAGCAACCACACTACCTGGGGTGTATGAGACATCCATATCTTTCTAGTATAATTCCTCTGTGTATTCTTGCCACCTCTTCTTGACGTCTTCTGCTTCTGTTAGGTCCTTTCCACCTTTGTCCTTTATTATGGTACTCTTTGTATGAAATGTTCCTTTCATAGCTCCAGTTTTCTTGAACAGATCTCTGATTCTTCCCATTCTGTTGTTTTCCTCTATTTCTTTGCATTGCTCGTTTAAGAAGGCCCTCTTGTCTCTCCCTGCTATTTTTTGGAAATCTGCATTCAATTTCCTGTATCTTTCACTATCTCCCTCGCATTTTGTTTGCCTTCTCCAAGTCCACCTTTCCTTTTGAAGCAAAATGTCATTGAAATGGGGGAGAAATGCCCTGCATGAAGTCTTGGGTTTGCAATTTGGGGAGAGGGAAGACTGTCTGCGGCGCTGGAGAGCGGGCAGGCTGGCGAGGCCCCCTAGATCTAGAGGCCCTAGGCTTCAGCCTACTTAGCCTATACATAAATCCGGCCCTGCCTATGTCACAGTGAGCACAGGCCCATCGATCACGTGCAAGCCATTCTGCGTGTTGGGAAGGAGCCTCCTGTTCTGGGCCAGGGGGAAGAGTGACACCAGCAGAAGACTGGGTGGTGGGGTCGAAGCTGATCCCAGGGAGCACGTGAGGAGTCAAGGCTTCCCGCATGAAGGCCTCGCTTCCCCTAGAAGTCCCTGCCTCCTGGTCTGTGTTCGCTTTCTTCTTCAGGTACAGTGCCAGCATGTTCTGGATGGTGCACCTGCTTTCGGGGGAGAGCTTGTAGAACTGGTCCACACTAGAAGAATAGCCATGAGACAGGTGAGACTCCTGCAAGGCGTCCCCAAAGTCAGGGGAACATAAGCGCATTTGAAGAGCCTTGCTGGGTCAGGCCAAGGCCCATTCAGTCCCACATCCTGTTGGCATAGTGGTTCCTTCCAGATGCCCGTTTTTTGTCAATTCATGATTGTATCTATTCATGACAGTAGGAGGGCAGTTATATGTACGACTGTATTCAGTACTGTTCGTGCCTGCAAAGCTTTCGGGACAGACATACTCCGACACTTCCAACCAGTGCCCCCTAACTTCCAGCTGAAACCAGGTACCTTTTTCATACCACAAACGTTCTTCAGTGGTGAACCATGGCATCTCAAATTCCAGGGGAGCCCTGTACGATGCCAAACTTCAGTGCCCCCACGCCTCTTAAAGTCTATTCAACATCATAGTTGTGGTGTCCCCTGTGGGGCCCGCAAGACTTCACGCCAGGGTGACCAAACCAGTTGCACTCCCCTAAATCCATCTAAATGTAATTGGGGGGGGGATTTGTCCCACTTAAGTTGCACTTCATAGCTCAAGAGGGCCCCTCTGGCTGATAATAATATAGTTGCACAGGGGACGCATCACAGAACAAAATGACATGCAGTTGGTCCACCACAATTGCAATATTATTGCATCCTTCAGGAATGGTGTGTCCAGCTCCATCTGAGTCATCATCCAGGCACGCTGTGGAGCTGCATGGATGAGAGATGGGCATCTTCGGCCAGTCAGGGGTGAAGAGCTGGCAAGATCCCCTGTACTGAGCAGAAAAGCAAACTCTTTGGCCTCCGAGATCTCTCCCAACTCTCAGCAGCCCTCACTGTGAGCCATACTAGAGGAATTTTGCCCTGCTTTTGCTGAGCTACAACACAGGAGCGCACCCCCAGGGGGCCATGATGTGGTAACCCTGGCGAAGCATTGCAGAGCAACTGAGAAAGCAGAATGATGTTTGCGTGGACAGTCCATTAGAAAGCTGCACTATTATTGCATCGATAGCACATTGCTGAATACGGGCCCCCTCCAGGCAAAAACATCCGTCTGGAGGCACAGTAGCTTTCATTTCAGAGGTTGTGGTTTTACAGCTTCCTATTTATTTATTCGAAATTATTTATTTATTTCATAAAACATATACACTACCAGATGGTAAGAAACATCAAAGCCGTTTACAGAAAGATAAAACCATAAAATCAGGAAAAACCTACAGTACATTAAACGCTGAAGAAGTGAATACCAGAATAGATCAGAACTCACTCCCAAGGTAAGGGGAAGAGACATGGCTAAGATGGCAGGACAGCTTACTCTATGGTGTTAACCCCTTCATGCACTAATTAGATTGAAGCATGTTGGTTATATGAGACTGGTTATCCCGCACAACATGCTCTCACACAACCCATGCCCTCCAACTGAAAACCCATTTCCTGGACAATATCAACATTGTGTTTTGTGCCTGTGAACTGCACAGTGAATATTTTTATTAGAAAAGAAAACAGCCTGGTGTTTCAGCTTCTCAGAGTTGTTTTATTCAGTGCGCTGCTACAGCTTGTCACACCCAAATCCTCCAAAGGAATCTGCCAAAGTGCTTTTCCACCCTAGAGGACAGGATCACACTTCAAAACGACCTTGACAGATTAGAGAACTGGGCAAAAACAAACAAGATGAATTTTAACAGGGAGAAATGTAAAGTATTGCATTTGGGCAAAAAAAATGAGAGGCACAAATACAAGATGGGTGACACCTGGCTTGAGAGCAGTACATGTGAAAAGGATCTAGGAGTCTTGGTTGACCACAAACTTGACATGAGCCAACAGTGTGACGCAGCAGCTAAAAAAGCCAATGCAATGCTGCACCAAGGATTCCCTGTCCGAGTTGCTTCAGGTCGTGGCGGATGTTCTCCTGGAGACACCTAGTTTGGTTGTCCTAGGGGATTTTAACATCCATGCCGACACGACCTTACAAGGGGCTGCTCGGGACTTCGTGGAAAGCATGGCCTCCATGGGGCTGTCCCTGAATAAGTTTGGCCCAACTCATAGTCATGGACATGCCTTAGACCTGGTGTTCACCTCTAGTGACGTGGGTGATCTGACACTAAGTAAAAGTGAAACAAAAGAAGTGCCATGGTCAGATCACTTCCTGGTGCAACTGGACTTCTCCGCGACCCTTCCCCTCTGCAGGGAGGTGGGACCAATTCAGATGGTCCGCCCCCGCCACTTAATGGATCCAAATGGTTTCCAGAGAGTGGTAGGGGATGCTTTAGCCCATGTTGATGGCCTTTCAGCTGATTCCCTGGTGGCCCGCTGGAATGCGGAGTTAACCAGGGCTATCAACTGTCTGGCTCCGAAGCGCCCTCTCCGATTGCATGGAGCCCGGACAGCCCCGTGGTTTTCTTCGGAGCTGAGGACGATGAAACAATCGCTGAGACGGCTAGAGCGTCGGTGGCAGAAAACTCACTCCGAATCTGACCGGACACAGGTTAGAGCTCAACGTCGAGCCTACCAAGTGGCGATAGCGACGGCGAAGAAGACTTTCTTCGCTGCCTCTATTGCATCTGCAGAAAATAGTAGCAGGAGACTCTTTCAGGTGGTTCGCAATTTAACGGAACCACCTGTCAGAGCTGCTTGAAGATCCTAGCTCACAGAGGATCACGCTAGCCAGCGATCATTAAGTAAAAGTCTTTATTGAGTTACAGTTTCCATTCTCACGCTGCTGCGCGCAACTCTACGTCTAGTAGCTAGATCGGCGAGGCTCCGTCTGAGTCTCCGCCCCGTGTGCACCAACTTAATATCCTAGCCCGGCTCCACCTTTTCCGCCTGACTGCCCTCCTCTGGGTCCCTCTACCCCCCGGGGTCTCTTCCTTCCGGGATTCTTCTGACGCTGACCCCCCGGACCCTCCTGTCTCCTTGCGCCGGGCTTTAGGACCTGGCTCCCTTTCCGGGCTGCTTACTGCGCCACCTTCCTCTGCATTTGAACTTGGCGCGCGCGCCCAACCTTCCACTTTCCGCTTAACCGTTTCTTCGCTCCCCGATGGAGGTGTGGCCACTCCTGACTCGTGCCCTCCCTCCTGTGGTGAGCTCCCAGCGCTTGCCCCCTGGCTCCTTTCCTCTTCCCTGCTCTCTGGCGGTGACGCTGGTCCCGATTTCCAACTGCTCTCCTCTGAGTCCCCTCTGGCTCTATCTTCCTGGGGTGCCCCCCTAGACTCCCCCCTTGCCCTGGCCACTGGTGCTCCTTTCTGTGAATCCTCTGATTCACTGGAAAGACTCGGAGATCTCGGGTCGTCGTCATCACTCATCTTTTCTTCTGCCTCCTCCCCTTCGCTCTCTGTTTCCTCCCTTGCCCTTGCCTCTGCTCCTAAACCCCTGACACCGGGGCTTTGTAAAGACCCCAAGATCTCCTGCAATGATTTTGCTAAGTTTTTTGCAGATAAAATCACTCATATTCGGAAGGAGCTAGACACCACCGTGGGAGCAGGGCCGGGGTGGGAGAGTGCCAGAGCTCTGTCTAGTCAAGTTGCATGGAATCAATTTCTATCCTTTACCCCCGAGGATGTGGACAGGCTGCTGTTGGGAAACTGCCAGGGAGATAGTGTCCATCTGAGCCCCCAAGCCGGAGTTCTGGACGTCCATCGGCCTCCCGTAGTCACGCAGATCCAACAGTTAGGGGCACAAAGCCTTTGGAAATTCCTAGCCACATTCCTAGGCTGGTGCACCCTCTTTCAGCAGAAAGCACAGTCAAAAGCTTGCACCGCAGAAGAGCAGAAAAGCATATTTACAGACTTTATTTAGAACATGAACAGAACAAAAGAAAACACGTCCATTCTCAGTCAGCGTCTCTGACCATCTGAAAACGAAAGGAATATCAGAACATAAACATCCTGTGAATAGGACATGCGCAGACTCTGTGACTCCCAAAGCCTGCTCCCTTTAAGGTGGAACGGAAATATCCTAACATCCTCCCCCTTTCCGTGTAACCTGTTGTACCTGTGGTTCACCCAATTGCAACCTTTGTACATAAACCTTATGTTGTTCTCTGTTAACAACCTTAGACAACAGATCAGCAGGAATTTCATTTCCTGGCATGTAGGACACCTGAATCAGTCCTTTCTGAATACACTCTCTTGCACGATGTAGCTTAATCTGCAAGTACTTGGTTCTCTGCTTGCAACTCTCGGAGTTCAGCAAAGCCAAACAAGATCTATTGTCTTGATACACTTGTACAGGACATTTCACAGACACCCTGATGTCCTTAAACAGTTGCATCAACCATTTACAATCCATGAGTGAAAATGACAGAGCATTGAGTTCTGCTTCACAGGAACTTAGGCTCACTGTTGTCTGCTTCCTGCACAACCAGTCAAACAGGCAGTGGTTGTACATGTAGCATACTCCAGAAGTGCTTGTTCCATCCGTGGTGTCACTTCCAAAACTTGCATCAGCGAAGATTTCAAGACCTCCAGTCTTTTGACTGGTGAACCTCAGCCTGTAGTGCATAGTCCCTTTCAAATAGCGGGCTATGCGCTTCAGAGCTTTCCAATCCTGAACCGTAGGATTGTTGGCATGTCTGCTAAGCAGATTACAGCTTACAGCTATGTCAGGTCTTGAATATCTGGCAATGAAATTCAGCTTGCCTAGAATGCATCTGTACAGCGTTGTGTCAGAAAACGCTTCAGCAGTACTGTCTACCTGGTAACCTGTCACCATCGGTGTGTCTGCTGGGTTTGCATCAACCAAATTCAACCTGGTTAATACATCAGCAATTTTCTGTGTTTTGTGTACCAGTAAATTACCTGCTTGGTCTCTCTCCACCTGCAGAGAAAGATAGTTGGATACCTCACCAAGATCTTTCATGTCAAAGTGCTCCTTCAGCTGAGCTAGGGTGCTTTGGTAGAAAGCCTGATTCTTCCAAAACATCAGAAGATCATCAACAAAACATAAACAACACAGTTTGTTTTGCCCCTCCTCCTTGACAAACACACATGGATCAGCTTTGCCCTGGTGAAAACCTAGAGAAAGCAATGTCTCAGTGAGTTTTGTGTTCCAACATCTGGCACTCTGCTTGAGACCATATAAGGATTTCCGCAGTTTACAGACCATTCCCTTCTGTATCTCCATCCCATCAGGTGGAAGCATGAACAGCTCCTCCCCCAAAATCCCGTACAAAAAAGCTGTATTAATGTCGTGGTGGGAAACATGCAGTTTCTCCTCCGCAGCGACCTTGAGCATCAGCCGAATGCTCTCATATTTGACTGTGGGTGAGTAGGTCTCGTGGTAATCCTGTCCTGGTACCTGTGAAAAACCTCTGGCAACTAATCTGGCTTTGTGTCTGACTACCTTGCCATTCTGGTCTGTCTTGGCCTTGAAGACCCATTTGCTGCCAACCAGTCTCATTCCTGGGACTACCGGTACCAGTTCCCAAGTTTGGTTCCTGTTCAAGGAATCAACTTCAGCCTTCATGGCATTAAGCCAAGGCTCAGCATCTTTAGAGGTCAACTCCTGAACCTCTTTGAAGCTTGAAGGTTCCCATACCTTCTCTGAGCTACCAAGAACAGCAGTTGCTGTCTTAGCAAACTCATCAGCATACCTCTTTGGAGGTCTGCCTTTGGTCGCCCTTTCAGACCTACGTACTAGACGCAAGTCTTCTGGACTCATCTCCTCTTTCTTAGGAGAAAAGTGACCAATGGTGAACAGTGGTTCTTCCAGTTCATTGTCAGACGCATCAGATGGTCTGACTGAGGCTTTTGCGCTCTGGTAGTCTGCTGTGTCGTCACTGTCACTGACACCAGCAGCAGCAGCAGCGCCGCCCACTGAGCTGGAATCCGAACTCTGATCATCATCATCATCCTCATCATCCTCATCATCCTCATCCTCATCCTCATCCTCATCAGCAGCTGCTTTCTCATCTTCAGCTGCTTGCTTGACATCACCTTCATCCTCCTCTGGGTAACTCTGGAAAATTCCCACATTTTCCCCCCACTTAGGATTGTACTCAGCACTCCTTGTGAACTTAATGGACTTAGAGTCAGTCATCCATACCCTGTATGCACCTTTTTCGTACCCCATGAACAAACCATGTGCCCCACGCTTCCCAAGCTTGTTGGTTTGTTGTGTGTGTACCCACATGTCAGAACCAAATATTTTCATGTGTTTGGTGTTGGGTTTCTTGCCAAACATCTTCTCATAGGTGGTACAACCAATGGGTGATGACAATCTGCGATTAAAGGAATAAACCAAATTCCCCAGAGCCTCCCCCCAAAACTTATCAGGGAGATTGGCATCATGCAACAAGGTTTTGATTCCTTGCAGCAATGTTTGATTTGCTCTCTCCGCAAGACCATTCATCCATGGCGATCTGGGCGTTGACATGTCATGCTGGATTCCCTTCTCAGTCAGGAAAGCTTCAAACTGCTGAGAAGTGAACTCCCCGCCCCGATCAGTAAACAAACAAGAAATACGTTTACTGTGCACATTCTCCAACCAAGCACAGAATGCCTTAAACTTCGGAAACGCTTGCGATTTCTGTTCGAGCAAAAACACATGAATGTACCTAGAAAAAGAATCAATCAGAACCATGAAGTACCTTGCTCCTCCTAAAGAGGGCGCTAGTGGACCAACCAGGTCCGCATGCACTAGCTGGTAGGGTTTGGAAGCCTGCCTGCTAGACTCCTTGCCTTTTGGAGCAACCTTCACCTTGTTCTCTGCACAAGATACACATTTCATGTGAAATTTATAAGGTTTGATGTTCAAACCTTCAACCACCTCTGGCATCTTGGCCAGTGCCTTCCAAGAGAGGTGACAAAACCTTCGATGTGCATCGTGAATGCAACCTGCATGAAGAACTTTGTTAGTTTGTGCAACACAACAAGAATCAGCCTTAGATACAACAGCAGTGTCATCATAAGTTATATGGAACAAACCATCCATAAACTTTGCATGCAAATAGTCCTCTTTGCCTTTACTGATGACACAGACGCTCCTCTTGAAGGAAATCTGAAAACCACGCCCAGTAAGCTGTGGGACACTCAGCAAGTTGCTAGCAGCTTCTGGAACATAAAGTACACCGCTGATGGTTGTGTGCAAACTTGCAAGTTTCACAGTCCCTTCTCCTGCAATTTGCAACGTCCTTCCATCAGCCAGGTGGATCTCACCTTCCTGAGGCTTGAAGGAGATAAAGAGATGCCTGTCCTTGGAAACGTGGCGGGTGGCACCTGAATCCACAATAAACCTGCCTTTGGCTGTTGGAGCAGTCTTTACAGCAAGCAAACCCTTGTTTTCCAGTGGCGTGGGCTTTTGCAGCTTGCCCCCCTGCTCCTGCTCCTGGCCAGCAGACTTGCCTTTAGCCTTTGGTGAAGCAGTGCCAGCAAGCAAAACCTTGCTTTCCACTGGCGTGGGCTTTTGCAGCTTGCCCCCCTGCTTCTGGTCAGCAGACGTGCCTTTAGCCTTTGGTGAAGCTGTGCCAGCAAACAACGCTTCACCCTCCCTCTGCTCCTGGCCATCTGCAGACGCCTGCGTCTGGCTCTGTTTACCTTTGCCTTTCCGGCCTCTGCAAAGGTTCTTGGTTCTCACGAGAAACAGAGCTCTCAGCTGCCGACTCCTTGGCTCCCCCTGGAGGCTGGAATGCTGCCTGGGGTGACGGGACAGTCAGCTCCCCCTGCAGCTTGCAACCGGTGCCCTCAGCATCCCTGCATTCACCCGCATTCTGGGAAACAGCTAGGACCTCCGATGCAGTCAAACTCTGGGCTGGGATTATTGGCTTGTGAGCTTTCATCAAAGCAGTCCACATTGCACGTGCAGTGGTGTTGCCAGCCAGCGTCTTAATTTCCTCAAGAGAGACGGATAAGACTATTACGTCAATGGCCTTCGAATTCTGGCCTTTCCATTTCTCTGTCAGAGGAACCGGAGGGGGCTCAGAAACAGCATGCCACACCCCAAACTGACGCAGCAAAGATTCACACCATTTTGCCCAGGTTTCATAATTCTGCCCATCCAACTTAGGACACTGAGCATCTCCAGAAGCTTGGGAAAACTCCATTCCAGCTTTTTATTTGAGCCGTGAGCCCTTATTTACTTTCAAAGACTCCTTATCTTGGCAGCCCATTAATCACGAAGCCTTTCTGGCTCGGCTCCCAGGCCAATTAATCTGCCGGAGATCAAAGGCTCCTTGCCGAGGTATTACAGAAAAGCGTCCCTTCCTTTCGCTTTTCCCCCAACATACCTCAAACGCAGTCTGTTGCAGCTTTACTCTTCTGTAGGTGCCGTGAATCTGGGACCGAAACCTTGTTGTTGGGAAACTGCCAGGGAGATAGTGTCCATCTGAGCCCCCAAGCCGGAGTTCTGGACGTCCATCGGCCTCCCGTAGTCACGCAGATCCAACAGTTAGGGGCACAAAGCCTTTGGAAATTCCTAGCCACATTCCTAGGCTGGTGCACCCCCTTTCAGCAGAAAGCACAGTCAAAAGCTTGCACCGCAGAAGAGCAGAAAAGCATATTTACAGACTTTATTTAGAACATGAACAGAACAAAAGAAAACACGTCCATTCTCAGTCAGCGTCTCTGACCATCTGAAAACGAAAGGAATATCAGAACATAAACATCCTGTGAATAGGACATGCGCAGACTCTGTGACTCCCAAAGCCTGCTCCCTTTAAGGTGGAACGGAAATATCCTAACAGCTGCTTGGACGCGTGAAACCAACCACCTGTCTCCTTGATCCTTGCTCATCCTGGCTAATAAAAGAAAGCCGGGAAGGGCTGGGCGATGGGCTCTGCGGGGTGGTGAATGCTTCCCTCTGTGAGGGAACATTCCCAGATCCGCTGAAAGAGGCGGTCATTAAACCGCTTCTTAAAAAACCATCTTTAGACCCGGCCAGTATGGCCAACTATCGCCCAGTCTCAAATCTTCCATTCTTGGGCAAGGTGATTGAGCGTGTGGTTGCTGAACAACTCCAGGCACGCCTGGAGGATGCGGACCATTTGGATCCCTTCCAATCGGGATTCAGGCCTCACCATGGGACTGAAACTGCCTTGGTCGCGCTGGTTGATGATCTCCGGCGAGCTAGGGACAAAGGTGAGAGTTGTTTCCTGGTTCTGCTGGATCTCTCAGCGGCCTTTGATACAATCAACCATAACATCCTTCTGGACCGTCTAGAGGGGCTGGGAGCTGGGGGCACTGTTATACAGTGGTTTCGCTCCTTACTCCTGGGCCGTGTTCAGAAAGTGGTGATGGGGGATGAGTGTTCAGACCCCTGGGCCCTCACTTGTGGGGTGCCTCAGGGTTCTGTCCTCTCCCCCATGCTATTTAACATCTATATGAAGCCACTGGGAGAGATCATCAGGGGGTTTGGACTGGGTGTCCATCAATATGCAGATGATACCCAGCTCTACCTCTCTTTCAAATGAGAACCAGTGAAGGCGGTGAAGGTCCTGTGTGAGTGCCTGCAGGCGGTTGGAGGATGGATGGCGGCTAATGGATTGAAGTTGAATCCTGACAAGACAGAAGTACTGTTTTGGGGGGACAGGGGGCGGGCTGGTGTGGAGGACTCCCTGGTCCTGAATAGGGTAACTGTGCCCCTGAAGGACCAGGTGCTCAGCCTGGGAGTCATTTTGGACTCACAGCTGTCCATGGAGGCGAAGGTCAATTCTGTATCCAGGGCAGCTGTCTACCAACTCCACCTGGTACGCAGGCTGAGAACCTACCTGCCCGTGGACTGTCTCGCCAGAGTGGTGCATGCTCTGGTTATCTCCTGCTTGGACTACTGCAATGCGCTCTACGTGGGGCTACCTTTGAAGGTGACTCGGAAACTACAACTAGTCCAGAATGCGGCAGCTAGACTGGTGACTGGGGGCGGCCGCCGAGACCACATAACACAGGTCTTGAAAGACCTACATTGTCCGAGATCTGGGAGAAGACGCAGTGGAAGAGGACTGGAAAAAATTTAAGGACTATTTACAAAAACATTATAAGTTATATGAATGTTGAGAATTTGCTAAGTGTTCTGGAAAAACATGCTTCAGTATTGAAATTGGTAAACGTTGGAAATTAAGTTAAGATTTAGAAATGCATAAATTGTGGACTATATAACTAAATGAAAACACAAAAACATTTGAAATAAGGTATTAATTTGCTGTTTATTTTTATTGTAAAGAAAACAGGGGATGGAGGACGTGGGGAAGTCTGGTTGATTATGAAAATTGATGTGAAAAAGTGAACTTCTTTTTTCTTTCTATAATTTCTTTTCTTTTCTGTAAAACCGCTTTTGTTGTGCTATTGATGATGTATTTTTTACCCTGGAAAAAAGCAATAAAAAATTATTATAAAAAAAAAAAATGAAAGACCTACATTGGCTCCCAGTACGTTTCCGAGCACAATTCAAAGTGCTGGCGTTGACCTTTAAAGCCCTAAACGGCCTCGGCCCAGTATACCTGAAGGAGCGTCTCCACCCCCATCGTTCTGCCCGGACGCTGAGGTCCAGCGCCGAGGGCCTTCTGGCGGTTCCCTCATTGCGAGAAGCAAAGCTACAGGGAACCAGGCAGAGGGCCCTTTCGGTAGTGGCGCCCTCCCTGTGGAACGCCCTCCCATCAGATGTCACAGCGATAAATAACTACCTGACATTTAGAAGACATCTTAAGGCAGCCCTGTTCAGGGAAGTTTTTAATCTGTGATATTTTACTGTATTTTGGTTTCAATGGAAGCCGCCCAGAGTGGCTGGGGAAACCCAGCCAGATGGGCGGGGTACAAATAATAAATAATAATAATAATTATTATTATTATTATTATGGGCTGCATCAATAGGAGTATAGCATCTAGATCAAGGGAAGTAATAGTGCCACTGTATTCTGCTCTGGTCAGACCTCACCTGGAGTACTGTGTCCAGTTCTGGGCACCACAGTTCAAGAAGGACACTGACAAACTGGAATGTGTCCAAAGGAGGGCAACCAAAATGGTCAAAGGCCTGGAAACGATGCCTTATGAGGAACGGCTAAGGGAGCTGGGCATGTTTAGCCTGGAGAAGAGGAGGTTAAGGGGTGATATGATAGCCATGTTCAAATATATAAAAGGATGTCACATAGAGGAGGGAGAAAGGTTGTTTTTGTTAGGAAATCTTGCCTCTCAGGAGAAACTGGCCACTCTCCAGGCACCCGGCTTGATCTCCTGTTGACCTCCCTGTCTGCATTCGGGAGCAGGATCCAGGCTAGGTCACGATCGACGATCCTCCTCAAGCGTGAGAAGAACACACCACTCTTCCCTGCCCCCAGGCAGGGGAGAGAGATAGACAGAAATGTATTTACATGCCTTTATTTCTGTCTTTGCAGCGTTACAGAGAAACACGTCTGCTCTCTTCAAACTCCAACAGCAGAGAGACAAACTCCACCTCCTGTACTTCCTGTACAGGTCAAATTACACTCTGAGCTAAATCCGGTGCTCAGCACTGTGACTAGACTGTCCCTCTGTTCCCACGGCACAGTCCCAACATTCCCATCATGTTTTGCTTTCCAGCCAGCTGCAGCTCGCTGCCGCATTGCATCCATATCGTAACAGTTTTCTGCTGCTCCAGAGAAGCGGACATGGAGCAATGGATTCAAACTACAAGAAAGAAGATTCCACCTAAACATTAGGAAGAACTTCCTGACAGTAAGAGCTGTTCGACAGTGGAATTTGCTGCCAAGGAGTGTGGTGGAGTCTCCTTCTTTGGAGGTCTTTAAGCAGAGGCTTGACAACCATATGTCAGGAGTGCTCTGATGGTGTTTCCTGCTTGGCAGGGGGTTGGACTTGATGGCCCTTGTGGTCTCTTCCAACTCTATGATTCTATGATTCCAGGCAAAAGGGGGCAGAGGGAGAGAAACCAAGAACCTCAAATTCACTAGACCAGGGATGGGGAATTGTGTGGCCCTCTAGATGTTGTTGGATTACATCACCCCTGACCGTCGGCCATGCTGGCTGAGGCAGAAGGCCATTAGATCTGGCAATATCTGGGAGCCCACAAGATTTCCAAGCCTCCGCCCTACACAAACAACCAGGCACTCAGCTGTGAGGCATGCCTCTTACCGGAGGGAGGGTCACTCCAGAGGCAGCTGTGGCATGAGGGTGCTGGATCATGCCTTTGTGGGCACATTTGAGGATTAAAGAGGACCCCCTAGGAAGCGTGTTTGGAGATCTTCCTTACCACGTGGCTCTCTGGCAAAAGCACAACAGTACTAACGGCCATATGGAACCACACCTCAAAGCTGGATCAGACTTCCCAGATCCTGTGGCCTACATCAGGAGGAAGACTGGGGCAGAGGGGCCTAGAGTGGGAGTCAGAGCTGCTCTTAGGGCTGCATGTCTGAAGCATGGGCAGAAATCTTTGGGTGTGAGGTTGCATGGGGCTGTCTCTTTGTGTTTTGCTGGTGCCAAGCCGCCAGCCAGCCAGAGGCAGGCAACCAACTGGCTTCAGGGGCAAGCTCCTTTGCAAAGCCAGTCTGACTTCACCAAATGCAATGACAGAGTGACCATTCGGCCCGTGTTCTGCTTCGCTGTGAAATGGCGTGTGTTCCTCAACGCAGAGAACCTCTCGTTCAACGTCAAGTTGGTCTAAGGAAGAAAAGCATAAGAGTTAGTCTTGAATCCCCCCACACATGTGCTGGGAGATGCCTGCACACCGCATATGTAAGCACAAATCCTCCCACCCACACCCAAAAAGTCCTGGAAACAATGGTTTGTTAAGGGTCCTGGGAATCGTAGCACTGTGAAAGGAAAACTAAGGTTCTTAGGATTCTTTGGAGGGGGTGGAAAGTTGAATACACAGTGGCCACATGGACGGACACACACACACACACACACACACACACACACACACCCCAGCATAGCTTCAACTTTTAGCACAAAAAGTCTTCAGCCAGATGTCATGCAACCCTTTGGCAGGGGCAACTTAACATTTTATTGATTTTCCATAACAATTAAAAAGGCGGCCAATCTTGCAAAGGAGTGTTGCCATTTAAACTGCTGGTGTGACGTAGGAACCCGAACAAAGAAAAGGAACAAGCTACGAAAAACGAAACATCCCACCTGGCCACGGTTTCTGAGAGAGCAACAGCAGAAGACCCAGATTCTGGCAAGATGAGCATTTGCCCAGTGGATTCTGGCTGCTCCATGAGGGCAGACAGCGGATGGCTGTGGTGGCTAGCGGAAACTCCCATTGTTCTTCTCAGGTAGGACTTCCGGGATCCAGACGAACGTTTTACCAAAAAGTATGGCTTGACTACTGATTTCCCATTTAAAGGATGGCAAAACGACCTAAGTTTGGCAGACAGGTGAAAAAAACCACGAATTACATTTAAAGTTCTGTGAGATGCAAAGGAAAGCTTGTGTTTTAAACTTGAATTTTACACCTTGTTGCTTGGTGCGGTTAACGGAATGGGGGATACTGAGAAAGAAGAGACTTGGAATTAGAAGGTTAGGATTTAAGGTAAGGTTACCAGATTTTTTTCAAAGAATCTGGGGACACTTTTTTTTTCAAAAGAGAAAAAAATGTTATTTTTTAAAAATCATTTTTTTTTTATAAAAATAAGAAGTAATACCTTCTCTTCTGGGTCTCCTCTGTCGCGTGGCCTTCCTCTGGGCCCCAGCCTGATCTCTTGGAGTGCTATCTGCCATGAAGTAGGCTCGGGTTGGGCCTGGGCTCGGCCCCGTGTCCTTCCCCTCCTGGTGCTCGCCTACCTCTCTTCCTCAGCGGCTGCAAGGTCGGGGCTCCCCTCTTTTTTCTCCTTCCTCTTTCTCTCTCTTCCTTCTCCTTTCCTCCATCTCCCTGGGTTGGCTCCGCCGTTTTTACTGGCCCTGGAGCACCGCTGGGCAGTCGGCCACGTGGCCGGGCGCTCTCACTCCCACCTCGATTTGAGTCCTGGGTGTGTGTGTCAGCAGTTCCCCCAGTTGACGCACCGGGCATCCCTGGTTCCCCCTCGGCAGTGGCAGCGGTAGCGGCAGTCTCAGCAGCCCGGAGCCAGCCTGGTAGTGCACTTGGCTCTGGCTGGCTTCAGGAGCTGCTCATTGCCCTGGCACCCGCCATTTTGCCTCGCTGGAAGTCCCCATATGATGCGTCTTGTGCCGTTGAACCAATCACGCAACATTCCTTCCCTACTAATAAATCTACAACACTTAAAATATAAATCTGGGGGCCTTATATGAAATCCGGGGACATTCCGGGGACGGATTTTGTTGGGGACAGATTTGTAAATCCGGGGACTGTCCCCGGGAGACGGGGACATCTGGCAATCATTCCGTAATAGGGCTTCTCCTGCCTTTGCCAGTATGTCAGCCTTCTCAGCCTCCTTAAAGTTCAGAAGCACTTGTACGTCTGGCCATATGGGATTGTGAGTGGAGAAGGTGGCGCAGTCTGGATGAGTCCCTCTGTCTTGCTCTTTGGTCACTGTGACCGAGCACCATTTTGGGCCCATCAGGATCTATGGGGAAGGGGATCCACCCAGAAGTTGTGGAGGGAACAGGAAGAGAAGCCTGGTCAAGAGACTGGCTCATGTCAGAAGGAGGCCTGACTGCATCCTTGGCGAAGCCCAGGGCAGGGCAGGAAGGCAGCATTGCCCAGCGGGAAGGCATTTGGAGGCAAATCATCAGCAAGGAGCAGAAAATCCCCTCCCCTTCCCTCAAGAAGACTGAAGAATCTCTAGTCGGCCTTCAGGTGAGTTCAGCATCCCAGGTCTCTGGGGTGTTCCTGTCCATTACAAAGCTGACTCGAGGCTCCGTCAACTGAGCCCCTACACTCCTTGTGTACATGAAAGGGCCACAGAAAGGATGGGAGGCAGCCTTTTCCTGGAGCCGTCTTACCTGCAGCAGTTCACTCGCTGGCTGCTGACCCTTTTCCTCCATCACCTGGATGATCCTCTCAAGAGAGGAGAGTTTCCTGCAGAGTCTGTCCAGCTGCTCATCCCTTCTCCCTGCAATCTCCTTCTCCACCTCTTCCACATGATTCAGCAGTGCTTTTCTTCTTCCAGGAACTGGCGCAGTTGTCTCAACTTCTCCACAGTCTTCAGCCTCTCCGGTTCTGAGGAGGTCGGAGTGAGGAAGATGGTCAGCCTTCAAAACATCAGCAAGAGAATTAGGATTTGAATTGAACTGCTTCCACCTTGGGAAAATATGGAGACCAAAACAGCAATCTTTTGAAATTCACACCTCTGAATTTCTCAAGGTTGACCCAGCCAGGTAATGTTCACAAAAAAATGTATTTATGAGGGTAAAGCACATATCAAACTAATTATACGAGAAGGTAGCCACCCTAGCATTTGATTCATTTTCAGAATAATAAATAAATAGTAAACCGATATGGGAAAAGGAGAAATGAGAGAAGTTGAAATGGGCAGATTTCCCCATCCCTCCTCAGTCCGGACGTGCTTCTTGAAGTGCTTGTTCCCTCACTAGTAACAATAGGGAAACTTCCAAGGAGGTCTTTGCTTTCCTTGTCCAGGTCTGCTTGATAGGCCAGAATTTCCCCCCTCTCTTTCCTCCAAATCTCCAGGCGGCGACAAAGAGAGGAGATGAATATTATACTGGCTTCTTGGGTCCAGTGGCCTTGCTATAATAGGAAAGTAATTGACTGGAGGAAAGAAAAGTACAGAGGTTTTCAACCTTTTGGGGTCCACGGCTCCCTGGACCAACTCCCTTCTTTCTGCGGCACCCCTGTGGGGCTCAGGAGACCAGTTAGGTCCCTCCTTGCTTGCCTCCCCTCCCCCTTTCTCCAACAGCCTCCCTTGCGGTGTGCTCTCTCAGCCTCCTCTCCTCTCCCCTCTCCTTAGGAGTCCTCCTCTTGGTCTCTGAGCTGCCCCCGCTGCCCCCCAGGGGCCTGGGACTTGCCTGTCCATTCCCAACAGCAAGGGCCCCTCGCCAGTTGGCTTGCTTCCTCTGAAGCCGCCTCAGCTCCTGGCAGCCCACACCCCCTGGCCAGCCCCAGAGGCACCATTCTCTGGGGGAGAACAGCTGGGCAAGCCTTGGGGAGGCAGAGATGGCATCCGAGGAGGGAGGGAAGGAAAGAGGGACAGAGGCCAGTGTCTCCCACGGCACCCCAGCTGCCACAGCACACTGCTTGAAAACCACTGCAGAACTGGGATGGGAAAGGTTTCTCGTCCAACTAACTGGTCTGGAGAAGAGGAAAGGCAGCCATGCTTGCTCCTTTGTCTTCTCCGAGGAGACTTCCAGCCTGACTTCTCATCTTGAGGCCCCAGGGAGAAGTGGGAGGAGGAGAAGGAGGAGGAGGAAGCATCCCCAGAAGAAGTGTGCTCCCCACCAGTAGGTGCTTCCACCCCCCACTCCTAAATCTGCTTCCAACAGATACTTGGGGGGGCGCCCCTTCTGTGATGTATGTATGATGTATGGAGGGGTGGTCTTGGGCTCCAGGGTGGGCAATTTCAAATGTCTATATAAGGACTTGGTTCGGGGTCTCCTCCTCCCTTCTGCGTGGGGGTGGGGGGGTGAGCACCAGTTAATAAAGATCTGGCTTACTAGCTGCTTTGCTTCTCAATATTCTCTGGTTGGCCTCTGTTATTTTCTCCTACCGATAGAGAAGCTACCAAAGGACTCTATATGGGCTCTGAGGTACCCCAGAAGGGAAAAGGGGCCATTTTTTCCTTAGAAAACTGGCCCCCAGTCCCCACCCCCTTGCAGCTGACCCCTTGCTGCTCTCTGCTTGGCAGGGTATTGAGGAGGCATCCTGCTAGCCAAAGGAGACATGTGCAATTCACATTTGTAGTGTTCTAAATATGTACAAAGCAACCTTGCTGGGGGATGTGGATGAGGTTAACCCTTTCTCTCCCTGCCATGGTCCCATGAAGCTGCTGTATTTCAAGGGAAGATCCCTTTCCCCCCCGTGGCAGAGAGAAAGACTTCGACCCCCTCCTCCCAGCCATCCCAGCAGCCTTCAAGCTTCCCCTTGGCTGCTTCTAAGGCAGTGTTTCCCAACCAGTGTTCCGCGGCACACTAGTGTGCCGCGAGACGTTGCCTGGTGTGCCGCGGGAAAAATTAAAAAATTTGAAAGATATCCGGAGAGGCGGCCTTCAGGCGAGTTTTAATTTTAATTTTCCTTCTCCCACTTAATGCCCCACACTCGCCCGAGCAGCTTGCAGTCCTCGGTAACCACGGCGACCCGAGGGAGGGGAGGGAACAGGGAAGTCGAGGGCGGTGGCGAGCCGCGATGACGTCAGTGGGCTGCGCCGCCTCGCCCTGGCACGGTGTGAGAGCCCCGGCTAGTGGCGCGAGCTTCGGAATAAGTGGGATCTGCGTGCGCGAGACTGAGATCGTGGGTAAGGAGCTCAGCCCTGGGCAGGAGGAAGCGGGGCCGCGTGTGCGGGCCACATCCCCACAGAGAGCGAGCCTCCCCCGGCCCACCACTCCGGGCAGGTCCACTCGCATGAGGGGGCGGCGATGGCGACGGCCGGCAGCTTGCCTGCAATGCCATCCCTCGAGCAGGCGAGGAGCCCGGAGGCTACCAGATGCGAGTCCTCTTTCCCACCCTGCTCGGGAGTCCAGAGCACTTGGTCGCATTCAGGATCTAGAGTGGGGAAGCGGGGCTTGTGTCTGGGCTGGAGACATTGGGCTGCCTGTGCCGCTCGACCTGCGGGGAGAAATCAGGGTGGGAGTCACGACCGTGAGGCAGGGCTGCCAAGTGTGGCAGAAGAGGACACGGCCGTCGCACCTGTCCTTAGGTAGGAGCTTCTTCCGTGTCGACCTGCTGCCCTAAAGTCTTGGCTTTTTTCTTGGCTTTTTGGCGGTTGGCACAGAAGGAAGGCAAGGGGGAGGGGAAAAAATTGAAACTTACACTTTCGTGCGTCCCTCCCGGCGTGACGCTGCGCGCTGACGTCACGGGGCTGTAATGGTGGTGTGCCTCGAGATTTTTTTCATGAAACAAGTGTGCCTTTGCCCAAAAAAGGTTGGGAAACACTGTTCTAAGGTAATAAACAACCACCAATGAATACCATGCCTACTTTGGATCTGAGAATTAAGAAGATAACCTGCCAAGAAGAATACACAGCTATTTCTCCCCCTCAAGGTCTCTTGTATTCCTCGACAGCCTCTTCCAGAGGAATCGCCTCATGGTGTTGGTGCTTCTTGGATATGCCCCAAACCACACAGATGGGGGCTTCATCCTCCTTGCAAAAGAGTTTCAGGGGCTCCTGGTGCTTCTCACAGACTCCTCCTTTCCCTCTGGAAGACTGAGAGTCTTGGCTACTTCGACAAAGGTAGCCAATTGCTGATTGCAGGCGAGGCTCCTTCTCTGGACTCCAAGTCGGCCTTGAGGACAGGAAGCCAGCCTCCTTTTTGCCCCGTTGCACTGGATCAGGCCGGACTGGCAGAAGTTGTGCCCACACTCTGGGATGGTCCCTGTGTCGTAAGAGAGTCAGGGTCAGAGAGGGGAATGAAGGAGAAGGACCCTACCAATATCAAATAGATCGTATTCTGCCTTCACACCCTACAAGAAGGTCAACGGTGCCTTGGGGAATGGATCCTTTTTCGCTGTATCGAATTGTATCCTTTTTGCTGTATCTTTCTCATTGACTTTAAGAATGGATCTGAATGTACTTTTCAACTCAAATGTATTTTTCCTCAAAATGCTGTACTTTTCTAAATGTATCAAAATGTATCCGAATGGGTTTTTGTATTTCCCTCCAATCTCATCACCTAGAGAATGTTCCCTAAATGTAACAATCACTTGTTCCAAATGTATTTGATTCAAATGTATTCGAGTGTATACTTTTATGGGGAAACGTAGCTAGGACAATGTGGATATATATATATATATTGCTTATAGTGCCTTTGAACGGTCAGCGTTCCACCCTCTATCCTTTCATGAGCTGCCAAAAACACTCTCCACACCACACTGCCATCTACTGGGTCTATAAATGATACCATGAATACACACAAATACAAGCTCTAAAATAAATTAGTTTTATTTTCCCATAAGTATGCAAACATAAGACTATCACACCTGAATTGATAGCTATGCAGAACAGGATTCCCCCCCCCTCCATCGGATAGCTGCCTGCGCAGCTGTCTTTGAGGGGGGTGGAGGGAGGAACGGGCGGGATCGACATCCGATAGCTGCCTGCCTGCCTGCCTGAACATGCGGTGCACCCGGGGGGTGCTGCGACCGGAGCCCATTGGGAAGGAACAAGACAGGAAAAGGAAGGAAATGGGAGAGGTATTTTTAAGGCCCCACTTTTCACATGGTGTCCTGTTGTGTGGTTGGAAACTACTCTTTATTGTTTGATTTGGGTTAATGTCAGAATAAAAGTGAGTTCCTTCGAAATAACACATTCCTTTTTATCTTACCAATTTCTCATATTGTAAGAAGCGGAAGAAGAAACCACAGAGAGCATTCATATTTTCCTTCTGATCAATGAAGTCAAACGTTACAATTATCCATTTTAGAATGAGCACCTATAGGGAGAAGACAGATCTCAGTAAGCCAAAGCAAGGCCAAGACAACAAACCCCTTCTGGAATATGGTCAGCGTGTACAACATCTAGCTGAATCATCACCAGGATAACGAAGTCAGACTGGGGGAAATATCATTCTTCAGAACCAAGACATCATTACCATGCTTTCCACGTTACCTGAAAGTCACTAGAACACTTGCGAGCACAGAGCCAAGACACAGCTGAAATAAGAGCAAAAGACAGAGTTTGGCCTCATGAGGTCCCCCTACCATGAACTCCTTAGGTGGGACACCCTGCGCCCGCCTCGGCATCGCGCCTCACTATTCTGCAACTCGAGATAACACTGAACTGCTCTGCAGGGTTGTTGTAAGGATTGCAAGTCAAGGCATCCAAGTGCCTTTGAACATTGAAAAGCCCCTAGCCAATGCTTTGAACTACTGTCGCTTTAAAAAGGAAACTCTGATTAGTAAGAGTTTGGGGAATTAAAAATTGGTTTGTCCTGGGGGCGCTGAAGCTGTGTTCTGGCTTGAAAACCCAGTGAGACCACTGGGCCATCTAGTTCTGTATGGTCTGCCACAGCCAGCAGCTGCTCTCCAGGATTTCAGAGCTCTCTTTCCCATGAATGGGTTGGAACTGCCGCTTTTTGCATCATGTGCCTCTCCCAGTGGGCCACCCCGAGCCATTTCCTGTATAGCGTTCTACATCCCATGTAGTCCTGCTTCTTCCAGCTCAGTTCAGTTCATTCTGCAACTGTGCAAGTTAGGCCGCATCTGCTTTATGCATTCAAAGCACCATCATGCCCCTTGACATGCTAACAGTTGCATCTTTGTATTCAATCCCTTCAGCACCTTGGACAGCAGTCTCTCAAGGCTCAGCCACAGGTACCTGGTGCCCCATGCTTCCTAGGCCCAGGTCCATGCTTTAAAGGCACTGTGTCCGAGTGTTTTGTTGTCCCAGGGCTTTCTAATTTTCAGCATCCCTTTCCAGGGCAGCTTTATTTATTTCATGTCTTTAAGGAGTCCTCTGTGCGTGGCAAAGGCTTGTTGCTGGGACAATAGGAGGCTGCCTTATACTGAGTCCCACTATGGCTCTATCTAGCTCAGTGGTGTCCACAATGGATGGCAAAAACTCTCCAGGGTTTCAGACAGAGGACATTCTAGCTGGAGATACAACAGATTGAACCGGAGAGCTTCTGCATGTAAGCAGCTGCTTTACCACTAAGCTATTGTTGGGAATCTGCCAGGGAGATAGTGTCCATCATGAGCCCCCAAGCCGGAGTTCTGGACGATCATCGATCTTCCGTAGACAGGCAGATCCAGCAGTTAGCGACACGAAGCCTCTGGAAATTCCTAGCCACATTCCAGGCTTGTGTACACTGTTTATCAGCAGAAACACAGCCAAAAGCTTGCACCGCAGAAGAGCATAATTTACAGACTTTATTAGCGTTTAACAGAACAAAAGAAAACGTGACCGTTCTGTGTCAGCATCTCTGGCCAACTGAGAAAACGAAAGGAATATCAGCAGAACATAAACATCCTGTGAACAGGACATGCGCAGACTCTGTGACTCCCAAAGCCTGCTCCCTTTAAGGTGGAACGGAAATGTCCTAACATCTATGGCCCTTCTCCCATTGCTTCTGCCCTGAATGAACTGCAAGCCTGTCCTACAGTCCTCCCCAAACCCTCTTTTGTGGCTACACTCTGCAGGAGGTCATTGGTTGCAGAAGTTGAGCTGTCTACACAAGTGACTGAATCCATGAGAAGGCTGATCTGTAATGAAACGTTGACTTTCAGGCATCTCTTGAAGACCTTTTTTATGCCAACAGCTCTGTGCTATCATTTAAACATTTCTTGAGCACCCAGACATTTGAATTCTTTGGACTGATTTTAATGTCCACCCTCCACCCGCTTTTGTACATTGCCGTATTTTATGACATGCCCTAGCTTCTGAGAAGCCTTTCGCTCAAACCAGTTAGACATGACATGAATTAGTCGTTTTATCCACCCGGCATGTATGGAACAGAATTTTAGGCTGCCGGGGGTGGGGCAAAATCTGAGGATGGGAAAAATGATATCACTGGCAGTCACATGGGAGGATGCTGAAAATGCACATGGAGAAACAATGGGTCCTTGTACTGAGGGGACTGTCTGACCTGCAGGAGGAAGCCAGTTGTTGAAAGGGAACATGGATCTGAGAAGGAGCTTAGAGGGATATTTCAACATCCAGCTGGAGCCATCAATGGAAGTTCGTCACTAGTTCGGAGTTGGGGACTCTTTTTCAGTCTTAAGGGCCATATTCTCCTCTGGGAAGCCTTCCAAGGGCCGTGTGCCTGTGGTGGAAGGGGCCACAGGTGAAAGTGGGTGGTGTGATGAATGTAAACTTTGGTTTCCTAAGGGAGGCTGGTTTCTACACACATTCAACTCTCCACTCTCTGTCCTTCACGACTCAAGGGTGCGAGGGGAGGGGTAGTACCTCTGGTGGGGGGCACATTGTGCTCCTTCTGGGGTAGTTTGTCCACCTTTGGTCACTACAGCTCTCACCTGCGGCTCTTAGAAACTGTCAGCCTGCAGCAGCAGCCACACCCCAGGAATGGCTTCAACTGGCAGGCTAACCAGGTGAGGGGAGTTGATGGGTCTCAAACCCTCAGTGAGTTAGGGGCTTCCCCTGCACGCAAAGCTAGTGTCGGGTACTGGCTAGAGGAGGAGGAATGGTGGGAGGCTACAGCCAGGGAATCCCCCAGGGAAGCATCAAAGTGGGAAGGCTCAAGCCAGGAGACTGCTGCTAGGATGCAGGAGACAGGTCAGAAGAAGAAGAAGAAGGGGGAGCAGATGGCTTGGAGGCTAAACAAGCAACAGGTTTAAGTGAGACTGAGGCAGCTGAGGAGGAGGAGGAGGTGGTGGCGGCTGAGGCTGCAACAGATCCCCAGGCACCTGCCATGTCCACTGTTCCCTTCTCCCCTCCTCCTCTGTCCCCAGGAACAAGGGAGGCATTACATGGAGCAGAACAAAAGGCACAGAGAGCCCCTCCACGACTGTTGGGAAGTCAGCCAACTGAGGAGGAGCCTTAGGATAGGGATACCATATTTCTAAAAGTAGAAACCAAGACACCCCGAAAGCTGTGGAGCTATTTTTAGGAAGACCCCCAAATTGTTGAGCTTCTTAAAGGAAGACCCAGAAGCTGTTGATGTCTGATAGCCCTACCTTAGGAGGAGGCTAAGATCCTCCGTTCTGGCAACTGGGGCTAGTCCTGCCTGTGGAGTTTCTCTCTCGGGTTTTGTCTCTCTGAAGAATCGGTGCAAACCTGGATTCTGTGTTGCACTCCTATCAGTAGATGACGCCAACGACGAAAGGCAGCGTAGATCGCGAGCAGTTCTCGGTCATACACGGTATAGTTTTGCTCCGACTTGCTCAGCTTCCTCGAGAAAAAGGCACACGGTTTCCATTCCTGCTTGCTCCTCCCTGGCTGCAAGAGGACCGCCCCTATGGCCCGGTCGGACGCATCGGTCTCTAGCCTCATGGGTTTCTCCAAATCTACGTGCAGGAGTTGCTCTTCCGACGCAAACGCCTTCTTCAGTATTTCAAAGGATTGCTGGGCTTCCTCTGTCCACACGAACTTCTTTTTGCTACTGAGACAATCCGTGATGGGTGCTGTCAAGTGGGCGAAGTTCTTGATGAACTTCCTGTAGAAGTTGCTGAAACCTAGGAACTTTTGCACATCCTTCCGTGTTTGGGGGGCCTTCCACTCCAACACTGCTTGCACCTTGCTTGGGTCCATCACTAGGCCTTTGTCAGATAACTTGTAGCCCAGGAACTCGACTTCTCTGGCGTGAAACTGACATTTTTCTAGCTTGACGCACAACTGGTGTTTCTGCAATCGTTGTAGTACTTCCCTAACGTCTCGGACATGTTGCTCCTCATTGTCCGAATAAATCAAAACGTCGTCCAAGAAGGCTACGCAGTTCTTGTAAAGCAGAGACCCCAACACGTGGTGCATGAAAGCTTGAAAACAGGCGGAGCCTGACTGTAATCCAAAAGGCATAACTAAATACTCAAATGCCCCTAGGGGGGTGAACATTGTGGTCTTCCATTCATCCCCCTCCCTCATCCTGATCAAGTTGTATGCTCCCCTGAGGTCCAGCTTGGTAAAAAATTTTCCTTTCCTCACTCTCGTCAAAATGTCGTCGATTCTGGGCATTGGGAAGGTCACAGGCTCCGACACCAAATTTACGGCTCTAAAGTCCACCACAAGCCTGGGTTTATTAGTGTCCTTTTTGTCCACAAAAAACACCGGACTGCCTCCCACTGCCTTTGATTCTCTTATGAATCCTCTTTTTAGGTTCTTGTCAATAAACTCCCGCAACTCCTTCATCTCCCTGTCCGACATGGCATACAGCTTACCCACCGGCAGCTGCGCCCCCGGGAGCAAGTTGATTTGACAGTCAAAGGGCCTGTGGGGTGGTAGTCTATCTGCCTCCTTCTCGCTGAAGACCTCCCACAGATCAGCATAATGCGGCGGCACCTCAACCTTCCGCTCCACCGCCATCCCAGCCACCCTGGCCACACTCATCCTTGGGGTTTCCCCTCCTAGACAGTGTTCCAGGCAGTAGGCTGACCCAAAGCTGACTGTCCTCTGATGCCACGCCACCACTGGATCATGCTGTGCTAGCCAGCTCATGTCAGGAAAAAGCAGCAATGTGAAAGCCAGCTGCAGGTGTCTGGAATGCAAAACAGGATGTTGATGTCTGGGACTCTACTATTGGAACAAAGGGGCAGTCTATTCACTGTACTGAGCACCGGATGTTAGCTCAGAGTGTCATCTGACCTGTACTGGAAGTACAGGGGTGGAGTTTCTTACTCTACTGTTGGAGTCTGGAGTGTGCAGACACGTTTCTCTGTACTGCTGCAATGACAGAAATAAAGCAATGTAAATAGATTTCTGTCTGTCTCTTTTCCCCTCCCTGAGGGAAGCAGGGAGGAGGGGGAGAGGTGTGTCCCTCTCACGCTGAGTGGGATCGCCGATTGGTGACCTTGCCTGTATCCTGCCGGGAGACGCAGACGGGGAGGTCAACAAGGATCTCAAGCCGAATGCCTGGAGGAATGGCCAGTTACCTCTGACTGCGGCCTGAGGATCCGACAGCTCATCCCTAATATTATTGGAGGCCCCGCTAGTGAGGCAACGTGAAAGGTGATGGTCTCCGAGTGCCTGGACACCCTCATTCTCATTGGTGGGGTCTGGTGTGTCACTTCCCCTCCTAGAAGCTCCCTGCCATCAATAGTGGTTACTTGCAAGGGAAAATCCAAAGGCAATAAGTGAAGCTGGTGCTCTAATGCAAAGTCTTTGCTGAAGAAATTGCAGGAGCTGCCTGAATCCAGCATTCCCTTCACCTTGACTGGGTGCCCATTCGGGAGTTCTAGCACCAATTCGATTTCTATAGCCGCCTTAGGGGGGTCTGGTTGGGGCACTCTTACTGGTTGCTGGCCTGGCTGCTGTGCCCGCTGAGTGGCAGCCAAGCGCTCCCGTTTCCCTGTTCCTGTGTCTTTTCCACCTCCTCCTCACCCCCTGCGGCTCCCACCATTCCTTGCCAGGCTTTTCTTTGAGGGCAGGCCCTGGCAAAATGTCCTGGCCGCTGGCAAAGGAAACACTCCTTGGTTGTTTTTCCATCCTTTCCCTCCCTCTTGCGACTTTCGCTGGAACTTGAAACTTCCCCCCCCCCCCCGCGCCCCATCTATTTCCATTGGCTCCGCCGGCGGGGAAGGCTGGCTTGGTATTTCAGGAATGCGGTAGTCATGGCAACGCTGCTCTCTCCCTTCCCACCTCTCCTGAGCCCGCGCTTCCTGCCTCACGCCAATCGCAAGCACAGCCTTGGTCAGCTGGTCCATGGACTGTGGGCGGGGTGCGCGCGAAAGCTCATCCTTGACCGTTGGGGACAACCCCTCCTCAAATAACATTTGTATGGGTTCAGAGTCCAGCTGCCACCTGAGACGGTGAACTATCATTGCAAAGCGTGGCTAGTAGTCTCTAACTGACTGGTTCCCCTGTTTACAGTTCATCAGTTCCCGCTTTGTCACGCTTTGTTGTACATCACTGGAAAACATTGCGTCCATTGCCTGAAAAAATTTCTGCAGGTCCTGCATGGCAGCATTCTGCGTCGCCATAAGGGGCCTGATCCACTCTCTGGCCCCGTCCTGCAGGTGCCCCACAATATAGGCCACTCGCGCCCCATCATCTTCAAAATAGTCATGCTGCAGTTTCAATGCGTATTCTATTTCTGTTTGGAACGCACTGTAATCCTGAGGCCTCCCCCCAAATTTGTGCACCAGTCCCGGTACCTTCCTTGCTATGGGGGTGGGCCTGACCTGGGCATCTTGAGACCGCCTTTCGTCCAGCCGCGCCATCAGGAGGGCCACATGCTGTTCCAACTCGCGGTTCCTCTCCACCAGCGATTGCCCTCCAGCAGCCCCTTCCGTGGCTTTCACTTCTCCTGTCTTACTCATGATGCCGTCTGCCTGTTGCGCACGAGCAACTTTCAGGGACAGACAGATTGCTGTAATGGGTATGAGTTACTTGTGCGTAAACTGCCGCCTTTCTAGGCTTAATTGCCTTGGTTAAACCTTTCTGACTGCACAGCCCATCTCCACGTGGCTGCCTCAGTCGCTAGCAGAATCTGTCTGTGGGCGTTTCTTAAACCTTTTCCAGCGTAGAAGCTGTCTGACTCCCAGTCGCCTCCTCCTCTCACTGCGCGGGAGTCTTCTGCGCAGGGAGGGCGTGGGTAGTGGAGGACCTGTGCTCTCCTCACTGATATCCAGAGAAGAATCCCGGAGCTTTCCCTCCGCTTCCCCCATTTGCCCCCCTTTATCCCTGGTGTTCCGCTGATTTCCTTCCTCCTCTACCGAGCTGCTTCTCCCCCTGGTGCTGGGTCCTTCGCCTGCAGAGTCTGGGAGCCTCCCCTTCGCCTCTCGCTTTGATGTCAGTTCCCTGACATCCTGCCTGTGGAGTTTCTCTCTCGGGTTTTGTCTCTCTGAAGAAAGAGTCCACCTTACTGCTCATCTCTGAGTTTTGATGCTGAACTGCAGCTGAATCAGCCCTGACAGCCAGGCTCCGGACAATTGAGCAGATGAGACCACTAGGGGGTCCAACAGTCAAGAAGGTGGTTTCTGCCCGTGCTGTAGAGGGAAGTGATGATCAGTGGGGCTCATCCACCTGGGAAGGTAGCTCATTTAAGAGAAGGAAGTCCCTGATCCTAAACCTTCTTGATCCATTTAGCCCAGTATTGCCCACTTCCAGCCTGAGTGGCAGAAGCTCTCCAAGGTCTTGGGCAGAGAGAGGCTCCTACCTACATTGAGCTTCTAACTGCAGGTGCTAGGGACTGCACCTGGGACCTTCTGCATGCAATTCAGGTGTTGACACACTGAGGCTATGGCGCCTCCACAAAACCTTCAGGTATGGACAGGAGGCACTACTCGGCATCCTTATATCCCACCCTTCCTCCCAAAGGAGTCCAGGGCAGCAAAGACACAGCAGTTAAACAACCAAAACATCCAAAAACAGTTCCTACACAGAAGCAGACTAAGAAAAATCTCTCCTTAGAAGGCTTCTTGAAAGAGGAAGAGGAAGTAGGCATTGAAAAGATAGCAGAGAAGGGACTACATGGAACTGGCGGAAATGACTGGCAGAATCCGAGACCAGGGAGAAGAGTCAGTGGAAGAAGATTGGAAAAAATTTAAAGTATATTTACAAAAATATAGCAAAATTAATGAATGTTAGAAGGATGCTGGAATGAAGTTACATGGTTTTAGCAGAAATGTTATAAAGAATTAAGTAAAAATGGATTGTTAATGGGCCAAAGTGTAAAATATAAGGTCAGATTGGGTTAAGGTAAATTATAGAACAAAAATTGAGTAAGATGGAAAGGATTTGCTGAAATAGCCAAATTGAATTAGAATACAAAAAAGGGAGGTGTGAGGAGGTCGATGAAATAAGTAAATGAAAGACAATGATATGGAAATACTGGATGTGTTTTTAAATGTTTTTGTTTTTAAATGTTTTTGTTTTTTTCTTTTTTATTATTGTGCTGTATTCTTTTTTTCTGCTTTTTATTTTTATTTTTTATGTATTGTAACTTTTTATTGTTCTTTTTTTCTCTTTCTTTTTTTGTAATTGTTAAACTTTTAATAAATATCATTTATTTATTTATTTTTAAAGAAAAGATAGCAGAGAAGGGACCCCCGATAAGATGGTACCTGCAGGAAAATGTCACTACTCCTCTTTTGTCTCTTCCTACTGAAGGATCCCGGTGAACAAGTAAAAAGCCCTTGGAAACACACACACACACAAACTCACACACAAGAGGACAAGACAAGAAAGGGCTGTGCACCACAAACCATCCCAAAATAAGCCTCCATTCTGTGGGGTGTAAAACACAGGAGCAGTCAATGACAACATTCCTAGAGTGTACATGTCAGAACATGGGGATGCATGTCTGTCCAGCAAGCAGGTAAACTTCCTGGGACGGACTTCCTCCACATGTGACCAGAGGTGGGTGTGGCCTCACCTGTGCAGGTAAATGATAAAAGCACAGGGCAGGCAGCCATCTCTCTCTCTTGCCTCTTGCCTCTCTCATCTTCATCTTTCGAAGAAGCAGGATGCCCTCTTGGCTCTCAGCCAAGAGAGGACGATAGGACTATCTTCCTATAAGATAGATTCTAAATGTATTTTACCTTTTTAAGCCTGTCTGCCTTCTGGGATCATATTGTGAACAGAACGTGAGTAAACTCTTTTATACTTTTATAAAGACTGTGTCGTGTCTTGTATTTTAAGAGGGATCAAAAGGGGGAAATTACCAGAGTAATTATTATAGAGGTTCTAGCGAACCTGGGCAGATGTTACCGTTGCGAACTTAAAAGGGGGAATGTTATAAAATCTGCTGATATTTTGGGAACTTGTTAGCACAAGTTGGATAAGGATATAATCTCACAATATATCCTCTCCTGCACCCCAGAACATTCCCACACATTCCCCATCAATCAATATTGGGCTAAAAGCAATAGAACACAAAGCTACATGCACCTAAAAACTGGTTTTGAAATAGCCTTGGTCTTGCCTAGTCCCTCAGCCTTGTGAGTTTGGGAGCTAGTCTGCAAGGGTGAAAATCTAATGGAGGATTCCATTGTTGAATTAACCAAGCAAGGGTCATAGTTGCCACCTATGTACCTTGTGGTTGCTCTGTGCCAGAGGGCAAATGAGGGTGGGCCTCCTCCCTCGCCTGGCTGGGAATGAGAAAGGAAAAGGTCAGAGTTGTGTGAGAGAGCTGGGCTGGAAGTTGGCAGAAGTCACAGAGAGAGCGCCATGCCTGATTTCTTCTTGATTCGAAGGCTGTAACTGGAAGAAGCAAGACCTTCTGGGGTGTTAATGCTGTGAGCCTCTCCATCTTGGGCTCAGGTTGTATATGTGTGTGAATAAACCATATATCATAAAGACACCACAGTCTCCGCTGAGCCTCATTCCAAGGAAACTTGCTCTAACAACCTCACTAATTTAGCCCCTTCAGTCCTTTATTCTAGTTCCCCTTTCCATGCCGTACCATGCAAGGCTTTGCCAGTATTTTCAGGGTCATCTTCCACCACAATTTAGGGTTGCCATATGTCTGGGGAAACCCGGACATGTCCTCTTTTTGGGGACCAACATGCCTATCTGGGCGATTTTTTACATTTTATTTTTTTTTTATAATAATATTTTTTATTGCTTTTTTTCCAAGGTCAGAATACATCATCCATAATACATCAAAAGCGATTTTACAAAAAGAAAAAAGAAATTAAATAAAAGAAAATTCACTTTTTCAGATCTTTTTTCATAATCAACTGGACTTCCCCACATCTTCCATCCCCTGCATTCTTTACAATAAAAAATAAACAGCAAATTGATACCTTGTTTCATGTGTTTTTGTACTTTCATCTAATTATATACTCTAAAATTTAAACTTTTCACAGTCATAACTTAATTTCCATCATTTTCAAATCTCAATACTGAAGCATGTTTTTCCCAAAACTTAGCAAATTCTCAACATTCATATAACTTATAATGTTTTTGTAGATAGTCCTTAAATTTTTTCCAATCCTCTTCCACTGCCGCTTCTCCCAGGTCTCGAATTCTGCCAGTCATTTCAGCCAATTCCATGTAGTCCATCAGTTGCGTATGCCACTCTTCCAGTGTGGGTAACTCCTGTGCCTTCCAATATTTGGCTATAAGGATTCTTGCTGCTGTAGTTGCATATAAAAAGAAAGTTCTATCTTTCTTTGACACTCTCTGGCCTACAATACCCAGGAGGAAGGCCTCTGGTTTCTTATGAAAGGTATACTTAAATACCTTTTTCAACTCGTTATAAATCATTTCCCAAAAGGCCTTCACCCTCGGGCATGTCCACCAGAGGTGGAAGAATGTTCCTTCAGCCTCCTTACATTTCCAACATTTATTATCAGACAAATGATATATCTTTGCAAGTTTGACTGGGGTCATGTACCACCTGTACATCATTTTCATAATGTTTTCTTTTAAGGCACTACATGCCGTAAATTTCATACCGGTGGTCCATAACCTTTCCCAGTCTTCAAACATAATGTTGTACCCAATGTCTTGTGCCCATTTTATCATGGCTGATTTAACTGTCTCATCTTGAGTATTCCATTTAAGCAACAAGTTATACATTCTTGAGAGCACTTTCGTCTTAGGTTCAAGTAGTTCTGACTCTAATTTTGATTTTTCCACCTGGAAACCAATTTTTTTGTCCTTTTTAAAAACCTCTTGGATTTGGGCATAATGTAACCAATCTCGCACCTTGTTTTTTAGTTTTTCTAAACTCAGCAGTCTCCAGTTATCTCCGCATTTTTCTATTATCTCGCAGTATTTTGCCCAGCCAACCTCCATATTAAGTCTTTTTGGGGCCTTTGCCTCCATTGGTGAAAGCCACCTCGGAGTCTTGTTTTCAAGTAAGTCTTTGTATTTGGTCCAGACGCTAAATAAAACTTTCCTGACAATATGGTTTTTAAACAATTTATGACTCTTTACCTTGTCGTACCACAAGTATGCATGCCATCCAAAAGCATTATTGAACCCTTCCAGATCCAGGACATCAGTGTTTTCTAATAAAAACCAATCTTTCATCCAGCAGAAGGATGCAGCCTCATAATATAACCTTAAGTCCGGCAGGGCAAATCCCCCTCTTTCTTTTGCATCTGTTAATATTTTAAATTTTATACGGGGCTTTTTGCCCTGCCAGACAAACTTCGAGATATCCTTCTGCCACTTTCCAAAACATTCCACTCTGTCCACGATCTGTAGGGTTTGGAACAAAAACAACATCTTTGGCAATACATTCATCTTTACAGCTGAAATCCTTCCCAACAAGGAAAGTTTTAATCTTGACCAAATTTCTAAATCCTTTTTAATTTCTGACCAACATTTTACATAATTGTCTTTAAATAAATCCAGATTTTTACCAGACAAATTAACCCCCAGGTATTTCACTTTTTTAACCACATTTAACTCCGTTTCCTTCTGAAACCCATCAATTTCTGAAGGTGTCAAGTTTTTTGCCAGAACCTTAGTTTTTTGTTTATTCAACTTAAATCCCGCCACCCGACCAAACTCATGAATTAGTTCTAAAACTCTTTTTGTGCTAGATTCTGGCTCCTGTAAAGTTAAAACCAGATCATCTGCAAAAGCTTTCAGTCTATATTGTTTTTCTCCGACCTGTATTCCTTCCACCTGCTGGTCCTTCCTGATCAAATTCAGCAACACCTCCAGGACAGAAATAAATAACAGAGGTGATAGGGGGCACCCCTGTCGTGACCCTTTTTCAATTTTGAACTCTTCTGTCACCACATTGTTCACAATCAATTTAGCTTTTTGTTCTGAATAGATTGCTTCAATACCATTTTGGAACGCCCCTCCCACTCCCATCCCTTCCAAGTTTTTCTTCATAAAATTCCAGGATATGTTATCAAAGGCCTTCTCAGCATCAATAAAAATCAAAACTGCTTTCGTGTTCAAATTTGTCTGTAGTAACTCCAAAACATCAACAATATTCCTGGTGTTATCAGACAAATGCCTACCAGGGAGAAAGCCTGCTTGGTCTTTATGAATTACTTCGTTTAAAACTTTTTTCAGTCTATTTGCCAAAATATCAGCAAAGATTTTGTAATCCACGTTTAGGAGTGAGATGGGACGGTAGTTCTTAAGTTGAGTCTTTTCAGATTCCGATTTTGGTATCAAAGTGATGAATGCCTCTTTCCACGATTCTGGTGCCCCCTTCCCTTCCATAATTTGGTTGCATACCTCCATTAGTGGCTGGGCCAAATATTCCTTCAATGTTTTATAATATTTGGAGGTAAGTCCATCTGGGCCTGGGGATTTGCCTAATTGCATATTCTGAATGGCACTTTCAATTTCCTGTTGTGTTATTTTGTAATTCAGGGCTGTTTGTTTATCTTGTGTTAGTTTTTTCAGGCCATAGCTTTTTAAAAATTTGTTTATCTCAGTCTCTACTTGGGGTCCTTGAATAAACAATTTTTTGAAGTATCTCTGGAAACACTTTCTAATTTCTTCTGGTTTCTGAATACATTCTCCTTCAACCTCCAGATTGGTAACAAAGTTCAATTTTTGTCTCTTTTTCAGCTGCCATGCCAGCAGCTTCCCACATTTATTTGCCGATTCGAATGATCTTTGTTTCATCTGTTTAATTTTCCATTCAACTTCTTGATTTATCAATTTCGCATATTGTGCTTGATGGAATTTTATTTCTCTTAAAACTTCTTTTGATTTTGGATTAAGTCTCAACTTTTTCTCTCCGTCTCTTATCTTCTCCAAAATCTTGTCCTTTTTACCATTCCAGAGTTTTTTCTTAATAGTATTCTATTGTATCAGGAACCCTCTCATAACAGCTTTACTCGCGTCCCAGATTATTTTCTTTTCCACCGAAGTGTTTAAATTTATTTCAAAGTAATCTTTCAACGTTTTTTGGGCCTTCTTCACAATCTCCTGATCTCTAAACAAAGAGTCATTCATTCTCCATCTGAAGGATCCAGCTGGTGTAAGTCTCAAGTCTATTTTCAAAGCATTATGGTCGGAGCAGGTTTTGGGGCAGATCTCTATTTTTTTAGTCTTAGGTGCCAGTCCTCTAGATATCCAGATTTGGTCGATTCTTGTCCAAGATAGGTGGGCCTCAGAAAAGAATGTTCCCTCTTTGCCTAGAGGGTTCTTTGTCCTCCAAATATCAATCAAGTCCATATTGTCTGTAAGTTCGAAAAAAGTCTTTGGTAGTCTGCCATCTTTGGTCAGGTTTTGATTTTGTGACTTATCCATGTATGTGGAGACAACCCCATTCATATCTCCCATCAAAATGATGTTAGTATAGTCAATATGGTCCAGCATTATCTCATGCAGCTTCTTATAAAATTCCGATTTCCCCTCGTTTGGTGCATAAATTCCTACTATCAAAAATTTTTCTCCTTGTGATTGTATTTCAATCGCCAAAATTCTTCCTTGTTCATCTTTAAACACAAACTTTGGTGCTAGGCTCTCCTTTGCATATATCACTACTCCTCTTTTTTTAACCTTGTCTGATGAAATAAATTCTTGGCCTAGTCTCTTGTTAATTAACACTCTCCTGTGGAGCCTGGTCACATGTGTTTCTTGAAGGCAAATGACGTCTAATTGTTCTTTCCTCAATATGTGAAAAATCCTTTTCCTTTTTTCGGGAGAATTCGCGCCGTGAATGTTCCAACTAAAAAGCTGCAGAGACATCCTGGATCAATTTATCAGCCAATGGGGGTGTCTCCTTTGTCGTCTTTGTCTGGAGGTGGAACCGGGTTAAGACCAAACGAAGGGGGTGGCCAAGCTCCTGCCACTCCCTTCCGTAGGTCCTCCCCGTGGTCCTTCAGGAACTTTTCTTGCTCCTCTGCTGTTCTGATTCTTACTTTTTTCCCTTTCAAGTTGAAAGATAGCCCTTGAGGAAATTCCCACCTGTAAGGAATTGTGTTGTTTCTCAGTAAGCCTGCCAGGTCTTTATATGTAGTTCTTAAATCCAGCAACTGTTTTGGTATATCTCTGAAGATTTCTGCTGTCTTTCCCTGAATCACCAATGAATTTTTGAAATGTAGGCCGAGTATATTATCTTTTTCTTGCTAAGATCTCAAAATGATCAAGCAGTCTCTTGGTTTGTCCTTCTTGGCCACTCTTCCCAATCTAAAAGCGGTGACAATTTTAAAGTCCTTCTCTTCTGCCAGACCCCAGAACTTGGATATTTCTGCTGTCAAAAAACCAATCAGATCTTCTTTTTCTAGTTCTGGGATATTTCTAAGCCTGAGATTGCTTTCCCTGTTTTTCAGTTCCGCCATGGACAGGTACGCTTGTTGTTCAGTAACCTGTCTGCTCAGTGGTCTTACTTCCCCTCTTAATTCCTCTATCCTCTTTTTATTTTGGTCTGCTTTCGTATTTGCTTCCTCGGCTAATTTTCGATTTTCTGTTATAGTCTTTTCAGTGTTACCTATTGCCTGTGTATTTAAAGCAACTTGGTCTGTCAGTCTATTAATTGTAGCTGTCACCTGGTCAAATTTAGCCGCTTGTTCCTCAAATTTAGCCGCTTGTTCATCAGCTTTCTTATTTAATGCTGCCAGCTGGTCCAATATTTCTTTAGAGACAGGGTCTAGCCCTCCTGCAGCCATATCCCCGAAAGCTGGCTGTTTGGGTTGTCCTTCTTGCAGACCTGTCACAATTGGAACAGATGATCTACGTGGCTGCACAGGCAGCGTTGATTGCAACAATTCAGTCTGTTTTGCTTTCTTAGCAGCCCTTGTTTTTGCTCCACCACTCATTCCACAGCTGTCCAAGTGTCAAGGTCAAATTGTAAATCCCATGGGAAAAGCAATCCAAAAAGTAAACATCCAAGCGTAGAAGTTCCAGAACAACCAGCAGTTCTCAGAGACTAATAATTCCACAATCCAGCAGGGGGAGCTCCCCAGAAATTAGGAAGAAGGATGGAAAATTTCCACCATTAAGTTCCCAGAAGAAAAAAAAAAAGTTAGGTAAAATCCAAAACAGGGGGGGGGGGGAACCCACCAGATTCACTTTTTAACTGCAGAGAGTAAAAGTTCTTTACAAAGGTGCATGCAACAGTTCCTTTTTCATAACTTACAAAGTAGCCCATTGTGACTTTACGTTTTTATATACAGTTACCGAAATCTGATGTTACTTTGTATCCAGACAGCCCGAGAGCTGGGTTTCGTAACTTTGTAATCCACAAAAAGTAGAGAGAGAAATCACAGTCTCTGACCGCTTATAATACAGTTTTAACTTTTCTTTAACCTTTAAACAATTAAATCCGAATTTGCAGGGTATATTCCAACTTCTTTTAAACTCCTTTCAACGCTTCCGCTTTAATAAGTCTTTGCTCAATACTTTAAACAGAGCCGGAAGACTGACTTCCTTTTTAGCGTCTCCCGCTTTCAGCCGAAATTCACAAATTTGAGTTCCAATAAAGTCTCGGGTTTCTTACTCACGAGTATGTTGTTTCAGATCAGATGTTCAAAGAAGAAAGGTCAGCGCTCATCAGCAGCAGCCGCACGGCTTCACTTCCGCGGAAAGAGCGATGGATTCACAGCACCGCTACCCCCTCCACGTTCCGGAGCCCCTTACGGGGTCCCTTCTTCGTTTCCGAGGTCGCTCCTGGTGCCCGCCGAACCCCACGGCCACGGGCTCACTCTACCCGTGGTTTTTCTGAATGGGTCGTCGCTGTGCCGCAGCGCACGACCCTTTTCCGCGGAGCCCCTCTTCAGCAGCTGAAGAGGACCGCCATTGCCGTTTCGCGCCGCCTCCGGAAGTGATTTTTTACATTTTAAAGGAAATGTCCAGGTTGAGGGGGAGGTGTTGGGGTCTCAGGCTCAGGTGGCTCGGGAGTGGGCTGCTCTGCCCGTCATGGCCCCTGCCAGCCCGAGCTGGCGAAAGGGGCATGGCAGTGGCGACCCCGCACACCTCTTTTCCCAGCTCAGGCTGGCAGTGCCTCAGGCTGTCCTCTTTTTTTGCTCTTGTACCCTCGTTTTCAAACAGCTTAGTTCTTGAACGTTTTGGCTCCCGGAACTGATTCCATTCAACTTCCAAGGTACGACTGTAATCACAATCAAAACAACAACCACCCAGTAACCCACAATTGGATGGCCCCATTGGGTTCTGGAATTATGGAGGGATGAAAAACTTATCACATTCCACTTTCTCTACACTATGCGTGTACCCCTGACCGTGTCCTCCCTTACTCATTTCCCCCCTAAACTAGAAAGCCCCAAATGTTTTAGCTTCTCACCTGGGAGTTGCTCTAGCCCCGTGATAATTTTGGTTGCCCTCTGCTGAACATTCCTGCCCCCCCCAAGCTCTGCCTTCAATGCAAACGTGGCAGACAATGCCTTCCCTGCAGTTGCACTGCCAAAAAAGTTCAGTTTTACTTTTAAGGACAGGAAATTCTCCTGCAGGCCATCTGTGCTAAAGAGAGGGTGCAGATATAACTCTCCTTGTTTTGGACCACCCAATTTGCATAAAAAGAAGACAAGATTAAAAGTGTTGAGTTTTCCCCACCCCATGGAAAAGGAGCAAATGAAAAATCCTCTCCTGAGCTGTGGCTGCTACTTTCTGAGCATGAGAGATGAAAAGGGCCTTTATGGATTTGGCAAAGTCAGCATTCACAGTTCGAGAATCACACTTGGCTCATGACCAAGGGTGTCCAAAAATAGCAAAAGCCAAACTTTGGGCTCAGAGTTGAAATGCTGACGTTCCTCTTCTCTATGGCCTGCTGGTCAGCGGATGCCTTGACCAAGACCTGGTTGTCCAACTTTAGACCTTTCGCCTACACCTGCTGTTCTGGGCTATGAAACAACAGCAGCAATTCAGCCCTTGGCTCACTGCATATCATGTGTGCAACCACAGAACCAGGCTTTGGGCTGCTTTGCCTCTGACTTACTTTGCAACATCCTCTCCCTCCAGAGGAATCTTGCTTTGAACAAAAGTAACCCACACTGGAGGATCAACTTCACTTTACTTGACTAGACCCAGTGTTGTAGTGGGCTGCGGGGGCACAGGGGCAGTTGCCCCAGGCACAAAATTGTTAGAGGTGCACAATTTCAGCACCTGGTGCTGCCTCAATACAGCTGCACGCTTCCATCACTGGGGTCTGATGACAACGGCTTGTCCATGCGATCAGGTAAGTGACCTCTCCAGACAATGGGATGGCTCTTCTTTTCTTATCTTTGTGGCTGTGATCCCCTGGGTGATGTGGATGCCATTAGGCAGTCGAATGCGCATGCATACTCCGTCTGTTTCCCTCCCTCCTACCCCCTCCTCCACGTGGCCCCGGGAACTGGCAAGCCATCCTATGTCTCTGACTAGGCAGAGCTCTGGCACCCTCCTACCTTGGTGGAGTCTACCTCTTTCCAAACCTGAGCAATTTTATCTGCAAGAAAACTCATGACAGGAGTCATCACAGGAGATCTTGGACTCTGTATCAGACCCTGATGGCAAAGGTGGTTCTGTTAGACTATGAACCACCTGAAAGAGTCTCCTGGTACTGTTTTCACCAACAGATCACAGCGCCAGGTTTAGACCGCAGCGCCACCCGCGTCCGTCCTGCACATCCATACCCTGGGGCAAGTCTGGGGATGGGCTCTTGGTTTCTCTGGCAAACTCAGTAATTGTCACCTTTGGGCACTTCCCTGGGTGTACACGTGTCCTCACACTTGAGGGATTATGGCGGGAGATAGAGGGGGAAAGAGTCCTTTCCTTAAGGGCAAGAATGGCGTTGGAATGGAGGGAATTGATGCAGGGGGTGGATTTTCTGAAGTGAGGGGCTTTTCCTAAGCCGGCGGTCCATCAGGGAAGTGTCTTGACAGATTTCTTGCAACAAAGGATCACTTTTGGCAATAGAAACCAGTTAATGGGCTTTTGATGGACTGAGTCCATTGTTCTCTCAGCCGGCGGCCACTCAGGAGCTCAGTCAAGCTGGCGAAGCTCCGCTGCTCTGCAGAACGGAAACAGGCAGCGGCACAAGAAAGATTCACTAGAGGCCGCTAAGCGCTATTGGCTAGCTGTCCAAATCCGATGCTTTTGATTGGTCTATACGCAGCAGTATGTAAATACAGAGTTCATTCCCAAGTCCCCGTTCATATTGATACAGTTTCATACCAGAAAGAGGGAAGCAGGGTCTTTCATTAATAAAAAAAGATGTGGTGCTTGGTGCGACAGGGGAAGGAAAGGGCTTTCTCGAGCTCATTGTCTCGCGCCCTAGCTATGTGGAGGGGTTTCTGGGGAAGGTGAGATCCCTAGCGAATTTCCCCCTCGGAAATTCCGTATAGCATATTCTTAAAAAAGAAAAAAAGGAAAAGGAAAAAGGAGGGGGGGGAGAGAAAAGACTGAAAGGGAAGAAAGGTTTCCTCTGTTCCCCTCCACTCTTCCAAAAGAATTCCGAGCTGAGGTGCAGAGCTCTTTCCTCCCTTGTGACCTCCCCACCCTCCTCCTCCTCCCTTCCACATAACTGGCTGTGTCACCTTGCCTGCCAATCATACCTCCCTTTGAACTGAAGCAGAGTTCCATCCCTGTTTGTGCCAGTTCTGGAGTCTAAAAGCCTTCCTACCCACGCAAAAATGCAACTTTCATTGGTCTGTTTGCTACTGGACGTGGTCGCCAAGCTTGGCAAAAGGGGTTTGTTTTTTTCTTTTGGTTTAAGAAGCAATAGCTCATTTGCTTGTGAGTGTGGGAGTCTGCAATTCTTGGTGTTCCAGGGCTTTTTGCAAGTTGGAGTTGCCTCCAGTCCAACCCGGATGTCAGAACAGTCCTTCTGGATTAGACCAATGGATGATCTAGTCCAGCACCTTGTTCCCCGTCGTTGCCCAGCAGAGGCTCACAACAAGCCCATAAGCAGGACCTGAGTGCAATGGCCCTCTCCCACTCATATTCCCAAGCAGGGCCGGACCTCTGATGAGCCAGAGTGAGGCAGCTGCCTCAGGCGGCCGATGCTGAGGTGAGGGGATTGAGCTGGGAGTGGCCTGTGGCCTGGCCTGTACCCCTACGTTAGCTGACTGCTCTCAAGTGCAGGGAAAGCTCCTGTCCTTTCCAAAGTACTTGGAAGAAGATTCAGCAGTCAATCCAATTGGCTTCGGTACAGGAAAGATATTGGGGTGTTTTACTGCTTTGGATGTTTCAATTTGCTGGCAGCGCCCAGAATGGCTGGGGCAACCCAGTCCGATGGACAGCATAGAAATCTCAATGTTGAATTTGTCTGATTTCCTTTCAGAGCCATTCAAGTTGGTACTTTTCAGCACCTAGGGGTGTAGTGGCATCTGGACCATGGACCTCTCAGCTGGTGACTTGTGGGAGTCAGTCTGCAGCTCACCACACCTCAGCCAGTGGGATGTATCACCAGAGATTACAGAACCCCAGCCGAGTCTTCAGAGATGTCCTGCTCTCAGCAGAGCAGCTTCTTCCAGAGCAGTGGCGGAGCAGGGTGGGGGCGCTCCGCACTGGGTGTCATCCTGCGGGGGGGGGGGTGACATTCACTGTAGGCTTGGGAAGCTGGGGGTCGTGGGTGGGCGCTCCCGGCTGGAGGAGGCAGGCAGGGGAGAGGACGGGAAGGAGGCAGGTGAGAAAAGAACGGAGGGGGGCAGGAAGGGGAGAGGAAGGAAGCGGGATCGGTGGGTGCGGCTTTCATTCTGCCTGGAAGACCAGCGCCTACAGCTGGACTATCAAGTGGATTGAAAGGGTCACTTTGGGGGCAGCACTGCAAATGCAGAAGGGATCTTGGCCGGTTTCTAAACAGGGAAAGTGAGTTTCCCTCTGACAAACGCTTTCTGCCTCCCCTCTGCAAAGCTCCACATGTTTCCGCCCCACCCTGTCCTCAGCCAACCCCCCACTTAGAAGCCACTCTTGGGTTATTGACTTCTGTGTGCTTGTGTATCTGTGTCTCCCGTGTGGGGTTCCTCTCTGCGTAAAGTCTTCAAGCTGTGCCTGTGTGCGCCTGACAAATCGGCCCCATTGCCTTTCCCTCGTCAAAATGTATCTTTCCCCCCACCTCCAGTCTCCGTTGTTGTGGGTCCTGGCTGAGAGGAAAAACAGAAGACGGGGGCCATCGGTCAGGGATAGTCTACTTGAGATTCCTGCATTGCCCCAGGGGGTTGGCTTGATGACCCTCAGGGGTCCCTTCCAGCTCCACTCTTCTCTGGTGCAGGCTTGTGCAGAGTACAAGTTGGGTGCAGCCCTCTTATGCACCGCCGGCTCGGGAAGAAGTCCCACTGATCCTGATGAGACTCGCAGGCGAGTAGATTGCTGCTGTGCAGGCCTGCTGTTGAAACCAATGTTTTCCTTTTCAGAGCATGGTGAAATCCCCATGACTAAAACCTCCCCTTCCGTAGTTTCTGTCAGGAGTTCAGCCTACACTTGAGTAGCACCCTGGCAGAGACACGTGCCCAACTGGCATGTTCCCTCCCTCCTGGTCGATTGTTTGGGAGCTTCATAAGCTTGCTTCAGCCCGAACATCACAGCGACCGATGCCAAGCGACACCGGCACACTTAGGGATCCGCAGAGTTTGTGCATCATGCGTGACAGACCTCAGCAACTCAGCATTTTGGCTAATCGACTTGACTTACGTATCAACACACACACGGAGCACTGCAACATGGCTCCCTCTCTCTCTAGCATCAGACAGCAAAGAGAAAAAGAACAAAGGACAATAGTCCCACTTCACGGAACACAGGAACACAAACATCCTGTCGCCGTCACTTCCCACTCTGTGGAGTCAAAACATAGACAACAATCCCATGACTGCAATCATGGAGCTGGAATTCTAACCGTTTCAAGCGCTACCACAGGTTCCGCAGAATATCTGTACTGCATGGTTTACTGTGGCAGCACCTGCCCTTTGGAACTCCCCGCCTCTTGCAACAAAGCACGTGCCTTTGCTAGACGCTTTTCAGGCACCTGCTAAAAGCATTCTTGTTGAGGCAAGCATACCTAGAAGCTTAGGAAGTTGAAGTAATTTTCATCTCTTTTAATATTTTAGCTTTTGTATGTTTTAAAGTAGGATTGTTGATTTTTCTTGATTTTACTGCTGTGGTGGTTTTTTTGTTTTTCGTTTTGGTAAACCACGTTGCAGGCTTTTTAAAATAAATTTTATTAAATAAAGAAGCAATACATAGAACTAATAATAGAAATATATAGGGAAATATATACCCCCCCCTTTTCTTTATTTTTCCTTCTCCTCCTGCTGCTGCTGCTCCTCCTCCTCCTCGTGTTCCTCACCTGAAGGAAAAGCCAAAGAACCACCATTAACATTGGTGCCTGGTATGTGCAACCATATGCTGTATTTTTATTCTTTTTGGCAAGAAAATGGGCACACAAGGAGGCAGCAAACCTTTGTGCCCTTCAGAGGCAGATGCGCGGTCTGCTACTGGTCTCTGGTCTCCTGCGCATGGGGTGGGGGTGGGGGGGAGGCCACCCCTTCCACGCAGCGAAGGCGACCCTGGCATGGCTACCAGCTGCCCACAAAGGCGCACTGAACTGGGCTCCAGACTGTGGTGGGACTCCCCTAACCCCAGCCAACATGGCCAGTGCTCATCATGGATGATGGCACTTGAAACCCATTGGGAGGGAGGGCCATGTGAAGACAGGATTCTCAAAAATACCTCTGGCTTGCGGCTCCTGGAGTGTTTCTGGCAACGCCTGGAGTTTCTCTTCAAGCTCCTGGAGCTTCACACGGAATACTTGAGCTTCCTTAAATACTGTTTCAGCTGCATGCCACACCTCAGCCAAAATCACTGCTTTAACTCAGAAAAAGAAGGGAGCATCTGTGCATGTCATTCCGGTCAAGTTGCACCAAAGTGGGACTTGTTCATCTGAGCTCCACAGGCTGGTTTTTCTAATTGTTTGACTGGGGTTGTTTGTTGGTTTTTCTTTAATTTGGGGCAAGGCCTTTTTATGTGCCCTTTCAATCCCCAAGAGCCAGCACTGTAAATCAGTTTTAAGGGAGTCTTACAACCACAGCTGCCGCCACCCCGAACATCATCAGCAGTTACACATACAGGCTTTTAAAACTTATTTAATATCTTTTTTAAAAAGTTAACCTTGTAATTCCTAAATCATTTTAAACACTTTGAAATACTTTCTAAAATTCTGCTTTTTAACATTTATGTAAACGATGTAATAAAGGAACCCAAATGGCCAGATATTTCCCTGTTTCACTTTTATCCCAGAATGTATCCATTTTGCTGCATGCCAACGATACGGTGTTGTTAGCACAAATGCAAGTGGCTATGAGGCGATTACTAAAGAACTTTGGGAGACTGTGTCGTAACAAAGATTTGAATACAAATTATTCCAAGACAAAAGCCGTAGTATTGGGGGCACAGCCCAGGAAGCAGAAATGGCTCCTAAATGGACAGGCCATTGAACAAGCCAGGCATTTCAACTACAGTGATACCTCTGGTTGCAAACGGGATCCGTTCCGGAGCCCCATTCGCATCATGAGCAGAACGCAACCCGCGTCTGCGCATGTGTGGGTCGTCATTCTGAGCGTCTGCACATGCGCGAGCAGCGAAACCTGGAAGTAACCCGTTCCGTTACTTCCGGGTCGCCGCAGGACGCAACCTGAAAAGACGTAACCTGAACCGAGCGGAAGAAGAGGTATGACTGTATTTGAGGATTTGCTTCTCTGATAGGAGTACTGGGTCACATCAGATGACAGCCTCGGCCTTGAAGGCATCAAGATTGGCACAAGCAATTCTTAGCTTTACCAGAACTGCAGGCGGCAATGGGATTGCCCCTGCTCCGAGAAGATGTACAGTGGTACCTCGGAAGTCAAACAGAATCCATGCCAGAAGTCCGTTTGACTTCCAAAACATTCGGAAACCAAGGCGCGGCTTCGGATTGGCTGCAGGAGCTTCCTGTACTCAATCCGAAGCCGCGGAAGCCCCGTCGGACATTTGGGCTCCAAAGAACAAGCCAAAACATTCGAGTCGCAAGGTGTTTGGGATCCAAGGTACGACTGTATTGGAAAGGGGTCCCCACAGGTAACATGGGGGGGGGGGGAGAACGATAGGAGGGGATCGGGAGAGACAGAATCCCGGAGGGAACGCCCCACCTAGCCCAGCTCCGACCCCAAGTCAATATCACCAGCGGCTGGAGCAAAAGAGCAGAGGAACCACGCACCGGCGACTGGCTGGGGGAAAGAAGAACGCGGCATGGACCCTCCCCAGTGCAGGGGGGCACAGCAAAAACCATGCTTTATTTTATTTAGTTTATTTTCAGTCCATTTCTTATCCGTATTTTAAAGCCCTATGAACCCAGGTAGGCGGCCTGAACCACTGGAGCCCATTTCCTGGAACCGCCACCTCAGCCCTGATCTTGGGACCCGACACCAAGCCCTGGGGGTCCCACGGGAGAATTCAAACTGCCCCTTTTTCTTGTTCCCTTCTCTGTCTCTCTCTCTCCCGCCCCCTTCTTCTTTAGCTATACACACAATCCTCCCTTTTTTATGAATACATTATTACTCATTATTCATCCGTTTCTATTCACTTCTTACTCATTTACTCATTTTCATTATTATTACTTTCTCTTTTTTTAAAAAAAGTTTTTTTTTAAATTTCTCATTAAAGAATTCTATATATATATCTACTATTCCATCCCCACTCCTCCCCTTTTTCTATTTACTTATTACAATGGTTCTTTTTTCTTTTCCTTCTCTTTTCTAAACAAACAAACTATTTTCAGTAGGATTTTTTGTGTTTTCTTTTTCTTTCTTTCTTCTTTTTCTCTCTATCTCTTTTCTCTCTTCCTTATCTTTTCTTTTCCATCTTGTCTTTTGTCTGACACTATAACTTGAATCACCACAGCGACTTTTGATTTTTAAATAGAATTCCATTAGCCTTTACATTTTTAACTTTTGACTCTTATCTGCAAACTCGCAGCCCCACCTCCCCACCTTAACACTGGGAGGGCCATGTCCCCGGAAATTGTGAAGACAGGATTGTCAAAAATACCTCTTGCTTGCGGCTCCTGGAGTACTGCTGGCAACGGCTGGAGGTTTTCTACAGGCTCCTGGACCTTCATAGGCAATGCTTGATCATCCTTAAGTACTGTTTCCGCCCCCGTCTTAGGGCTATTGGGCGCCTTCTTCAGTATTGCAACATCCTGGAGAGGACAGACACTTCCTGCTAGACATTTACTCCAGACATTTGCAGAAGGCACAGAGGCACTGGTTGAAGAAGTTGGGAATGAGCAGACAGTGCTATTGCTGAGAAGGAGCTCCACCCCAGGGTGCTAAAGAGCTCTTTCCCTAGCCTGCAGGTGCCAGAAGGCCAAGCACTGGTGTTGCAGTGGTGGTACTTCAGAGGAGTAGGAGAAAAGGCTGCTCTGGATTCTGGCTATATAAATGGCCTTGCCTGAAGCTGTGGATTGTGCTCTGCATTAGCAGAGAGGCTCTACTTAGTTGCAAATGAAGCACATTTCAGTCATTATAGAAACCGGTGTTTCCATGCAGGCTTGTTCAGGAATTCTGTGAACTAGACAGCCGCTGTTTTAAACTGGCCCTTTTTCTGGCAGGTTAAACCATTAAAGTTGACTTGATTCACTTCATCCGCCAACTACCCTTCTAAGCAACCAGAGCAATTACAAATAAAAGGATCTCCAACCGTGCGCTATCCCTATCTGCAAGCAAGCTCTGCCACAAAGTGGGGGGGGGCCCAGGGGATCCCCTCTGCTGTGCTTTGCCTCACAGCCCCAAAGACAAGCCGTCCAGCTGGAGAAAAGGGGGGAGGGGTGTACGCCACAGAAACGGCCAAGAACACAATGAGGCGTTAAAGCAGACATACCTTCCTCTGGGTGTGCTCCCTCGGGTCGGGCTGTCCCTCTCCTCAGCGGCGGTGGCTGCAGCAAGGTCAGGGCACCCCCCCCCCAGCCAGCATATTGGCTGGCTGGGTTGTTCCCGAATTTAATTAATGTCCCCGGATGTAGTCAGGACCTCCGATGCTGCTTGCTGCCATGGGGTCAGCCATGTTGCAGCGCAGGAAGTCCCCAGGCGTAAATCCGGGGACATTGCGGGGACAAATTTCTGCCGGGGACAGATTGCTGAATCCGGGGACTCTCCCTGGCAACCGGGGACGCCTGATAAGCCTCCTTCTGGCCTTACCTGAGCAGCAAGTGCAGCTTGTCCTGGATCACCGTGGATCCCTTCAGCTGCCATCAAGCTCCCAGGTGTGGATCTGTTGTCCTGACCTGATTCTTAAATAGAATTCCATTAGCCTTTACATTTTTAACTTTTGACTCTTATCTGCAAACTCGCAGCCCCACCTCCCCACCTTGACACTGGGAGGGCCATGTCCCCAGAATTTGTGAAGACAGGATTCTCAAAAATACCTCTTGCTTGTGGCTCCTGGAGTGTTGCTGGCAACGCCTGGAGTTTCTCTTCAATCTCCCAGAGCTTCACAAGGAATGTTTGAGTTTCCTTAAATACTGTTTCAGCTCCTTGCCACACCCCAGCCAAAAGAGCTGCTATCACTGAGAAAAAGAAGGGAGCATCTGTGCATGTCATTCCGGTCAAGTTGCACCAAAGTGGGACTTGTTCATCTGAGCTCCACAGGCTGGTTTTTCTAATTGTTTGACTGGGGTTGTTTGTTGGTTTTTCTTTAATTTGGGGCAAGGCCTTTTTATGTGCCCTTTCAATCCCCAAGAGCCAGCACTGTAAATCAGTTTTAAGGGAGTCTTACAACCACAGCTGCCGCCACCCCGAACATCATCAGCAGTTACACATACAGGCTTTTAAAACTTATTTAATATCTTTTTTAAAAAGTTAACCTTGTAATTCCTAAATCATTTTAAACACTTTGAAATACTTTCTAAAATTCTGCTTTTTAACATTTATGTAAATGATGTAATAAAGGAACCCAAATGGCCAGATATTTCCCTGTTTCACTTTTATCCTAGAATGTATCCATTTTGCTACATGCCAACGATACGGTGTTGTGAGCACAAACGCAAGTGGGTATGAGGCAATTACTAAAGAACTTTGGGAGACTGTGTCGTAACAAAGATTTGAATACAAATTATTCCAAGACAAAAGCCGTAGTATTGGGGGCAGAGCCCAGGAAGCAGAAATGGCTCCTAAATGGACAGGCCATTGAACAAGCCAGGCATTTCAACTACAGTGGTACCTCTGGTTGCGAACGGGATCCGTTCCGGAGCCCCATTCGCATCATGAGCAGAACGCAACCCGCGTCTGCGCATGTGTGGGTCGCGATTTGCCGCTTCTGCGCATGCGCGTGACATCATTCTGAGCGTTTGCACATGCGCAAGCAGTGAAACCTGAAAGTAACCCGTTCCGTTACTTCCGGGTCGCCACAGGACGCAACCTGAAAAGACGTAACCTGAACCGAGCGGAAGAAGCGGTATGACTGTATTTGAGGATTTGCTTCTCTGATAGGAGTACTGGGTCACATCAGATGACAGCCTCGGCCTTGAAGGCATCAAGATCAGCACAAGCAATTCTTAGCTTTACCAGAACTGAAGGCGGCAATGGGATTGCCCCTGCTCCGAGAAGATATACAGTGGTACCTCGGAAGTCAAACCGAATCCATGCCAGAAGTCCGTTTGACTTCCAAAACATTCGGAAACCAAGGCGAGCAGCGAAACCTGGAGGTAACCCGCTCCGTTACTTCCGGGTCACCGCGGGACGCAATTCTCAAAAATACCTCTTGCTTGCGGCTCCTGGAGTATTGCAGGGAATGGCTGGAGGTTTTCTACAAGCTCCTGGACCTTCATATCCAATGCCTGATCATCCTTAAGTACTGTTTCCGCCCCTGTCTTCGGGCTATTGGGCGCCTTCTTCAGTATTGCAACATCCTGGAGAGGACAGACACTTCCTGCTAGACATTTACTCCAGACATTTGCAGAAGGCACAGAGGCACTGGTTGAAGAAGTTGGGAATGAGCAGACAGTGCTATTGCTGAGAAGGAGCTCCACCCCAGGGTGCTAAAGAGCTCTTTCCCTAGCCTGCAGGTGCCAGAAGGCCAAGCGCTGGTGTTGCAGTGGTGGTACTTCAGAGGAGTAGGAGAAAAGGCTGCTCTGGATTCTGGCTATATAAATGGCCTTGCCTGAAGCTGTGGATTGTGCTCTGCATTAGCAGAGAGACTCTACTTAGTTGCAAATGAAGCACATTTCAGTCATTATGGAAACCGGTGTTTCCATGCAGGCTTGTTCAGGAACTCTGTGAACTAGACAGCCGCTGTTTTAAACTGGCCCTTTTTCTGGCAGGTTAAACCATTAAAGTTGACTTGATTCACTTCATCCGCCAACTACACTTCTAAGCAACCAGAGCAATTACAAATAAAAGGATCTCCAACCGTGCGCTATCCCTATCTGCAAGCAAGCTCTCCCACAAAGTGGGGGGGGACAGGGGATCCCCTCTGCTGTGCTTTGCCTCAATGCCCCAAAGACAAGCCGCCCAGCTGGAGAAAAGGGGGGAGGGGTGTACGCCACAGAAACGGCCAAGAACGCAATGAGGCGTTAAAGCAGACATACCTTCCTCTGGGTGTGCTCCCTCGGGTCGGGCTGTCCCTCTCCTCAGCGGCGGCGGCTGCAGCAAGGTCGGGGCACCCCCCCCAGCCAGCATATTGGCTGGCTGGGTTGTTCCCGAATTTAATTAATGTCCCCGGATGTAGTCGGGACCTCCGATGCTGCTTGCTGCCATGGGGTCAGCCATGTTGCAGCGCAGGAAGTCCCCAGGCGTAAATCCGGGGACATTGCGGGGACAAATTTCTACGGGGACAGATTGCTGAATCCGGGGACTCTCCCTGGCAACCGGGGACGCCTGGTAAGCCTCCTTCTGGCCTTACCTGAGCAGCAAGTGCAGCTTGCCCTGGATCACCATGGATCCCTTCAGTTGCCGTCAAGCTCCCAGGTGTGGATCTGTTGTCCTGACCTGATTTTTAAATAGAATTCCATTAGCCTTTACATTTTTAACTTTTGACTCTTATCTGCAAACTCGCAGCCCCACCTCCCCACATTAACACTGGGAGGGCCATGTCCCTGGAATTTGTGAAGACAGGATTCTCAAAAATACCTCTGGCTTGCGGCTCCTGGAGTGTTGCTGGCAACGCCTGGAGTTTCTCTTCAAGCTCCTGGAGATTCACACCGAATGCTTGAGTTTCCTGAAATACTGTTTCAGCTGCATGCCACACCTCAGCCAAAAGAGCTGCTATCACTCAAAAAAAGTTTAAAAAGTTTTTTTAAAATTTCTCATTAAAGTGTTCTATATATATATCTACTTTTCCATCCCCACTTCCCCAGTTTTTCTATATACTTATTACAATGGTTTTTTTCTTTTCCTTCTCTTTTCTGAACAAACAAACAATTTTCAGTAGGATTTTTTGCGTTTTCTTTTTCTTTCTTTCTTCTTTTTCTCTCTATCTCTTTTCTCTCTTCCTTATCTTTTCTTTTCCATCTTGTCTTTTGTCTGACACTATAACTTGAATCACCACAGCGACTTTTGATTTTTAAATAGAATTCCATTAGCCTTTACATTTTAAACTTTTGACTCTTATCTGCAAACTCCCAACCCCACCTCCCACCTTAACACTGGGAGGGCCATGTCCCCGGAATTTGTGAAGACGGGATTCTCAAAAATACCTCTTCCTTGCGGATCCTGGAGTATTGCAGGCAACAGCTGGAGGTTTTCTTCAAGCTCCTGGACCTTCATACGCAATGCTTGATCATCCTTAAGTACTGTTTCCGCCCCCGTCTTCGGGCTATTGGGTGCCTTCTTCAGTATTTCAACATCCTGGAGAGGACAGACACTTCCTGCTAGACATTTACTGCAGACATTTGCAGAAGGCACAGAGGCACTGGTTGAAGAAGTTGGGAATGAGCAGACAGTGCTATTGCTGAGAAGGAGCTCCACCCCAGGGTGCTAAAGAGCTCTTTCCCTAGCCTGCAGGTGCCAGAAGGCCAAGCGCTGGTGTTGCAGTGGTGGTACTTCAGAGGAGTAGGAGAAAAGGCTGCTCTGGATTCTGGCTATATAAATGGCCTTGCCTGAAGCTGTGGATTGTGCTCTGCATTAGCAGAGAGGCTCTACTTAGTTGCAAATGAAGCACATTTCAGTCATTATAGAAACCGGTGTTTCCATGCAGGCTTGTTCAGGAATTCTGTGAACTAGACAGCCGCTGTTTTAAACTGGCCCTTTTTCTGGCAGGTTAAACCATTAAAGTTGACTTGATTCACTTCATCCGCCAACTACCCTTCTAAGCAACCAGAGCAATTACAAATAAAAGGATCTCCAACCGTGCGCTATCCCTATCTGCAAGCAAGCTCTGCCACAAAGTGGGGGGGGGCAGGGGATCCCCTCTGCTGTGCTTTGCCTCACAGCCCCAAAGACAAGCCGTCCAGCTGGAGAAAAGGGGGGAGGGGTGTACGCCACAGGAACGGCCAAGAACACAATGAGGCGTTAAAGCAGACATACCTTCCTCTGGGTCTCTTCTCTCTCGGGTCGGGCTCTCCCTCTCCTCAGCGGCGGCAGCTGCAGCAAGGTCGGGGCACCGCCCCCCCCCCAGCCAGCGGATTGGCTGGCTGGAATGTCCCCGGATTTAATTAATGTCCCCAGATGTAGTCGGGACCCCCGATGCTGCTTCCTGCCATGGCGTCAGCCATGTTGCAGCGCAGGAAGTCCCCAGGCGTAAATCCAGGGACATTAATTATATCCGGGGACATTGCTGGGACAAATTTCTGCCGGGGACAGATTGCTGAATCCGGGAACTGTCCCTGGCAACTGGGGACACCTGGTAAGCCTCCTTCTGGCCTTACCTGAGCAGCAAGTGCAGCTTGCCCTGGATCACCATGGATCCCTTCAGTTGCCGTCAAGCTCCCAGGTGTGGATCTCTTGGCCTGACCTGAATATAAAAGAAGTGATTTTACATCTCCATTCTAACATGAAACGAAAGCCCAGAGCCTGGCTTCATGCTCCCCCTCATCTGGAATATGGTCACTTCCAGCCCCCTCCCAGCCCAAGGATCTCCTTGTAGAGGACTGCTTGTATGACAGAGAGGGTTTCTGTGGAGTGCTGCCTCCTTCTGCTGGTGCAAGCTGTTTCTCCAGCTGAAAAATGCTTCCTGGTAGATTGGAAGTGGCCACCCCTCTTTCCCCAACCCATTCCATATGCATCCCGACCCCAACTATCAGGATTTGCCATCTGGCCTGACTCTACAGTGCTGCTGATACACAAGATAGGCAATAGCCTGCCACTCACTAACCTAACTGCAGCCTTGCAGGAAAAGAATATAAGAGCAGCCAGAGATTTTGTAGTCCAGCCTATTCACATAATAATAATAATAATAGTAATAATAATAAATTTTATTTATATCCCGCCCTCCCCAGCCGAAGCCGGGCTCAGGTCGGCTAACAACAATAAAACAGTACAAAAGTACAGCATAAACAACACTCTAAAATCATTCATTATAAAATTAATTTTAATTAATTAATTAATTAAGCAGACCAGTCCCCTGCAGCACACACCCTCCTACTCAAAACCAAGTCAGCTCACCGCCATAAACTGGGCCTCTTTCTCCTGCTTCACTTCTGAGATATTTCAGGGCAGGCTGGATTAAAGTCGGCTCACATTCCTGGCAAGGCTGTTTTCGTCCATGGAGTTTCTTCTATGAGACACATGAGCCAAATAGCCAAGGAGACAGTTTTTTAGCTGCCTGTCATTCATACACTTTATACTGAAAGGATTTCAGGGGCAGATGCTCTTTTTCTGCATGGAGGGTGGGGGTTTCCAAAGGGGCACTATTCAGACCTGCATTCATGGCTTATGAGTCGTAGCCGTGTGACAACTGCACATCATGCTGATGTGTTGAAGGGCTGATGTTGCACTTCCAGGTAGAAGAGCTCGTTGGCATTATTCTAGGCTCTGTGTCAATTGACTTTGTGACATGATGGGGGGGGAGTTCTTATTTTTAGAGTATTTACCTGCAACCTATTATGTGGGAATCTCAAGGTACTTTACAACTAGGTCCGAAAATAGGCAAACATTGAAATGCAGCAGAATAAACAGGCCTACAGTAAAAAAATATCCTTCAAGTCCCATATTGGCTGGCAGCAGCATCCCCCCAAATCCATGATGGATAAACACTTTCCCCACATGGAGCAGAATTGCACCCATGTTGGCAAAGGCCTCCTTTCTAGCAGGGGGAGCAGAGGCTGCCCCCACCCACTGCTCTCTTCTCCCAGGCATCTGAAGAGACAAACGGCTCCCCTTCTCTACCTGTGTGCCACAAACCTGAATTGCAAGACAGTTCCCACTTTGGGGCAACAGGGAACAAACATGCAGAGGACGAGTTTTGAGGCTCCCCCAACAAAGACATTTCCCTGGGCCCACCTGCCAGCCTGCTGCTGGCTGGCTGCCCACCCACAGGAAAACGGCACAATTCTCCCCACCAACAGGACATAACAAGAAGATGGGCACTATAACATAGGACTTCCAAACTTGTGAGTTCTGATGAGCCGCTGCTGCTTCCCCAGTTTAAAGGATGGCAGCTCAGGTTAGCCATTAAGCTAGAAGGATGGGCTGTCTGCCTTCTTTTGCCTTCCACCTCACGACATCCTTCCCCAGCCTGGTGCACTCCAGGTGTTCTGGGGCTCCATCTCTCACCAGGCCCAGGCGGTATGGCCAGGGGTCAGGGATGGGGGCAGTTGTCCAAACCAGCTGGAGAGACTCAAGGAGGGCATTACAGCCTCAAAGCCCTTTCCCTACCTCTCAATCTGGACTTACCTGGCCTTGCCCCTGGCCTCCTTTAGCCAGATCAGCTGTGCTCGGAGCTGGGACAGACCCCTCTGGAGACTTAGAGGTAGAGGAAACAGCCTGGGTCCCCGCAAAGGTGATCACACTTTTCCTACTCCCAGACTGCAGGCTAGAGAACGTCGCTGCAACGTCCAGAGATGGGAGGGAAGCACTTTGGCCAGTGCCATGGGGCCTTTCTTCGGAAAGCTGCTCAGGGACCTGCAATGGAGCACTGCCCAAGGAGGAGGAAATGTGGGAGGCCTGCTGGGAAGGCTGCTGGGACCCCGACGCTTCCTGGCTAAGGGAAGCAGCTCTTCCAGTGGTATCTCTGGGAACAGAGGGCATCGAAGTGAGCTGGCAATGAGAAGGCTCAGCCAGGTGGCAGCCGGAGGTCTCTGGGGTCGCACCCAGGGATGTGTTGGGCAAACTTTTCTTCTCCATTCTGTGGACACGAAGGCAAGTCTTCTGACCACTGTACCAGCTGGTTTCAAAGGCTATTTTTTATGAAAGCTTGAAAAACCAAGAAAACACAATATACAGAAATCAGTGTCAGATATCAAGCATTTTGAAAACATAAAAATGAAAAGAAACAGAAGACGAAAAGCTTTCTTCTTTGTTGCAAAGTAATTCCCAAGAATAAGCCCAGAGTAGGTAGGCCTTTTGACTCCTGGGGAAATCACCGGCAACTTCATGCCAAATGCAGCAGAGGGAAGGGGCACAGGAGCTGCTATGAAACAGACGATCCTCAAATCACAGCTGTTTGATACAGGGATGGAATCAATCCTTTTGCTTCAGTAAAAACCTCAAGGGCCGTAGGTTGTGCTTAAATGAAGTGGATGGTGTTACAAAGGATCTCAAAATGAAACACTGTTTTTCAATTTGAAAACTGTTGAATGATCTTTACCTATCCTGGGAACAGTACATGAAGAACTACATGAAGATGATGTACAGATGGTATACAACACCAGTGCAGTTAGGGAAAATGTACAAAACTAGTTCAAATATATGTTGGAAGTGTAAGGAAAAGGAGGGAACATTTTATCATATGTGGTGGGAGTGTAAGGTAATTAAAACATTTGGGGAAATGATATACAATGAATTGATGAAAATGTCCCATTTAACATTTATTTAAAAACCCGAGGCATTTTTGTTGGGGATTGTAGGGAAAGATCTGCCAAAAAAGTTGAAAAACATCTTCATGTATGCGACAACGGCCGCGAGAGTTCTGGTTGCGCAAGGATGGAAGACTGAAGAAACCCCAACTAAAGAATCATGGCGAGAAAAGTTGATGGACTATGCAGAAGTGGCAAAATTGACATATAAGCTACGGAACAAGGATAACTGTGACTTTAAGGATGAATGGGAACCTTTCACAAAGTGTCTGAAGACGCAACAAAGCAAATTGGACTCCTTGGCAGGTTTTGAATAAACATCCACAATTTTTTTTTACTAATAATAATCAGCTAAACAGTTTGAGGATCTATACAACTTTGTAACATGCAGAAAATAGCAATATTAGAGAAACCAAAGACTGCAACTGAGGGAAGTCGGGGGGTGGGGTGGGGGTGGGTTCTGGGGGGTAGGGGAGGGAGGAAAATGGGGGGGGGAATAAGGATATGTTTTTGGATAATATGTCTTGTTATAACTTTGAATATTTTTATTTTTTAATATCCTGGGAACAGTACACCACAGTGGTGGGCAGTTCCACAGACCCTCCTCCTCTGCTCAAAATGCATACAGACCCATCTTTGCGCGGGGAAGATCCAGACAAAAGGAGTCTGTTTTCACAGTACCCGCAGAGGGGTTTAGACGGCTCCATCCTCTTGCCTCCCCCGCCCCCCCCCCCCGATCACTGTTTCACTGTGGAAGGCGTCTCAGACCTGGGTGGAGCAGCCACAAATGACAGGCAAAGAGACAAGGTCCTGCCCAGATTCAGGCTTCCTCATGATCGTGTGGAATCTGTACATGTTTCTGTTGACGCTTCCACTAGTGATTTATCTGTACAGGATCAGACTTCATTTCAGCCAACCACATATTTCCTCTTCCCCCGACAGCATACTAGAGTTCATATGGATTTCAAAGCATGCTTTCAGAACTTGTATGCTTAGCTTTAAACTCCACAAAATTAGCCTATGGCTAGGATGCTATTTATCAAAGTCTGTGCCCATTAAAATATGGTCAGATACAAGTATGCTTTCCCCCTTGTTATACAATTATTATTTTTAAAATTGCATTCAACCATTTACTATTTAAACAGCTTATACACCACATGACTATAATCATCTCTGAAGTGACACACGAGAAATACATTGCAGAAAAAGTTAACATGGATGACATCAGACTTCCGTTAAAAAAACCTGCTGGAATAAAAAAAGGATTCGGTAGGTGCTGGGTGCTCTGCCTGATGCTCTCAACTGACAAGATGTAGGTGTGGTTGAATCAAATGGGAACAGTGACCACAGTGCTATCAGACTCAACATACAGAGTATGGAAGTGGACAATTGCTAAGGAAATCCAGAACAGTCACATTTGACTTCAAAAGAGGAGACTTCCTCAAAATGAGGGATTGGGTAAAAAGGCAGTTGAAGGGGGAAAGTCAAGGATGGTGAGCCCTTCTGTGCTCCAGAGGGCCTGGGTGGCCTCATTCCCCTCTTGTTCTGAGCACTGCAGAGGGAGGCAAACATGTCCTTCCTGGGGGCTGGTCCCTCCCCGCCCTGTTCCTGGAGGGCAGCAGGAGGAGGGGGCTGCTGCAGCTGCCTCCTTTGGGGGCATGGCTCACCTTGCCTGCTCCTGCCCTCCTCCAACACAGACAACCTTACCTGCCTCAGCCATCCATGGGGGCTTGAGAGTGTGTGAGCAGACTTTGTCATGGGAGGAGGCAGGCCTTGCAGAGGAGGAATGCTGGGGGCAGGCATTCAAACTCAGCCCTGAAGCTCACTGGGTGACCCTGGGCCAGGCACTCACGTTCAGCCTAACCTACCTCAAAGGGTTCTTGTGAGGATAAAAGGGGGGGGGGGGAGAACTTTGCACACCAACTGGACCTCCTTGCAGGAAATGGGGGCTATAAATGTAATTGTGTTATTTGTACCCCACCCACCTCACTGGGTTTCCCCAGCCTCTCTGGGCGGCTTCCAACACATATTACAACAACAAACATTCAAAGCCTCCCTATAAAGGGCTGCCTTCCAGAGGTTTGATAGTTGCTCATCTCCTTGTCACCTGTAGGGAGGGCGTTCCACAGAGAGGCTGCCACCACCGAGAAGGCCCTCCCTCTGCCTGGTTCCCTGCAACCTCGCTTCTCGCGGGGAGGGAACCACCAGAAGACCCTCGGAGGAGGACCTCCGGGCTGAAGATGCTCCTTCAGGTATACTGCGCTGAGCTTCCTGACCTAACATTTGCCTCGCTTAGCATAATTAATTAGTAAGTGACGTTTCCCTCTTCCATTCAAGCAGTACAGGAAGTAAGAACATGCAAAAAGGAGTACTACTTCTAGAATTCCCAACTCCTGACATAAAACAGCACAAAGGTTGCCTTTTCTTGACCATCGATCACCTGCGCAAAGTCCCTACACCACCCCCTATTGTGCTTCAATACAGCCCCATCGGTCAGCCTGGATACTGAGGTCCAGCGCTGAGGGCCTTCTGGTGGTTCCCTCATTGCGAGAAGCGAAGTTACAGGGAACCAGGCAGAGGGCTTCTCGGTAGTGGCGCCCACCCTGTGGAACGCCCTCCCACCAGATGCCAAAGAAATAAACAACTATATGACATTTAGAAGACACCTGAAGGCAGCCCTGTTTAGGGAAGCTTTTAATGACTGATGTTTTAATGTATTTTTAATCTTTTGCTGGAAGCCGCCCAGAGTGGCTAGGGAAACCCAGCCAGATGGGCCGGGTAGAAATAATTAAAAAATATAATTATTAAATTATTATACGCGTTAGAAACAGAATTTGAAGGGGCCTTCTCTTCTGGCATTGCCAAATGAAGCTGCTGACCCATTTCTAAGTCCTAAAATCCACAATGTCTCTGAATACCTGAAAAACCCAGTGGTGCAGGACACACCCCCCCCCCGGAAAAAGAAGCCATAAACAACACCCCAACCCTATTTTATTAAGTTGAAAAGAGAAACCCCTTGTTTAAATTTTACAATCTCCCAATTTCCACTTTAAGATCTCTCAATAGATTAACCATTTCTCTTTATCCGTCACCCTTTTGTCTATAAAAAGTGTCTTCTGGTGAAACAGAGTCTTTGCGTATAAACTAACTTTATATCTATTTTCAGATTCTTAATGCGCCACGCACGTCTAATACAGTGGTTCTCAAGGTGCGCATTTACTCTGACTTGATCTACCACAAATATCCAAGCCACCTAACCCTGAAATCCTAACCTTCTAATTCCAAGTCTCTTCTTTCTCAATATCCCCCATTCCGTTAACAGCACCAAGCAACAAGCTGTAAAATACAAGTTTAAAAAGCAAGCTTTCCTTTGCATCTCACAGAACTTTAAATGTAATTCGTGGTTTTTTTCACCTGTCCTCCAAACTTTGGTCGTTTTGTCTTCCTTTGAATGGGAAATCAGTAGTCAAGCCATACTTTTTGGTAAAACGTTCGTCTGGATCCCGGAAGTCCTACCTGAGAAGAAGAATGGGAGTGTCCGCTAGCGCCGGCCACTTCTCCTTCTGCAAGCAGCGCCACCCGAATTCCCACCTGGAATGAGCCGCTAAACTGAGCCGCCGGAGAAAGACTGGGGCGGGCGGAAAGTGGGAGGGGGAAGTCTTGCGCTTCTGTCCCTTGAGAAAAGTGCTGCTCCTCCCCGGAGGCAGCCTGCTTGCAGACAAGGGGGCTGGGCTGCCTCGAAGCCCATCAAGGCCACGGGCTGCTAGCATGACTCATCCTGGCTTTATCATCTGAGGGGAAAGGATGCACGGTTTTAAATGCTGGCCTTGGCAACGTGGCTTAGCAACCTTGGGTCAGCTTAGCCTCCCTCGCAGAGGGTTGTTTTGAAGATACACTCAGGAAAACACCCGAGGCATGAAGAAGAAGAACGAGGAGAGTGGGGTCTGGAAAGGGGGGTGGGGAGCGCTCCCCCCCCCCCCCAGCCGCTCCAGGATGGGAAGTGCGTCCCGGGGGAAGCGGGATTCAGGCGGAGGAGGACGTCGGGTTGGGTGGGGGTTGCCAGGAGCAGCACGATGTCCCTCCAACCCCCGGCTTCCACTCTCTCTTTAATGATATTTATTAAGGTTTCAAAGAAAAGAATTACATGAATTAAAAAAAGAAGAAGAAAAAAGACAAAAGTAAAAATAAAAGAAAAAATACAAAATACAAAAAAGATAAAAAACACTTTAAAAAATACATCAGTCTTTCCATACCTTACATTCATTTCCTTGTTTCCCTGACCTCCTCGCACCTCACTTTTTTGTATTCCAATTCAATTAGTTAATTCAGCAATTTCTTTCCCTCTTTGCTTTTATCTTAGTCCTTTAACATAATATATTATAACTTTGGATTCTCACCTGTTAACAATCCATTTTTGCATACACCTTTATAACATTGCTGCTTAAACCACTTAACTTCATTCTGACATCATTCTAACATTCATGAATTTTGCAATATTTCTGTAAATAGTCTTTAAATTTCTTCCAATCTTCTTCCACCGACTCTTCTCCCTGGTCTTGGATTCTGCCAGTCATTTCCGCCAATTCCATGTAGTCCATCACCTTCATCTGCCATTCTTCCAGAGTGGGTAGATCTTGTGTCTTCCAATACTTTGCAAAAAGTATTCTTGCTGCTGTTGTGGCATACATAAAAAAAGTTCTATCCTTCTTTGGCACCATTTGGCCGACCATGCCCAGGAGAAAGGCCTCTGGTTTCTTCAGAAAGGTATATTTAAATACCCTTTTCATTTCATTATAAATCATCTCCCAGAAAGCCTTAATCCTTGGGCACGTCCACCAAAGGTGAAAGAATGTACCTTCAGTTTCTTTACATTTCCAACATTTATTATCGGGCAAATGATAGATTTTTGCAAGCTTGACTGGGGTCATGTACCACCTGTATATCATTTTCATAATATTCTCTCTTAAGGCATTCCATGCCGTGAATTTCATACCTGTGGTCCATAACTGTTCCCAGTCAGCCATCATTATGTTATGTCCAACATCTTGTGCCCATTTAATCATAGCAGATTTCACCGTTTCATCCTGTGTATTCCATTTCAACAGCAAGTTATACATCTTTGACAAAATCTTAGTTTTGGGTTCTAGCAGTTCTGTTTCTAATTTTGATTTTTCCACCTGGAAGCCAATTTTCTTGTCCAAATTATATGCCTCCATTATCTGATAATAATGAAGCCAGTCTCGCACTTTGTTTTTTAATTTCTCAAAACTCTGCAATTTCAGTCTATCTCCCTCTTGTTCTAAAATTTCCCAATATTTCGGCCATTTGACCTCCATATTGAGCTTTTTCTGAGCTTTCGCTTCCATCGGTGACAGCCACCTTGGGGTTTTGTTTTCCAGTAGGTCCTTATATCTTATCCAAACATTAAACAATGCTTTCCTGACAATGACCGCTCCCCGCTTAAAACGGGGGGCGGCCTTTGCGTGGACGCGTGCAGCCCCTAAATCTGGAGCGGCCCCAACAGCATAGGCTTGGCTTTGCCTTCCCTCAGGTGGGATACCTGGAGGTCTCCGCCTACCTCAGTCAGTTGTCCAATCCCACCTGGGGGAAGCGTTGCCAAGGAGACCAGGCCAGGTAGGGGAGGGATTACCTGCCCACACAATAGAGGGAGGATCTTACCTAGGAATCCTCACTTGGCTCCAGAGCTTCTCCCACCCTACCCACCCTCAGTTAATGTCTTATTTTGCAGGTTAACTTTTCTTCACAGGTGTTATGTACTGAGTTGAATAGGATCCAAACTGCAGCAGTCTGATTGGTCCTAGAACAATAGGATTCAGAATGCAGCAGTCTGATTGGTCCAAGAACAATGCAGCAGTATGATTGGTTGGCAGGAACCACCCAATCATGCTCCAGATATAAGTGAATCCACAACCTGATTGGCTTACAGTAGAATTCCAGAATTAACCAATCATGTGCAGCCCATTGTGTAAATAATGTATATAAAGCAGAGACTTTGAGGGGACATTCATTCATTCCTCCTCACCACTATGAGCTGAATAAAGAGCATGAAATCACTTTGCCACTCTGAGTATATTTCAACAGGTTTTGCAGGTTAACTTTTCTTCACAGGTATGCGGGCGCTGCTACGTTAAGGTCGCTGTTAAAGGGCCGGAAAGGAATTTCCCTGCATTGGCAGGTTTCGCCTTTCCCGTAGCAAAACGTCACAACTTTGGCGGTATCAGGCCTTGGGCGGAATCCTTTTGTCCATCTTCCTCTTGCGGCGGCGATACCAGGGTTCCCCGTTAAAGGGGTTTTCTGAAGGGAGGCTTTGGCCGTACACCGAAAGGTCGTCATTGCCCTCTCCTGCGGCGGCGGCATTACGGGGGCCGCCATCTCTGCTTGAACATATGTTCTCCAGAGCCGGCCCATCCCCCCCCACACACACTGGATAACCCTGATGCTCCCTAGGTCCCCGGCTGGGGACCGGGGAGGGAGAACGCCCAATGCCTGAGCCAAGGTCTACCCACATTTGAAATTTAATAAAGTTGTGGCCAATTTAATCCCATAGCACGTTGTCTTGAGTAGTTATTCCACATGACAGGGGGACCGTGCAGGATCTGGGGACTCCGCCTGTCCACGCAATATGGTTTTTAAATGCTTTATGTGCTTTGAGCTTATCATACCACAAGTATGCATGCCATCCAAATACATTATTAAAACCCTCTAAATCCAAAATGTCTGTGTTTTCAAGAAGCAGCCATTATTTCAACCAGCAAAAAGCTGCTGATTCATAATAAAGTTTAAGGTCTGGCAGGGCAAATCCACCTCTTTCCTTTGCATCTGTTCCCCGGCTTCCACTCTCCAGGCAGGCGCCCAACGTGGCCAGCTGGCAAGGGCTCTTTCTTACTCCAGCCTTGGCGTGCAGATCCCGTGTTCAGCCCCAGATCTCTGAAATGAAAGGCAGCATCTGTCAGAATAGGGCATACTGAGCCAGTACAGATGAACGTGAGTATTGGTTCGCTTCCTCTGCTATCTGCCTTTTCGGGCACCTCAGAGGTGGCAGAGAGAGGCAGGGGAGAGACTCCGGCCTCTACAGAAGGCTGCACCCCTTTCCTCCATGTCCCCACCCCAACTCTTAGGACCAGAAGCAAGAGACAGCTTTGCTGAGCACGTGCCCCTTGTCACGGCTAAAATGGCCGCTGTTTCTTTAATGTGAATAAAGCTGGGTCAGCATGACTCAGCGGCTTGCAGCAGGCTGTATATATATGTGAGAGATGTTGGTTTGGGCTGTTGGCTGGTGTTTGGGTTGGTTGGTGCTGGTGTGTATTCAGTCGTGTTTTTGCACAAAGACTTTTAATAAAACTCTGCAAGGATATTCCCGTGGACTCTTTTTGTTTCAACAAGGAGACTGAGAAGATAAAGGGAGGTCAGAACCCTTTCCTTCTTTTTTTTGCTTTTCTACAAACACTGACAGGTTATGGGCCCAGTGTTTCTGAGCATGTGCAGAGTGCAAAACGACTGGCAGCATCTCAGCAGGGAGCTGGTGAGTCCTGGTGGTGTATGGAGCCAGTGGCTGTGCATTGGAGCAGTTGGTGGCAAGCTGTAACTGTCTGCAGCGACGCTGGAGCGGCTAGGATCTGAGGATCAGGAAAGCACTCAGCGTCGGCTACTGGAACAGTTTGAACTGCTAGAGGACCACAGTAGGCGACTCACAGAGCGGCTACACCAGTTGCAGAGCCAGGCGGGACCTGAGGGTCAACAGAGGCAGCAGCTAGAAGCCGGTGAGTGCCAGCCAGGACCATCTAGTTGGACTCTAAAGAGAGAGTCAGGAGAGATTGCTGGAGGCCCCACAGAAGGGGCTCAGCAAGCACCAGCAGAGATGGCAGATTTCCAGTCTTCCCAAGTTGTAAATATTGGGGGAGGCATCCCTTTTGAACTTCTCTCAGAAAGCAACTGGCTGAGTTGGTCAATTAAAATGCAGCAGTTGTTAAGGAGAGATGGACTATGGGACTGTGTTGAAACTGAGGTTTTGAGACGGGACACTGCTGAGAAAAAACGGCTAGATGAAAGGGCCCGTGCCCAAATTATGCTGTGTTTGAGCAACTCTCAGTTATTGCATGTAGCAAATGCCAGCACAGCGTTTGAGTGCTGGAATTTATTAAGGGCAATGCATGTCAGAGAAACTGCTGGAACTATAATTTCTCTGACCAGAAGGCTGTTCAGGACTGTTCTGAAGGAAGGTGAGAGTTTGGCAACTCATCTTCAAACGCTGAAATCTCTGTTGTTTCAACTACAACAGAGAGGTAAGCGTTATGATGAGACTGACCAAACCTACATTATCCTTTCAAGTTTGCCTGAAAGCTGGTTGCCCGTAATTAACAGCATGGAGAGTATGCGTCCTCGAGATCTGACCCTTGAGTATGTGGTTGGCAGATTGACCGAAGAAGCAGAAAGAAGGTCAGATAGACAGGCTAAACTCCAAGAGCGGAGGAGTTACAGCAGAAGGGGCCAGCAGCAGAATCTGCCAATGGAGCAACGCCAAGGTTTGGACTTGGCAATGGCGGTGAGGAGGTGCTATAGATGCAACCAACCCGGGCATCTCCAACGTCAATGCAGGGCAAGACTTCCAGGAGACGACATGGAGCAGAGACAGCAATCGACACAGAAACGTAAGCAGAAGGGGTTCTCTTCGGGGAAGAAGAACACGCGTTCTGCTCAGTTTGTGTCTGCGTTTTCTCGAGAGGAGAGAAAGATACCTCGAGGAACATGGTTGCTGGACTCTGGCAGCAGCAGGATTATCTGCAACAGTCAGGAGGACTTTAAGACCCTGGAGAAGCCAGCTGATGGAAAAGACTCAATTTATCTTGCTGATGGTCGTAGAAGCAAGATTGATGGCCAGGGAACATGTTTCCTGCAGTGCTTGAACACTACTCTACCAGAGACTCTGTTTGTCAGCAGTTTGGACTACTGTTTACTGTCTGTAAGCTGTTTGATTAATGCAGGGTATAGTGTTAAGTTCACGCAGGATGGCTGTCTGATAAAGAATGGAACTCAGGTATGTGGCCATGCAAAGTTGGAAAATGGGTTATATGTAATGCAGGACAAGCCAGTTGAAGCAGCCCAGGTGGTTCAGGATAATTTGCCAGTTCATAAGGGGTGTGTACATCAACTGCACAGAAAACTGGGTCACGCCAATTTCCGTGTGCTTTCAGAGATGCAAAAGGTGTGCAAGAACCTAAAAGTAAATAGCTGTAACTCTTTCCTAGATTGCAATGTATGTAAAATGGCCAAATCTAAGAGGAAGCCTGTGGCTTCTAAAAGCGACAGAGTATCTAAAGAGGTTTTAGAACTTGTCCATTGTGACGTGATAGGCCCTTTTCCACAGAAGACTGAAGGGGGCGCCAGATATGCTTTTCTGGTAATAGATGATAAATCACGTTTTAGTTGGCTGTTTTTGTTAAAGCAGAAATCTGAGTGTTTCCCCACATTCAGAGAATGGGTTGCCCAAGCTGAAAAGCTCTTCGCTCGGCCTGTTGTGCAGCTGCAAACAGATAGGGGCGGAGAATTTCTGAACAAACAATTTGGGGCATGGTTGCGACGTAAGGGGATCACTCACCGCTTGACTAACCCTTATAGCCCTGCTGAAAATGGTCTGTGTGAAAGACGTGGGGCTGTAATACAGTCAGTAAAGGACTGCCTGCTAGTGGATGCAGGATTGGGCCACAACCATAGGCTGTGGGGCGAGGCTTTTCTGACAGCGAACTTTTTGATTAATAGAACCTGGTCTAGCTCTATAAAAGATATACCTTATCGTGTGTTGTTTGGGAAAGAACCAGAGTGGACAATGCTCCATAATTGGGGTTCTTGGGCACATGTAAACATTCCCAAAGCTCAGCGTCAGAAAGGGGGCGCTAGAGCGCAGAAACTGCGGTTTGTGGGATATCAGTCCTATGGCAAAGGGTGGCGTTTCAATTTACGCCCAGGACGCGTGGTTCTGTCACGAAGTGCAGACTTCGCTGACCAGGACAGATGGACTGCGATCCATGCCAACCCTGATTGCCTACTGCCCCTGCAAGTAAGAGAAGAGGCTTCTTCTCAGCCATTGGCAACACAGGAGCAGAATGAGGAAGAGGCACAGATTTCCCCAAAAGATGTGGCAATAGATAATACTTCTCTAGAGGAAGAGGAAGAAGAGCCAGAGATAAGGGGGGAAGAAGAAGTAGTTGTGCCTAGGCGCTCCCAGCGTTCAAACAAGGGTGTACCTCCTCAGCGTTTGACCCTAGGAGGAGTGAGAGTATGCAATGTGAGTTGTGTGGAACCACAAAGTTATAATGAAGTCTTAGACTTACCCCCTGGGGAACGTGCTTTGTGGGAACAAGCTATGAAAGAAGAAATGGACTCTTTTAAACGTAACAAAGTGTTTGAGGTCATAATGCCGCCACCTGGTGGCAGAGTGGTGTCATGCAAGTGGGTTTACAAAAGGAAAAGCCTTGCATCTGGGGAACCACGTTTTCGAGCCAGATTAGTAGCCAGAGGGTTCACTCAGATTAAAGGGGAGAGTTATGATGAAGTGTTTTCTCCCACGGTAAAGAGTGAAACTTTTCGTTTAATGCTTTCCATTGCTGCTGTAAGACAACTAGCAGTGCACCATTTTGATGTTGATGCTGCATATCTGCATGCAAATTTAGACCATGAAGTGTTAATGAGACAACCCCCTGGGTTTGAAGAGAATGGTGCAGTCTGGCGTTTGAAAAAAGCTGTTTATGGTCTCAAACAAAGTGGAAGGTGTTGGAACCAGTGTTTAAATGAAGCCCTTGTAAAACTTGGTTTTAAAAGGAGTGTGGCTGATCCATGCCTGTACACCAAGGGGACAGGCAACAAATATCTAATGCTCTTAGTCTTTGTTGATGATTTGCTTGTGGCAGGGAGTTCCACAGATGAGATTCAGAAGCTCACCAGTCAACTAGAAAAGAGGTTTAAGCTTAAAGCCTTAGGGCCTGTAAGCAATTACTTGGGAGTAGAAGTAAGGCAGGAAGCAGATGGAAGCTTTCTATTGAGCCAGAAAGAGAAAATTCTTCATTTGATAGAGCAGTTTGGCATGGAAAACTGCAAGCCAGTCCAGACTCCCATGACACCAGATTTCTCAAAGACAGTGTGTGATGATGAATTTGATCAGCCTGAGTTGTATCACTCAAAAATAGGATCACTGTTGTATTTAAGCCAGTGGTCAAGGCCAGACATTGCATGTGCTACAAATGTTCTGAGCCAACGTGTATCTAAACCCAGTACTGCTGATTGGTGTGCTTTGAAAAGGCTTATCAGATATCTAAAGGGGACATTAAATGTATGTTTAAAGATATCTAGTACACAAGATGAAAAACTAGAAGTATTTGTTGATGCGGACTGGGGAAGCTGTGTAGCTACTAGAAAATCTACAAGTGGAATGGTTATGATGTTTGCCAATTCCATAATTGGATGGAGGTCAAAGAAACAAGGATTTGTTGCAACCTCATCCTGTGAGGCAGAATATGGGAGCCTATCGCTAGCATGCAATGAAATCATGTGGTTTATACAGATACTAAAAGATCTAGATTGTAAAGTAGATTTGCCTATCCAAGTGTATGAAGATAGCCAATCGTGCATTGCATTAGCAGGCTCAGAAATAATGAAATCTGCATCAAAACATATTGCTATCCGTCATGCGAATGTGAGAGATTATGTACAGAATGGGGTAATCAAACGGGAGTATTGTCAGTCACAAGATAATATTGCTGATTTGTTTACCAAGCCTTTGCCAGCAACATGCCATAATGAATTGATGACAAAACTGGGTTTATGTATATAATGTATTGTTGTATTGTTGTAATGTATGGTTTCTGTTGGGGTTTTTCACATTTAAGAAACAGAAGGGGTGTCACGGCTAAAATGGCCGCTGTTTCTTTAATGTGAATAAAGCTGGGTCAGCATGACTCAGCGGCTTGCAGCAGGCTGTATATATATGTGAGAGATGTTGGTTTGGGCTGTTGGCTGGTGTTTGGGTTGGTTGGTGCTGGTGTGTATTCAGTCGTGTTTTTGCACAAAGACTTTTAATAAAACTCTGCAAGGATATTCCCGTGGACTCTTTTTGTTTCAACAAGGAGACTGAGAAGATAAAGGGAGGTCAGAACCCTTTCCTTCTTTTTTTTGCTTTTCTACAAACACTGACACCCCTTCCCAGGGAGATGCAACTCTGCACTACTGTTCCCTGAATTGCTCGCGAAGCAGCCATACTCCAGGCTCTTATTGTCACTGCCCTGCAGGATCAGGCCAAGGCCCATCTAGTCCAGCTCTCAGCAGCCCAGCAGATGTCCAAGGGAAGCCCCAAGCAGACTCCAAATGCAGCCCCACTCTCCCCACTGGGGACGTCCGCAACTGGTATGCAGAGGTAGACTGCTTCTGCGGCTGGAGGTGCAACATAGTCTAACCCTCCATGAATTTGACGAATCGTCTCTTAAAGCCATCCCCGTCAGTGCCTCTGGAAGGAGGAAATTTCAGTGTCACTAGGCACTCTGTGTCTAGCCTGAATCTGCCATCATTCCGCTTTCTTAAAAAGATCCAGGTTCTGATATTATGAGGGAGAAAACATCGCTCCGCACCTTTCACGCATCATGCATACTTCTATGATGTCCCCACTTTCCCCCCTCTCGCATAGCCCCAAAGCCTCCTACATTGTAAGCCTTCCTTGAATCCCTCCCACAAAATACTGACAGTCTGGAAACACCCTGGGTGCAAACATGTTTTACTGGGGAAAGGATCTTTGCCTCTTCCTCCTTCCTAACCTGCAGTAGTGCCCTGGCAAATGACAAAGTGCAGACTCCCTTCATGGTACTCACAGCCACACCGCTTCTAAGAGTATACAAATTTAATATGCCAACAACAAATAAACACAATAAGGCTATAATGATACAATCTGAATCATTAGGGGTGCATTGCAGGAGTCATTGCAAATCTCCATGAGTCGCCTTTCAGCCAGAAGCTCTGCAGCACAGGTGGTTCTGATGATTCCCCTGATGACTTCCCCCTCCCACTTGCCGCCCGCCCCAGTCTTTCTCCGGCGGCTCAGTTTAGTGCGCCAAGCGGCTCATCCCAGGTGGGAATTCGGGTAGTGCTGCTTGTGCCGTTGAACCAATCATTCCTTCCCTACTAATAAATCTACAAATCTACAGTCTGTTGGGGACAGATTTGTAAATCCAGGGACTGTCCCCGGGAGACAGGGACATCTGGCAATCATTCCGTAATAGGGCTTCTCCTGCCTTTGCCAGTATGTCAACCTTCTCAGCCTTCAGATGCACTTGTATGTCTGGCCATATGGGATTGTGAGTGGATGAGTCCCTCTGTCTTGTTCTTTGGTCACTGTGACCGAGCACCATTTTGGGCCCATCAGGATCTATGGGGAAGGGGATCCACCCAGAAGTTGTGGAGGGAACGGGAAGAGAAGCCTGGTCAAGAGACTGGCTCATGTCAGAAGGAGGCCTGACTGCATCCTTGGCGAAGCCCAGGGCAGGGCAGGAAGGCAGCATTGCCCAGCGGGAAGGCATTTGGAGGCAAATCATCAGCAAGGAGCAGAAAAACCCCTCCCCTTCCCTCAAGAAGACTGAAGAATCTCTAGTCGGCCTTCAGATGAGTTCAGCATCCCAGATCTCTGGGGTGCTCCTGTCCATTACAAAGCTGACTCGAGGCTCCGTCAACTGAGCCCCTACACTCCTTGCGTACATGAAAGGGCCACAGAAAGGATGGGAGGCAGCCTTTTCCTGGAGCCGTCTTACCTGCAGCAGTTCACTCGCTGGCTGCTGACCCTTTTCCTCCATCACCTGGATGATCCTCTCAAGAGAGGAGAGTTTCCTGCAGAGTCTGGCCAGCTGCTCATCCCTTCTCCCTGCAATCTCCTTCTCCACCTCTTCCACATGATTCAGCAGACGCTTTTCTTCTTCCAGGAACTGGTGCAGTTGTCTCAACTTCTCCACAGTCTTCAGCCTCTCCGGTTCTGAGGAGGTCGGAGTGAGGAAGATGGTCAGCCTTCAAAACATCAGCAAGAGAATTAGGATTGGAATTGAACTGCTTCCACCCTCTCAGCTCACAAGTACTCAGGCTTCTCCTTGACTGCTTTTCACATAATAAACAACAATGGGAAAGAAACTCCATTTAGCTGCATTCAAAGGCGAACTTACCTAATTCACAATTCTTGGAAAAATATGGAGACCAAAACAGCAATCTTTTGAAATTCACACCTCTGAATTTCTCAAGGTTGACCCAGCCAGGTAATGTTCACAAAAAATGTATTTATGAGGGCAAAGCACATATCAAAATATTTATACGAGAAGGTAGCCACCCTAGCATTTGATTCATTTTCAGAATAATAAATAAATAACAAACTGATATGGAAAAAGGAGAGAGAAGTTGAAATGGGCAGATTTCCCCATCCCTCCTCAGTCCGGACTTGCTTCTTGAAGTGCTTGTTCCCTCACTAGTAAGAATAGGGACACTTCCAAGGAGGTCTTTGCTTTCCTTGTCCAGGTCTGCTTGATAGGCCAGAATTTCCCCTCTCTCTTTCCTCCAAATCTCCAGGTGGCGACAAAGAGAGGAGATGAATATTCTACTGGCTTCTTGGGTCCAGTGGCCTTGCTATAATAGGAAAGTAATTGACTGGAGGAAAGAAAAGTACAGAGGTTTTCAACCTTTTGGGGTCCACGGCTCCCTGGACCAACTCCCTTCTTTCTGCGGCACCCCTGTGGGGCTCAGGAGACCAGTTAGGTCCCCCCTTGCTTGCCTCCCCTCCCCCTTTCTCCAACAGCCTCCCTTGCGGAGTGCTCTCTCAGCCTCCTCTCCTCTCCCCTCTCCTTAGGAGTCCTCCTCTTGGTCTCTGAGCTGCCCCCGCTGCCCCCCAGGGGCCTGGGACTTGCCTGTCCATTCCCAACAGCAAGGGCCCCTCGCCAGTTGGCTTGCTTCCTCTGAGGCCGCCTCATCTCCTCGCAGCCCACACCCCCTGGCCAGCCCCAGAGGCACCATTCTCTGGGGGAGAACAGCTGGGCAAGCCTTGGGGAGGCAGAGATGGCATCCGAGGAGGGAGGGAAGGAAAGAGGGACAGAGGCCAGTGTCTCCCGCGGCACCCCAGCTGCCACAGCACACTGCTTGAAAACCACTGCAGAACTGGGACGGGAAAGGTTTCTAGTCCAACTAACTGGTCTGGAGAAGAGGAAAGGCAGCCATGCTTGCTCCTTTGTCTTCTCCGAGGAGACTTCCAGCCTGACTTCTCATCTTGAGGCCCCAGGGAGAATTGGAAGGAGGAGGAGGAAGCATCCCCAGAAGAAGTGTGCTCCCCACCAGTAGGTGCTTCCACCCCCCACTCCTAAATCTGATTCCAACAGATACTTGGGGGGGGGCATCCTGCACCATCTGGTCTATTCCTGGTGTTAGGAGAATTAGAAGGTCTAAGATATAAACACATACATAAATACCGTAAGTAGTTCTCATCACAAAAGAATATGCAGGTAAACCCATGAACAGCCAGGTAAACCCATCAAGAGGTTTCCTGCCAGAAAGGAGTCTGTTGTAGGCCGCCCCTTCTGTGATGTATGGAGGGGTGGTCTTGGGCTCCAGGGTGGGCAATTTCAAATGTCTATATAAGGACTTGGTTCGGGGTCTCCTCCTCCCTTCTGCGTGGGGGTGGGGGGGTGAGCACCAGTTAATAAAGATCTGGCTCACTAGCTGCTTTGCTTCTCAATATTCTCTGGTTGGCCAGTGTGGTGTAGTGGTTAAGAGAGGTAGTCACGTAATCTGGGAAACCGGGTTCGTGTCTCCGCTCCTCCACATGCAGCTGCTGGGTGACCTTGGGCCAGTCACACTTCTGTGAAGTCTCTCAGCCCCACTCACCTTACAGAGTGTTTGTTGTGGGGGAGGAAGGGAAAGGAGAATGTTAGCCGCTTTGAGACTCCTGAAGGGGAGTGAAAGGCGGGATATCAAATCCAAACTCTTCTTCTTCTTATTTTCTCCTACCGATAGAGAAGCTACCAAAGGACTCTATATGGGCTCTGAGGTACCCCAGAAGGGAAAAGGGGCCGTTTTTTCCTTATAACACTGGCCCCCAGTCCCCACCCCCTTGCAGCTGACCCCTTGCTGCTCTCTGCTTGGCAGGGTATTGAGGAGGCATCCTGCTAGCCAAAGGAGACATGTGCAATTCACATTTGTAGTGTTCTAAATATGTACAAAGCAACCTTGCTGGGGGATGTGGATGAGGTTAACCCTTTCTCTCCCTGCCATGGTCCCATGAAGCTGCTGTATTTCAAGGGAAGATCCCTTGGCCCCCCGGCAGAGAGAAAGACTTCGACTCCCTCCTCCCAGCCATCCCAGCAGCCCTCAGGCTTCCCCTTGGCTGCTTCTAAGGTAATAAACAACCACCAATGAATACCATGCCTACTTTGGATCTGAGAATTAAAAAGATAACCTGCCAAGAAGAGCTATTTCTCACCCTCAAGGTACCTTGTATTCCTCGACAGCCTCTTCCAGAGGAATCACCTCGTGGTGTTGGTGCTTCTTGGATCTGCCCCAAACCACACAGATGGGGGCTTCATCCTCCTTGCAAAAGAGTTTCAGGGGCTCCTGGTGCTTCTCACAGACTCCTCCTTTCCCTCTGGAAGACTGAGAGTCTTGGCTACTTCGACAAAGGTAGCCAATTGCCGATTGCGGACAAGGCTCCTTCTCTGGACTCCAACTTGGCCTTGAGGACAGGAAGCCAGCCTCCTTTTTGCCCCGCTGCACTGGATCAGGCCGGACCGGCAGAAGTTGTGCCCACACTCTGGGATGGTCCCTGTGTCGTAAGAGAGTCAGGGTCAGAGAGGGGAATGAAGGAGAAGGACCCTACCAATATCAAATAGATCATATTCTGCCTTCACACCCTACAAGAAGGTCAACGGTGCCTTGGGGAATGGATCCTTTTTCGCTGTATCGAATTGTATCCTTTTTGCTGTATCTTTCTCATTGACTTTAAGAATGGATCTGAATGTATTTTTCGACTCAGATGTATTTTCCCTCAAAATGCTGTATTTTTCTAAATGTATCCAAATGTATCCGAATGGGTTTTTGTATTTCCCCCCAATCTCATCGCCTAGAGAATGTTCCTTAAATGTAACAATCACTTGTTCCAAATGTATTTGATTCAAATATATTTAAGGCCCCACTTTTCACATGGTGTCCTGTTGTGTGTTCAGAAAGTACTCTTTATTGTTTGATTTGGGTTAATGTCAGAATAAAAGCGAGTTCCTTCCAAATAACACATTCCTTTTTATCTTACCAATTTCTCATATTGTAAGAAGTGGAAGAAGAAACCATAGAGAGCATTCATATTTTCCTTCTGATCAATGAAGTCAAACGTTACAATTATCCATTTTAGAATGAGCACCTATAGAGAGAAGACAGATCTCAGTAAGCCAAAGCAAGGCCAAGACAACAAACCCCTTCTGGAATATGGTCAGCGTGTACAACATCTAGCTGAATCATCACCAGGATAACGAAGTCAGACTGGGGGAAATATCATTCTTCAGAACCAAGACATCATTACCATGCTTTCCAAGTTACCTGAAAGTCCCTAGAACACTTGCGAGCACAGAGCCAAGACACAGCTGAAATAAGAGAATCCTACAAACTTCGGGGTTTGTAGGACTTCCGGGGTGGCGCCATCGGCAATGGCGGATTCCCTCTGACTCGGAGGGACTGGCTCTGCGGGAATCGGGTCTGTACCGCTACGGCGAAGCGGGGACCCTTCAAAAATCACAGGCGGGTGAAGCTTGTGACCGTGGGACTCGGCGGGCACCTTTCGCGCCCCCCCCAATTTGTAAAGGAGCCCAACTACGGGCTCCGGAGCGAAGAGGGGCTAGTGGCGCGGTGCTGAGAGTCAACTGCTTCTTCCGTGGAGCGAAGCCGCACAGCCGTTACCGGAGAGTGCTACCTTTTTCCTGTGACAATCTGGCTGCAAAAACAACTACCCGTGAGTAGGTTAATTTTGGAAATAAAGGAGAACAAAGACGTAATTTGGCACCGAAGCGGGGAGGCATAAACAGGACGTCTGCCTTCTGCTCTTTGTAAATAGAGTAAAGCAATGAACATGTAAGCTAAAACCTTGAAAGACGCTTGAAAAGGACTATAATTCTAACATCAAAACAAGTGATTTCCCCCCTTGGCTGCAGGAGAGGAGGGGGGAAAGGTGTGAACTGTATTTTCCTGCAAAAAGAGAGGAAAGGAAGCTAAAATCCACCGCTTAAAACCTGGGAACGGACTGCCAATGGACAATAAAAATGCTGTACTGTGAAATGCGCTGTTGGTGAATAGAGTACTTTTTGACAGCTAACTCTGCAAGTGAGATACAAGGTTTCTGGCTGGCTTCTCCTGGTTTTAAAGTAACTGGAAACTAATTGAAATTGAAACTGTTGTCTATTTTGTGAATTGGGGGATTAAAAAAGTGTATTTTTTTTTAAGGCAACAACTTTTGACTGTTACTGTGTCCCCCTAGAGGAAGCTTGAAATTGTTACAATAACAACTGGGCCAGGGGAATTTTCCACTTCAAAACAAATTCAGGCCGTGGGACTGACCTTGGGCTTTAACTAGAGTGTTATGGCAGATGGGAAAGAAAAGATAGATTTGCCTCAGGAAAAAACAGCGAGGTCTGGCAGATCTTTTCGCCCAGACACTGGGCTGCAGCGAAGAGCATCAACATCTGGCCCCTCTGCATCATCAGGGGCTGCATTTGTACAACCTAAACCTAAAGGAATGGCAACCGAAGATGTTTTAGCTCAGGCTTTAGGCAAAATTAATGAATCTCTGGAAAAACTAAGTAAACAAGTAGCTGAAGCATCAATTAAAATTGATCAAAATACTACAAGTATTAACAATCTGGGACAGAAGGTAAATACTAACACAGAAACTATTGAGAAACTGCTACAGGAATCTACTTTGACCAGAAAGACAGCTGAAGAAGCAAAAGAAATAGCAGTTTCTGTAGAAGAGAAGATACCACCGATACATAGACAACTTGAGGGCCACAGGTCGATATTGTCTATGATTGAATTGAAGGAGAAACAAACGAATTTCAGGATCAGGGCCGTACCTGAACCTGAGAAAGACAATCTGACTCACTTTCTTATGCAGGAATTTGCAGACTTTTGGGACCTAGATTTGGAGAAGGAAGATTTTAAGATAGTGAGTGCTTTCAGGCTTGGAAGAGGAGGGAAGAAGAACAGGGTGAGAGACTGTTTGATCACCCTCTGAACAAAAGAGGAGAGAGACAAAATCTTGAGTCTGCACTTTCAGAAGACCCTGGAAATACATCAGTCAAGAGTGGAGATATTTAAAGACATCCTGAAATATCTTTTGGACCTTAGGTCCAGCTACGGAGATTTGGTTGCCCTGTTGAGAAGCAACAGAATTATCTTTAGGTGGAAATTTCCCCAAGGCCTATCTTTCAGCTTCAAAGGAAGAAAGATAAAAATAAGATCAGTGGACGACAAAGAAAGATTTTTGAAAGACCACGGAGAAGACCTGCAGAAAGAATCTGGAGAAGAGCTAAGAGCACTAGAAAGAGGAATATTAGACATAGCAAAACTACCTTTTGGACTGGACTGCCTAGAGGAGGTGATACCACCGACAGAGCAGGAACAGGCACTTGGCGCAGTTGGAGGAAAAGTAAAGTAACTACATCATGGCTCTGCAACTATTAAGCTGGAATACTAATGGTCTCAACTCCCCCCAGAAAAGGAAAAGAGTTTTTCATTTATTAAAAAAGGAACAATTGGACTTGATTTGTCTACAGGAAACACATGTGATAAGGCTACATAGAAAAGTACTGATCAACAAAAGACTGGGTCAGGAGTTTATCTCATCAGACAAAGTTAAAAAAAGAGGAGTAGTGATTTATGCAAAGGAGAGACTATCACCGAAATTTATCTTTAAAGATGACCAAGGAAGATTTGTGGCAATTGAAATTCAAATACAAGGAGAGAAATTCTTAATAGTGGGAGTTTATGCACCAAACGAGGGGAAATCTGAATTCTTTAAAAAGTTGCATGAGACCTTGATGGACTATTTGGACTATAATGTGATTTTGATGGGAGATATGAACGGAGGCACAAAGACAGGTAGTCACTAAGGATGATAGACTACCGAAAACCTTTTTTGAGATGACAGACAACTTGGATTTAGTTGATATCTGGAGAACAAAGAATCCCTTGGCTAGAGAGGGAACCTTCTTCTCTGAAGCCAAAATGACATGGACAAGAATTGACCAAATATGGGTAACTAGAGGAATGGCACCAAAGACAAGAAAAGTGGAAATTTGTCCAAAAACCTGCTCCGACCATAATGCTGTGAAGATGGAGATGAAACTAACACCAACTGGCTCTTTCAGATGGAGGATGAATGACACCTTATTTAGAGATGAAGAAGTGATTAAGAAGGCCCAAAAAAACCTTGAGAGACTATTTCGAGATAAATATGAACACCAATGTTGAAAAAGAGTAATCTGGGACGCAGGCAAAGCTATTATGAGAGGGTTCTTGATACAACAGAATGAAATAAAGAAGAGAATTCAAAATGAGAAGAAGGATAAAATATTGGAGAAAATAAAGGAAAGTGAAAAGAAATTGAGAGCAAAACCAAAGTCGCAAGAGATCTTGAGAGAAATAAAGCTATATCAAGTACAATACATGAAAATGATGAATCAGGAGATAGAATGGAAAATTAAACAAATGAGACAAAAGACATTTGAGTCGGCAAATAAATGTGGGAAATTGTTGGCCTGGCAAATGAAAAAAAGACAAAAATTAAACACTATTATAAATTTAGAAGTGGAAGGAAAGAACATACAGAACCCAGTCGAGATTAGAAACTGTTTCCAGAGGTATTTTAAACAATTATATACACAAGGGCCAAAGAAAGAAATTGATTTAGACCGATTTTTGAAAATAAATGGATTACAAAAAATCTCTCAAGAAAATAAATTAATGCTGAACTATAAAATAACTGAACAGGAGGTAGAAGGTGCCATTCAGAATATGCAATTAGGTAAATCTCCAGGACCGGATGGACTGACTTCTAGATATTACAGATCCTTAAGAGAATGGTTAGTACAACCTTTAAAGGAAGTCTGTAATGAAATAATGGATGGGAAAAGGGCACCAGAGTCGTGGAAGGAAGCGTATATCACACTACCGAAAACAGAGACCGAAAAGACGCAGCTCAAGAACTACCGCCCCATATCACTGCTTAATGTGGATTATAAAATTTTTGCAGACATTTTGGCTAAAAGACTAAAAAAAGTGTTAGTGGAAGAGATTCATAAAGATCAAGCAGGCTTTCTCCTGGGTAGACACTTGTCTGATAATATGAGTGTCAGGGCTGCCACCCAGTCCCAGCTCACATAGGACCAAGTCAGCCAGCGTTCAGTTTCAAAGAGTCTTTATTGGATTACAGGTTCCATTTCCAAACTGCAATGTGCAGCCCTACTTCTTCTAGGTCAGAACGACGAAGACCCGTCTGAGTCTCCGCCTCTAGCGCACCAGCTTAATACCCTAGCCTTGCTCCACCTCCTGCGCCTTTCCTTCCGTCTCTGGGTCCTTCTGCCCCCCTGGGTCTCTCCCTTCCTACTCTCTTCTGACGCGGACCCCCCTGACCCTTCTGCCTCCTTGCGGCGGGCTTTGGGACCCGGCTCACTCTCTGGGCTGCTGACTGCGCCAGCTTCCGCTACATTTGAACTTGGCGCGCGCGCCCAACTCTCCACTTTCCTCTTGATAGTTTCCTCGCTCCCCGAGGTGGGCGTGACTACTCCTGACTCATGCCCTCCCTCCTTCTGAAAGTCTCCGGAACCCGATATCTGGTCCCCTTTCTCCCCGCTGCTCCCGGCTGGGCACGTGGGTCCCGATCTCCAACTGCTGCTCTCTGATCCCTCTCTGGACCCTTCTTCCTGGGGCGTCCCCCTGCTCTCCCCCCTTGCCCTGGCTGCTGGCGCTCCCTTCTGGGAATCCTCGGACTCGCTAGACAGGCTCGGTGATCTCGGGTCGTCATCCCCACTCATCCTTCCTTCGTATTCCTCCCCCTCGCTCTCTGTCTCCTCCCTTCTCTGCGTCTCTGCTCCTGAACCCCTGACATCCATCCCCCCCTCGAAGCCCCCCCTTCCCCCCTCCCCGCTTTCAAGGGTGGTTGGTGGGTGCTCCGTCATCACGGGAGTGAATGTCGGATACAGTTCGCTCCCCGTTGCTGGCCGCCAACTGAAGACCTCCGAGTCTTCCTCCCCGCTTTCGGCAACCGTGATCTCCTCCGCCTCCATTTCGGTGCCGCCATGCTCGAAACCAAGATCCTCCCCGCAAATGTCCATGTCAGTCTCTGCGTCTGTCGCCGGACCTGGTATCTCCTGCCACTTCCGGCGCCACTGCTCCTCTGGCCGATCATCCCACCAATACGAGTTCTCGGACGCCGAACCCTCCGGTGACCCCTCTGGGGAACGTGTGCGCGGTGCTGGTTCCCCGTCCGAGTCGAAACCATGGAAAGTGCTGGAGGAAAGCGTGGGCGTGAACAACCAGTCGTCGAAGAAGCCCGCTGGCATAGGTCTGTGTGGGAAAAGGGCATGAAACTCATCCTTTAGCAGGGGTTCCTCCAAGGCGTAGTCCGGCACCCAGCTATTAGCACTGGCCCGGGTGCCTTCCCTTGCTAGTAGATATTCTACTCCGTCTTCCCCCCATCTGGAGTCCAGAATCTCCGTGACTTCGTTGATGGGGTCCTGCTGTGGCAACCTTCCCGCCTCCGTCCGTTCCGGAGACTGACTCGGTGCCGTTCCTGGTTCCTGGAACCTGTGCGGTGCCCTGTAGGGAGTGAGCACCGACCTGTGGAACACCGGATGCATCCTGGAACCCTCCGGTAGCACCAGCCGGAAAGCCACCGGGTTGATCTGCGCTTCGACTTGGTATGGACCGAGTTGCTTGTGCCCCAGCTTTCTCTTGGCTAACGATCGGGTCGGCACCGCGTGGGCTGCCAACCAGACCCAGTCTCCCACTCGGATCTCTTCGCCCACTCGCCTGTGCTTGTCAGCTTGTACTTTGTATGCGTGCTTCGCTAGCTCCAGCTGCCGTCTGAGTTGATCGTGGACCTCTTGCAACTCAGATGCGAAAGCGTCCGCCGTCTGCGGTTCCCCTTCCCCCATCCTGTCCAGTCCCGGGAAGGTTCTGGGATTCCTCCCATTGTTGGCGAAGAACGGCGTCACCCCTGTGGACACGTGCTTCGTGTTGTTGTAGGCGAATTCGGCGAGCGGCAGGTAATCCACCCACGTCGCAGGCTGTTGATTGGCATAGCATCTCAGGTACTGCTGCATGATGGCATTGACCCTCTCCGCTTGCCCGTTGGTCTGCGGGTGTCTTGCTGATGTCAGATTGATCTTGACGTTCAGGAAGCCCATCAGCTTTTGCCAGAAATTCGAGATGAACTGGCGTCCGCGGTCGGACAGTATAGACCGCGGCAGCCCGTGCACTTTGAACACGTGATCTATGAACAGTTTGGCCGTTTGTTCCGCCGTGGCCACCTTCGCACACGGTATGAAGTGTGCCATCTTGGTGAACAAGTCCACCACCACTAGTACAGCTGTCTTGCCTCTCGAGCTGGGTAGATCCGTGACAAAGTCCAGGGCCACTCTCTCCCACGGTTCAAACGGCGTTTGCAGCGGTTCCAGCAGTCCCGCCGGTGGTTTGTGCACCGGCTTGGCCCTCTGGCAGGTGTCGCACCTCGCGACGTAGTCCGCGACTTCCCCCCTCAGTTTGGGCCACCAAAAGTCTCTTGCGACCAATTCCACCGTTTTTTCTGTGCCAAAGTGCCCGGCCGTGGGTGCGTCGTGCAGCTGCTGCAGTACCCTGGCGCGAAGTTCGTCTCCCGGCACGTAGATGGCCCCTTTACGTAAGAGCAAGCCGTCTCGTATCTGGAACTCGTCGCCCTTCGCCGTGCCCTTGTGCACCTCTGCCATCTTCGCCTGCGCGAAGGAGTCGTCCTGCAACGCCCGTCGCACCGCATCCAGGTCTACTGTGGCTGAAGCGCACGCCCACGCTGTTGGCGCGAAGATGTGCATGGCTGCCGCTGGCGTCGCCTCTTCGAGGTATTGCGGTTTTCGGGACAGTGCATCCGCCATGATGTTGGTGTCGCCCGGGACGTACTCAATTCGGAAATCGAAATCAGCAAAGAACTCCGCCCAACGTATCTGCCTCTGGTTCAGGAACCGAGCCGTGCGCCAGTGCTCCAGATTCTTGTGGTCCGTGCAGACCTGCACCGTGTGCTTGGCGCCGACCAGGAAGTGCCTCCACGCCTTGAAAGCTGCATGAATGGCAAGCAACTCCCTATCCCAGATGGTGTAGTTCTGCTCCGACTTGCTGAGCTTTCTGGAGTAGAACGCCCCCGGCCGCCAGACCCCCTGTGGGTCCCTCTGCAGCAGGACCGCTCCCACTGCTCTATCGGACGCGTCTGTCTCTACCCGCAGCGGTCTGCTGGGGTCGATATGCAGCAGTTGCTCTTCCGACGCGAAGAGACGCTTGAGTGTCTGAAAGGACCGCTCCGCCTGCTCCGTCCAGACGAATTTCTTTTTCTTGGAGCTTAGCGTGTCCGTAATAGCCGCCGTCTGCATCGCGAACCCCTTGATAAACTTGCGATAGAAGTTGGCGAATCCGACAAACCTCTGGACCTCCTTCCGGTTGCGCGGGCTCTTCCAATCCAACACCGCACGAACCTTGGCGCTGTCCATGGCTAGCCCCTTGTCCGACAGCTTGTAACCCAAGAAATCCACCTCCGTCGTGTCGAACTGGCACTTCTCCAGTTTGGCGTACAGTCTATGCTGCTGCAGCCTCTTCAGCACCTCCCGAACGTCCTGGTCGTGTGCCTGCTGTGAGTCAGAGAATATCAGGATGTCATCCAGAAAACAGACGCACTTCTTGTAGAGGAGTCCTGCCAACACGTGATGCATGAAAGCTTGAAAACAGTGAGAACCGTTTTGCAAACCAAACGGCATCACTCTGTATTCGTAGGTGCCTAAAGGCGTGAACATGGCTGTCTTCCACTCATCGCCCTCCCTCATGCGGATGAGATTGTACGCTCCTCGCAGATCCAACTTGGTGAACACGCGTCCCTTGCGCACCGTCGCCAGCAGGTCGTCAATCCTGGGCATGGGGAAATCGGAGGGCTTGGTCATCCTGTTTAAGAGGCGGTAATCCACCACCAATCTTTTTTGGGGCGTGTCCTTCTTCTTCACGAAGAAAACAGGACTGCCCCCTACTGCTCTGGACTCCCGGATGAAACCGCGCTGCAAATTGTGATCTATGAACTGTTTGAGTTCCTGTAGTTCGTCCTCAGACATGGAATATAGCTTCCCCTTCGGCAGCGTCGCCCCTGGCAGGAGGTCAATCTTGCAGTCATATTGCCTGTGCGGTGGTAGCTTGTCTGCCTCTTTTTCGCAGAAGACCTCCAGAAAGTCCGCGTATTTGTGGGGGACTGCTTGCAACGTTCCCAACTGCAGTTGTGAGTCCTCCTCCTCTCCCTCCTGCCTGGGCAGGATGCAGTGTTCTGCGCAGTAAGAGGAGCCGAAGATCAGCTGTCTCTGGTACCAAGCCAGCGTTGGACTGTGCCTGTCCAGCCAACTCATGCCCAACACAATGGGCGTGTCCGACAGTCGGGTGACATTAAAACTGATGACTTCCCTGTGGTTACCAAGTTGCATCACCATTGGTGGCGTCTGCTTCACCACCTGCCCCCCTAGCAACTCTCTGCCATCCACTGTGACGACTTGCAGGGGCAGAGTGGCAGGCAGTAGCGGTATAGCGTGCTGCTCCACAAAATCCTGTGCTATAAAGTCTGCGTTGCTTCCAGAATCCACAGAAAGCGGCACTTCGATAGTGACGCCATTTGGTAGCTGGAGAGACGCTGTGAGCTGCACCACTGGTTTGGGTGGGAGGGGGTCCGTGGGTTGCAATATCGCTGGGGACTGCTTCACTGATGCGTCTGGCTGGGCCCCAGTGCCTCTGTCTCCAGCCAGACATCGTCGTTTCCCTGCTGAGTTTCGCTGTATTGCGTGGCCGCTTTCACCGTTGCGGAGGCTGCAGTGTGCTTGGAGCTCCTCTGGGGACACTCTTTCGCCAAGTGTTGAGAGCTGTCGCATATGTAACACTTCCGGGTCCCTCTAGGAGGTTTAGTCTTGACTGCCGTCGGTGCAGAGGCTCTGGTAGCTGACTGAGCCCTGGCGCCTCCCACCTCCATAGGTTCCACCCCCCCTCCTGGCGGAGGTGTGGATTGCGCACGCGCTGCTTCTCTTGGAACGAAAGAGAAACTTCTCGCTGCTTCGCGCCCTCCACGTCCTTCATCTCTGCACCATGGACGTTCTTCCAGCCTCACCCCCACAGTCAGCGCCCTTTGGACCACTTCTTGCGTGCTTCGGGGCCTCTCCCCCCTCGCAATTTCATCCTTCACAGCAGGGCTTAGACCCTCCCAGAACAGGTCCCTGACTGGGGGTGAATCCCGGTCCCATTCCAAGGCACTGACAAGCGCAAAAAAGCGGGCGTGGTACTGCCGTACGCTCGCCCTCCCTTGTTTCAGTCCATGAATCTCCCGTCGGGCAAGATCCACATCAATGGTAGACAAAAAACACGCATCCATCGCTTTGATAAAGGCATCTGCACTCTGAAGCGCCGGATCTTTATCCCTCCACAAATTGCGTAGCCACGCTTTAGCATCCCCATGCAAATGGGATAGTATAAACCCCACTTTCTCTTCCTCATCTCTAAAGTCTTTTGCCAGCAGTTGCAGTGCGCACATTACATCTGCTCGAAAATTGGGGTACTGTTGTAAATTCCCATCGAAGTGAGCCACAAGCCCTCCTGCTCTCCGTGCCAACCCGACCCCCTCCGGTCTGGGTCCTGGCTGCCCGTGCTTAACCCATGCTTCAAACCTGGCGTGGAGATCCCGGTAGGCGGCTGCCGCATCCTCCTCCCTTTTCTTGGATGCCAGTACCTCCGCATTCAATTGGGTAACTGCCTGTTGCAGCGCTGAAACTTTCTCTGCTTCCGTCATCTTTGCCAACTGTCGTGAGCTTGCTCCCAAACACCGATCCCCTCCTCCAGCTGCTGCTGTCTCCGCTGCGAGGTATCAGGTGTCAGAAGCTTCGGAGACGGGTCTTACTGTCAGGGCTGCCACCCAGTCCCAGCTCACATAGGACCAAGTCAGCCAGCGTTCAGTTTCAAAGAGTCTTTATTGGATTACAGGTTCCATTTCCAAACTGCAATGTGCAGCCCTACTTCTTCTAGGTCAGAACGACGAAGACCCGTCTGAGTCTCCGCCTCTAGCGCACCAGCTTAATACCCTAGCCTTGCTCCACCTCCTGCGCCTTTCCTTCCGTCTCTGGGTCCTTCTGCCCCCCTGGGTCTCTCCCTTCCTACTCTCTTCTGACGCGGACCCCCCTGACCCTTCTGCCTCCTTGCGGCGGGCTTTGGGACCCGGCTCACTCTCTGGGCTGCTGACTGCGCCAGCTTCCGCTACATTTGAACTTGGCGCGCGCGCCCAACTCTCCACTTTCCTCTTGATAGTTTCCTCGCTCCCCGAGGTGGGCGTGACTACTCCTGACTCATGCCCTCCCTCCTTCTGAAAGTCTCCGGAACCCGATATCTGGTCCCCTTTCTCCCCGCTGCTCCCGGCTGGGCACGTGGGTCCCGATCTCCAACTGCTGCTCTCTGATCCCTCTCTGGACCCTTCTTCCTGGGGCGTCCCCCTGCTCTCCCCCCTTGCCCTGGCTGCTGGCGCTCCCTTCTGGGAATCCTCGGACTCGCTAGACAGGCTCGGTGATCTCGGGTCGTCATCCCCACTCATCCTTCCTTCGTATTCCTCCCCCTCGCTCTCTGTCTCCTCCCTTCTCTGCGTCTCTGCTCCTGAACCCCTGACATAATTAATATTTTAGAAAAATTACAAGTGAATATTAATATCAAGGCAGTTTTTATATTTGTGGACACGGAGAAAGCTTTTGACAATATTTCTTGGAGTTTTATGAAGAAGAATCTACAGGGGATGGGGGTAGGCCAAGGTTTAGAAAACGGTATAAGTGCAATTTATTCAGAACAAAAGGCTAAATTGTTAATAACGTGGTGACGGAGGAATTTAAGATAGAAAAAGGGACACGACAAGGTTGCCCAATCTCCCCACTGCTTTTTATATCGGTCCTGGAGGTTTTGCTGAATATGATTAGAAGGGACCAATTGGTTAAAGGTATACAAGTCGGAGCTAAACAGTACAAATTGAGAGCATTTGCAGATGACTTAGTATTAACATTACAGGAGCCAGAATCTAGTACCAAAAGAGTTTTGGAACTGATTCAAGAATTTGGTCAGGTTGCAGGATTTAAACTGAATAAGCTAAAAACAAAGGTCTTAGAGAAAAATTTAACAGCGATTGAGAGAGAGAGGTTTCAGAATGAGACAGGATTAGTACTGGTTAAGAAAGTGAAATTCCTGGGGATTAACATGACAGCCAAAAATGGGAATCTATTTAAAGACAATTATGAAAAATGCTGGACTGAAGTGAAAAAAGATTTAGAAATCTGGTTGTCAGGAAACTGACATCAGAGCAACCGGCGAAGGAGAGGCTCTCGGATTCTGCAGGGGAAGGAACAAGCACAAGGGGGAGACGCAGCTTGATGGAGGGGGAAGGAAATCAGAGTAACATCAAGGAGCCAGGAGAGCAAATGGGAGAAGAGGTGGAAGGGCTCCGGGATTCTTCCTTGGAAGTCAGTGAGGAGAGCCCTGGTCATCCACTACCCACGCCCTCCTTGCGCAGGAGACTCCCGCGCAATGAGAGGCGGAGACGATTGGGAGTCAAACAACTCTTATGCTGGCAACGGTTTAAGAAACGCCCACAGACAGACTGCGAGCGACTGAGGCAGCCACGCTGCCAAAACGATCATGTTGGTCACCAGACAGTTCTGGTGGCCACGGGTGAGGGAGGATGTACGGGAATATGTACGAGGGTGCGACCACTGCCAAAGGGCAAAAGGGGAGCAGACGGTACCAGAAGGCTTCCTGGAACCCTTACCCACACCGAGCAAACCCTGGGAGGTGGTGTCCATTGATTTTATGACAGATTTGCCCAAATCACGGGGGGAAACCGCGGTCATGGTAGTAGTCGACTTACTGACCAAAATGTGCCATTTTATAGCCTGCTCACATGCGGTGACGGCGGAAGAGACGGCACGATTGTTCGTAGAGCACATTTTCAGGTTGCATGGCGCCCCCTTGAGGGTTATCTCCGACCGTGGAAAACAATTTACTTCCCGGTTCTGGAGGAAGCTCATGAGCTTGCTGCAAGTAGAGGTGGGGTTCTCGACAGCAAGGCACCCAGAGACCAATGGGCAAGCGGAAAGGGCAAACAGTATACTCCAACAATACTTACCCTGCTACGTCAGCGAGAGGCAGAATGATTGGGTAGAGAAACTAGCGCTGGCGGAATTTGCGTACAATAACGCTGAACACGTGTCGATGGGAATGAGTCCGTTTATGGCCAATTATGGGTGCCATCCCAGAGCTTTCCCGGGGAGTGAGGAGCAAAGCTGGAGTGTACCCGCGGCAGAGCAGTTCGTGGAAGAAATGGAGGCCCTACACCAGCAACTCAAGATGAACTTAGAGAGGGCTAAGGTGACTTACAAGAAGCAAGCAGACAAGCACCGCAGGGAAGGGGAAACCATACGGGTGGGGGACCGGGTGTGGCTGTCCACTCAAGGGTTACCATTTAAGGGAGGGTGTAAGAAGTTGCAGCCCCGACGGCTGGGGCCATTTGAGGTAACACAACAGGTAAACCCCGTAGCATTCAAGCTCAAGTTGCCCGACAGTATGAAGATAAACCCTGTGTTCCACAGGTCCTTGCTCTCACCACACAGGGAGGGGCGGGAATTCCAGGGGCGGGAGGTAGGAGTCATCCCACAACCGCAGGTAGAAGAAAGGGAACACCAGAGCTCGGCCACGGAAATAATTGATTCGAGGTGGCGAGGGCGTCAGGTGGAGTACTTGGTGGCTTGGGAAGGGGAGCCCAGGTCAGAAAACATGTGGGTCCCCGCGGAAGCCGTCGATGACAGGTATATGGTGGAAGTATTCCATCGCCGGTTCCCAGACAAGCCCAAACCCTTGGAGAGATTCTGGGAGGAACAATTTGGAACCACAGATGATGAAGAGAGTTTTGAGGGGTTTTCAGAATCCGAGGAAGAATCGGACTGGGAAGGTCACCCAGTGGGTGGGAACCAAGGCAGGTGGACAGAGGTTTTCGAATCCACTGAGGAGGGTGACGATTCCTTCAGGGGTTTCCCCGTCTCGTCGGCCGAGGAAGAGAGAGAAATCGATTCCACAGGTCGAGCGGGGGTTGGGGGGGGTCCTGGAGGGGAGGTGGATGACAGGAAACTGACATCAGAGCAACCGGCGAAGGAGAGGCTCTCGGATTCTGCAGGGGAAGGAACAAGCACAAGGGGGAGACGCAGCTTGATGGAGGGGGAAGGAAATCAGAGTAACACCAAGGAGCCAGGAGAGCAAATGGGAGAAGAGGTGGAAGGGCTCTGGGATTCTTCCTTGGAAGTCAGTGAGGAGAGCCCTGGTCATCCACTACCCACGCCCTCCTTGCGCAGGAGACTCCCGCGCAATGAGAGGCGGAGACGATTGGGAGTCAAACAACTCTTATGCTGTCAACGGTTTAAGAAACGCCCACAGACAGACTCTGCGAGCGACTAAGGCAGCCACGCTGAGATGGGCTGTGCAGTCAGGACGGTTTAACCCAGGCAGCCAAGCTCCCAAAGGGGACAGTTTACGCACGAGTAACTCCAAACCATTACAGCGGTCAAATTTGAAGCTTTCACTGTTAGGCCGTATTGCTGTGATAAAAATGAATGTATTGCCTAGAATGTTGTTTCTGTTTCAAACATTGCAAATTTTGGATAAAATGGATTGCTTCAAGAAGTGGCAGAGAGATATTTCTAGATTTGTCTGGCAGGGCAAGAAGCCTAGAATAAAATTTAAAATACTAACGGATGCAAAGGAAAGAGGTGGATTTGCCCTGCCAGACCTTAAACTTTATTATGAATCAGCAGCTTTTTGCTGGCTGAAAGATTGGCTGCTTCTTGAAAACACAGACATTTTGGATTTAGAAGGTTTTAATAATGTATTTGGATGGCATGCACACTTGTGGTATGATAAGGTCAAAGCACATAAAGCATTTCAAAATCATATTGTCAGGAAAGCATTGTTTAATGTCTGGATAAGATATAAGGACCTACTTGAAAATAAAACCCCAAGGTGGTTGTCACCGATGGAAGCGAAGGCTCAGAAAAAGCTCAATATGGAGGCCAAATGGCCGAAATATTGGGAAATTTTGGAACAAGAGGGAGACAGATTGAAATTGCAGAGTTTTGAAAAACTAAAAAAATAAAGTGTGAGATTGGCTTCATTATTATCAGATAATGGAGGCATATGATTTGGACAATAAAATTGGCTTCCAGGTGGAAAAATCAAAATTGGAAACAGAACTGTTAGAACCCAAAACCAAGATTTTGTCAAAGATGTATAACTTGCTGTTGAAATGGAATACACAGGATGAAACGGTGAAATCTGCTATGATTAAATGGGCACATGTTGGACATTATATAATGATGGCTGACTGGGAACAGTTATGGACCACAGGTATGAAGCTTACGGCATGTAATGCCTTAAGAGAGAATGTTATGAAAATGATATACAGGTGGTACATGACCCCAGTCATGCTTGCAAAAATCTATCATTTGCCCGATAATAAATGTTGGAAATGTAAAGAAATTGAAGGTACATTCTTTCACCTTTGGTGGACGTGCCCAAGGATTAAGGCTTTCTGGGAGATGATCTATAATGAAATGAAAAAGGTATTCAAATATACTTTCTTGAAGAAACCAGAGGCCTTTCTCCTGGGCATAGTTGGCCAATTGGTGCCAAAGAAGGATAGAACTTTCTTTATGTATGCTGCAACAGCAGCAATAATACTTATTGCAAAGTATTGGAAGACACAAGATTTACCCACTCTGGAAGAATGGCAGATGAAGGTGATGGACTACATGGAAGTGGCGGAAATGACTGGCAGAATCCGAGACCAGGGAGAAGAGTCGGTGGAAGAAGATTGGAAGAAATTCAAAGATTATTTACAGAAATACTGCAAAATTAATGAATGTTAGAATGATGTTGGATTGAAGTTAAGTGGTTTTTAGCAGCAATGTTAAAAGGAATATGTAAAAATGGATTGTTAACAGGTGATAATTTAAAGTTATTATATTTTAAGATAAGAGATTAAGATAAAATCAAAGAGGGAAAGGATTTGCTGAACTAACTAATTTGAAATGGAATACAAAAAGGGAGGTGTGAGGAGGTCGGGGAAACAAGCAAATGAAAGATAAGACATGGAAAGACTAATCTGTTTTTTAATTGTTTTTATCTTGTATTTTCATTTTGTATTTTTTTTCTTTCTTTTTTCTTTCTTTTTTTCTTTGCTTATTTTTGTAATATGTTGAAACTTTAATAAATATCTTAACAAACTTCGGGGTTTGTAGATGGTTGTAAAGGTTGCTGAAAGGTTTCCAGTTCACTAGTTGGAAACAGCTTCCAGGCTAGGCAGGACCAAGGTTGCTTTGTAACTGTTCCTGTCTGCCTGCTTGCCATCGTGCATATTTGTAAACCATTTCTGCCAAAATATATACATCTGCAATAGTAGTTTCTGGAAGCAGACCCTGCAAGAGTGCACACTCCATGAAGTCCATATGAAGAGTGTTACGGAATGGAGGGGGGGGGCATATGAACAAAGTCTTACTCCCGAGTAAGAGACGTAGAGCCCGAGGCGATGACCTCAAGGGAACCCTGCCACACTAGGACTCCCCTCGCCCCATCACAACGTTGCACCAAGCACCGCACAAAAGTCCAAAACCCCAAGAAGAAAGCGCCATTTCTTTTTTTATATATATAAAATATTTATTAAGGGTTTTAAACAATTTAAACAACACAACAAACTTCGCATTCACAATCCAAAAAAAGAAAAACACCAAAAGGCAAGAAAAACATACAAAGCATACAGAAAAAGCAAGTAAAAAAACATTAAAAGACAGAAAAAAGAAAATGATTCAATTTCTTGAATATTATTTCCATAACCCTCTTTCATGACTCCCTCACATCTCCCTTTTCTGTGTTCCTGTTTATAAAATCTTATTCAGCAATACTTCACCTTCTTTCAAATCTTATTTTATGTTATACACTTCAACTATTACGTCTCCAATTTTTCCCTTTTCTTATCAGTTGTTTAGTTGTTTGAGCTTAACCTAATATTGTTCAAATTTCACCTTTGTTCTTATAAACCAATTTTTACATATTCCTTTCAAATTTGTCACTAATGCCACATTATCTTTATATCCTGCATCATTCTAACATTCATACAATTTACAATACTTTTGCAAGTAGATCTTAAATTTCTTCCAGTCCTCTTCCACTATCTCTTCTCCCAGGTCTCGGATTCTGCCAGTCATTTCTGCCATCTCCATGTAGTCTATCAGTTGCATCTGCCATTCTTCCAGAGTGGGCAAATCTTGAGTCTTCCACTACTTTGCGATAAGTATTCTTGCTGCTGTTGTCGCATACATAAAAAAAGTTCGGTCCTTCTTTAACGCCATTTGGCCGACAATGCCCAAAAGGAAGGCCTCTGGTTTCTTAAGGAAGGTATATTTAAATACCCTTTTTAGCTCATTATAGATCATTTCCCAGAAAGCCTTAACCCTTGGGCACGTCCACCAAAGGTGAAAGAATGTTCCTTCAGTTTCTTTACATTTCCAACACTTGTTGTCTGGCAAATGGTATATTTTTGCAAGCTTGACTGGGGTCATGTACCACCTATATATCATTTTCATAATATTTTCTTTCAAGGCATTACATGCCGTGAATTTCACACCAGTGGTCCATAACCGTTCCCAGTCAGCAAACATAATATTGTAACCAATATCTTGCGCCCATTTTATCATAGCTGATTTAACCGTTTCATCCTGAGTGTTCCATTTTAACAGCAAGTTATACATTTTTGAAAGTACCTTAATTTTTCGTTCTAACAGTTCTGTTTCTAGTTTCGATTTTTCCACCTGGAAGCCTATTTTTTTGGCCATATTAAAGGCATCTCTGATCTGAGCATAATGTAACCAACCTCGCACTTTATCCTTTAATTTCTCAAAACTCTGCAACCTCCATGTGTCTCCATCTTTTTCTACTATTTCCCAATATTTTGGCCAGTTGGCCTCCATATTGAGTCTTTTCTGAGCCTTAGCTTCCATTGGTGACAGCCACCTTGGGGTTTTACTTTCTAATAAATCTTTATATCTTGTCCAGACATTAAACACTGCCTTCCTGACAATATGGTTCTTGAAAGCTTTATGAGCTTTAACCTTGTCGTACCACAAATATGCATGCCACCCAAATACATTGTTGAACCCTTCCAAATCCAAAATGTCAGTGTTCTCCAGAAGTAGCCAATCTTTTAACCAGCAGAAAGCTGCTGATTCATAGTACAATTTCATGTCTGGCAGGGCAAACCCCCCTCTTTCTTTAGCATCAGTTAATATTTTAAATTTTATTCTGGGTTTTTTGCCCTGCCAGACAAACCTGGAGATATCTCTCTGCCACCTCTTGAAACACTCCATCTTGTCCACAATCTGCAAGGTCTGAAACAAAAACAACATTTTTGGCAATACATTCATCTTTATAGCAGCAATTCGACCCAACAAGGAAAGCTTCAATTTTGACCAAATTTCTAAGTCCTTTTTAATTTCTGACCAACATTTTTCATAGTTATCCTTGAATAGATTCAGATTTTTAGCTGTCATATTAACCCCTAGATATTTCACCTATTTCATCACATTTAGGTCTGTCTCCTTCTGAAACCTTTCTTTTTCTGAAGTTGTCAAGTTTTTTTCCAAAACCTTAGTTTTCTGTATGAGCTTTCGTGTGCTTTCACACTTCTTCAGATAGTATCTTCTTCTTCTTCAGATGGTATCTGAAGAAGTGTGCATGCACACGAAAGCTCATACCAAGAACTAACTTAGTTGGTCTTTAAGGTGCTATTGGAAGGAATTTTTTTATTTTGACTATGGCAGACCAACACGGCTACCTATCTGTAACTTAGTTTTCTGCTTATTTAATTTAAATCCCGCCACCCGACCAAATTCTTGAATCAGTTCTAACACCCTTTTCGTACTAGATTCTGGCTCCTGTAATGTCAAAACCAAATCATCTGCAAAAGCTTTAAGTTTATACTGTTTAGCTCCGACCTGATCATGTTCAGGAGCACCTCCAGGACTGAAATAAATAGCAGTGGGGAGATAGGGCAGCCCTGTCGTGTTCCTTTCTCAATCTTAAACTCTTCTGTCACCACATTATTAACTATCAATTTTGCCTTTTGTTCTGAATAAATTGCTTCTATACCGTTTTCAAACCCCCGTCCCACTCCCATCCCTTTAAGATTTTCCTTCATAAATTTCCATGAAATGTTGTCAAAGGCCTTCTCCGCATCAATAAAAATCAATACTGCTTTTGTATTGGTGTTCATTTGCAAAAGTTCCAAAATATCAATAATGTTCCTTGTATTGTCAGACAAATGTCTACCTGGGAGAAAGCCTGCCTGGTCCTTATGAATCACTTCATTTAACACTCTTTTTAATCTATTTGCCAAAATATCTGCAAAAATTTTGTAATCCACATTTAACAGGGAAATGGGACGGTAGTTCTTAAGTTGTGTCTTTTCAGTTTCAGATTTAGGTATCAATGTGATGAAAGCTTCTTTCCACGACTCCGGTGCCAAGAAAGCGCCATTTCTGACCCCGTATCCCGATGCTATACAGTATACACGATCGATGTATTTGATGAATGAACAATGTATTTGCATGAGGATGCGCTCTAGCCAATCAGATGTCGTTGAATGTAGCCCTTCAGCCAATCGCAGCAATGCCATGGCTCTGCAGAGGAAGCTCAGCTCCAGCTGTTTTGCACGCTCCACTGAGCGCTGACAAGGTGATGACAGCTCCCGCTGCGAGAACAACGGACTGAGTCAATCGAAACCTCGTTACCCTGTTAATCCAATCAAAACTAGATGTTGTTTAGTCGTGTCCGACTCTGCGTGACCCCCTGGACCAGAGCACGCCAGGCCCTCTTGTCTTCCACTGCCTCCCGCACTTTGCTCAAACTCATGCTGGTAGCTTCAAGAACATTGTCCCACCATCTCGTCCTCTGTCGTCCCCTTCTCCTTGTGCCCTCCATCTTTCCCAGCATCAGGGTCTTTTCCAGGGAGTCTTCTCTTCTCATGAGGTGGCCAAAGTCTTGGAGTATCAGCTTCAGGATCTGACCTTCCAGTGAGCACTCAGGGCTGATTTCCTTCAGCATGGAGAGGTTTGATCTTCTTGCAGTCCATGGGACTCTCAAGAGTCTCCTCCAGCACCAGAATTCAAAAGCATCAATTCTTCGGCGATCAGCCTTCTTTATGGTCCAGCTAGATACAATGTAGCAATGTCAGGCCAGGCCACTTCCGAAAAGAACCGTCTGTATTAAAAAAGCTTAAAAACACTTGGAAATTCATAGAAAACCACCAGTTTCACCGATTCTCTTCAATCCACCGCCAGTCTGCGTCGTTGGCCAAGGACTTGGGAACCCCTCGGTCCCCGCCAGAATTCCCCAAGCGGGAGGTCACCTACTCATAGGAAGGTACTTTACCCGTAGGTGACAATCGCTGGGCAAAAGCTCTCCTCCGGACTTACCCAGGCGGCAGACTATGCAAACCAAAGTTCTAGTGTCCTCTTGCAGTAGGTGCTTAGAATGTACTTGGGTGTCGAGACCCCGCAGCCACCCCCTCGTTGGAAATGACTCACACAAGGACACGGATATTAGGTTTATGTTACTGGGCAAATTTTGGCCACAACTTTATTGAAATTAAAGAATGTGAGAGGTAATGGCTTAGGCATTGATTGGACCTGACTATATCTGACTCCTGCCCATTGTGCAGGAAGTCCCAGTAAGGGTAAGCCACCGGTAGGGGGGGCCCTGTCAATGTGAACCAACTCAAGCTCCCCCTGGTGCTCCCGTCGAGGTCGTGTCAAGGCCTTAGCCCCCCAGCCGGGCTTCAGACTAGATCAACACCCCGGATTCCTTTAGCGGAATACCCTTAAGCATGGAGGGGCAGGTGGTGACCACACCTCCCATCCCCCACACAAGGTCAAACAATGCCTAACCGCAACCCTAACAAAGTTGTGACGATTGCTACGAGGTAGGCAAAAACCAAGTGTCCAGTGCCAATTTGCCAAGTGGTAAAATTCCTACCAGGCCCCTCGGACAACCAAGGCGACCAACCAAAGTCCATAGCAAGGCCATTGCCTAACCTGCAAAATAGAGAGGGAGGGAGGGTGATTGAGGAAGCGAGCCAAAGAGGAAGTTCTCTGTGTTACGATATGGATGCAATGCAGCTGCCAAAAGCTAGCTTGAAAACAAAACATGATGGGAATGTTGGGACTGTCCGTGGGAAAAAGAGGGACAGTCAATTCACAGGGCAATGCACCGGAATTAGCTCAGAGTGTAATATGAGCTCTTCCTATTGTTCCTGTACAGGGAGTACAGGAAGTGTTGGTCTCTCGACTGCTGGAGCTTGAAGAGAGCAGTCATGTTTTTTGTAACGCTGCAAAGACAGAAATAAAGGCATGTAAATACGTTTCTGTCTATCTCTTTCCCCTGCTGGGGGGGGGGGCAAGAAAGAGGGGGGGTGTTCTTCTCACGCTGAGAAGAATCGCCTATCGCGACCTTAACCTGGATCTTGCTGGGGAATGCAGACAGGGAGGTCAACAGGAGATCAAGCCGGGTGCCTGGAGAGTTGCCAGTTACTACTGATATAGGCTTGAATTCCGACACTCTGGGGGTTGGCTGGCCGGGCTCTGACATGGCCAGGATCCCATAGGCAATGGGGGACAGAGTCCCCCGCCCCTGGTGGAGAGTGGGTGGCCATGTGGTCCACCGCAACTCCTCCCCACTGGGAAGTGGAGCGGATTTCCCAAGACATATCCTGTATTTGCATGTTACCCCAACACATTCCTCCTATGTTAATCATGTATAACCCTCCCCTTTTCTGATGGAGTGGTGATGTTTAGCGAACTGTCTGCTGGTATAAGATAGGAGCTTTTAAAAGTCCTTGTCACCCCGTTCTCGGGGTTCAATTCCTCTCTGAACCTGTTGCGCGATGAACTTTGGTCTCCGCTATTTGCTCCGGTTGGTGGCTGGACTCCTTTTTTGTTCCGCAGGGACCCACGGGCTCTGAGCAGCCTCCCACCCTCTTGAGAGAAGAAAGGTGGCTTTTGCTTCCACTGCAGTGTTGTAATCTAAATAAGCACATCTTCCTACAAGTGAATAGTAGCCACCTATCTGGGGGGAAATAAAGTGGTATGCTGAGAGACATGGTTACGGTGGAGAGCAAATCTGTGTTCCACAATCCGAACATCCAGAGAGAAACCAGATGGCAGCTTTTTTTTACTGTGTCCACAGAACTCAATGAAAGCCAACCAATGGTTTTGCAGTTGCTTTCCATGGACATTTTGCAACCAAGCACAGAATTCCTTGAACCTCGGAAATGCTTCTGATTTCTGCCTGAGCACGAACACATGAATGTACCTGGAAAAAGCATCAATCAATACCATGAAGTACTTTGCTCCACCTAGAGAGGTTGCAAGTGGACCAACAAGGTCTGCGTGGACAATCTGGTAGGCTTTAGATACCCACCTGCCAGAAACCTTGCCCTATTGAACTGTGTGTCATCATGATGGCCTTGGCCGGTTGTGAGTTGTGAAGGCCGCTTCCTGCAAGGCCCTTTCCACCTGGCCTGGGGGGCAGGGCCCAGACACCAGCTCTACTAAAGAGGCTCCTGGTGAGACCAGAGGGACATCGCTCGGCCTGACAAGAAACCCAAACTATTGGATTCTTTTGCCCCATCTTTTTGTGCCTGCTAAACAGCCGTGTCATGCTTATGATCATATTTTATTCTCTTGGGAAGCCCCTTCACCACGGCAAGGCAGTGATCCATGAAGGGGTCAGATTATTTAGATTCGGTAAATAATTCTTATTGCTATTCTTATTGTATTGATTATTATAATTGATTTCTGTAGTTCTGACGGTTTAGCTGCCTTGAGCATGAAAATAGAAAGGCAGGATACAAACCTAATCTAATAAAGAGCCCTCCTCCTCCTGATCCTGGGGCAGGACCGTAGCCTGAGAGAGAGAGGGTTGCACAGTTCCCCGATTATTTTGGAGGAATTCCACACCACACATTTAAAGCTCTTACACCACTTGAAAGAGTCCAGGCTTTCCCTCAAGAATCCTGGGAACTGTAGTTTGCCAAGGGTGCTGAGAGATGTTAGATCTGTAGCAAACAGAGGTTCCCAGGATGTGTTGGGTGAATCTGTGACTCTTAGTGCAATGCTTCTTGAAATGTGTGGTTGTGACCATTGTCCTCATAACAGCACTGGGGTTCGGATTGCAGTGTGTGTGTGTGTGTGTGTGTGTGTGTGTGTGTTGCAGAATGGTTTAATTAGCTCATTCTCCTCCTAGCACATTGTCTTCATTCAACTCTGGCTGTTGAATGAATGCTTTCTTATAATCATTCTTATGTTTAAGTGGGCTTTGGCCTCCTTCCAGACAGAGGAAGCAGAGGAAAGCTCAAATGATGACAGAAGGCAGGGGCATCCAACAACCCAGAGTTTTGGTTTGGATGTGACACTTTTAGACTTCCCCAAGCCATCCCGAAGCCCCAATTTCACTCGGCCCCATTTCACTCTGGTCCGTCTGAGTATCTCCTTTCCACCTATGCCTCCCCTCCCCCCCAAATATTCACAATTAAGAAATCAGAAAACAACCCCCCCCCTCTCTTTCGACAGAACTAGATGGAATGATCAGGCATAGCAACTCCTGCAGAGAGGATAAAACCAAAATGTTTCCAAGGGACACATTTATCAAACAAGATATCTGCCCATAGCTCAGTCAGTAGAGTGTGAGACTCTTCATCTCAGGGTCATGGGTCCGAGCCCCAAGTTGGGCAAAATATTCCTGCATTGCAGGGGGTGGACTAGATGACTCTTGTGGTCCCTTCCAACTCTACAATTCCAGGATATCCTGTGAGGAGTAGTCAACTGAGTTTTACTCAGAAGAGATGCGTCAAAATCAACACAGCCACGTAATTTGTGCCCATCAATTTAAATAGGTCTGCTGTGGAAAGGACTGATGTTGACTACAACCCTGATGTTTTCTGATTATTTTATAGAGCGTTTCCCTCAATAGCAAAAAATGGAGGCAGAGACAATTTACTGAATTTCAAACCCACCGAAGCTTTATTGAATGAACGAATCAATTTATTACAGTCACAAACCAGAATATGGACTTATACAGAGATAGAGAACATGTAGAAGAAGAAGAGTTTGGATTTGATATCCCGCTTTATCACTACCCTAAGGAGTCTCAAAGCGGCTAACATTCTCCTTTCCCTCCCCCCCCCCCAACAAACACTCTGTGAGGTGAGTGGGGTTGAGAGACTTCAGAGAAGTGTGACTGGCCCAAGGTCACCCAGCAGCTGCATGTGGAGGAGCGGAGACGCGAACCCGGTTCCCCAGATTACGAGACTACCGCTCTTAACCACTACACCACACTGGCTCTCATATACATGTAGATTAAAATCAAAATGTATAAGCTAGAACACAGTAAAGAATACAGATGTGAAACTACTAAAATGTGTAGTTTAAGACCTTAACCGCTAATTTAAAATATGCATGTCAATGCTTTATTATAATTAAGGCAGGTAAAGTAATCATTACTCTTAATATTATTCATTGCTATGAGGCTTCTTGAAGCAATTCAGAATACAATCAACATTAGCAGAACACTTTCCTTTACAAGGACAACTTAAAAAGCAACAATTTAAAAGCAATAAAAAAGTAATATTGCATAGGAAAGAATTCTAAAACAACAGCAATGATCACAATTAGCAACAACACACAATGAAACAGCAAGCAAAACTTGCCACTCCATCATCCCTGAGCCTTGAAACTTGTGTCTTATCCCCATAATCGAAACTGACATCAAGTCTTATGTCATCTGGAAGAGAATGAAGGAGAAGAGAGATGAATTTCTGCCACATTTACTGATTCACCAAATTGACCTGGCCCCCATTCCACCCTATTTACAAGGAGGCTTTATGGATCCTGTCTTTGGTGGCAACGACTCCTTCCAAGCCTGCAGTTTGGCCATCTTTGTGCTGTGGCAGGATTTCACAGCCACATGACCCAGGAGGTCTGCATCAAGCAAGGATGCTGCAGCTACTGAGTGGGCTCTCCTTAGTCTGGAAAGTGCGTCCCATGTCCCCAGGCTGTGGGTGTTACCTTCTTTGGGGCAGAAGTGAGCCAGCTCCAGAGGGACGAGAGCATGCTGCAGAGAAAAGAAAAGACCGTACTGGATCAGATGACTGATCTGATCCTAAACTCTCTCCACCCCCCAAATAATGGGTGCAAGAGAACATGGAAGCAGACCCAAGCCAGGGAAGACTTGCTTCCATCATGGGATGAGTGAGTTCTATTGCCTGGCCCCAAGGTGGAAGTGTAAGATCAAGGAAGAGGGCAGGAAATGTCTCCAGCCTTGTCCGGCCTCCCAGGGACACACATTGTGTTGTGCGCCTGATACCGGACTGTGATTCCTCCTGTGGGAATCCTTTCACAAGCCACTCTGGGAGCCTCTTGGGGCTGTGAAGGTGCCAAAGGTGAGAGACTTACCTTCAGGCAACTGAGCCTTCTTGCACAGGACATCAGCCAGCTAATGCCACTGGCTGCCAGTTGCCTCTCCGCTGCAATCGCACTTGTTGTGTAACCTCTCAGTTCCTGTGGGAGGAAAGGGGACCTCAGGATCAGGAGGCTGGTCTGGGGAAAAGAGGCAGACCACTGTGCAGCCCTTTACACTCTCAGAGAGAGATCCGTTTCTGTTCTAAAATGGCAATGTCCTCCAGCCCCAAATTGTAGCTCTGCATCCAAGGCCCTCCTTTGGCTGTCTGGGCAAGTGGGCCTTTGCTGGCTCGTCCATGTGGCCAGCTTGCCTTACAAGAGGGGAAGGGCCCAAGAGGTGCACTGCTAGGTGGCGGTTTCTCCATGAAAGCTTTCTAGGTCAAACAGCCACTGAGGCCATCAAGATACTTAGATTCATCAGCAAGTTCAGGGTCTTAGTGCTTGGGGCCTCCCAGAGAAGGCCTCCCAGCATCAGAGTATAACGTTCCTCTAACTCCTGCAGGCAATGGCAATGAGGGAGAGGGTGTGCCAAGCAGGGGAAAGAGAGATCAGATGTTGAGCAATGGGAGCAATGCTTAAAGCGTGTGAAGAAGAAACAACAACTAGAGAAGTCAAATTTCAAGGCTAACAACTTACCTGCTTGTCGGGCTCAGTTTTGACCTCAATGACCGCCGCAAAGGCTGCATGCACAATCAGGCTGTGGAGCTTCAGTGGTAATTTGGGCTTCATGAGGCTGGAGAGAAGGAGGGAAACCTTTTTAGACTCTGTCTCCTTGGAGTCTTCCACATATTGGGGGTGGGGTGGGGGGAGCATCAAATACATGTCATTCTCTTGAACTTCTAGTGAATGCATGTGTTACCTTAAACCACTTTTGGCTATTGGTTTTAGAATTAATTCAGGAATTTGGTCAAGTGGCTGGGTTTAAACTGAACAAGTTAAAAACCAAGGTTTTAGAGAAAAATTTAACACTGATTGAAAGAGATAGGTTTCAGAATGAGACAGGATTGACTGTGGTAAAGAAAGTGAAATATTTGGGGATTAACATGACAGACAAAAATGGGAATCTATTTAAAGATAATTATGAAAAATGTTGGACTGAAGTGAAAAAAGATTTAGAAATTTAGTCAAATTTGAAGCTTTCACTGTTGGGCCGAATTGCTGTGATAAAAATGAATGTATTGCCGAGAATGTTGTTTTTATTTCAGACATTGCAAATTGTGGACAAGATGGATTGTTTTAAGAGGTGGCAGAGAGATATCTCTAGATTTGTCTGGCAGGGCAAGAAGCCCAGAATAAAATTTAAGATACTGACAGATGCAAAGGAAAGGGGTGGATTTGCCCTGCCAGACCTTAAACTTTACTATGAATCAGCAGCATTTTGCTGGTTGAAAGAATGGCTACTTCTTGAAAACACAGACATTTTTCATTTAGAAGGTTTTAACAATGTATTTGGTTGGCATGCATATTTATGGTATGATAAGGTCAAAGCTCATAAAGCATTTAAAAATCATATTGTCAGGAAAGCTTTGTTTTAATGTTTGGATAAGATATAAGGACTTGTTGGAAAATAAAACCCCAAGGTGGCTGTCACCAATGGAAGCAAAAGCTTTGAAAAAGCTCAATATGGAGGCCAAATGGCCGACATACTGGGAAATTTTGGAACAAGACGGAGATAGATTGAAATTGCAGAGTTTTGAGAAATTAAAAAACCAAGTGAGAGACTGGCTTCATTATTATCAGATAATGGAGACATATGATTTGGATAAGAAAATTGGCTTCCAGGTGGAAAAGTCAAAATTAGAAACAGAACTGTTAGAACCCAAAACTAAGAATTTGTCAAGAATGTATAATTTGCTGTTGAAATGGAATACTCAGGATGAAACGGTGAAATCTGTTATGATTAAATGGGCACAGGATGTTGGACATAATATTATGTTTGCTGACTGGGAACAGTTATGGACCACAGGTGTGAAGTTTACGGCATGTAATGCCTTAAGAGAGAATATTATGAAAATGATATACAGGTGGTACATGACCCCAGTCAAGCTTGCAAAAATCTATCATTTGCCCGATAATAAATGCTGGAAATGTAAAGAAACCAAAGGTACATTTTTTCACCTTTGGTGGACGTGTCCAAAGATTAAGGCCTTCTGGGAAATGATATATAATTAATTGAAAAAGGTATTTAAGTATACCTTCCTGAAGAAACCAGAGGCCTTTCTCCTGGGCATTGTGGGCCAATTGGTGCCAAAGAAGGACAGAACTTTTTTTATGTATGCAACAACAGCAGCAAGAATACTTATTGCAAAGTATTGGAAGACACAAGATCTACCCACCCTGGAAGAATGGCAGATGAAGGTGATTGACTACATGGAATTGGCAGAAATGACTGGCAGAATCCAAGACCAGGGAGAAGAGTCGGTGAAAGAAGACTGGAAGAAATTCAAAGACTACTTACAGAAACATTGTAAAATTAATGAATGTTAGAAGGATGTTGGATAGAAACTAAGCGGTTTCCAGCTGTAATGCTTTAAGAGATATGAAAAAAAAGAGGTTTCACAAACGGGTTAAAGTTTAATGGTAAGGATTTGCTGAACTAACAAATCGAACTGGAATACAAAGAAGGGAGGTATGAGGAGGTCCGAGGAAATAAGTGTATGGAAGTTATGTTATTGAAAATTAATGTGTGTTTTTAACTGTTTTTTATTTTGTATGTTTATTTTTCTTTTTTCTTGTTATATCTTAAAAACTTTTAATAAATATCTTTTTTAAAAAACAAAAACCACTTTTGACAATCAAGCAGCGTATAGATTTTACAGGGTAAAAATGAATAAAGGTAAAATAAACACACCAGGGCACTGTTCATGTGGCAGTCTACCCGGCACTTGGTTGCAAGCCTCTAGGTCTTAGTTAATCCCACCCCTAAAAGCTGAGCCATTTCACAGTCATCTCTAGACAATATAGCTTCTATTTTCTCTCTCACATCTCCACTCATCCTGTAAATAGTTGCTGCATGAATAAAGCTTTTTGAACGCAAGAAACCCAAGAAATTGTAAGCAATTCTTCCAATCGAATTCACTGCAGTGGCAAGGTCTGGTAACACCTTTCCACATTCTGCTCCCCTCCCCCCCCCTCCCCGCCAGCTCCTCGTCAAGCTCAAAAACCCCCGGTATAGCTCAGTTGGTAAAGGGCTTCCAGTGCCGTAGCAAGGACCAATTCAGGCTGCGTAAAGCACGCAATCCGTCCCATGAGATCCTGATAGAGAACAGAGGGCGGAGGGGGAAAACGTCAGTTCCCTACGGACATCAGGTGGATTCCTCCAACCCCAAACTCAGTGCAGGAATTGGCAATGTAATGCCAAATGCCTGCACAACCCTTCTCTTGGCCAGACCCCGCCAGGTACTGTGTCCAGTTCTGGGCACCACAATTCAAGAAGGACACTGACAAACTGGAACGTGTCCAGAGGAGGGCAACCAAAACGGTCAAAGGCCTGGAAACGATTTATTTAAATATACTTTCCTGAAGAAACCAGAGGCCTTTCTTCTACGCATTGTCGGTCAATTGGTGCCAAAGAAGGATAGAACTTTTTTTATGTATGCCACAACAGCAGCAAGATTACTTATTGCAAAGTATTGGAAGACACAAGATTTACCCACTCTGGAAGAATGGCAAATGAAGATGATGGACTATATGGAATTGGCAGAAATGTCTGGCAGAATCCGAGACCAGGGAGAAGAAATGGTGGAAGAAGACTGGAAGAAATTTAAAGACTATCTGCAGAAATACTGTAAAATTAATGAATGTTAAAGTGATGTTGGACTGAAAATAAGTGGTTTTGGTATTAAGGCTTATAAGAATATGTAAATATAGATAGTTATTTGGATGAGAATTTATAGTTATAATAGGTTAAGAATATAGAGTAAAGATAAATGAAAGAGGGTAAGGATTTGCTGAAAGGACTTTGTAAACGGGAATACAAAAAGGGGAGGTGTGAGAAGGTCAAGGAAATAAGCAAAAGAACCTAAAGATATTGAAAAATGGATTATTCTTATTTTTTAAGATATTTTTTTCTTTTTTCTTCTTTTTCTACTTTTTTGAATGTCTGTTTTTTTTGTATTGTTTGTCACATTGTTTTTCTTTTGTGTAAAATCTCAATAAATATTTTATTAAAAAAAATACAAAGGAGGTGGAGTTGTGGGCGACTGAGGGAATCCCCGGCCGCGTCAGCCCCTGGACAGCCAATCGGCTGGCTCAGGGGGCGTGACCAGCCCTATTTATCGCTGGCGCGGCTGGTTTTTCGCCTACCTCGTAGCAAATTGTCACAACTTTCTGGGTATTGGCGGTTAGGCATTGGTATTGGAATTGTTCTGTAGATTGAAGAGGGGAGGAAGCGCCATCAGCTGCCCCGCATATTGAAAGGTAGTCCGATAAAGGGTTCCGGGGGGCGTGGCCCTGTCCGAAGCCTATGGAGGTGAGGGCCTAAGGCACGCCCCATAGCAGTGACCCCCGGGGGCGGGTTCCGAGTTGATGTGCATCAGCAGGACTCCCCCTACTGGTGGTTAACCCTTCCCAGACTTCAAACGGACGGGCTGAAGCCGGATAGTCAGTTAGGACCAATGCCTGAGTCAATACCACTCATCACCTGTAACCAATAAAGTTGTGGCCATATTTAGCCCGCATACCTGAAATAATTGTGTCATGTGTCTTTATTTCCACTTGGGGGGGGGCGGGAACTCTCCACGCAATAGGGCTCTTTTTGTTTTTTTATGCACCCACAGACCCCAAACTGCTCTCCACAGGAACACAGTGGTGCATCTCATGTATGGGGGGGGGATTCCAACACTCCCCCCACCCCCAGCAAAGGAAAGATAAGGGAAGCATAAATGCCACCTTGAACTGCTTGGATGAAAAGTGGGCTATGAATGTAATAAAAAGCATCCCAAAATAATGATCATGGAAGGTACCCCGGGGGTCATCTAGTCCAACCCCCTGCAATGCAGGAATATGCAGCTGTACCTTATGGGAATCGGACCTGCAACCTTGGTGCTATCTGCAGCTCCCTCTAACCAGCTGAGCTGCAATGAGATTTGAGGGAGAATGGGAAGGCGGGAGGGAAGAGAAGTTAAGCTGTTCAGGAAGGGGTTAAATTCCATGGGGATGCTGGCCGTGTGGGGGACCCCAAGCCTTCGCCCCAGAAGATTACAAAAAAGAAGCAGACGAAATCCTACTTACAGATTCACGATGCTGGCCATCTCTTCAGGTGAAATCCCCTCCTGTTTAAACTCAACTGCTTTAAAATGCTCACACAACACTAACTCTGAACCTTGCCTCTAACCCTATTGCTACTCCTCTCTGTCTAAAATATACAGGAAAATATGTGCACAAAATATACAGATGAAAATGAAATGATAAAGTTGAGGGAGGCCTTGCTTTGCATGCAGGAGATCCCAGGTTCAGTCCAGGATCTCCACCAAACAGGGCTGGGACTGTCCCCTGTTTGAAAACCCTGCAGCGCTGCTGCCAGTCAGTGTAGGCAGTGCTGGGCTAGATTGACTCTGTCAAGTGCAACTTCCTATAATGCTCCTCTTATACGATTTCTCGAAACACAAGCAAGCTACCTTATCAACGAGTTGTGAGAGTTCATTCATGACTTTTAACAAACAGCAGAAACCATTTTATTATTTCTATGAGAGTACAGAAATCCTGAATATGAAAGGAAGGAAACTTCTTGCCTCTGCAATAAAGGCAGCTGCACTGCTAGGTGAGCTGTCCCGATGCCAACTGAAACAGACCCTCCAAAGATTCAAAGGTGAAAAGGGAATTTTGAGCATCTGAGCACAACTGGGCCGTCTTCTGCGTTAAGGTGAAGTGCAGGAAGTGATTGCCTTGAGCAGGGGTAGGCAACCGAAGGCCTGGGGGCCGGATGCGGCCCAATCGTCTTCTCAATCCGGCCCACGGACAGTCCGGGAATCAATGTGTTTTTCCATGAGCAGAATGTGTCCTTTCATTTAAAATGCATCTCTGGGTTCTTGGTGGGGCATAGGAATTCGTTCATTTCCCCCACCCCCAAAAATATAGTCTGGCCCCCCACATGCTGTGAGGGACGGTGTACCAGCCCACGGCTGAAAAAGGTTGCTGACCCCTGGCCTTGAGCCTCCTCAGGACTGGCGCAGGGGCCGTGCATTGCAGGGTGCCAGCCAAGGCCCCTGCCCCAGTACTGATTGCTGATTCTACTGAGTCCATCAGTATATTGTTGTGAAGTTGAGGCATCTAATCATAGCCGGCATTTTTATCAAGGCTTATAGTTTGATTAGGGTCTGTATTTTAAAATGAGCTTAAAGATTTTCAAATGTTTTATGCCAGGCAGAAGACCAGCTGCCTAAGTACTTTGGCAAGATGTTTATCCTCCTGGACAAGGGGGCCCCCTGATTTATAGCAGAAAACAATTCTCAAAGTCGTAAAAAGGGAATTACAGGCAAGGTTACACTGACCCTACATAATTAAGAGTTTGGTAAACAGTAAAATAAAACCATGTGCCTCCCATTAAAACTTGAGCCATATCTTCCTAAGGTTAAAGGCCAAGAGTAAATGGAAAAGAAAGCAACTGGCTGAGAAGGGAAGTGTAAATAGAAGAAGAGGCTTTTATTTTGAGGCTGTAAACTGTTCCTTTGAGAAGGTTTATTCTTCTAAAAAGCTATCTATGATAATGTATGAAATATACTGGCTTAAATGTAATTATGCAAAGGATCTAGAAAGAAAGAAATGTTAAATTCTTATTTCATAGAGTCATATTGCTGTAGGAGACCAGAGGGGCAAACGAGCCCAGCCCTCTGCCAGACAGGAGACGTCATCAAGCACTCCTGATATATGGTTGTCAGGCCATTGTTTAGAGACCTCCAAAAAGGAGATCTTTCATTGATGATGCATGAGAATGTGAACCCAAGATCCCTGACATCTGTCTAAGATAAAAATTTAAAACTATTAACCATCTGTTTTGGAGGGCAATAGGGCAAGGAGGGCAAGAGGTGAGCTGGTAATTAAGGTTCCTTGCTGAGACAAATGTAAGATATATGACTACTTATTTGTCATTTATAGATAGAAGAATATATAGCTTTTTGTATCCCATAAAAGGCAATAGGAAATGGGTGTATCTTTTAGGATTGGTTATAGCAATCAGCCAATAGGAAATTCAACCAGGCTGATTGGACAGAGGCAGCCAAAGGAGGAGCAAGGGGCCTGGGCTGAGGGAATATAAGTGCTGGCCATAATGGCAGGAGACCAGGCCAGAGCTTGGTAACCATATACCACTGTGCCTCTCATTTATTTGTCTGACAAATAAATTATTATTTTAATTTCTCTATTGCTGCGTTGAATATTTCATTCCAGCTAAGCGTTAACCACAAGCAGGGTGCTACAAAGTGACCTGGCATTTTTAATGAAGTGCAATATAGGCTTGTCTTACATCTTTAACAACAACAGCAACAACACAGTAAATTGCACAGAAGAATTCCATGTTGCCTGTGGGAGCGGCTGGGTAGACCTCTTTGCAGCTGCATGATCCATGCATTTGATCTTGGAAAAATTCATGTGCTCAATTTCTGCACATTGAGACAGGAGCCAAAGAAAGCACACGCAGAGTAGGGGGGCTCATAAAAAAGGTTTCTTTGGGAGGGGGTGGGTTGAGGTTTGCTCCGATGTGAAAGCTAAAGAGCAGCCTTTCACGGAGAAAGGAGCAGAGTAAGGCGGAAACTACTGGGACACGTGCTTTCCAGGCACGCTGACGGGAGGGATGAGTCTAGCATTGCATTGTTGGGTCGTATTTTCAGTGACAACTATTTATGACAGAGGTTTACAGAAAATTGATCTAAAACCTCTGCTTGTAAGAGGCTATGGGCATTTGAAGAAGCCCATCATAATCTTTACATGAAATGTATCTTTAGAACACCGGTGGCATCATGTCCCCATTTGTTGCCTTAGTTTCTCCATCAATGCACCACCCACAATTTGCCATCATATTGGCATCAGGTGTTTTCCAGGCCAGTGAGTGTCAGCAACCCCTTCTTCTAAAGCTGCTTCCCCAGTTTCATCCCAAATAGAAAGAAATGCCATTTGGTAGCCCATTGAGAAGCTTTGGGAAGTAATGAAATACATTTCCGAAAGTTATTTATGGATGCACAAGGTCACCACATCTTTGCTTAAGGTGAATGGAAAGGAACATTTCCCCAGGCGGCACACCACTGTCCCCGAATCTCGTCCGCTGCTTGGTCATTTCAACAGATTGTGTGTCTTAGTAAGATTTTGTACATTTCAGAAAGCTTTCCCTTGCCTACAAATGAAGTGCATGATTTTTCAAAAACTTATTAATGCCCCGTGCTTTTACTTCTGGTGTGGTAAAAAATTGCAGAACCTGGCTATCATTTAAAGCAGTGTAAGATGCTGGTTTACGTTTCCCCTCACATTTGGTGACTAGGTAGGGATATGCAGTTTTGTGTTTTGTTTTTTGAAGAGTTCCTAAGGAGTCCTGCTGCTTCCGAGTTTTATTTTGGGGGTTGTTGTTGTTTTTGTTTACAAAAAGGTAATCCAGTTGTAACCTTTTTCTAGGTACAATTCTGTACATTCTGGTACTACCTGTTCACTCATGGTCCCTCCAAATCCCTTTGTTTCTTTTAGCAATTTCTCCTGAGGGGCGCTTTGAACATGTCCCGTAATACATGTGGATAAAAGGAATCGCCTTTGTTAATTTCAAAAGCCATTTTATTTCTTCCATGATTTTCCTCTGTTGTTAATTTATTTTGTAAACGCAAGTGGGGTTTAGTCACCAGAGAGGTGGATTCTGTGGTTTTGCTGAATAGGTCATGGTCATTTCAAGAGCCATAGGGCCTGAGATGGTTCCAGCTCTAACTTACGTGAAAGATTAGGAGTCCAAGAATGTGGAATCAGTACTGCAGAAGGTCAGTTCTGACATACTTCCCCCCTAAATAGTGGGTGAAGTCCTTTTGGAAAGGACTCAAAGGTTTCAAAGTGTCAAGTTTTGCTGTACTGAAGGACTGTCCATATCTAATCTATTAGAACACTGAACCCTCCTCCCCACTCCAGGAATTTTGCTATCCAGTTGCTCATCTCATTTCCATGGAGGACATTCCAAGAAAGAAAAGTGGGTTTGAATTTGGATAATAAAAGTTTCCAGTCGAGTAGATTTATATATTTTAGTGAAGGTAAGCAACTTAAAATGACCACAGACCCAGTAAAACTCATTACAAAGAGAAGAGAAACAACATTTAAAAGCAGATACAAATAATGAGGCATTATTCTTTTCTCAAGAAGCCAGCAAAATTTCATTTTTCCTGTTTCGTTTTAAGCATGCTTTTTATTCAAGTTTTTAACAAACAACAAGGTGGTAAGCTGCTGAATATAGGCAGACCATCATTTCTCAAGGGCCATTCCAAATGTGTACAATTGATGGCTCCAAAGTAAGCTGCACCCTGTGAGTTCAGAGGTCCACTGGTGCCATTGTCCCTGTTAGCATTTTGAAAGCAAGGGCGCCAAGATTTCATCAAGCTGTCTGCCTTGATGAGACTTGCAGTGAGGATCCCTTTGATAAGCCATCGGCAATGCATAAAGGAGGGCAGGTGGCTTGGTGAGCAGGGAAAGTCTTACATTTTGGAGAAGTTGCAAGAGGACATTAACACTAAAGCAGTTTTAATCTTTGTGGACGCCGAGAAAGCCTTTGATAATATTTCTTGGAGTTTTATGAAGAAAAACCTTCAGGGGATGGGGGTCGGTCAAGGGTTTGAAAATGGTATAAGTGCAATTTATTCAGAACAAAAGGCTAAATTAATAGTTAACAATGTGGTGACAGAGGAATTTAAGATAGAGAAAGGGACATGACAAGGCTGCCCGATTTCCCCATTACTCTTTATTTCGGTCCTGGAGGTTTTGTTAAATATGATTAGAAGGGACCATCTGATTAAGGGTATAAAGGTCAGAGCCAAACAATATAAATTGAAAGCCTTTGCAGATGACTTAGTATTGACATTACAGGAGCCAGAACCTAGTACTAAAAGAGTATTAGAACTGATCCAAGAATTTGGCCATGTGGCAGGATTTAAGTTGAATAAGTTAAAAACTAAAGTCCTTGAGAAAAACTTAACAATGACTGAAAGAGAGAGGTTTCAGAATGAGACAGGTTTAACAGTGGTTAAGAAGGTGAAATACTTGGGGAATAATATGACAGCCAAAAATGGGAATTTATTTAAAGATAATTATGAAAAATGCTGGTCGGATGTTAAAAAGGATTTAGAAATATGGTCAAATCTGAAGCTTTCCTTGTTGGGTCGAATTGCTGCTATAAAGATGAATGTATTGCCAAGAATGCTGTTTTTGTTTCAATCACTACAAATCTTAGACAAAATGGACTGTTTCAAGAAGTGGCAGAGAGACATTTCTAGATTTGTCTGGCAGGGCAAGAAGCCCAGGATAAAATTTAAAATATTAACTGATGCAAATGACAGAGGTGGATTTGCCCTGCCAGATTTTAAACTCTATTATGAATCAGCAGCTTTCTGCTGGTTGAAGGATTGGCTGCTTCTTGAGAACACAGACCTTTTGGATTTAGAAGGTTTTAACAATGTTTTTGGGTGGCATGCATACTTGTGGTACGACAAGGTTAAAGCACATAAAGCATTTAAAAACCATATTGTCAGGAAAGCATTGTTTAACGTCTGGACAAGATATAAAGACTTACTTGAAAACAAAACCCCAAGGTGGTTGTCACCGATGGAGGCAAAGGCCCAGAAAAAGCTCAATATGGAGGCCAAGTGGCCGAAATATTGGAGCAGGAAGGAGATAAACTGAAATTGCAGAGTTTTGAGAAACTAAAAGATAAAGTGTTCACTATTACCAAATAAGAGAGGCCTACAGTTTAGATAAAAAAATTGGCTTCCAGGTGGAAAAATCAAAGTCGGAAACAGAATTGTTAGATCCCAAAACAAAGATACATTCAAGAATGTATAACTTGCTGTTAAAATGGAACACTCAGGATGAGACAGTTAAATCTGCTATGATTAAATGGGCACAGGACGTTGGACATAACATCATGTTTGCTGACTGGGAACAGTTGTGGACCACAGGTATAAAATTGACGGCATGTAATGCCTTAAGAGAGAATATTATGAAAATGATTTACAGGTGGTACATGACACCAGTCAAGCTTGCAAAAATCTATCATTTGCCCGATAATAAATGTTGGAAATGTAAAGAAACTGAAGGTACATTCTTTCACCTTTGGTGGACGTGCCCAAGGATTAAGGCTTTCTGGGAAATGATCTATAATGAAATGAAAAAGGTATTTAAATATACTTTCCTGAAGAAACCAGAGGCCTTTCTTCTATGCATTGTCGGCCAATTGGTGCCAAAGAAGGATAGAACTTTTTTTTATGTATGCTACAACAGCAGCAAGATTACTTATTGCAAAGTATTGGAAGACACAAGATTTACCCACTCTGGAAGAATGGCAGATGAAGATGATGGACTATATGGAATTGGCAGAAATGACTGACAGAATCGGAGACCAGGGAGAAGAAATGGTGGAAGAAGACTGGAAGAAATTCAAAGACTATCTGCAGAAATACTGTAAAATTAATGAATGTTAAAATGATGTTGGACTGAAAATAAGTGGTTTTGGTATTAAGGCTAATAAGAATATGTAAATATAAATAGTTATATGGATGAAAATTTACAGTTATAATAGGTTAAGAATATAGAGTAAAGATAAATGAAAGAGGGTAAGGATTTGCTGAAAGGACTTTGTAAACGGGAATACAAAAAGGGGAGGTGTGAGGAGGTCAAGGAAATAAGCAAATGAAGATATTGAAAAATGGATTATTTCTTTTTAAAGATATTTTTCTTTTCTTTTCTTTCTTTTTTTCTACTTTTTTAACTATCTTTTTTGTATTTTTTATCACACTGTTTTTCTTTTGAGTAAAATCTCAATAAATATTTTATTAAAAAAAAGAAGAAGAAGGCTGATCACCGAAGAATTGAGGCTTTTGAATTATGGTGCCAGAGGAGACTCTTGAGAGTCCCATAGACTGCAAGAAGATCAAACCTATCCATTCTGAAGGAAATCAGCCCTGAGTGCTCACTGGAAAGACAGACCGTGAAGCTGAGGCTCCAATACTTTGGCCACCTCATGAGAAGAGAAGACTCCCTGGAAAAGACCCTGATGTTGGGAAAGATGGAGGGCGCAAGGAGAAGGGGACGACAGAGGACGAGATGGTGGGACAGTGTTCTCGAAGCTACCAGCATGAGTTTGAGCAAAGTGCGGGAGGCAGTGGAAGACAGGAGTGCCTGGCGTGCTCTGGTCCAGGGGGTCACGAAGAGGCGGACACGACTAAACGACTAAACAACAACAAATGCTGCCTACCCTGAGCTACACACAGGCAGGAAAGTTAAAGAAACATGACTCAGTTTGCTTCTCCAGATAGCAGAGACCAACAAGTTACATCCTTGTAATCCTGGTTTTGGCGCTCAAAGTCTTCCACGTGGGCAGCAAGGTGGGAATTGACCATGCAGAAGCTGGTATTGTTGCAGACAAACCTCACGGCCAAACACCTCTTGTAACCCTGCAGGGGCGGAGCAAAGATGCCTGTTAGTGAGCAAGCAGGAAAGAGGGGGAAACTGGTTGGCAGAGATTAGAAAAACAGATAGACAGACAGACAGAAAGATAGACGTAGGGAATTCCGCTGTCAGGGTCTACTCCCCATCTTCCCCATGATGCCTGTGCCCACTGTCTCCCTCATCACTTCCTTGATGCGGCTGAGCTGGTCCTTCCGGACAAAGATGAGCAACATCATTCCAAATAGACGGACCAGCTGCACCTAGAAGATGCAAGGTACTGGGATGTCTACCAGCTCTGTTCATTGCTTGCTGTCCTGGGCCGGCTGGATGCAGATTGGAGTGGCAGGTGGCACCAACTGGGGATCCCCCAAGGGAAGAAGGCTCAGAGCCAGGGAACTGGTGGGGGGTCGTCAGAGGGAGAAGAGGGAGCAGACTGTGAGCAAGAGGAGGTGTTGGAAACTGAAGAGGCAGGAGGGCAGGAAGATTCTGTGGCAAACAGCAGCCCAGAATCCGAGGCAGAAGTGGAGGCTGGGGGCGGGGGTCAAGAGGCAGAGATCAGGCAGGCTGCTGAAGAAGCCAGGGGGTCTCCCCATCCTGCTGCGATCAGCTCCCCTCCCTGCTGGTCTCCCAGAACACAGAGAAATTAAGAGGAGGGAGCAAAGACAGGCAAGGTGCCAGAGTCTCAGGTTGCTTGGGAAGGACCAGGGGGAGGAGGAGACTTCAGAGAGTGGTGGGAGGGTAGCAACCTTCAGCCTTCACAACTACCTCACTGGGGCAAGACCTGTTAGGAAAGGTTTCTGTGATCACTAGGCTTGCACGGTTTGGGTTTCTATGAATAAAGAATGTTGGCTTCTTTTGAATAAAACACCACTGACACCAGGTGTTTTTTCTTGCTGACCTCCTCCTCCTCCTCCTCACTCCAGCTCCTGACAGCTGTCTGGCTGCTGAAGAAATGGGTGGGGTTGGACTTACTTTCTTGTACTTGGATTTGGAACGCAAAGCCTTTTCCACAGCTGTCAGCCACTCTTGCTCCTTTGTCGAGTCCAAGTAGAAGAAAGCCTCTGTGCTCAGGTCCAGCTCCTGGAACCGAATGCCCAAGTGCCAAAGAGAAGGATGTGGAACTGCAGGAATAGGACTCCAATCGGAACAGACGTGCTGGTTAAATATGCAAAGACAACAGGAGTGTGCAAGGGCAGGCAAGATCAGGACCAAGAACAAACAAGTAATACCAGCCACTTCTTCCTCAGCTTAGCTATTCGGGGCCCCAAAGGAGCTTTGCTAATGAAAGAAAAAAAGCTTTTCCCTTGTATTTTTAAAGATGTGTCAGCCAGCCTGATATCTAAGCACTATCCCAGTAGCCACAGGCAACCAGAAATTCTTTGAAGGCAAGTGAGTTGGTTGATCTCTCCATTCTTCCTTCACCTGGCAACCTGGTTTCCAGGCTGGCTTTCCGGGAGCAGAAAACCACCTCTCAGATCTGCTGTGCCAAGCTTGTTTGCCCCGTAACACCCTTGTCCTCTTTGCAAACCCCCTAAATGGCTAGCCTTCTGTGTTTCCATGCTGGCCATGAAGGAATGGGCATTCCCGACTCTGAAAACAGCACAGAAATACAGCCTGTCTAGTAAAGGGGTAAAAAGAGCAAGCTAAACAGCCTCTGTAAAACAGTAGCATCTGAAGCTGCTAACCACATACTGATAAACATATCATAAAAGCAGACATGAAAAACAAATGGCCACTGAGTACTACTAACAGTTGGACACGGGTGGCACTGTGGGTTAAACCACAGAGCCTAGGGCTTGACGATCAGAAGGTCGGCGGTTCGAATCCCCACGACGGGGTGAGCTCCCGTTGCTCAGTCCCTGCTCCTGCCAACCTAGCAGTTCGAAAGCACATCCAAGTGCAGATAGATCAATAGGTGCCGCTCCGGCGGGAAGGTAAACGGCGTTTCCGTGCGCAGTTCTGGTTCGCCAGAAGTGGCTTAGTCATGCTGGCCACATGACCCGGAAGCTGTACGCCGGCTCCCTTGGCCAATAAAGCGAGATGAGCGCCGCAACCCCAGAGTCGGTCACAACTGGACCTAATGGTCAGGGGTCCCTTTGTTGTTGTTGTTGTTTAGTCGTTTAGTCGTGTCCTCTTTGTGACCCCATGGACCAGAGCATGCCAGGCACTCCTGTCTTCCACTGCCTCCCGCAGTTTGGTCAGACTCATGTTTGTAGCTTCGAGAACACTGTCCAACCAGGGGTCCCTTTACCTTTACCTTTAACCTACTAGTACTTCACCTTGGTCTTCCAGCACAACAGTGGCTGTTAATAGACTCCATTGTCAGGCAACAGGGGGTCTTTTGCTTCTCTGCTGATTAGCTATTTCTTTTTGGCTTTAGCTAAACATTCAGCGTACCCAAAAGACAGCTTTTGCTGATTTCACAGAGGGAGAGATCAAGTTCATCCCGACGTACAAATTCGACTCTAAAACAGATCCTGCTTGATAGTTGAGCCTTTGTAAGTAAGTCCTCTCAATCATTCTTCTGCAAGGCTTGTTTGTTTTTCCTAGTCTGCTGAGATGCTAGTAGTGTCCTGCCTTTCCATCCTCCTGAGCAGGCTAGTAAAAAATATATTTTAAACAACAACAATATATTTAAGCAACCACACTACCTGGGGTGTAAGAGACATCCATATCTTTCTCGTATAATTCCTCTGTGTATTATTGCCACCTCTTCTTGACGTCTTCTGCTTCTGTTAGGTTCTTTCCACCTTTGTCCTTTATTATGGTACTCTTTGTATGAAATGTTCCTTTCATTATTATTATTTTTTTAAAAAAAATATTGGTTTTTCACAATTTGTATAAACACAAACAATACACAATACAAACATACTAACACATAAACAAACATGTATAATTTCAAATCCTTTTTTCTTCACCGACTTCCCCGTACCTCCCCTTTCTGCATCCCAATTTCCAAATTTGTTTCAGCAAATCCTCCCCCTTGATTTTATCTAATTTTCCCTTGTTCTTTTCTTTTACTTAATCTTTTACAGCTGTAGTCCCCTTTTTTCTATAACCTCAACATTTTAGCACTCATTAATTTTACAATATTTCTTAAGATAAATTTTGAATTTCTTCCAATCTTCTTCCGCCGTCTCTTTCCCCTGGTCTTGGATTCTGCCAGTCATTTCAGCCAATCCCATATAGTCTATCACCTTCATCTGCCATTCTTCCAGAGTGGGTAGATCCTGTGTCTTCCAATACTTTGCGATGAGAATTCTTGCTGCTGTAGTAGCATACATAAAAAAGTCCTGTCTTTCTTTGGCACCAATTGGCCGACAATGCCCAAGAGAAAGGCTTCTGGTTTCTTGGGGAAAGTACATTTAAGTACCTTTTTCATTTCATTATATATCATTTCCCAGAAAGCCTTAATCTTCGGGCACGTCCACCAAAGGTGATAAAAAGTACCTTCAGTTTCTTTACATTTCCAACACTTATTATCAGGCAAATGGTAGATTTTTGCTAGCTTGACTGGGGTCATGTACCACCTGTAAATCATTTTCATAATATTCTCTCTTAAGGCATTACATGCCGTAAATTTTATACCGGTGGTCCACAACTGTTCCCAGTCAGCAAACATAATATTATGACCAATGTCTTGTGCCCACTTAATCATGGCTGATTTAACTGTTTCATCTTGTGTATTCCATTTCAGCAACAATTTTACATTCTTGACAAATTCTTAGTATTGGGTTCTAACAGTTCTGTTTCTAGTTTTGATTTCTCCACCTGGAAGCCAATTTTCCTGTCCTGTTTAAACACCTCCATTATTTGATAATAATGGAGCCAATCTCGTACTTTAACCTTCAATTTCTCATAACTCTGTAATTTCAGTTTATCACCCTCTTGTTCCAAAATTTCCCAATATTTTGGCCATTTGGCCTCCATGTTAAGCTTTTTCACGGCTTTAGCCTCCATTGGCGACAACCACCTTGGGGTTTTATTTTCCAACAAATCTTTATATCTAATCCAAACATTATATAATGCTTTCCTAACAATGTGATTTTTAAAAGCTTTATGAGCTTTCACCTTGTCATACCATATATATGCATGCCATCCGAAAACATTGTTAAACCCTTCCAAATCTAAGATATCTGTGTTCTCAAGAAGTAGCCAGTCTTTCAACCAGCAGAAAGCTGCTGATTCATAGTACAGTTTTAAATCCGGCAGGGCAAATCCCCCTCTTTCCTTTGCGTCAGTTAAAATCTTAAATTTTATTCTGGGTTTTTTCCTTTCATAGCTCCAGTTTTCTTGAACAGATCTCTGGTTCTTCCCATTCTGTTGTTTTCCTCTATTTCTTTGCATTGCTCGTTTAAAAAGGCCCTCTTGTCTCTCCTTGCTATTTTTTGGAAATCTGCATTCAATTTCCTGTATCTTTCACTATCTCCCTCGCATTTTGCTTGCCTTCTCCAAGTCCACCTTTCCTTTTTTTTAAAATAGATATTTATTGAAGTTTCAGAAATTATATAAAGAAAACAGACAAAACACAGACAAAAAAACAAGTATAATTTCAATCCCTTATTTTCTTATACCTTACTTCGCTGACCTCCTCCTACCTCCCCTTTCTGTATTCTAATTTCAAATTATTTATTCAGCAAATCCTCTCCCTTAATTTCATTTAGTTTTTAACCTTTCTTTTCTTTTAACTTAAACATTACTGCTATAAACCACTTAGCTTCTAAACCGTCATCATTCTAACATTCATTAATTTTGCAGTGTTTCTCAGCCCTTCCTTAAATTTGTTTTTGATAACCTTATTTTCATTTAGTTTAGTTCATTAAAAAAAAAGAGAATCCAGTTTTACCTTGTCCAAACTTAAACATCGAACTTATACATCAGTTCTTATTCTTAAAACATTTTTTCTAAGGTCGACCAAGATTCCCTTCCACGAATTTCCCAATTTACATAACAATAACAAACAAAGTAAAAAACGAAATAAATTGTAATTATGAACCCTTTGGATTCCCAAACTCCACCCCCCTTTCCCGGTTTCAGCCCCCAACAATGTCCATCAGTCTTAATCTACTATCAGCCTGGAGATCTCACATCCGAGGCTCTTAATGGTCTCTCAGTTCCTCTCTGCCGGTCTTTTTGATAGACCTTGATATTAAACACCAAATCTTGGAGAAGCTCCGGCCCAACAGGGTCCATATTTTTTCCATCTAGGCCTCCATACTTAAGAGTAGAGCCTATGGGGTGTTCCATTTCTTGTTTCTTGCTCCTTTCCAGTTCAAAAATCCCCAAAGCTCTAACCTCCACCTTAATCACTTCCGGAGGCGGCACGAAACGGCAATGGCGGTCCTCTTTACGCTGTGAAGAGGGGCTCCGCGGGAAAGGGTCGTCCGCTGCGGCAGAGCGGAGACCCGCTAAGAAAAACCACAGGTAGAGTGAGCCTGTGGTCGTGGGACTCGGCGGGCACCAAGAGCGACCTCGGAAATGAAGAAGGGACCCTGTAAGGGGCTCCGGAACGTGGAGGGGGTAGCAGTGCTGTGAGTTCATCGCTCTTTCCGCGGAAGTGAAGCCGCGCGGCTGCTGCTGATGAGCGCTGACCTTTCTTCTTTGAATATTCGATTTTAAACAACATACCCGTGAGTAAGAAGCTCAAGATTTTTGAATCTAAATTTGTGAAATTTGGCTGAAAGCGGGAGACGTTAAAAAGGAAGTCCGTCTTCCGGCTCTGCTCAAAGTATCAAGCAAAGGCTTATAAAAGCTGAAGCGCTGAGAGGGGTTTTTAAAAGAAGTTGGAATATACTCTGCAAATTCGGATTTGACTGTTTAGAAGTAAAAAATCGCATTTGTGTAAGTGGATTGGACATAGATTGGGACCTCTTCTCCTCTTTTTGGTGGATTACAAAGCTTTGAAAACCCAGCTCTCGGGCTGCCTGGATACAAAAGAACCATCAGACTGCGGTAACTGTATTTAAAGTTAAAATGTTACATCGGGGCTATCTGTAAGCTACAAATAAGGAACTGTTGCATGCACCATTGTTAAGAACTTTCATTTTGATTTGGGTAAATTTCTGCAAGTTTAAAGTGAACTTTGAAGGTTTTCTCCTCTTTTTTTTTTCCTTCTTCCGTTTTTATTTGGGAACTTAATGGTGGAAACTTTTCATTTCGTTTTCTAACTTTTGGGGAGCTCCCCCTACTGGACTGTGGAATATCTAGTCTCTGAGAACTGCTGGTTGTTTTGCAAATCCTCTGCTTGGATGTTTATGTCTTGGACTGCTTTTCCCATGGGATTTACAATTTGACCTTGATACATGGACAGCTGTGGAATGAGTGGCGCTGCAAAAACAAGGGCTGCCAAAAAAGCAAAACAAACTGAACTGTTGCAATCAACTTTGCCTGTGCAGCCACGTAGATCATCTGTCCCAATTGTTACAGGCCTGCAAGAAGGAGAAGCTAAACAGCCAGCTCTTGGGGATATGGCTTCAGGAGGGCTGGATCCAGTCTCTAGAGAAATATTGGACCAGCTGGCAGCATTAAATAAGAAAGCTGATGAACAGGCGACTAAATTTGACCAAGTGACAGCTACAATTAATAAATTGACTGACCAAGTTGCTCAAAACACACAGGCAATAGGGAATATTCAAATAACAACGGCAGAAAATCGTAAATTGGCTGAAGAAGCAAATTTAAAAGCAGAACAAAATAAAAAGAAGATTGAGGAAGTAAGAGGGGAAGTAAGACCACTGAGCAGACAGATCAATGAACAGCAAGCTTATCTGTCCATGGCGGAATTGAAAAATCGGGAAAGCAATCTCAGGCTGAGAAATATACCAGAACTTGAGAAAGAAGATTTGATTGGTTCCCTGACAGCAGAAATATCAAAGTTCTGGGGTTTAGCAGAAGACAAGGACTTCAAAATTGTCACCGCCTTCAGATTGGGAAGAGTGGCGAGGAAGGACAAACCAAGAGATTGCTTGATCATTTTGAGATCTAAGCAAGAAAAAGATAATATACTCGGCCTACACTTTAAAAACTCACTGGTGATTCAGGGAAGGACAGCAGAAATCTTCAGAGACATACCGAAACAACTTTTGGACTTAAGAACCACATATAAAGACCTCGCAGGACTATTGAGAAACAACACAATCCCCTATAGGTGGGAATTCCCTCAAGGACTATCTTTTAATTTTAAAGGGAAAAAAGTAAGAATTAGAACAGCAGAGGACCAAGAAAAGTTCCTGAACGACCACGGGGAGGACCTTCGGAAAGGAGTAGCAGGAGTTTGACCACCACCTCCGTCTGGCTCAACACCCGCCCCACCTCCAGACTTAGACGATAAGGGAGACGCATCCCTACTGGTTGACAAACTGATTCAGGATGTCTCTGCAGCTACTTAGTTGGAACATTCATGGTGCAAATTCCCCCGAGAAAAGAAAAAGGATTTTTCATATATTGAGGAAAGAACAATTGGACATTATTTGCCTGCAAGAAACACATGTGACTAGGCTCCATAGGAGAGTTTTAATTAATAAAAGACTAGGCCAAGAATTTATTTCATCAGATAAGGTTAAGAAAAGAGGGGTAGTGATTTATGCAAAGGAGAACCTATCACCAAAGTTTTTGTTTAAAGACGAACAAGGAAGAATTTTGGCGATTGAAATACTAACACAAGGAGAGAAATTTCTGATAGTAGGAATATATGCACCAAACGAGGGGAAATCGGAATTTTACAAAAAGCTGCATGAGATAATGCTGGATCATATTGACTATACTAACATCATTCTGATGGGAGATATGAATGGGGTGGTCTCCACCTACATGGACAAGTCACAAAACCAAAACTTAACTAAAGATGGCAGACTACCTAAAACCTTTTTTGAACTAACTGACAATATGGACTTGACTGACATATGGAGGACAAAGAACCCCTTAGGTAAAGAAGGGACATTCTTTTCTGAGGCCCACCTATCATGGACAAGAATCGACCAAATCTGGATAACTAGAGGACTGGCACCTAAGACTAAAAAAATAGAAATCTGCCCCAAAACCTGCTCCGACCATAACGCTTTGAAAATGGAACTGAGACTTACGCCAGCTGGATCCTTTAGATGGAGAATGAATGACACCTTGTTTAGAGATCAGGAGATTGTGAAGAAGGCCCAAAAAACGTTGAAGGATTACTTCGAGATAAATTTGAACACTTCGGTGGAAAAGAGAACAATCTGGGACGTGAGCAAAGCAGTTATGAGAGGGTTTCTGATCCAACAGAATACTATTAAGAAAAAACTCTGGAATGGGAAAAAAGATAAGATACTAGAGAAGATAAGAGACGGTGAAAAGAGGCTTAGACTTAATCCAAAGTCAAAAGAAGTGTTAAGAGAAATTAAATTTCACCAAACACAATATGCGAAATTGATAAATCAAGAAGTTGAATGGAAAATTAAACAAATGAGACAAAGATCGTTTGAATCAGCAAATAAATGTGGAAAACTACTAGCATGGCAGTTGAAAAAGAGACAAAAATTGAACTTTGTTACCAATCTGGAGGTTGAAGGAGAAAGTATTCAGAAACCAGAAGAAATTAGAAAGTGTTTCCAGAGATATTTTAAAAAATTATTTACTCAAGGGCCTCAGGCAGAGACTGAGATAAGCCAATTTATAAAAATTAATGGACTGCAAAAATTATCTCAAGATAAACAAACAACCCTGAACTATAGAATAACACAGCAGGAAATTGAAAGTGCCATTCAGAATATGCAATTAGGTAAATCCCCAGGCCCAGATGGACTTACCTCCAAGTATTATAAGACATTAAAGGACTATTTGATCCAACCACTAATGGAGGTATGCAATCAAATTATGGAGGGGAAGGGGGCACCAGAATCGTGGAAAGAAGCTTTCATCACTTTGATACCAAAACTGGAATCTGAAAAGACTCAACTTAAGAACTACCGTCCCATCTCACTCCTAAACGTGGATTACAAAATTTTTGCTGATATTTTGGCAAGTAGATTTAAAAAAGTCTTAAATGAAGTAATTCATAAAGATCAGGCAGGCTTTCTCCCTGTTAGACATTTGTCTGACAACACTAGGAATATTATTGACGTTTTGGAGTTATTGCAGACAAATTTGAATACGAAAGCAGTGTTAATTTTCATAGATGCAGAGAAGGCCTTTGACAACATTTCTTGGAAATTTATGAAGAAAAACTTGGAAGGGATGGGAGTGGGAAGGGCGTTCCAAAATGGTATAGAAGCAATCTATTCAGAGCAGAAGGCTAAATTGATAGCGAACAATGTGGTGACAGAAGAATTCAAAATTGAAAAAGGGACACGACAGGGGTGCCCCTTATCACCTCTGTTATTTATCTCTGTCCTGGAGGTGCTGCTGAATTTGATTAGGAAGGACCAGCTGGTGGAAGGAATACAGGTCGGAGCGAAACAATATAAACTGAAAGCTTTTGCAGATGACTTGGTTTTAACATTACAGGAGCCAGAATCTAGTACAAAAAGAGTTTTAGAATTTATTCACGAGTTTGGTCGGGTGGCGGGATTTAAGCTGAATAAACAAAAAACTAAGGTCTTGGCAAAAAATTTGACACCTTCAGAAATAGATGGGTTTCAGAAGGCAACGGAGCTAAATGTGGTTAAAAAAGTGAAATACCTGGGGGTTAATTTGTCTGGTAAAAATTTGAATTTATTCAAAGACAACCACGAAAAATGCTGGTCAGAAATCAAAAAGGATTTAGAAATTTGGTCAAGATTAAAACTTTCCTTGTTGGGAAGAATTGCAGCCGTAAAGATGAATGTATTGCCAAAGATGTTGTTTTTGTTTCAAACCCTACAGATTGTGGACAGAGTGGAAGGTTTTGGAAAGTGGCAGAAAGATATCTCGAAGTTTGTCTGGCAGGGCAAAAAGCCCAGGATAAAATTTAAAATACTAACAGATGCGAAAGAAAGAGGGGGATTTGCCCTGCCGGACTTAAGGTTATACTATGAAGCGGCATCCTTCTGCTGGATGAAAGATTGGTTCTTACTAGAAAACACTGATGTCCTAGATCTGGAAGGGTTTAACAATGCTTTTGGATGGCATGCATATTTGTGGTACGACAAGGTAAAGGTTCATAAATTGTTTAAAAACCATATTGTCAGGAAAGCTTTATTCATTGTCTGGACTAAATATAAGGACTTACTTGAAAACAAGACTCCCAGGTGGCTTTCACCAATAGAGGCAAAGGCCCCAAAAAGACTTAATATGGAGGGTGGTTGGGCAAAATATTGTGAGATAATAGAAAAAATTGGAGACAACTGGAGGCTGCAGAGCTTAGACAAATTAAAAAACAAGGTGCGAGACTGGTTACATTATGCCCAAATTCAAGAGATTTTTAAAAAGGAGAAAAAAATTGGTTTCCAGGTGGAAAAATCGAAATTAGAGACAGAATTACTTGAACCAAAGATTAAAGTGCTTTCAAGAATGTATAACTTGCTGCTTAAATGGAACACTCAAGATGAGATAGTTAAATCAGCCATGATAAAATGGGCTCAAGACATTGGGTACAACATTATGTTTGAAGACTGGGAAAGGTTATGGACCACCGGTATGAAATTCACGGCATGTAATGCCTTGAAAGAAAACATTATGAAAATGATATACAGGTGGTACATGACCCCAGTCAAGCTTGCAAAGATATATCATCTGTCCGATAATAAATGTTGGAAATGTAAGGAGGCTGAAGGAACATTCTTTCACCTCTGGTGGACATGCCCAAGGGTGAAGGCCTTCTGGGAAATGATTTACAATGAGTTGAAAAAGGTATTTAAGTATACCTTCCACAAGAAACCAGAGGCCTTCCTCCTGGGCATTGTCGGCCAGAGAGCGTTAAAGAAGGATAGAACTTTCTTCTTATATGCAACTACAGCAGCAAGAATTCTTATAGCCAAACACTGGAAGACACAAGAGTTACCCACGCTGGAAGAGTGGCATACGCAACTGATGGACTACATGGAGTTGGCCGAAATGACTGGCAGAATCCGAGATCTGGGAGAAGAAACAATAGAAGAGGACTGGAAAAAATTTAAGGACTACTTACAAAAACATTATAAGTTATATGAATGTTGAGAATTTGCTAAGTTTTGGAAAAATTAGCTTCAGCAATTAAATTTGAAAATGGTGGAAACTAAGTTATAACCATGAAAAGACCAAAGTTTAGAGTAATTTTTTTAGGATTGATGATGGGAAAAAGTGACTTAACAACAAGTACTCTAAACCTAAAATATAATTAGATGAAAGTACAAAAAACGCATGAAACAAGGTAACAATTTGCTGTTATTTTTATTGTAAAGAATGCAGGGTGTGGAGGATGTGGGGAAGTCCAGTAGATTACGAAAAATTGCCTTGGAAATATGAATATTTTCTTTTCTAACTTTTTCTTTTTCCTTCTGTAAAGTCGCTTTTGTTGAGTTATCGATTATGTATTTTAGCCTGGAAAAAAGCAATAAAAAATATTATATAAAAAAAAATAACCTCCACCTTAATCACATTTGTAATCCCTAGGTCTTCTGATCTCCACATAAGATCTCTCCATTTCTCAATCTCCAATTCAGGCCGGGCTTTCCACATCAGATTTTTATTTTCCTTTATTGCCATCATGCCAGGCCTCTAAGTAGAACTCTCTTTTAACATCTGCACACCAGCTCCTCCTTCCTTTTCTTCAGGGGCGACATATGTCTCCTTCTCCATATTCTCAAAACTCTTGGATTTCTCTATTTGTCCAGTTAAATAAGCTCCTTGTTTCCAATCCTTATCCGATCCAAGAATGTTATTTACTGTTAAGTCCAGAGTTGAAACATTTGTAGCTATAACATCAAATTGACCTTGTAGCTTTCCCAAGAGAACAAATGCTCTGTCCAATTCAACCTGGATTTTCTCTCCTCCAGCCATTTCTGTAATGTCACTAAGTCCCTCTAGGGGGATTTTAGTTCCTTAATATTCTTTTCAGCTCGAGTCCAGAAATCCAGTTATTTTGTAACAGCCCTTCCTTATTGTCAACAAATTGTAACCAATGTAACCGGCAGAAGCAACAAAAACAGGGTTCTCTTTTAACGTCTTGACAGCTGACTTGACAGCTGTCAAGCTCTTCAATACTTCATCAACAGGCTCTCTCACGGGGCGATCCCGGGCCCGGGGGGCAAGTCCACCTTTCCTTTTGAAGCAAAATGTCCTTGAAATGGGGGAGAAATGCCCTGCATGAAGTCTTGGGTTTGCAATTTGGGGAGAGGGAAGACTGTCTGCGGCGCTGGGGAGCGGGCAGGCTGGCGAGGCCCCCTAGATCTAGAGGTCCTAGGCTTCAGCCTACTTAGCCTATACATAAATCCGGCCCTGCCTATGTCACAGTGAGCACAGGCCCATCGATCACGTGCAAGCCATTCTGCGTGTTGGGAAGGAGCCTCCTGTTCTGGGCCAGGGGGAAGAGTGACACCAGCAGAAGACTGGGTGGTGGGGTCGAAGCTGATCCCAGGGAGCACGTGAGGAGTCAAGGCTTCCCGCATGAAGGCCTCGCTTCCCCTAGAAGTCCCTGCCTCCTGGTCTGTGTTCGCTTTCTTCTTCAGGTACAGTGCCAGCATGTTCTGGATGGTGCACCTGCTTTCGGGGGAGAGCTTGTAGAACTGGTCCACAGTAGAAGAATAGCCATGAGACGGATGAGACTCCCGCAAGGCGTCCCCAAAGTCAGGGGAACATAAGCGCATTTGAAGAGCCTTGCTGGGTCAGGCCAAGGCCCATTCAGTCCGACATCCTGTTGGCATGTAGTTGGTCCACCACAATTGCAATATTATTGCATCCTTCAGGAATGGTGTGTCCAGCTCCATCTGAGTCATCATCCAGGCACGCTGTGGAGCTGCATGGATGAGAGATGGGCATCTTCGACCAGTCAGGGGTGAAGAGCTGGCAAGATCCCCTGTACTGAGCAGAAAAGCAAACTCTTTGGCCTCCGAGATCTCTCCCAACTCTCAGCAGCCCTCACTGTGAGCCATACTAGAGGAATTTTGCCCTGCTTTTCCTGAGCTACAACACAGGAGCGCACCCCCAGGGGGCCATGATGTGGTAACCCTGGCGAAGCATTGCAGAGCAACTGAGAAAGCAGAATGATGTTTGCGTGGACAGTCCATTAGAAAGCTGCACTATTATTGCATCGATAGCACATTGCAGAATACGGCCCCCTTCCAGGCAAAAACATCTGCCGTTTACAGAAAGATAAAACCATAAAATCAGGAAAAACCTACAGTACATTAAAAGAGTAATAATTATTTTACCTGCCTTAATTATAATAAAGCATTGACATGCATATTTTAAATTAGCGGTTAAGGTCTTAAACTACACATTTTAATAGTTTCACATCTGTATTCTTTACTGTGTTCTAGCTTATAGATTTTGATTTTAACCTACATATATATGAGAGCCAGTGTTTGGTAGTGGTTAAGAGCGGTAGTCTCGTAATCTGGGGAACCGGGTTCGTGCTTCGCTCCTCCACATGCAGCTGCTGTGTGACCTTGGGCCAGTCACACTTCTCTGAAGTCTCTCAGCCCCACTCACCCCACAGAATGTTTGTTGGGGGGGAGGAGAATGTTAGCCGCTTTGAGACTCCTTAGGGTAGTGATAAAGCGGGATATGAAATCCAAACTCTTCTTCTTCTTCTACATGTTCTCTATCTCTGTAGAAGTCCATATTCTGGTTTGTGGCTGTAATAAATTGATTCGTTCATTCAATAAAGCTTTGGTGGTTTTGAAATTCAGTAAATTGTCTCTGCCTCCATTTTTTGCTATTGAGGGAAACGCTCTATAAAATAATCAGAAAACATCAGGGTTGTAGTCAACATCAGTCCTTTCCACAGCAGACCTATTTAAATTGATGGGCACAAATTACGTGGCTGTGTTGATTTTGACGCATCTCTTCTGAGTAAAACTCAGTTGACTACTGTAGGGATAATCGCGGAGTGGGCAGTGGGGTCGGGAGGGAGCACACTCCCCACCAGCAGGCAGCCACAGTCAGCCTGCACACGTGACCCTGGGGTGCGTAGCATACTCCCCCTCACAGACAAAGTCATGGCTGTCTGGAACATCGTTCCCTCTGTCTGACCTTTTGCGGTCTCAGCAGTCTGTGGTGTCCTGTCTGTAACCTTTGTCCCTGAGACCTTTTGTCTCCTTTGTCATACACTGTGCAAGGGGAAAATGTCGCGGTGGAAATAGGTGCCAAAATAACTTTGTACCACCCCACGATCTCGGGACCAAAGGTGTGTAAAGGTCACAGCCCAAAATGTATCTGCCTAGCTTGCATATTTGTCTCAATAAAAGGAGGCTCCACAGGACTGGTCAACAGCTCGCTTCAGCCCACCTGTGCGCAGCTCACATGATGATCAACTCCTGTCTTGTGTCTTCACTTCAGACTACTCCTCACAGGATATCATGGAATTGTAGAGTTGGAAGGGACCACAAAAGTCATCTAGTCCACCCCCTGCAATGCAGGAATATTTCGCCCAACGTGCAGGAATATTTTGCCCAACTCTGGGTTGTTGGATGCCCCTGCCTTCTGTCATCATTTGAGCTTTCCTCTGCTTCATCTGTCTGGAAGGAGGCCAAAGCCCACTTAAACATAAGAATGATTATAAGAAAGCATTCATTCAACAGCCAGAGTTGAATGAAGACGATGTGCTAGGAGGAGAACGAGCTAATTAAACCATTCTGCAACACACACACACACACACACACACACACACACACTGCAATCCGAACCCCAGTGCTGTTATGAGGACAATGGTCACAACCACACATTTCAAGAAGCATTGCACTAAGAGTCACAGATTCACCCAACACATCCTGGGAACCTCTGTTTGCTACAGATCTAACATCTCTCAGCACCCTTGGCAAACTACAGTTCCCAGGATTCTTGAGGGAAAGCCTGGACTCTTTCAAGTGGTGTAAGAGCTTTAAATGTGTGGTGTGGAATTCCTCCAAAATAATTGGGGAACTGTGCAACCCTCTCTCTCTCAGGCTACGGTCCTGCCCCAGGATCAGGAGGAGGAGGGCTCTTTATTAGATTAGGTTTGTATCCTGCCTTTCTATTTTCATGCTCAAGGCAGCTAAACCGTCAGAACTACAGAAATCAATTATAATAATCAATACAATAAGAATAGCAATAAGAATTATTTACCAAATCTAAATAATATGATAGAAAATTGAGGGAGGGGTGATCTCTCCATCGGCTGCAGTCTTTGGACACAACATTTCAATGAACATCATTATTATTATTATTATTATTATTATTATTATTATTATTATTAGGTCCAGTGGCCTTACTATAATAGCAAAGTAATTGACTGGAGGAAATAAAAGTACAGAACACATACATAAATACCGTAAGTAGTTCAAGTAATGCAGGTAAACCCATGAACAGCCAGGTAAACCCATCAACAGGGTTCCAGGTGCTGCAGACAATTTGCTCAGTGTCCCACAGCTGACTGGGCGTGGCTTTGAGATTTCCTTCAAGAGGAGCGTCTGTGTCATCAGGAAAGGCAAAGAGGACATTTGCATGCAAAGTTTATAGATGGTTTGTTCTGTATAACTTATGATGACAATGGTGCTGTGTCTAATGTTGATTCTTGTTGTGTTGCACAAAAAACCACAGGCGGGAGAAGCCTGTGGACGTGGGATTCGGCTGGCACCTTTTGCGCCTTCCCTACTCATGGGGAAACCCAGTTTCGGGGATCCGGAGCGACGTGGGGTGAGCGGCGCGGTGCTTCAAATCAACTGCTTCTTTCACGGAGTGAAGCCGCATTGCTGTTGCTGGAGAGCGCTGACTTTTTCCTGTGGACAATTGGACTTTAAACAACTACCCGTGAGTAGAATGGAAAATTGGATCTTTAAACATCTTAATTTGGCACCGAAACGGGAAGGTTTCAAACAGGAAGTCCGCCTTCCTCTTTTGTAAATAGATTGAAGCAAAGACATTGCAAGCTAAAGTCTTGGAAAGCCTTTTGTAAAGGATTAAATCTCCATCGGTTAAAATTACTAAACCCCCCTTGGAAGCAGGAGAAGAGGAGGGAAATTTTAGATCGCCTAAGCCTGCAGGAGAGAGAGAGTGAAGAAAGATAAATTACCACCGTTTTGAACCTGGGAACGGGCTGCCAGTAAGATCGACGTTTTGGGAAAGTTCATTGACTGTGAATAAAACTTATGTTGACAGATAGTTAAATAAGAGAAATATATTGTTTCCATTGTTTCCTTTTGCACTTAAAAAGGAGCAAAAGTAACTGAAAATCGAAACTAACTTTGTTGCTGGATCTGCGTTTAAAAGGACGGATACAAATAGAAATTGTTTCCTCTAGAGGGAGCTTTTGAAACTGTTGCAGGAGTGGAGCTGGGGAATTTTCCAGCTGCAGAGATTAAAGACCGTGAGAATCAGAGATTGACCTTGGACAAGAATGTCGACAGAAGAAGCCTTAGTGATTGCATTTTGCAAGACAAGTGCTTTATTGGAACAGCTTCATGAGAAGACGGATGTGATGATTATTAAAATTGATAATTTGGGACAAAAAATGACTGATTAGGGACAAAAAGTGAATACCTATACAGAAACTACTCAGGAATCGATTCAGGAATCTGCTTTGACATGGCAAGCGGTGGAGAAGACGAGGGAGAAAGCGGTTGTTGAACCTCAAGTAACACAAGTGGAGAGAGCCCCAGCCTTACAGAGGCAATTTGGTGAATATAAGCTGTTGCCTTTTACGATTGAATTTAGAGAAAGCCAGATTTGGAGGGATGGAGTCCCGCTTGGATTGGAGAAGGAAAGTTGGATAGATCCCCTTATGCAGGGATGTTCTGGCTTTTGGGATCTGGATTTGGGTCAGGGGGAGATTGGAGTTGTGGGGGCCTTTAGCTTCAGAGGGATTTTGAAACACGCTCTGAAATATCTTTTGGACTTTAGTTCTGACTATGGAGAATGGGCTGACCTGCCGAGAAGGAATAAAGACATTGTTAGGTTGGAGTTTCCCCGAGATCTACTCCTCAGCGCCAAAGGAAGGAAATTAAGAACAAGATCAACAGAAGATAAAGTAAAGTGCATGTATAAATATGACGAAGATCTGCAGAAGGGACATGGAAAAGAGTTAAGAGCCTCGAACAGAAGATCACCAGGTTGATGGACCATATGAAATGGATAGAAAGGACTGACAGAATCCGAGACCCGGGAGAAGAGATGGTGGAAGAAGATTGGAAAATTTATTTAGAGAAATATTGTAAAATTAATGAGTGTTAGAAAAATGTTGGAATGAAATTATACGGCTTTAGTAGAAATGTTATAAGGAGTTAAGCATAAATAAGTTTTAGGGTTTTAATGGTAAGATAAGGTTAAAATAAATTAAGACAATTAAATGACAGAAAACAGTGAAAGATGGAAAGGATTTGCTGAAATAATTAATAACTAGAACACAAAAAAGGGAGGTGTGAGGAGGTCGATGAAACAAGTTAATGAAAGACAAAGATATGGAAATATTGGATGTGTTTTTAATTGTTTTTGCTTTTGTTTTGATGTATTGTGTCTTTTGTTTTTTTAATGTATTGTAATGTATTGATTTGTATTGTTTCCTTTTTCTCTCTCTTTTTACTTCTTTCTGTAATCCTTAAACTTTTAATAAATATTATTTTTAAAAAAGAGAGAGATTTCCTTCAAGAGGAGCGTATGTGTCATCAGGAAAGGCAAAGAGGACATTTTGCATGCAAAGTTTATGGATGGCTTATTCTGTATAACTTACGATGACAATGCTGTTGCTGTGTCTAATGTTGATTCTTGTTGTGTTGCACAAACTAACAAAGTTCTTCATGCAGGATGTATTCACGAGGCGCACAGAAGATTTGGACACATGTCTTGGCAGGCCCTGGCCAAGATGCCTGAGTTGGTTCAGGGTTTGAACATCAAGCCCTGTAAGTTTCACATGAAATGTGTATCTTGTGCAGAGAACAAGGTGAAGGTTGCTCCAAAAGGCAAGGAGTCTAGCAGGCAGGCTTCCAAACCCTACCAGCTAGTCCACGCAGACCTGGTTGGTCCACTTGCACCCTCTTTGGGTGGAGCAAGGTACTTCATGGTTCTAATTGATTCTGAGAAGCCTTTCGCTCAAACCAGTTAGACATGACATGAATTAGTCGTTTTATCCACCCGGCATGTATGGAACAGACCCTGACGAATCAAATGACAAGGCATAATTAATCCCCCAGCTGAACTGAACAGGGAGCAGCAGCTGGGGTAGAACATGCAAACAAGAAATTATTAGTTCAAGGTACAGAAGCCCCAGAACACCCCAGCCACATGCAGTTAAGAATAGCAATTCCAGATTAAAGGGCTTGCATCTGAGACATTTGTTCCTTCCTTTTTGCCAAGACAGGAGATGTTCCTACAAATACATTGGAAATTTTGAAAGGACCGTGGGCATTTCTCCTCTGCAGCTGAAGATCCAGAGCTATCTGAAGAGGGGGAAATACCAGGTCTTGCTCAGCTGGAGCTGTCTTATTTCCTTTGAAGATATAAGCTAATGAGAATTTTAGGCTGCCGGGGGTGTGGCAAAATCTGAGGATGGGAAAAATGATATCACTGGCAGTCACATGGGAGGCTGCTGAAAATGCACATGGAGAAACAATGGGTCCTTGTACTGAGGGGACTGTTTGACCTGCAGGAGGAAGCCAGTTGTTGAAAGGGAACATGGATCTGAGAAGGAGCTTAGAGGGAGATTTCAACATCCAGCTGGAGCCATCAATGGCAGTTCGTCACTAGTTTGGAGTTGGGGACTCTTTTTCAGTCTTAAGGGCCATATTCTCCTCTGGGAAGCCTTCCGGGGGACATGTGCCTGTAGTGGGAGGGGCCACAGGTGAAAGTGGATGGAGTGATAAATGTAAACTTTGGTTTCCTAAGGGAGGCTGGTTTCTACACACATTCAACTCTCCACTCTCTGTCCTTCATGACTCAAGGTTGCGAGGGGAGGGGTAGTACCTCTGTGTCGGATTCTCAGGCCGCAGTCAGAGGTAACTGGCCACACTCCAGGCATTCGGCTTGAGATCCTTGTTGACCTCCCCGTCTGCGTCTCCCGGCAGGATACAGGCAAGGTCACAAATCGGCGATCCCACTCAGAGTGAGAGGGACACACCTCTCCTCCCTCCTCCCTGCTTCCCTCAGGGAGGGGAAAAGAGACAGACAGAAATCTATTTACATGTCTTATTTCTGTCATTGCAGCAGTACAGAGAAACGTGTCTGCACTCTCCAGTCTCCAACAGTAGAGAAAGAAAACTCCACCCCTGTACTTCCAGTACAGGTCAGATGACACTCTGAGCTAACATCCGGTGCTCAGTACAGTGAATAGACTGCCCCTTTGTTCCAATAGTACAGTCCCAAACATCAACATCCTGTTTTGCATTCCAGCAACTTGCAGCTCGCTCTTGCATTGCTGCTTTTTCCTGACATCCTCCCCCAAAAGTATCAATGTGCGTTGCGAGCAAAACATGATCCAGAGAAGAATACAAACAGTTGTTATACATATAACACTCCCCTGTTGTTTCAGTTCCACCCTTGGAACTCCCTGCCACTGGTTTCCCCAGTGTACCTCTCTGGTTGTCTGGCTTCCAAGGAATGAGTGCATCTGCATTACCTTGGCTAGCAGCTCTCTGTTGTGTCTTTGTCTCTGACTTAGACACAGCTTCAACCTGTCTTGAGTTGTTAACAATAGCAACACATGCAACAGCTAAGTTAGCAAACTCTTTTGAATACCTCTTGGGTGGTACGCCTTTTGTAACCCTTTCAGACCTGCGTATGAGGTGCTGATCCTCTCTGCTCACTGGTTCAGCCTCTGGACTCTTAGGAGAACCAGATCCAATAGTAAACAGTGGTTCTTCCTCCATCTGTGAAGGCCTATCCATTGTGTAAGACTTCCTCTCAATGACTGTGTCAACTGAGCTCTGTGAGCTTTCACTGTCATCATCACCACTGTAATCAGTAAAATCATCATCATCATCATCATCTGAATTGCTCTCAGTGGGAAATGTGTGAACAATTACTCTCTCCTCTTCAGGAGCACTCTCTAGAAATTTTGTGAGAATCACCTGATCAGATTCAGACAAAATTACTCTGTAGAGACCCTTTTCATATCCCACAAAAATGCCTCTGGCATTCTTTACTCCACCTGGAGCTTCTGTTCTCCATTGTGCTCCTTCTGGGGTAGTTTGTCCACCTTTGGTCACTACAGCTCTCACCTGCGGCTCTTAGAAACTGTCAGCCTGCAGCAGCAGCCACACCCCAGGAATGGCTTCAACTGGCAGGCTAACCAGGTGAGGGGAGTTGATGTTGTAATTGCAGAGTCCTGTACACAGCGGAAGGATGAGCAGTACGTGCCACATGCTTAACTTTGCTTTATTTTCATTTCAATGTTGAGAGATTACAAACATGCATCTTGCCTCTGCGGGAGCAGAGAAGCAACCTCCTTCTCCTCGGAACGAAGAACACCAAGAGAAAGAGTGAAAAACAGGAAACCAGTGTACGTCACATCCAGTCTCCCATTCCCGTGGGAAAACCCAACAGTACTCTGACTGTGGAATGCAAAACATTGTCCCGTGACAAGCACTTCGCTGCACAGTGAAGAGAGCAGAAACCAACATCCTCCCCCTTTCTGTGAACATCACTGGGCAGCGTGTTCGTACAATATCAGTACAAACCCAATTTCTGTACATAGGTACAGTGTTGATCCCTTGATACAATCTTGGACAATACATCAGCAGGAATTTCATTACCTGGCATATAGGACACCGTTACGAGTCCCTTCTGAATATGTTCCCTAGCATGTTGCAACTTCAATTGCAAGTGCTTCGTGCTTTGCTTACAACCTTCCGAATTCAGCAAAGCCAAACATGCTTTGTTGTCCTGGTAAACCTGGATTGGACATTTGACAGGAATTTTCATGTCTTTGCACAATTGTAACAACCATTCACAATCCTTAAGTGAATAAGACAGTGCATTCAGTTCAGCTTCACAAGTACTTAAGCTAATTGTTGTTTGCTTCTTGCATGACCAATCAAATAGACCCTGATTGTACATGTAGCAAACTCCAGACATACTTTGCCTGTCTGTAGTGTCACTTCCAAAATTTGCATCTGCAAAAATCTCAAGATCACCAGACTTCTGATTGTTAAATCTCAGTCTGTAATGCATAGTGCCTTTCAAATAGCGTGCTATGCATTTTAGAGCTTTCCAATCCTTAACAGTGGGATTGTTAACTTGTCTGCTTAGCAAATTACAGCTAACAGCAATGTCAGGTCTTGAACATCTGGCAATGAAGTTTAGCTTGCCTAGCACACTTCTGTACAGTGTAGTGTCAGAAAATGCTTCTTCAGTGTCATCTACCTGATAACCTGTTGTCATTGGTGTGTCTACAGGGTTAGCATCCATCAGGTTCAGTTTGCTTAACACATCAGCAATTTTCCGTGACTGGTGTACTAGAATGTTACCACTTTGATCTCTCTCTATTTCTAGAGATAGGTAGTTGTTTACCTCACCAAGATCTTTCATGTCAAAGTGCTCTTTCAGTTGAGCTAGGGCGTTATTGTACATTGTGACATCTTTCCAAAAGAATAAAATATCATCAACATAAAACAAACAATACAGCTTCTTTTGCCCCTCCTCTTTGACAAATACACATGGATCAGCTTTCCCTTGCTGAAAACCTCGAGAAAACAATACTTCAGTGAGTTTTGTGTGCCAACACCGTGCACTTTGTTTGAGACCATAAAGGGACTTTTTTAGAGCACAAACAAATCCCTGTTTTACCTGTACGCCATCAGGTGGAAGCATATAAAGTGATTCACCTAGAGATCCGTACAAAAATGCTGTATTCACATCATGGTGACTAACGTGTAGATTCTCCTCTGCAGCTAGCTTTAGCATAAGCCTAATGCTCTGATACCTCACGGTGGGTGAGTAGGTCTCGTGATAGTCTTCACCTGGTACCTGTGCAAAACCTCTGGCTACTAATCTGGCTTTGTGTCTGACTATCTTGCCATTTTGATCTGTCTTCGCTTTGAAGACCCATTTGCTTCCAAGCAGTTTCATTCCTGGAACTACTGGAACTAGCTCCCATGTTTTGTTCCTTTCTAAGGAATCAAGCTCAGCCTTCATGGCATTTAACCATGGCTCAGCTTCCTTTGAATCCAAATCCTGGATTTCTTGGAAACTTGAAGGTTCAAATACCTTCTTGGAGCCTTTAACAGCTGCTACTGCTGTCTTAGCAAATTCATCAGCAAATCTCTTTGGAGGTCTGCCTTTTGTGGCTCTTTGTGACCTTCGAATTAGCCTTAAGTCCTCAACACTTTCCTCTTCCTTCTTAGGAGAAAAGTGGCCTATTGTGAACAATGGTTCTTCCAATTCTTGATCAGAGCTTTCAGAGGGTCGCATAGAGGCGTTCGCACTCTTGAAATCCTCTGAATCATCCGATTCAGTTTCAGACTCAGAATCAGAACCTTCATCTGTGGGTGTGGGTTGTTGCGGCTGCTTTTGCTGTTGCCTATCCTCAGTTTCATCACTGTCATCAGGATAACATTGGAAAATTCCCACATTCTCCCCCAACTTGGCATTGTACTCAACACTTCTTGTGAGCTTAATTGTCTTAGAGTCAGTCATCATTATTCTGTAAGAACCTTTCTGATAACCTAGAAAGATACCATGCAATCCACGCTTGCCTAACTTGGAGCTTTGTGGTGTGTGAACCCACATGTCAGAACCAAAAATTCTCATGTGTTTGATGTACAGTTTCTTGCCAAACATCTTCTCATAGGGGGTACAACCAATCGCTGAAGATAACCTGTGATTGTAACTGTAAACAAAACACGAGAGAGATTCGGCCCAATAACTCTCTGGAAGATTGGCATCATGCAGCAAGGTTTTTAACCCTTGAAGCAATGTCTGATTTGCCCTTTCGCAAAGTCCATTCTGCCATGGCGAACGAGGACTGGACAAATCGTGTTGAATTCCTTTCTCAGTCAGAAAAGCTTCAAACTGCTGAGAAGTGAATTCTCCCCCGCGATCAGTGAAAAGAGTCTTTATCTTCTTACCATGCACATTTTCCAACCAAGCACAGAATTCATTGAACCTTGGAAAACCCTCTGATTTCTGCTTGAGATTGTACACATAAATATACCTGGAAAATGCATCAATGAGAACCATGAAGTACCTATTTCCACCCAAAGAGGGCGATAGTGGACCAACTAAATCAGCATGAACAATCTGGTATGGTTCTGTAGCTTGCCTACTAGACACCTTACCTTTCGCAGCCATTTTCACCTTGTTTGCTGCGCATGCCTTGCACTTCATGTGGTACCTGCAGGGATTTAATAGTCATACCTTCAACCAAGGCAGGCATTTTATTTTTTTTTTTAAAAAGTTTTTATTACATTTTTTCCAGATACATACAGAAAACAACAAGAGAAAAAAGAAAAAAAAAAAAAAACGAAAGATGTGAAAAAAAATAAAAAGAATCATAACCCTTCAACAGCTTGTTTCAACATTCCATCGAACTTCCCCGCATCTCCCGCACAAAGCATTCCCGATAATAAATTTATCAGCAAATTGTAACCTTGTTTCATGTGTTTCTTTGGTACTTTTAATAGCAATTTAAGTTTAAATCCCTTATTGTCCATTTATTCTAGAAACAAAATGTATTATCCTTTTTAACATTTAAACTTTGATCCCTTCAATATTGTTATCCAATTTCATAAATATTGCGCTCTCATTACTGGGGCTAGCATTTCCAATTATGGTCAGTTTATAGTTCATATAACTTATAAAATTTTTGCAAATAGTTCTTAAATTTTTTCCAGTCCTCCTCCATTGCTTCTTCTCCCAGGTCTCGGATTCTGGCAGTCATTTCGGCCAACTCCATGTAGTCAATCAGTTGCGTTTGCCACTCTTCCAGCGTGGGTAAATCTTGAGTCTTCCAATGTTTGGCGATCAAAATTCTTGCTGCAGTGGTAGCATACATAAAAAACGTTCTATCCTTCTTTAAGACCTTTTGGCCGACCATACCCAAGAGGAAGGCCTCCGGTTTTTTAGGAAAGGTGTACTTAAACACCTTTTTTAACTCGTTGTAGACCATTTCCCAGAAGGCCTTCACTCTTGGGCAAGTCCACCAAAGGTGAAAGAATGTTCCTTCAGCCTCCTTGCACTTCCAACACTTGTTATCAGACAAATGGTATATCTTAGCAAGCTTGACTGGGGTCATGTACCACCTGTATACCATTTTCATAATGTTTTCTTTCAAGGCATTACATGCCGTAAATTTCATACCGGTGGTCCATAACCTTTCCCAGTCTTCAGCCATAATATTGTGACCAATGTCTTGAGCCCACTTTATCATGGCTGATTTAACTGTCTCATCCTGTGTGTTCCACTTAAGCAGCAAGTTATACATTCTCGATAAAACCTTGGTCTTTGGTTCTAACAACTCTGTCTCAAGTTTCGATTTTTCCACCTGGAATCCTATTTTTTTATCCAACTTGACAACCTCGTTAATTTGGGCATAGTGGAACCAATCTTGCACCTTATCTTTTAAATTTTCAAAGCTCCGCATCCTCCAATTGTCACCAACTTTTTCTATTAGTTCCCAATATTTCGGCCAGCCGGTCTCCATATTGGGTTTTTTCCACGCCTTAGCCTCCACTGGTGATAACCACCTCGGAGTCTTACTTTCAAGTAAGTCTTTGTATTTCAGCCAGACCATGAAAATTGCTTTCCTGACAATATGGTTTTTGAACATTCCATGCGTTTTTGCCTTGCCGTACCACAGATAAGCATGCCATCCTAGCGAATTGTTAAAACCTTCCAGGTCTAGGACATCTGTATTCTCTAATAAAATCCAATCTTTCAACCAGCAGAAGGCTGCCGCCTCGTAGTATAACCTTAAGTCTGGCAGGGCAAACCCCCCTCTTTCTTTTGCGTCAGTTAGTATTTTAAACTTTATTCGGGGCTTTTTGCCCTGCCAGACAAACTTTGAGATGTCCCTCTGCCACTTTCCAAAACATTCCATTCTGTCCACGACCTGCAAGGTTTGAAACAAAAACAACATTTTTGGCAAAACATTCATCTTAACAGCAGCAATTCGGCCCAGCAAGGAAAGCTTCAGTCTCGACCATGTTTCCAAATCTTTCTTAACTTCTGACCAACATTTCTCATAGTTGTCCTTAAACAAGTTCAAGTTTTTAGGCGTCAAGTTTACCCCCAGGTATTTCACCTTCTTAACCACAACTAACTCTGTTTCCTTCTGAAACCCCTCTATTTCTAAGGGCGTTAAGTTTTTCCCCAAAACTTTAGTCTTTTGTTTGTTCAACTTAAATCCTGCCACCCGACCAAATTCTTGTATCAGTTCCAGAACTCTTTTTGTACTAGATTCTGGCTCCTGTAATGTTATTACTAAGTCATCTGCAAATGCTTTCAGTTTATATTGTTTCACTCCGACCGTAATCCCCTGTATTTGCCGGTCCCTCCTAATCATGTTCAGCAAAACCTCCAGGACTGATATAAATAGTAGGGGGGATAGGGGGCACCCCTGACGTGTTCCTTTTTCAATATGGAACTCCTCTGTCACCACATTGTTCACTATCAACTTAGCTTTTTGTTCTGAATAAATTGCTTCTATACCATTTTCAAACCCTCGTCCCACTCCCATCCCTTCCAAGTTTTTCTTCATAAATTTCCAAGAAATATTGTCAAAGGCCTTCTCAGCGTCAATAAAGATTAGCACTGCTTTAGTGTTAATATTTGTTTGTAAAAGTTCCAGAATATCGATAATATTCCGAGTATTATCAAACAAATGCCTGCCAGGAAGAAAGCCTGCTTGGTCCTTATGAATTACTTCATTTAAAACCTTTTTCAATCTACTTGCCAAAATGTCTGCAAATATTTTGTAATCCACATTTAGGAGTGAGATGGGACGGTAGTTCCTAAGTTGAGTCTTTTCAGTTTCCACTTTGGGTATCAATGTGATGAAAGCTTCTTTCCACGTTTCCGGTGCCCTTCCTCCCCCCATAATCTGGTTGCAAACCTCCATTAATGGTAAAGTCAAATGGTCTTTTAATATCTTATAATATTTGGAGGTAAGTCCATCTGGGCCTGGGGATTTGCCCAGCTGCATATTCTGAATGGCATCCTCAATTTCCTGTTGTGTTATTTTGCAATCCAAAATTGATCTCTTCTCCTGAGACAATTCTGGTAGGCCATTGAGTTTCAAAAATCGTTCAATCTCAGACACATCCTCAGGCCCTTGTGTATACAACTTTTTGAAGTATTTCTGGAAACACTTTCTAATTTCACCTGGTTTCTGGATATTTTTCCCTTCCACCTCTAGATTGGTAACGTAGTTTAATTTCTGTCTTTTCTTCAACTGCCATGCCAGCAGTTTCCCACATTTGTTTGCTGACTCAAAAGATCTTTGTCTCATTTGTTTAATTTTCCATTCCACTTCTTGGTTTATCAATTTCAAATATTGTGCCTGATGGAATTTAATTTCTCGCAAGATCTCTTTAGATTTTGGTTTAGATCTTAACCTTTTCTCTCCGTCACTTATCTTCTCTAATATTTTATCCTTCTTCCCATTCCAGAGCTTCTTCTTGATAGTATTTTGTTGTATCAGAAACCCCCTCATTACAGCTTTACTAGCGTCCCAGATTGTTCTTTTTTCCACTGAAGTGTTCAAGTTGATTTCAAAATAGTCCTTTAAAGTTTTTTGGGCCTTCTTTACGATCTCTTGATCTCTAAAGAGGGTGTCATTCATTTTCCATCTAAAGGAACCGGCTGGAGTAAGTCTCAATTCCATTTTCAGGGCGTTGTGGTCGGAGCAAGTCTTTGGGCAGATTTCCACTCTTGTAGTCTTCGTTGCCAGCCCTCTAGTTGTCCAAATTTGGTCGATTCTCGTCCATGATGAGTGGGCCTCAGAAAAGAAAGTTCCCTCTCTACCTAGGGGGTTCCTTGCCCGCCAAATGTCAATCAAGTCCACATTGTCTGTCAGTTCAAAAAAGGTTTTCGGTAGTCTGCCGTCCTTAGTTATTTGGTTTTGTGACTTATCCATCAAAGTGGAGACCACCCCATTCATGTCTCCCATCATAATGATGTTTGAATAGTCCAGATAGTCCAGTAGTGTCTCATGTAGCTTCTTGTAAAATTCTGCTTTCCCCTCATTTGGTGCGTAGATTCCTAATATCAAAACTTTTTATCCTTGAGATTGTATTTCAATTGCCAAGATTCTCCCTTGCTCATCTTTAAACAAAAATTTCGGTGCTAGGTTCTCCTTAGCGTAGATCACCAGGCCTCTCTTTTTTACTTTGTCTGATGAAATAAATTCTTGGCCTAGTCTTTTGTTGATTAATACCTTCCTATGGAGCCTAGTCACGTGGGTTTCTTGCAAGCAAATTATGTCCAAATTTACTTTTTTCAAGATATGAAAGATCTTTTTTCGTTTTTCCGGGGAATTTACGCCATTAATGTTCCAGCTATACAGCTGCAGAGACATCCTGTATCGATCTGTTGTTGCTCTTTATGGGGTGTCCTCCTTTTTGTCCGGATCCGAGGGAGGAGATAGTGTTGGTTCCAGTCCAGGCTGTGGCAGAGGCCAAGGAACTGCTGTTCCCTTCTGAAGATCTTCTCCGTTGTCGTGCAGGAACTTCTGGTTGTCCTCTTTAGACTTAATTCTAACCTTCTTTCCTTTGTATTTAAATGATAGACCCTGTGGGAACTCCCACCTGTAAGGTATTCCGTTGCCTCTCAAAAGTCTTGCTAGGTCAGTATAGATGGCTCTGAGATCCAGTAGCTGTTTTGGTATGTCCTTATAAATTTCCGCTCTTCTGTCCTGGATCTCCAGTGATTTGTTAAAATGAAGGTCAAGTATTTTGTCTCTCTCCTGTTTAGTCTTTAGGATGATCAGGCAGTCTCTAGGTCTGTCCTTTCTGGTAACACTTCCCAGTCTAAATGCCGTTGTTATTTTAAAGTCTTCGTCTTCCTTTATTCCCCAAAATTTGGAGAATTCTGCTGTCAAGAAACCAATCAAATCTTCTTTTTCAATCTCTGGGATAGAGCGTTGTCAGGGGTTTAGGAGCAGAAGCACGGGCAAGGGAGGAAACAGAGAGCGAAGGGGAGGAGGCAGAAGAAAAGATGAGTGACGACGACGACCCGAGATCTCCTAGTCTTTCCAGTGAATCAGAGGATTCACAGAAAGGAGCACCAGTGGCGAGGGCAAAGGGGGAGTCTAGGGGGGCACCCCAGGAAGACAGAGCCAGAGAGGACTCAGGGGGGAGCAGCTGGAAATCGGGACCAGCGTCACCGCCAGGAAGCAGGGAAGAGGAAGGGAGCCAGGGGGGAAGCGCTGGCAGCTCACCACAGGAGGGAGGACATGAGTCAGGAGTGGCCACACCTCCACAGGAGGGAGGACATGAGTCGGGGATGGCCACACCTCCATCGGGGAGCGAAGAAACGGTTGAGAGGAAAGTGGAAGGTTGGGCGCGCGCGCCAAGTTCAAATGCAGAGGAAGGCGGCGCAGTAAGCAGCCCCGAAAGAGAGCCAGGTCCTAAAGCCCGGCGCAAGGAGGCAGGAGGGTCTGGGTCAGCGTCAGAAGAATCCCGGAAGGAAGAAGCCCCGGGGGGTAGAGGGACCCAGAGGAGGACAGTCAGGAGGAAAAGGTGGAGCAAGGCTAGGATATTAAGTTGGTGCACACAGGGCGGAGACTCAGACGGAGCTTCGCCGACCTAGCTACTAGGCGTAGAGTTGCGCGCAGCAGCGTGAGAATGGAAACTGTAATTCAATAAAGACTTTTACTTAATGACCGCTGGCTAGCGTGATCCTCTGTGAGCTAGGATCTTCAAGCAGCTCTGACAGTAAGCTCCGTCTCCACTTGTGGGCATCTACAGCCTCGAGGAGGGGAGAGACACAGGTGCCTACTAGCAAGCTCACGAACGGCAGACGACATGACGGCTGAGCAGCAGATAGAGGAACTCAGAAACGCGGTGGCACAACTGAACGCCGAGGCTCTAGCATCCAGGAAGAGGGAGGAGGAAGCAGCCGCAGCCTGCAGGGATCTCCAGGTCAGGTTAGACGTGCTGACAAAGCAGACACCCCGGCAGGAGGGCATTGGGTTGGCGAGACGGACAGGCGGGCTGGTCTCTCACTTCGATGGGAACCTGCAACAGTATCCCAACTTTAGAGCCGACGTACTGTGCGCACTGCAACTGCTGCATAAAGACTTTAGAGATGAACAAGAGAGAGTGGGGTTCATCATGTCCCATCTGCATGGGGATGCGAGAGCATGGCTACGCAATTTATGGAGAGATAAGGATCCGGCGCTACAGAATGCAGATGCCTTTATTAAAGCGATGGATGGGTGTTTTTTATCAAGTATTGACGTGGATCTTGCACGGAAGGAGGTGCATGGGCTGAGACAAGGGGGGGCCAGCGTCAGGCAGTACCATGCCCGCTTTTTCGCCTTGGTCAGTGCCCTGGAATGGGACAGAGATTCGGCTCCTGTGAGAGACCTCTTTTGGGAGGGGCTGCATAACTCGATTAAAGATGAGATCGCCAGGGGGGAGAGACCCCGAACCACCCAGGAGGTCGTTCAGAGGGCACTGGCAGTGGGGGTGAGGCTGGAAGGACGTCCGTGGAACAGGGACGAAGGGCGTGGAGGGCGCGAACCAGCCGGGGGCCCCTCCTTCTTTCCCAGGGAAGCAGCGCGGGCGCAATCCACGCCTCCGCCAGGAGGAGGAGCCGAACCTATGGAGGTGGGAGGTGCAAGGGCTCAGTCAGCAACCAGAGCCCTAGCACCAGCAGCAGTGAAAGCGAAGCCTCCTAGAGGGAACAGGAAGTGTTACGTCTGTGAGGAGCCAGGGCATATGGCGAAAGAGTGTCCCCAGAGGCCCCACAAGCTCACTGCAGCCTCAGCAATGGTGACTGCAGCAACACAGCAAGGAGGACCACAGCAGGGAAACGAGGCTGTCTGGCTGGAGGAAGAGGCACTGGGGCCCAGCCAGACGTGTTAGTGACGCAGTCCCCAGCGATTTTACAGCCCGTGAACCCCCTCCCGCCCAAACCAGTAGTGAGGCTCACAGCGTCTCTCCAACTGCCCAATGGAATCACCATGGACGTGCCAATCACCATTGACTCAGGCAGCAATGCGGACTTTATAGGGCAGGACTTTGTCGACAGGCACGCTGTGCAGTTGCTGCCGGCCACACTGCCCCTGCAGGTTGTCACGGTGGATGGCAGGGAGCTGCTCGGGGGGCAAGTGGTGAAGCAGACGCCACCAATGGTGATGCGACTTGGGAATCACAGAGAAATCATCAGCTTCAACGTCACTCGACTATCTGACACGCCCATTGTATTGGGCATGAGTTGGCTGGACAAGCACAGCCCAGCGATGGCTTGGTACCAGAGGCAGCTGACCTTCGGCTCTTCCTTTTGTGCTGAACACTGCATCGTGCCCAGGCAGGAAGGAGAGGAAGAGGAGTCACAGCTGCTGCTAGGCACGCTGCAAGCGATTCCACACAAGTACGCTGAATTTTTGGAAGTTTTCTGCGAGAAGGAGGCAGACAGGCTACCCCCTCACAGACCATATGACTGCAAAATTGACCTGCTGCCGGGGGCAGCGCTGCCTAAAGGGAAACTGTATTCCATGTCAGAGGACGAACTGCAGGAACTCAAAGAGTTCATTGACCATAATTTGCAACGCGGCTTCATCCGGGAGTCCAGGGCAGTGGGGGGCAGTCCCGTATTCTTTGTTAAGAAGCGGGACACGCCCCAGAAAAGACTGGTAGTGGATTACAGGATTTTGAACAGTCTGACTAGGCCATCGGACTTCCCCATGCCCCGTATTGACGACCTCCTCGCAAAGGTACGGAAGGGAAAAGTGTTCACCAAGTTAGACCTGCGGGGGGCGTACAACCTCATTCGCATGCGGGAAGGAGATGAGTGGAAGACAGCCATGTTCACGCCACTGGGGACCTACGAATATAGAGTTATGCCTTTTGGATTGCAAAATGGCTCCCACGTTTTTCAAGCGTTTATGCATCACGTGTTGGCGGGACTTCTCTACAAGACGTGCGTCTGTTTCTTAGATGACATCCTGATCTTTTCGGAGTCGCAGCAGGAGCATGACGGACACGTCAAGGAAGTGCTGAGCAGGCTAAAGCAACATAGGCTCTACGCCAAGCTGGAGAAGTGCCAATTTGACGTGCCGGAGGTGGATTTTCTGGGCTACAAGCTGTCTGACAAGGGGCTCGCCATGGACAGCGCCAAGGTTCGAGCGGTGTTGGATTGGAAGAGTCCGCGCAACCGGAAGGAGGTCCAACGGTTTGTCGGCTTTGCGAACTTCTATCGCAAGTTTATCAAGGGCTTCGCGATGCAGACAGCGGCCATCACTGACACGCTTAGCTCCAAGAAGAAGAAGTTCGTTTGGACAGCGCAGGCGGAGCAGTCCTTTCAGGCACTCAAGCGTCTCTTCGCGTCGGAAGAGCAGCTGCTTCATGTCAACCCCAGCAAGCCGATGAGGGTGGAGACAGACGCCTCGGACAGAGCCGTGGGGGCGGTCCTGTTGCAGAAAGACCCGCAGGGGGTGTGGCGACCGGGAGCGTTTTACTCCAGGAAGCTCAGCAAGTCCGAACAGAACTACACCATCTGGGACAGGGAGTTGCTGGCCATTCACGCAGCGTTCAAGGCGTGGAGGCACTTTCTGATCGGCGCCAAGCACACGGTGCAGGTTTGCACGGACCACAAGAATCTAGAGCACTGGCGCACGGCACAGTTCCTGAACCAGAGGCAGATACGTTGGGCTGAGTTCTTTGCAAACTTCGACTTCCGAATAGAGTATGTCCCGGGGGACACCAACATCATGGCAGACGCTCTCTCCCGTAAGCCACAGTATCTGGAGGACGCAACACCAGCGGCCGCCATGCACATCTTCGCACCAGCAGTGTGGGCGTGCGCCGCGGCGACCGTGGACCTAGAGGCGGTGCGACGTGCGTTGCAGGAGGACTCCTTTGCACAAGCAAAGATGGCAGAGGTGCAAAGGGGCAAGGCAGCGGCCGACGGTTTCCGGCTACGAGATGGATTGCTCATCCGAAAAGGGGCCATCTACGTGCCGGGAGACGAACTTCGAGCCAAGGTGCTGCAGCAGCTGCACGACGCGCCCACGGCCGGGCACTTTGGCAAGGAGAAGACGGTGGAATTAGTAGTCAGGGATTTCTGGTGGCCTGGAATGAGAGGGGAGGTCGCAGACTACGTGGCGAGGTGCGACACCTGCCAGAGGGCCAAACCAGTGCACAAACCGCCGGCCGGACTGTTGGAACCGCTGCAAACACTGTTCGAACCATGGGAGAGAGTGGCCCTGGACTTTGTCACGGATCTGCCCAGCTCAAGGGGCAAGACGGCAGTGCTGGTGGTGGTGGACCTGTTTTCCAAGATGGCGCATTTCATTCCGTGTGCGAAGGTGGCCACGGCGGAGCAAACCGCCAAACTGTTCATAGACCACGTGTTCAAGGTTCACGGTCTGCCACGGTCTATTCTGTCCGACCGGGGGCGGCAGTTCATCTCGAATTTCTGGCAGAAGCTGATGGGCTTCCTGAACGTCAAGATCAACCTGGCGTCGGCGAGACACCCGCAGACCAACGGGCAAGCGGAGCGGGTCAATGCCATCATGCAGCAGTACCTGAGATGTTATGCAAATCAACAACCTGCGACGTGGGTGGATTACCTACCGCTTGCCGAGTTCGCCTACAACAACACGAAGCACGTGTCCACGGGGGTCACGCCGTTCTTCGCCAACAACGGGAGGCACCCCAGAACCTTCCCGGGACTGGAAAGAATGGGGGAGGGGGAGCCGCAGACAGCAGATGCGTTCGCGTCGGAGCTGCAGGAGGTCCACGATCAGCTGAGGCGCCACCTGGAGCTGGCCAAGCACGCATACAAGGTACAAGCAGACAAGCACAGAAGGGTTGGAGAAGAGCTCCACGTGGGAGACTGGGTTTGGTTAGCAGCCCACGCAGTGCCGGCCAGGTCGTTGGCCAAGAAGAAACTAGGGCATAAGCAACTGGGGCCCTACCAAGTCGATGAGCAGGTCAACCCGGTAGCTTTCAGACTGGCACTTCCGGAGGGTTCCAGAATGCATCCGGTATTCCACAGATCGGTGCTCACTCCCTACAAGGCACCGCACAGGTTCCAGGAACCCGGAACAGCGCCGAGTCCGGTCAGAGACAGAACAGGGCACGCGGAAGTGGCACAGAAGGAGCGCATCAACGAAGTCACTGAGATTTTGGACTCCAGATGGGGGGAAGAGGGGGTAGAATACTTTCTCGCCAAGGAGGGCACCCCGGCCAGTGCGAACAGCTGGGTGCCGGGCTACGCCTTGGACGAACCTCTCCTCAAAGACGAGTTTCATGCCCTCTTTCCCCATAGACCTATGCCAGCAGAATATTTTGACGACTGGCTTTTCACGCCCACACTTTCGGCCAGCACTTTCCGGGGGTTCGACTCGGACGAGGACCCGACACAAGACGTCCGTTCCCCGGAGGGGTCACCCTCGGGATCTGCATCAGAACCCTCGTATTGGTGGGACGATAGGCCAGAGGAGCAGTGGCGCAGACGGTGGCTGGAAGGCCCAGGACGAGCAACACCGACAGGAGGAAGTGAGGGAGAGACGGACATGGACGTTTTAGGGGACGACCCTGGTTTCGAGCACGGCGGCACAGAGATGGAAGCGGAGGTGACTGTCGTCGACGAGAGCGGGGAGGAAGACCCGGGAGACTTCAGATGGAGGCCTGCCACGGGAAGCGACCGATACCCGACGTTCGTCCCTTTGCAACAGCAGCCCCCAGCTCCAGCACCGGAAGGAGGGGAGGGGGGAATGGGGGGCTTCGAGGGGGGGATGGATGTCAGGGGTTTAGGAGCAGAAGCACGGGCAAGGGAGGAAACAGAGAGCGAAGGGGAGGAGGCAGAAGAAAAGATGAGTGACGACGACGACCCGAGATCTCCTAGTCTTTCCAGTGAATCAGAGGATTCACAGAAAGGAGCACCAGTGGCGAGGGCAAGGGGGGAGTCTAGGGGGGCACCCCAGGAAGACAGAGCCAGAGAGGACTCAGGGGGGAGCAGCTGGAAATCGGGACCAGCGTCACCGCCAGGAAGCAGGGAAGAGGAAGGGAGCCAGGGGGGAAGCGCTGGCAGCTCACCACAGGAGGGAGGACATGAGTCAGGAGTGGCCACACCTCCACAGGAGGGAGGACATGAGTCGGGGATGGCCACACCTCCATCGGGGAGCGAAGAAACGGTTGAGAGGAAAGTGGAAGGTTGGGCGCGCGCGCCAAGTTCAAATGCAGAGGAAGGCGGCGCAGTAAGCAGCCCCGAAAGAGAGCCAGGTCCTAAAGCCCGGCGCAAGGAGGCAGGAGGGTCTGGGTCAGCGTCAGAAGAATCCCGGAAGGAAGAAGCCCCGGGGGGTAGAGGGACCCAGAGGAGGACAGTCAGGAGGAAAAGGTGGAGCAAGGCTAGGATATTAAGTTGGTGCACACAGGGCGGAGACTCAGACGGAGCTTCGCCGACCTAGCTACTAGGCGTAGAGTTGCGCGCAGCAGCGTGAGAATGGAAACTGTAATTCAATAAAGACTTTTACTTAATGACCGCTGGCTAGCGTGATCCTCTGTGAGCTAGGATCTTCAAGCAGCTCTGACAAGCGTAATCTTAAATTATTTTCCCTGTTTCTCAATTCCACCATAGACAGGTAGGCCTGCTGTTCACTGATGTGCTTATGTAGTGGCCTTACCTCTCCTTTCAATTCATCCACTTTTTGAATTGCTCGGTCAGCTTTTTCGTTCGCGGCTTCGGCCAATTTCCGATTCTCAGAAGTAACGTCTTTTAGATTCCCAATTTCTTGTGAGTGCTGTACCACTTGTTCCGATAGCTTTGTAATAGAGGATGTGGCTAAGTCAATTTTTGCTGTTTGGTCATCAACCTTCTTATTTAAAATCGCAAATTGTTGAAGCATCTCCTTCATGAGTGTATCAGATCCACCTGCAGCCATATCCTCTGTTGCTGGTTGTTCAGCTTCCTTAAGTTCAGCTGTTGTTGAAGGTTCAGTTCCCTTCAATTCAGCTACTGTTGGAAGTTCAATTCCCTTCAGTACAGCGGGGACTGATGATCTACGTGACTGAGAAGTCAGAGTTGTTTGCACAAGCTGGCCTTTTGTTGCTTTCGCTTTTGCAGATCTTGTTTTCGGTTGGCCACTCATTCCCCACCTGTCTATGAATCAAGGTCAAACTGTCAAAAGTTCCATGGGAAGGACAGACCTCAGTGTAGATAACAACAGCGGAGAGACAAAACAAAGTTAGTTCCCAAGGAGTTGTAGATCCCAGTCTCCACTAGAGGGAGTGCAGTTAGAGGGAGTAAAGTTGGAGTTCAGAAAGGAAAAAGGGAAAAAGTTATGGTCGCCATTAAAGTTCCTGCAACTTTCCAATAGTCCTTAAAACTTTTTCCACTGGCAGAGCCCTTCCAAAATTGTCACAAGTATCACCTCTCAAGGTGCAGGATACAATTACTTAGTTATCTAGTCCAAAGTTGCCTCTATGTATCTGTTTCAGTTTTATAAATTGTATCCACAAAAGAAATTCTTTTCCCCCTGCCACCCCGAGGCTGGGTCTTGAACTTTTAAATTCCACCAAAGGAGAAGGTTCCCAAATTGCTTCCTCGCTGTAGAATAAATTAATAAAAAAACTTGCCTTTCATTTCAAGCCTCAGTACTGTCAGACGCATAATGCTTCCACTTTAAAATCCTTTTTCACTGCGTCCAGCCTGTCAGTTCCTTTGCCTTTGATCTATAAGCTTTGCCGGAAGACGGACTTCCTGTTTCTCGTCACTCCGCTTTCAGCCAAATTTAGAATCTTGAAATTCTTAAGGATCTTAAGGTTGTAAAGTCCCAATTACTCACGGGTTGTTGTTTTCCGAAATTGAAGGTTTCAGGAAGAAAGGTCAGCGCTGATCGGCAACAGCAGCGCGGCTTCGCTCCGCTGACTGCGAGACGACCCTCAGTACCGCTACCCCCTCCGCGATCCGGAGCCCCGTTACGGGGTCCCTTCAACGTTTCAGGGGCTGCTTCTGGCACCCGCCGGGTCCCGAGACCACAGGCTCTTACCCCCTGTGGTTTTCCTGAGTGGGTCTCCGCTTCGCCGTAGCGGACGACCCGTTTTCAGCGGAGCTCCCTCTCCTTACAAGGAGCAGGCAGCCATTACCGAACGCGCCGCCTCCGGAAGTCCCAAGGCAGGCATTTTAGATACTGCCTCAAAATGCAAATGACCAAATTTTCTGTGAAAATCGTGAATACATCCTGCATGCAAACTTTTGTTAGAACCTGCAATGCAACAAGTTTCATTCTGCACAACATCATAATAATACAAAACAAACAAACGATCAACACATTCAGCATGCAATACATAATCGTTTTTCTTTGTGATGGTGCATTTCTTGTTCTTGAAGGAAACGTCAATGTTCCGTTCATTCAGCTGCATAACACTGAGTAGATTGTGTGTGGCATCTGGTACGTAAAGCACATCTTGTATCGATAAGTCCAAACTGTGAAGAACAACAGTTCCGTAGCCTTGACTGGGGATCGTGTGGTCATCCGCCTGGTGAATCGCACCTTCCTGTGGTGTAAAAGACACGAACAGTCGCTTATTGTTGCACATGTGGTGGGTCGCTGCTGAGTCAACAACGAAGAAAGATCTAGACGACTTCTGGACCTTTGCGACCTTTGGAGTGAAGCGTGAGACCATCGCCTTGTGTTGCGTTGTCCTGGACACTGGACCTTTCCCTTTGCTTTGGCCTTTCCCACGCGATTAGCTTCCGCTGCGCTGCTCTGTCTTGGCCCTGGGATATCTGCATTCCCTCTTCATATGGCCTAGACGTCCACACGAGTAGCATTTTACTGCCTTCAAAGCTTTGGCGCCATCTGGTGGTTCCACTGCACTCTGGGATGACGTCTGTGAAGACTCCCCCTTACCCATGCAGCTAGCACCCCGGCGGTCTGCTTCATTCAGAATCACGGCAGTAACATAGGCTACTGTGAGCTGAGCAGTTGGCTGAACAGCAATCTGAGTGGCAACGGACTCCCAACTTGGACCCAAAGAATGTAGTATCATGAAGGAATACACAGCCTCTGGAAAGGTGAGTCCTCTCTGTTGCAGCTCGTGTCTCAGATTCTGCATCTCCATCAGATGTGTACGCACATCTCCACCTTCAGCAAGAGCCATACCATGCAGCTTGGCATAGTAGTACATTGAGGAACCAGCTTCTGTCCTCAAGTGAGCCTCTCTTAAAGTGTCCCAAATTTCTCTGGCTGTGGTCTTATCACGCAACAGACAGAGCTCTTCTGGGGATACTATCAACGTAAGAGTTCCCATCGCTTTGGAATCTTTAGCTTTCCATTCGTCTGTAATTGGAGCTGGGGGGTTGTCTGTAATAACTTTATACAGACCCTCTTTCCGCAGAATAGCCTCTGCATAGAGAACCCAGTCCGCATAGTTTTTCTTATTGAGCTTAGGAAACCCAAAAGCATCAGCCAGCTTTGCATTTGCCATCTCTGCGGCGTTTAATCAAGCTGCGTCACTGCTGCTTTCAAACCTCATTCCAAAAGCACTTTCAAAGGTACTTTCGGTTTTCAAGCCTCCCAAGCCTGTGAGCTTGTGCCTTAGAGCCTTTGCCTGTACCGCGGCAAAACGGCTTTAAAAGTTCAAAGTCCAGCCATAAAGCCATCAACTAGAAGCTGGCAGGCTGCCCGGAGCATGAGCACATACCTCTCATCAATCAACTCGACGGGCAGAGCAGATAACGCCGATCCGTTTCTCTGTCCCTCTGCTGGCATTCCGACTAGGCTTCTGGAGTCCATCCTTCAGTTTGACTGCGTTTTTCTGGGCCCGGAATCAAAAATGTTGTAATTGCAGAGTCCTGTACACAGCGGAAGGATGAGCAGTACGTGCCACATGCTTAACTTTGCTTTATTTTCATTTCAATGTTGAGAGATTACAAACATGCATCTTGCCTCTGCGGGAGCAGAGAAGCAACCTCCTTCTCCTTGGAACGAAGAACACCAAGAGAAAGAGTGAAAAACAGGAAACCAGTGTACGTCACATCCAGTCTCCCATTCCCGTGGGAAAACCCAACAGTACTCTGACTGTGGAATGCAAAACATTGTCCCGTGACAAGCACTTCGCTGCACAGTGAAGAAAGCAGAAACCAACAGTTGATGGGTCTCAAACCCTCAGTGAGTTAGGGGATTCCCCTGCATGCAAAGCTAGTGTCGGGTACTGGCTAGAGGAGGAGGAATGGTGGGAGGCTACAGCCAGGGAACCCCCCAGGGAAGCATCAAAGTGGGAAGGCTCAAGCCAGGAGACTGCTGGTGGGATGCAGGAGACAGGTCAGAAGAAGAAGAAGAAGAAGGGGGAGCAGATGGCTTGGAGGCTAAACAAGCAACAGGTTTAAGTGAGACTGAGGCAGCTGAGGAGGAGGAGGAGGTGGTGGCGGCTGAGGCTGCAACAGATCCCCAGGCACCTGCCATGTCCACTGTTCCCTTCTCCCCTCCTCCTCTGTCCCCAGGAACAAGGGAGGCATTACATGGAGCAGAACAAAAGGCACAGAGAGCCCCTCCACGACTGTTGGGAAGTCAGCCGACTGGGGAGGAGCCTTAGGATAGGGATACCATATTTCTAAAAGTAGAAACCAAGACACCCCAAAAGCTGTGGAGCTATTTTTAGGAAGACCCCCAAATTGTTGAGCTTCTTAAAGGAAGACCTAGAAGCTGTTGATGTCTGATAGCCCTACCTTAGGAGGAGGCTAAGATCCTCCATTCTGGCAACTGGGGCTAGTCCTGCCTGTGGAGTTTCTCTCTCGGGTTTTGTCTCTCTGAAGAAAGAGTCCACCTTACTGCTCATCTCTGAGTTTTGATGCTGAACTGCAGCTGAATCAGCCCTGACAGCCAGGCTCCAGACAATTGAGCAGATGAGACCACTAGAGGGTCCAACAGTCAAGAAGGTGGTTTCTGCCCATGCTGTAAAGGGAAGTGACGAACAGTGGGGCTCATCCACCTGGGAAGGTAGCTCATTTAAGAGAAGGAAGTCCCCTGATCCTAAACCTTCTTGATCCATTTAGCCCAGTATTGCCCACTTCCAGCCTGAGTGGCAGAAGCTCTCCAAGGTCTTGGGCAGAGAGAGGCTCCTACCTACATTGAGCTTCTAACTGCAGGTGCTAGGGACTGCACCTGGGACCTTCTGCATGCTGACACACTGAGGCTATGGCGCCTCCACAAAACCTTCAGTTATGGGCAGGAGGCACTACTCGGCATCCTTATATCCCACCCTTCCTCCCAAAGGAGTCCAGGGCAGCAAACACACAACAGTTTAACAAGCAAAACATCCAAAAACAGTTCCTACACAGAAGCAGACTAAGAAAAATCTCTCCTTAGAAGGCTTCTTGAAAGAGGAAGAGGAAGTAGGCATTGAAAAGATAGCAGAGAAGGGACCCCCGATAAGATGGTACCTGCAGGAAGCCGTCATCTGCAGAGCAGAGCCATCAATTGGGTATATAAGGGGTGATATGATTTTTCAGGTGCCTTAGCCTCAACCAATACCTCAAACTATCAATCAACCTCCTCAGTCTCCTTTATGCTTCTGATGAAATAGGCTATGTGTGCATAAGTTTTTGTTATGTTGTCTTAAAATGCCACTACTCTTTTGTCTCTTCCTTCTGAAGGATCCCGGTGACCAAGCAAAAAGCCCTTGAAACACACACACACACACACACGAGGACAAGACAAGACAGGGCTGTGCACCACAAACCATCCCAAAATAAGCCTCCATTCCCCATCAATCAATATTGGGCTAAAAGCTATAAAACACAAAGCTAAATGCACCTAAAAACTGGTTTTGAAACAGCCTTGGTCTTGCCAAGTCCCTCAGCCTTGTGAGTTTGGGAGCTAGTCTGCAAGGGTGAAAATCTAATGGAGGATTCCATTGTTGAATTAACCAAGCAAGGGTCATAGTTGCCACCTATGTACCTTGTGGTTGCTCTGTGCCAGAGGGCAAATGAGGGTGGGCCTCCTCCCTCGCCTGGCTGGGAATGAGAAAGGAAAAGGTCAGAGTTGTGTGAGAGAGCTGGGCTGGAAGTTGGCAGAAGTCACAGAGAGAGCCATGCCTGATTTCTTCTTGATTCGAAGGCTGTAACTGGAAGAAGCAAGACCTTCTGGGGCGTTAATGCTGTGAGCCTCTCCATCTTCGGCTCAGGTTGTATATGTGTGTGAATAAACCATATATCATAAAGACACCACAGTCTCCGCTGAGCCTCATTCCAAGGAAACTTGCTCTAACAACCTCACTAATTTAGCCCCTTCAGTCCTTTATTCTAGTTCCCCTTTCCATGCCGTACCATACAAGGCTTTGCCAGTATTTTCAGGGTCATCTTCCACCACAATTTAGGGTTGCCATATGTCTGGGGAAACCCGGACATGTCCTCTTTTTGGGGACCAACATGCCTATCTGGGCGATTTTTTACATTTTAAAGGAAATGTCCAGGTTGAGGGGGAGGTGTTGGGGTCTCGGGCTCAGGTGGCTCGGGAGTGGGCTGCTCTGCCCGTCCTGGCCCCTGCCAGCCCGAGCTGGGGAAAGGGGCATGGCAGTGGCGACCCCGCACACCTCTTTTCCCAGCTCGGGCTGGCAGTGCCTCAGGCTGTCCTCTTTTTTTGCTTTTATTTATTAATTATTGAATTTATATACCACCCTATACCCACAGGTCTCAGGGTGTTTCACAAAGTAAAATGAAAATATAAAACCAAAAAATAAATACAGTTGTACCCTCATTTTCAAATAGCTTAGTTCTTGAACGTTTTGGCTCCCGGAACTGATTCCATTCAACTTCCAAGGTACGACTGTAATCAAAATCAAAACAACAACCACCAAGTAACCCAGAACTGGATGGCCCCATTGGGTTCTGGAATTATGGAGGGATGAAAAACTGATTGCATCCCACTTTCTCTACACTATGCGTGTACCCCTGACCGTGTCCTCCCTTACTCATTTCCCCCCTAAACTAGAAAGCCCCAAATGTTTTAGCTTCTCATCTGGGAGTTGCTCCAGCCCCTTGATAATTTTGGTTGCCCTCTGCTGAACATTCCTGCCCCCCACCCCAAGCTCTGCCTTCAACTGCAAACATGGCAGACAGTGCCTTCCCTGCAGTTGCACTGCCAAAAAAGTTCAGTTTTACTTTTAAGGACAGGAAATTCTCCTGCAGGCCATCTGTGCTAAAGAGAGGGTGCAGATATAAGTCTCCTTCTTTTGGACCACCCAATTTACATAAAAATAAGACAAGATTAAAAGTGTTGAGTTTTCCCCGAGCTGTGGCTGCTACTTCCTGAGCATGAGAGATGAAAAGGGCCTGTATGGATTTGGCAAAGTCAGCATTCAGAGTTCGAGAATCACACTTGGCTCATGACCAAGGGTGTCCAAAAATAGCAAAAGCCAAACTTTTGGCTCAGAGTTTATCTGTGTCCCTCCAGATTTTGCTGGTCTCCAGTGCCCATCACCATCATGACCAGTGGTCTGGGATTATAGGATCTGGAGTCCAGAAACACCTGGAGGGCCTGAGCTTGAAATTAGGAGTGTCAGTTTTTCACTCTGGGCCTGAGACATTCTGAACAAAGGGACAGTCTCTGCAAGAGCGCTCCAACGCTGAAACGAAAAATATGGCATGTCAAACAATAGCTTGGGATCACACATCCACTCTGGAAGTCCTAAGGCCAGATGTGTGGGAGCTGTTTGGGCTTACTCACTGATCAGAGAAAGGAGTTCTGGGCACGTCATTTTTTTAAAAAAGCATTCCCTTCTTTTCCTTTTTTACTTTATGCAAGTGGGTTCTGAAACAAAACGTTGCAACTTGGCGAGTACTTATGCCCAAGGCCAGCCTAAGACATTTTGCTGCCTGAGGGAAAGGACAAAATGCACTGAGGTCAGCTGGGTTGTTAGAAAGGTAGCGGGCAAGGCACGTGACAGCTCTCTTCTCCCACAGAAGCAGCCTAGTCAGGAGGAGGAGCTGAGGAGAATACTTTGCTGATAAATCTCATGCTAGTAATGTGCCTAGATAATTAATATTTTCTGTACAAGTATGAAATTGGTATTGTTTAAACAGTTGAACAAAAATGTATATTTCCTAATAACATCAACTCTGATTTGGACCTATTTACAGTATATCCTGAGATTTTGCCAAGACATCTATATTTTGCATTATCCTCCAGACATGTCTGGAGTTGTTCAGTGACCATCCGTTCAATCACCTTGCCCAGGAATGGAAAGTTTGAGACTGGACAATAATTGGACATAATGGCCAGGCCCAAATATGTCTTTTTAATAAGCAGTTGAACAATCACTTCTTCAGGTGGTAGGTTTCACTCGTTCAAGTCTGTCCACATCCTCAGAGGCAACAGGTTGTAATGGATCGCATCCAACTTGACTAGACCCAGTGGCGTAGTGGGCTGCGGGGGCACAGGGGCAGTCGCCCCAGGCACAAAATTGTTAGTGCTGCCTCAATACAGCTGCACACTTCCATCACTGGGGTCCGATGACAACGGCTTGTCCATGCGCTCAGGTAAGTGACCTCTCCAGACAATGGGATGGCTCTTCTTTTCTTATCACTGTGGCTGTGATCCCCTGGGTGATGTGGATGCCATTAGGCAGTCGAATGTGCATGCATACTCCGTCTGTTTCCCTCCCTCCTACCCCCTCCTCCACGTGGCCCCGGGAACTGGCAAGCCATCCTATGTCTCTGACTAGGCAGAGCTCTGGCACCCTCCTACCTTGGTGGAGTCTACCTCTTTTTATCTGCAGAAAAACTCATGACAGGAGTCATTACAGGAGATCTTGGACTCTGTATCAGACCCTGAAAGGTGGTTCTGTTAGACCAGGGGTCAGCAACCTGCGGCTCCGGAGCCGCATGCGGCTCTTTAACACCTTTGCTGCGGCTCCGGGGCGGAGGCAAGGGGAGGAGGCGCATTTTCTGGGCGGAAACACGCAAAAAGCCGCTTATGAGTGGATCACTCCCTTATCTACTGGGGGCGCCTTGATCACGCCGAAAACCTCTCCGTTTGGATTGCTTGCTGCCTATCCAAGTCGATTCGCTGCTGGGAGCCCAGCGCGCTACGCAAGCTCATCGCCACATTTTACCTTTCCTGGGGAGGACTCGGCGCGTCTGGCGGATCAGGTTGTGGGCGGATCAAGTTGCGGTGGCGTGGAATTTGTGCTTTGTGACCGTTTGAAGTGGTTTTTTTTTCTTGGGAGGCTGGGCGGCGCGAAGAGAGGGAGGCTTGTGGTAGCGTCGGGGCTTGTCTCTAGCAAAGTAAGTCCTCGCTATTTGGTCACACGCGCAGCATTCTCCTTGTGGGGGTGAGGTGGCTTTGGCGCTCCAACGCTTGCTTTGCAGGCTGCTTTTAAAAGCGTTGGAAGCAGCTGTGCTGTTGCTGGGTAACCGGATCGTCCCAGCAGCCATCTTATCTGCCCACGTGGTCTTCTGAGGCGGCCACCATCTTACTATAGGCAATTCCACGTGGGAGTTAGTTGCCTGAAGCCCCTTTTTAGTTGCTTGAAGCCCCTTTTTAAACCTAAGCAGGGGAAAGTTTGGTGAATAGCTAACGCTTTCCTTGGGGAACGTTATGCAACAGCTTATTGCTGGTCTTTGTCGTCCCGCCTTTGTAAGCAGGCTGCATTGAAAGGGGGCATATACGCTGGTCACTGTTTTGAAGGGGAGTGAAGAACACACACTCAAAAAAAGGTAACTTGTTAATTTAATGTTTATTTCTATGAGGAGGAGTAATTCTGAGGGGTCAAACAAAGAAATAATAAAAAAGTGTCAAAAAAGGTATTTTTATAATGACGAGGATGACATTGGGCCCTCATTATTAATTATTATTTACATCAGGCACTGATTATGATTTATGGTACACTGGGGCCCTGATTATTTTTCTATGGCATTTTGGGGCATTGATTATTGGGTGTAATGGGTATGAGTTACTCGTGCGTAAACTGCCGCCTCTCTAGGCTTAATTGCCTTGTTAAACCGTTCTGACTGCACAGCCCATCTCCGCGTAGCTGTCTCAGTCGCTAGCAGAATCTGTCTGTGGGCGTTTCTTAAACCTCTTCCAGCATAGAAGCTGTCTGACTCCCAGTCGCCTCCTCCTCTCACTGCGCGGGAGTCTTCTGCGCAGGGTGGGCGTGGGTAGTGGAGGACCTGTGCTCTCCTCACTGATGTCCAGAGAAGAATCCCGGAGCTCTCTCTCCGCTTCCCCCATCTGCCCCCCTTTATCCCTGGTGTTGCGCTGATTTCCTTCCTCCTCTACCGAGCTGCTTCTCCCCCTGGTGCTGGGTCCTTCGCCAGCAGAATCTGGGAGCCTCCCCTTCGCCTCTCGCTCTGATGTCAGTTCCCTGACATCGGGCATAGCAAATTTTGCTATGGAGCCCTCTGATTTCTAATTACGTCCCTGTTTTGGACCCCCGGTAGGCCAGCCATGGATAAAGGCAAGAAAAGAAAAATTTCTGAAGAAAACAGAATGTTTAATGATACATGGACAGAATCATTTGCATTCTCTACTGACAAGACTGGTTTACCAGTATGCTTAATATGTGGTGAGAAATTTGCAAACAACAAAAAGTCAAATATTGCAAGACATTTCCAGAATAAACACACAGCCTTTGCTGAAAAATATCCAGATGGAGATGAGAGACGAAAAGCCGTTGCAGAACTTATGAGGAAGGTTGATAGGAGCAAAAATAATTTCAAGAATTGGGTGACGTCTGCAAATTACACAACATATGCTAGTTTTGTAGCCGCTCAGGAAATAGTCAAGCACGGGAAGCCGTTCACAGATGGAGAGTATATAAAAGAAGCATTCATTAAGATTTCGGAACATCTATACATGGACTTCAAAAACAAGAATGAAATTGTGCAGAAAATCAAAGACATGCCTCTGTCTGCGAAGACTGTTAAAGACAGAACCCTAAAAATGGCAGAAAACATTAGCAAACAGCAAATTCAAGACATTAATTCAGCTGTGGCGTACTCCATCGCCTGTGATGAGTCCAAAGATAAAGGTGATATTGAACAAATAGCGCTGTTCTGCCGATATGTGAACTCTTTTGGGCCACAGGAAGAACTGATTGAGCTGATACCACTAAAAGACCAAACAAGGGGTGAGGATATCTGTAAGGCTGTCCTGGACTTTTTAAGTGCTAAAAAAATAAACACCAACCACCTGGTCTCAGTGGCTACTGATGGGGCACCGAGCATGAGAGGAGCACAGAAGGGCTTTGTGGCTCTACTGCAGAAGGCACTGGGTAGAACGCTGCTGTCATTTCATTGCATCCTGCACCAAGAGGCATTGTGTGCTCAAACATTTCCCCCCGAATGCACAAAAGTGATGGATGTGGTCATTCAGATTGTTAATAAGATAATGGCAAAGGGTTTAAACCACCGCCAGTTTCGTTTGCTATTGGATGAGGTGGAAAGCAAATATTCGGACCTCCTGCTCCACAACAAGGTCCAGTGGTTGTCCAGAGGTGCTAAAACGCTTTGTCACATGTTTGGAAGAAGTAAAAACCTTCCTGGCCAGCAAAGAGCTTACCTTTGCTGAGCTGGAACAGCCAGACTGGCTGGAAAAATTACATTTTATGGTAGACATGACAGCCCATCTAAACACGCTAAATACAACCCTTCAGGGGAAAGGAGGCACAGCCCTGCACATGCTGGAGGAGGTTTTGGCATTTGAGCGCAGGTTGACAGTGTTTGTCAAAGATTTCCAGAGAGGTACACTGTCTCACTTTCCCTCTTTGAGAGAGTTCAAACAAAGTCATGATACGATAAATTTGGAATATTTCAAATCTGCAATCACCGCAATGCAAAGCTCGTTTGGGAAACGATTCTGTGGGTTCAGAGAGGAAAAAAACACATTATCCTTCCCTGTCACTCCCCTGGCGATCGATCCATCCCTATTGAATATGACTGCATTTCCAGGTGTAAGTCAACCTGATCTTGAGCTGGAACTGGCTGATATAGCCGACAAAGATATATGGGTGTCCAAGTTCAAATGCTTGACCGCTACTCTTGAGGATGTTGCCCGTCAGAAGGCCATTCTGGCTCAGAATCATAAATGGAGTGATATTGAAAACCTTCCCAAACAGGACAAACTTGTATTCGAAACATGGAATGCCATCCCCAACACTTATATAAACATGAAAAAGTATGCATTTGGAGTCCTGTCGATCTTCGGTTCCACATATGTATGTGAGCAGGTCTTCTCCAACATGAACTATATTAAAAACAAACATCGATCACGCCTCACAGATGACAGCTTGCAAGCCTGTGTGAAAATGAAGGTGACGTCTTACAGCCCTGATGTGCAGACACTGAGCACTGAGGTTCAGGAGCAAAAGTCCCATTAATCTGGTTAGCTGGTTGTAAATTAAATATTTTAATTAGCTATTAATTTGTCCTTTTTTCTTGAGATTGACAGCTGACTGCACGATCCTGTATATATAGCATTAAGGCAAGAAACAATATATGCAGTGTTATATTTGTTTTAAATGTTGCAATGTTTTTGCGGCTCCCAGTTGTTGTTTTTCTTCGGAAACGGGTCTAAGTGGCTCTTTTTGTCTTAAAGGTTGCAGACCCCTGTGTTAGACTATGAACCACCTGAAAGAGTCTCCTGGTACTGTTTTCACCAACAGATCCAGCAACAATGGTCCTCCTCACCATCGCTATCACCTCTTGGTAGGCTCATGCAACACTTCCTCAAGCGTGAGGGCCTGTGGAAAGTGGTGGAAGAGCCACCGCGGCCCCCTGAGGAGGATGAAAAGGATGAGAAAGCTTTGGCTACAATCATCCTTGGAGTGGACGACAGCCAGCTAGTCTACGTAGCTGATAAGGTGACGGCAAGTGAGGCGTGGAATGCGCTCAAGGCTGTCCATGTGCGAGAGACAGCTGGCTCACTGATAACACTGACCAGGAGACTGTACCGGTGTCGGAAGAAACCAGGGGACTCCCTGGTAAACCACCTTAAATTCCTAACAGGCTGTTTCCAGGAGCTAGCCTTATATTGTGATAAGATGTGGAAATGTGAAAAATGCTTTGGAAAGAAATGTGTTAAAGGTACAGCACTGTAACACAAAATGTAATGTGGCAGATTTGTATACAAAATGTTTGGATGCTCCTAAATTTCGAGACTTAAGAGAATTATTGGGTCTCAAGCCTTTGACTTAAGGAGGAGTGTTGGGATTCGCAGGATACTGGATAAGTCTGCAGGCTTCAACAGGATGATGCAATACTCTGCTGGGTCAGGGTGACTCAGCAGGAGTGTGATTAGTGTAATTGGCTATCACCTGTTTTAAAAAGGAAAGCCTGTCTTAACAGGGGGTGTGGTGGTTGTGCTGTAGTGTGGTGGTGCTGTGGTGGAGAGTATTCGTTTGTAAGTACTCTGTATGGACTGACTGTTTTGTAAATGCCTGTATATAGCTCACATTAAAAAGGACTGCACTGAAAAACCTGGAACTCTTAGCGTTTCGCTGAAAACGCCGCGTGGAATACGCGACACATTGTTCTCTCAGCAGGCGGCCACTCAGGAGCTCAGTCAAGCTGGCGAAGCTCCGCTGCTCTGCAGAATGGAAACAGGCAGCGGTACAAGAAAGATTCTGTCCACTAGAGGCCGCTAAGCGCTATTGGCTAGCTGTCCAAATCCGATGCTTACTCTTACTTCCGGGGTGGCGCCATCGGTAATGGCGGACTCCCTCTGATCCGGAGGGACCAGCTCTGCGGGAATCGGGTCTGTTCCGCTGCGGCGAAGCGGGGACCCTTGAAAAAATCACAGTTGGTTGAAGCCTGTGGCCGTGGGACTCGGCGGGCACATTTTGCGCCCCCCCCAACTGGCAAAGGAGCCCGATTATGGGTTCCGGACCGGAGCGGGGAAGTGGCGCGGTGCTGTGAGTCAACTGCTTCTTCCATGGAGCGAAGCTGCACAGCCATTACCGGAGAGCGCTGCCTTTTTCCTGGGACAATTTGGCTACAAAACAACTATCCGTGAGTAGGCTAATTTGGGAAACAAAGGGACAAAGAAGCAATTTGACACCGAAGCGGAGAGGCATAAACAGGAAGTCTGCCTTCCGTTCTTTGTAAATAGAGCAAAGCAATGAACTTGTAAGCGAAAACCTCGAAAGACGTTTGAAAAGGACTATAATTCTAACATCAAACAAGCGATTTCCCCCCTTGATTGCAGGAGAGGAGGGGGGAAAGGTCTGAACTGTATTTCCTTGCAAAAAGAGAGAAAAGGAAGCTAAAATCCACCGCTTAAAACCTGGGAACGGGTTGCCAGTGAACTGTAAGAATGCCGTACTCTGAATGCGCTGTTGGTGAAAGTACTCTTTGACAGCTAACTCTGCAAGTGAGATACAAGTGAGATACAATATTTCTGGCTGGCTTCTCCTGGTTTTAAAGTAACTGGGAAATAATTGAAATTGAAACTGTCTTTTTTGTGAATTGGGGGATTAAAAGAAAAAAAGTTAATTATTTTAAGGCAACAATTTTTGACTGTTACTGTGTCCCCCTAGAGGAAGTTTGAAATTGTTACAACAGCTGGGCCAGGGGAATTTTCCACTTCAAAACAAGTTCTGATTGTGGGATTGACCTTGGCCATATCTAGAGTGTTATGGCAGATGGAAAGGAGAAAATAGATTTGCTTCAGGAAAAAACGATGAGGTCTGGTAGATCATTTCGTCCAGACATTGGGCTGCAGCGAAGAGCATCAACATCTGGCCCTTCTGGATTACCAATAGGAGCTGCATTGGCACAATCTAAACCCAAAGAAATGGCATCCGAAGATGTTTTGGCTCAGGCATTAGGTAAAATTAATGAATCTTTGGAAAGAATAAGTAAACAAGTAGCTGAAGCATCAGTTAAAATCGATCAAAATACCACAAGTATTAATAATTTGGGACAGAAGGTAAGTACTAACACAGAAACTATTGAGAAATTACTACAGGAATCTACCTCGACCCGAAAGACAGCTGAAGAAGCAAAGGAAATAGCAACTGCTGTAGAAGAGAAGATACCACCGATTCACAAACAACTTGAAGACCACAGGTCAATATTGTCTATGATTGAATTGAAGGAGAAGCAAACGAATTTGAGGATCAGGGCCATACCTGAACTTGAGAAAGACAATCTGACTGACTTTCTTACGCAGGAATTTGCAGACTTTTGGAACCCAGATTTGGAGAAGGAAAACTTTAAGATAGTGAGTGCTTTTAGGCTTGGAAGAGGAGGGAAGAAGAACAGGGTGAGAGACTGTTTGATCACCCTCCGAACAAAAGAGGAGAGAGATAAAATCTTGAGTCTGTACTTCCAGAAGACTTTGGAAATACATCAGTCAAAAGTGGAGATATTTAAGGACATTCCGAAATATCTTTTGGACCTTAGGTCCAATTATAGAGATTTGGTCGCCCTGCTGAGAAGCAACGGAATTATCTTTAGGTGGGAATTCCCCCAAGGCCTATCCTTCAGCTACAAAGGGAGAAAGATAAAAATAAGATCAGAGGACGACAAAGACAGATTTTTAAGAGACCACGGAGAAGACCTGCAGAAAGAAGCTGGAGAAGAGTTAAGAGCACTAGAAAGAGGAATTTTAGACATACCAAGACTACCTCCTGAATTAAAAGACCGCCTGGAGAAGGTGATACCACCGACAGAAGAGGAACAGGCACTTGGTGCAGTTGGAGGAGAAGCAAAGTAACTACATCATGGCTCTGCAACTATTAACCTGGAATTGTAATGGTCTCAACTCCCCCCAGAAAAGGAAAACTGTGTTTCATTTATTAAAAAAGGAACAATTGGACTTGATTTGTCTACAGGAAACACACGTAACAAGGCTACACAGGAAAGTATTGATCAACAAAAGATTGGGCCAGGAGTTTATTTCTTCAGACAAGGTTAAAAAAAGAGGGGTAGTGATTTATGCAAAGGAGAGACTATTACCGAAATTTGTCTTCAAAGATGACCAAGGAAGATTGGTGGCAATTGAAATTCAAACACAAGGAGAGAAATTTATGATAGTAGGAGTTTATGCACCAAATGAGGGGAAATCTGAATTCTTTAAAAAGTTGCATGAGACCTTGATGGACTATTTGGACTATAATGTGATTTTGATGGGAGACATGAACGGAGTAGTATCTACACATATGGACAAAGCACAAAGACAGGTAGTCACTAAGAATGGCAGACTACCGAAAACCTTTTCTGAGATGACAGACAACTTCGACCTAGTTGATATCTGGAGAACAAAGAATCCCCTGGCCAGAGAGGGAACCTTCTTCTCTGAAGCCAAACTGACATGGACAAGAATTGACCAAATATGGGTAACTAGAGGAATGGCACCAAAGACAGGAAAAGTGGAAATCTGCCCAAAAACGTGCTCCGACCATAATCCTGTGAAGATGGAGATGAAACTAACACCAACTGGTTCCTTCAGATGGAGGATGAATGACACCTTATTCAGAGATGAAGAAGTGATTAAGAAGGCCCAAAAAACCTTGAGAGATTATTTTGAGATAAATATGAACACCAATGTGGAAAAAAGAGTAATGTGGGACGCAAGTAAAGCTGTTATGAGAGGGTTCTTGATACAACAGAACGCATTAAAGAAGAGAATCCAAAATGAGAAGAAGGATAAAATACTGGAGAAAATAAAAGAAAGTGAAAAGAAATTGAGAGCAAAACCAAAGTCGCAAGAGATTTTGAGAGAAATAAAGTTACATCAAGTACAATACATGAAAATGATGAATCAGGAGATAGAATGGAAAATCAAACAAATGAGACAAAAGACATTTGAGTCAGCTAATAAATGTGGGAAATTGTTGACTTGGCAAATGAAAAAAAGACAAAAATTAAATACGTTTACAAATTTAGAAGTGGAAGGAAGGAACATACAGAACCCAGCTGAGATTAGAAACTGTTTCCAGAGGTACCGTATTTTTTGCTCTATAAGACTCATTTTTCCCTCCTAAAAAGTAAGGGGAAATGTGTGTGCGTCTTATGGAGCGAATGCAGGCTGCGCAGCTATCCCAGAAGCCAGAACAGCAAGAGGGATTGCTGCTTTCACTGCGCAGTGATCCCTCTTGCTGTTCTGGCTTCTGAGATTCAGAATATGTTTTTTCTTGTTTTCCTCCTCCAAAAACTAGGTGCGTCTTGTGGTCTGGTGTGTCTTATAGAGCGAAAAATACGGTACTTTAAACAACTATATACACAAGGACCACAGAAAGAAATTGATTTAGATCGATTTTTGAAAACAAATGGATTACAAAAAATCTCTCAGGAAAATAAATTAATGCTGAACTATAAAATAACTGAACAGGAGATAGAAGGTGCCATTCAGAATATGCAACTAGGCAAATCTCCAGGACCGGATGGACTGACCTCTAAATACTACAGATCCTTAAAAGAATGGTTAGTACAACCTTTGAAGGAAGTCTGTAACGAAATAACGGGTGGGAAAAGGGCCCCAGAGTCGTGGAAAGAAGCGTATATTGCACTTGTACCGAAAACAGAGACTGAAAAGATGCAGCTCAAGAACTACCGCCCCATATCATTGCTCAATGTGGATTATAAAATCTTTGCAGATATTTTGGCTAAAAGACTTTAAAAATTCTTAATGGAAGAGATTCATAAAGACCAAGCAGGCTTTCTCCTGGGTAGACATTTGTCTGATAATGTGAGAAATATAATCAACATTTTAGAAAAATTATAAGTGAACATAAATACTAAGGCAGTTTTGATATTTGTGGACGCGGAGAAAGCTTTTGACAACATTTCTTGGAGTTTTATGAAGAAGAACCTACAGGGGATGGGGGTAGGCCAAGGCTTTGAAAACGGTATAAGTGCAATATATTCTGAACAAAAGGCTAAATTAACTGTAAATAACGTGGGGACGGAAGAATTTAAGATAGAAAAAGGGACACGACAAGGTTGCCCAATCTCCCCATTGCTTTTTATATCGGTCCTGGAGGTCCTGCTGAATATGATTAGAAGGGACCAGTTGGTTAAAGGTATACAAGTCGGAGCTAAACAGTACAAGTTGAGAGCATTTGCAGAAGACTTAGTATTGACATTACAGGAGCCAGAATCTAGTACTAAAAGGGTTTTGGAACTGATTCAAGAATTTGGTCAGGTTGCAGGATTTAAACTGAGTAAGTTAAAAACTAAGGTCTTAGAGAAAAATGCAACACCGATTGAGAGAGAGAGGTTTCAGAATGAGGCAGGTTTAAGAGTGGTTAAGAAAGTGAAATACCTGGGGATTAACATGACAGCAAAAAATGGGAATTTATTTAAAGACAATTATGAAAAATGCTGGGCTGAAGTGAAAAAAGATTTAGAAATTTGGTCAAATTTGAAGCTTTCACTGCTAGGCCGTATTGCTGCGATAAAAATGAATGTATTGCCTAGAATGTTGTTTCTGCTTCAAACATTGCAAATTTTGGACAAAATGGATTGCTTCAAGAAGTGGCAGAGAGATATCTCTAGATTTGTCTGGCAGGGCAAGAAGCCTAGAATAAAATTTAAAATACTAACAGATGCAAAGGAAAGAGGTGGATTTGCCCTGTCAGACCTTAAACTTTATTATGAATCAGCAGCTTTCTGCTGGTTGAAAGATTGGCTGCTTCTTGAGAACACAGACATTTTGGATTTAGAAGGTTTTAACAATGTTTTTGGGTGGCATGCATATTTATGGTATGATAAGGTTAAAGCACATAAAGCATTTCAAAACCATATTGTCAGGAAAGCATTGTTTAATGTTTGGATAAGATATAAGGACCTACTGGAAAACAAAACCCCAAGGTGATTGTCACCGATGGAAGCGAAAGCTCAGAAAAAGCTTAATATGGAGGTCAAATGGCTGAAATATTGGGAAATTTTGGAACATGAGGGAGATAGACTGAAATTGCAGAGTTTTGAGAAATTAAAAAACAAAGTGCGAGACTGGCTTCATTATTATCAGATAATGGAGGCATACAATTTGGACAAGAAAATTGGCTTCCAGGTGGAAAAATCAAAATTAGAAACAGAACTGCTAGAACCCAAAACTAAGATTTTGTCAAAGATGTATAACTTGCTGTTGAAATGGAATACACAGGATGAAACGGTGAAATCTGCTATGATTAAATGGGCACAAGATGTTGGACATAACATAATGATGGCTGACTGGGAACACTTATGGACCACAGGTATGAAATTCACGGCATGTAATGCCTTACGAGAGAATATTAATGAATGTTAGAATGATGTCAGAATGAAGTTAAGTGGTTTAAGCAGCAATGTTATAAAGGTGTATGTAAAAATGGATTGTTAACAGGTGAGAATCCAAAGTTATAATATATTATGTTAATGGACTAAGATAAAAACAAAGAGGGAAAGAAATTGCTGAATTAACTAACTGAATTGGAATACAAAAAAGGGAGGTGCGAGGAGGTCAGGGAAACCAGGAAATGAATGTAAGGTATGGAAAGACTGATGTATTTTTTAAGTGTTTTTTATCTTTTTTGTATTTTGTATTTTTTCTTTTATTTTTACTTTTGTCTTTCTTTTTCTTCTTTTTTTTAATTCATGTAATTCTTTTCTTTGAAACCTTAATAAATATCATTTTTTAAAAAAGAGGTGCAGAGCTCTTTCCTCCCTTGTGACCTCCCCACCCTCCTCCTCCTCCCTTCCACATATTCTTTTATATCATTACAGCTAGAAACCACTTAACTTCAATCAAACATCATTCTAACATTCATTAATTTTGCAATATTTCTGTAAATAGTCTTTAAATTTCTTCCAATCTTCTTCCACCGACTCTTCTCCCTGGTCTCGGATTCTGCCAGTCATTTCCGCCAATTCCATGTAGTCCATCATTTTCATCTGCCATTCTTCCAGCGTGGGTAAATCTTGTGTCTTCCAATACTTTGCAATAAGTATTCTTGCTGCTGTTGTGGCATACATAAAAAAGTTCTATCCTTCTTTGGCACCAATTGGCCGACTATGCCCAGGAGAAAGGTCTCTGGTTTCTTCAAGAAGGTATATTTAAATACCTTTTTCAATTCATTATAGATCATCTCCCAGAAAGCCTTAATCCTTGGGCACGTCCACCAAAGGTGAAAGAATGTACCTTCAGTTTCTTTACATTTCCAACATTTATTATCGGGCAAATGATAGATTTTTGCAAGCTTGACTGGGGTTATGTACCACCTGTATATCATTTTCATAATATTCTCTCTTAAGGCATTGCATGCCGTAAACTTCATACCTGTGGTCCATAACTGTTCCCAGTCAGCCATTATTATGTTATGTCCAACGTCTTGTGCCCATTTAATCATCGCAGATTTCACCGTTTCATCCTGAGTATTCCATTTCAACAGCAAGTTACACATCTTTGACAAAGTCTTAGTTTCGGGTTCTAACAATTCTGTTTCCAATTTTGATTTTTCCACCTGGAAGCCGATTTTCTTGTCCAAATTGTATGCCTCCGTTATCTGATAATAATGAAGCCAATCGCACACTTTGTTTTTTAGTTTTTCAAAACTCTGCAATTTCAATCTATCTCCATCTTGTTCCAAAATTTCCCAAAATTTCGGCCATTTGACCTCCATATTGAGCTTTTTCAGAGCTTTCGCTTCAATCAGTGAAGGCCACCTTGGGGTTTTATTTTCCAATAAGTCCTTGTATCTTATCCAAACATTAAACAATGCTTTCCTGACAATATGGTTTTTAAATGCTTTATGCACTTTGACCTTATCATACCATAAATATGCATGCCATCCAAATACGTTGTTAAAACCTTCTAAATCCAAAATGTCTGCGTTTTCAAGAAGCAGCCATTCTTTCAACCAGCCAAAAGCTGCTGATTCATAGTAAAGTTTCAAGTCTGGCAGGGCAAATCCACCTCTTTCCTTTGCATCTGTTAGTATTTTAAATTTTATTCTAGGCTTCTTGCCCTGCCAGACAAATCTAGAAATATCTCTCTGCCACTTCTTGAAACAGTCCATTTTGTCCACAATTTGCAATGTTTGAAACAAAAACAACATTCTAGGCAATACATTCATTTTTATCACAGCAATACGGCCTAGCAGTGAAAGCTTCAAATTTGACCAAATTTCTAAATCTTTTTTCCTTCAACCCAGCATTTTTCATAGTTGTCTTTAAATAAATTCCCATTTTTTGCTGTCATGTTAATCCCCAAGTATTTGACTTTCTTAACCACTGTTAAACCTGTCTCATTCTGAAACCTCTCTCTCTCAATTGGTGTTAATTTTTTCTCTAAAACCTTGGTTTTTGACTTATTCAGTTTAAACCCTGCACCCTGACCAAATTCTTGAATCAGTTCTACAACTCTTTTAGTACTAGATTCTGGCTCCTGTAACGTCAATACTAAGTCATCTGCAAATGCTCTCAATTTGTACTGTTTGGCTCCGACCTGTATACCTTTAACCCTTCTTATCCCTTCTTATCATATTCAGCAAAACCTCCAGGACCGATATAAAAAGCAATGGGGAGATTGGGCAACCTTGTTGTGTCCCTTTTTCTATCTTAACTTCCTCCGTCACCACATTATTTACAATCAATTTAGCCTTTTGTTCAGAATATATTGCACTTATACCATTTTCAAAGCCTTGGCCTACCCCCATACCCTGTAAGTTTTTTTTCATAAAAATCCAAGAAATGTTGTCAAAGGCTTTCTCCGCGTCCACAAAGATTAAAACTGCCTTAGTGTTTATATTCGCTTGTAATTGTTCTAAAATATTAATTATGTTTCTCACATTATCAGATAGATGTCTTCCTGGGAGAAAGCCTGCTTGGTCTTTATGTATCTCTTCCACTAAGACTCTTTTTAGTCTTTTAGCTAAAATATCTGCAAAAAAATTGTAATCCACATTAAGCAATGATACGGGGCGATAGTTCTTAAGGCGCGTCTTTTCAGTCTCTATTTTCGGTACAAGTGTGATATATGCTTCTTTCCACGACTCTGGTGCCCTTTTCCCCTCCATTATTTCATTACAGACCTCTTTCAAAGGTTGTACTAGCCATTCTTTTAAAGATCTGTAATATCTAGAAGTCAGTCCATCCAGTCCTGGAGATTTACCCAATTGCATATTCTGAATGGCACCTTCTATCTCCTGTTCAGTTATTTTGCAATTCAACATTAATTTATTTTCTTGAGAGATTTTTTGTAATCCATTTGTTTTCAAAAATCGATCTACGTCAGTTTCTTTCTGTGGCCCTTGTGTATATAGTTGTTTAAAATACCTCTGGAAACAATTTCTAATCTCAGCTGTGTTCTGTATATTCCTTCCTTCCACTTCTAAATTTGTAACTGTATTTAGTTTTTGTCTTTTTTTCATTTGCCATGCCAGCAATTTCCCACATTTATTAGCCAACTCGAATGTCTTTTGTCTCATTTGTTTAATTTTCCATTCTATCTCCTGATTCATCATTTTCATATATTGCACTTGATATAACTTTATTTCTCTCAAAATCTCTTGAGACTTTGGTTTTGCTCTCAATTTTTTTTCACTTTCCTTTATTTTCTCCAAAATTTTATCCTTCTTCTCATTTTGGATTCTCTTCTTTAATGCATTCTGTTGTATCAGGAACCCTCTCATAACCGCTTTACTTGCGTCCCAGATTACTCTTTTTTCCACATTGGTGTTCATATTTATCTCAAAATAGTCTGTCAGGGGTTCAGGAGCAGAGGCAAGGGCAAGGGAGGAAACAGAGAGCGAGGGGGAGGAGGCAGAAGAAAAGATGAGTGATGACGACGACCCGAGATCTCCGAGTCTTTCCAGTGAATCAGAAGATTCACAGAAAGGAGCACCAGTGGCCAGGGCAAGGGGGGAGCCTAGGGGGACACCCCAGGAAGAAAGGGCCAGAGGGGGCTCAGAGGGGAGCAGTTGGAAATCGGGACCAGCGTCACCAACAGAGAGCAGGGGAGAGGAAGGGCGCCAGGTATCAAGCGCTGGAAGCTCACAACAGGAGGGAGGGCACGAGTCAGGAGTGGCCACACCTCCATCGGGGAGCGAAGAAACGGTCAGACGGAAAGTGGAAGGTTGGGCGCGCGCGCCAAGTTCAAATGCACAGGAAGGTGGCGCAGTAAGCAGCCCGGAAAGGGAGCCAGGTCCTAAAGCCCGGCGCAAGGAGACAGGAGGGTCCGGGGGGTCAGCGTCAGAAGAATCCCGGAAGGAAGAGACCCCGGGGGGCAGAGGGACCCAGAGAAGAACAGTCAGGCGGAAAAGGTGGAGTAAGGCTAGGGTATTAAGTTGGTGTACAGGGGGCGGAGACTCAGACGGAGCTTCGCCGGTCTAACCCTTAAGACGTAGAGTTGCGCGCAGCAGCTTGAGAATGGAAACTGTAACTCAATAAAAGACTTTTACAAGTGACCGCTGGCTAGCGTGATCCTCTGTGAGCTAGGATCTGGAAGCAGCTCTGACAGTAAGCTCCGTCCCACGTTGTGGGCATCTACAGCCTCGCGGACAGAGGGGAAGGAGGGTGCCTACGACTCAGCTCACGAACGGCAGACAAGATGACGGCCGAACAGCAGATAGGAGAACTCAGAGAAGCAGTGACACGTCTGAATACCGAAATACTTGCATCCAGGAAGAGAGAGGAGGACGCAGCTGCCGCCTACAGGGATCTCCAGGTCAGGTTGGAAGTGCTTACGAAGCAAGGGCAACTGACACCCAAACCGGAGGGGATTGGGTTGGGGAGAAGAACAGGCGGTCTAGTCTCTCACTTCGATGGGAATTTACAACTGTACCCCAACTTTAGAGCAGATGTACAGTGTGCACTGCAACTGCTGGACAAAGACTTTAGAGATGAGCAAGAGAAGGTGGGATTTATCATGTCCCATTTGCATGGAGATGCTAAAGCATGGCTGCACAATTTGTGGAGAGATAAGGATCCAGCGCTCCAAACCGCGGATGCCTTTATTAAAGTGATGGATGGCTGCTTTTTATCTAGCATAGACGTGGATCTTGCCCGGAAGGAGGTGCATGGGCTGAAGCAAGGGAGGGCCAGCGTAAGACAGTACCAAGCCCGCTTTTTTGCATTAGTCAGTGCCTTGGAATGGGACAGAGATTCAGCTCCAGTCAGAGATCTATTTTGGGAAGGCTTGAACAATGCGGTTAAAGACGAAATTGCCAGGGGGGAGAGACCCCGGACCACGCAGGAGGTCATTCAGAGGGCGCTGGCGGTGGGAGTGCGGCTGGAGGAACGCCCATGGAGCAGGGACGAAGGACGTGGAGGGCGCGAACCAGCGAGAGGGTTTTCCTTCGTTCCCAGGGAAGCTGCGCGTGCGCAATCCACGCCTCCGCCAGGAGGGGGAGCGGAACCGATGGAGGTTGGCGGTGCCAGGGCTCAGTCAGCAACCAGAGCCCCAGCACCGGGAGCAGTCAAAGCGAAGCCTCCTAGAGGGAACAGGAAGTGTTACATCTGCGAAAGTCCGCAGCACATGGCGAAAGAGTGTCCCCAGAGGCTCCACAAGCACACTGCAGCCTCAGCAATGGTAACTGCAGCAACTCAGCAAGGGGAACCACAGCAGGGAAACGACGGAGTCTGGCTGGAGAGAGAGGCACTGGGGCCCAGCCAGACGTGTCAGTGAAGCAGTCCCCAGAGATTTTGCAGCCCACAGACCCCCTCCCACCCAAACCAGTGGTGAGGCTCACCGCATCGCTCCAGCTACCCAATGGACTCACCATGGACGTGCCAATCACCATTGACTCTGGAAGCAATGCGGACTTTATAGGGCAGGACTTTGTCGATAAACACGCTATACAGCTGCTGCCTGCCACGCTGCCCCTGCAGGTCGTCACGGTGGATGGCAGGGAGCTGCTAGGGGGGCAGGTGGTGAAGCAAACGCCACCAATGGTGATGCGACTTGGAAATCACAGGGAAATCATCAGTTTTAATGTCACCAGACTGTCGGACACACCTATTGTCTTGGGCATGAGTTGGCTGGACAGACACAGTCCGACGTTGGCTTGGTACCAGCGGCAGCTAGTCTTTGGCTCATCATACTGCGCTGAACACTGCATTCTGCCCCGGCAGGAGGGAGAGGAGGAGGAAGCGCAGCTGCAGCTGGGGACGCTGCAAGCAATCCCCCACAAATACACGGGATTTTTGGAGGTCTTCTGCGAGAAGGAAGCGGATAAGCTACCCCCCCACAGATCATATGACTGCAAGATTGACCTACTGCCAGGGGCGGCGCTGCCCAAAGGGAAGCTGTATTCCATGTCTGAAGACGAACTACAGGAACTCAAGGAGTTCATAGATCATAATTTGGAGCGCGGCTTCATCCGAGAGTCCAAGGCGGTGGGAGGCAGTCCTGTATTCTTTGTTAAGAAGAAGGACACGCCCCAAAAAAGACTTGTAGTGGACTACCGGATTTTGAACAGTGTGACCAAGCCATCGGACTTCCCCATGCCCAGGATCGACGACCTCCTCGCGACGGTACGCAAGGGCCGTGTGTTCACCAAGTTGGACCTGCGTGGGGCGTACAACCTCATTCGCATGCGGGAAGGTGATGAGTGGAAGACAGCCATGTTCACGCCCCTGGGCACCTACGAATACAGAGTTATGCCTTTTGGATTGCAAAATGGCTCCCACTGTTTTCAAGCTTTTATGCATCACGTGCTGGCGGGGCTCCTCTACAAGACGTGCGTCTGCTTCTTGGATGACATCCTGATATTCTCTGAATCGCAACAGGATCACGACAGACACGTCAAGGAAGTGCTGAGCAGACTACAGCAGCATAGGCTTTACGCCAAGCTGGAAAAGTGTCAGTTCGACGTGACGGAGGTGGATTTCCTGGGCTACAGGTTGTCAGACAAGGGGCTCGCCATGGACAGCGCCAAGGTTCGTGCCGTGTTGGACTGGAAGAGCCCGCGCAACCGGAAGGAGGTCCAGCGGTTTGTTGGCTTTGCGAACTTCTATCGCAAGTTTATCAAGGGGTTCGCTATGCAAACAGCGGCCATCACAGACACACTCAGTTCCAAGAAGAAGAAGTTCATCTGGACGGAGCAGGCGGAGCAGTCTTTTCAGGCACTCAAGCGTCTCTTCGCGTCGGAAGAGCAGCTGTTGCATGTCAACCCCAGCAGGCCTATGAGGGTGGAGACGGACGCATCAGACAGAGCTGTGGGAGCAGTCCTGTTGCAGCAAGACCCGCAGGGGGCCTGGAGGCCAGGAGCGTTTTACTCCAGGAAGCTCAGCAAGTCTGAACAGAACTACACCATCTGGGACAGGGAGTTGCTTGCCATTCATGCAGCTTTCAAGGCGTGGAGGCACTTCCTGATCGGCGCCAAGCACACGGTGCAGGTCTGCACGGACCACAAGAATCTGGAGCACTGGCGCACGGCGCAGTTCCTGAACCAGAGGCAGATACGTTGGGCCGAATTCTTTGCGAACTTCGACTTCCGAATAGAGTATGTCCCGGGGGACACCAACGTCATGGCGGATGCCCTATCCCGTAAACCACAGTACCTGGAGGAGGCGACGCCAGCGGCTGCCATGCACATCTTCGCACCGACGGTGTGGGCGTGCGCTTCGGCGACAGTGGACCTGGATGCGGTGAGGAGAGCGCTGCAGGCTGACACCTTCGCACGAGACAAGATGGCAGAGGCGCAAAGGGGAACGGCGGCGACCGGCGAGTTCCAGGTTCGCGATGGATTACTCCTCCGTAAAGGGGCCATCTACGTGCCGGGGGACGATCTTCGCGCCAAGGTACTGCAGCAGCTGCACGACGCACCCACTGCCGGGCACTTTGGCACAGAGAAGACGATAGAATTAGTCGCCAGGGGCTTCTGGTGGCCCAGAATGAGAGGGGAGGTCGCGGACTACGTGGCGAGGTGCGACACCTGCCAAAGGGCCAAACCAGTACACAGACCGCCGGCGGGACTGCTGGAACCGCTGCAAACCCCGTTCGAACCATGGGAGAGAGTGGCACTGGACTTTGTCACGGATCTGCCCAGCTCAAGGGGCAAGACGGCAGTGCTGGTGGTGGTGGACTTGTTCTCCAAGATGGCGCATTTCATTCCGTGTGCGAAGGTGGCCACGGCGGAACAAACCGCCAAACTGTTCATAGACCACGTGTTCAAGGTTCACGGTCTGCCGCGGTCTATACTGTCCAACCGGGGGCGGCAGTTCATCTCGAACTTCTGGCAGAAGCTGATGGGCTTCCTGAACGTCAAAATCAACCTGGCTTCGGCTAGACACCCGCAGACCAACGGGCAAGCGGAGCGGGTCAATGCCATCATGCAGCAGTACCTGAGATGTTATGCGAATCAACAGCCTGCGACGTGGGTGGATTACCTGCCTCTCGCCGAGTTCGCCTACAACAACACGAAGCACGTGTCCACGGGGGTGACGCCGTTCTTCGCCAACAACGGGAGGCACCCCAGAACCTTCCCGGGACTGGAAAGAATGGGGGAGGGGGAGCCGCAGACAGCAGATGCGTTCGCGTCGGAGTTGCAGGAAGTCCACGATCAGCTTCGGCGGCACCTGGAGCTGGCTAAACACGCATACAAGGTACAAGCGGACAAACACAGGAGGGTTGGCGAAGAGATCCATGTGGGAGACTGGGTCTGGTTAGCAGCCCACGCAGTGCCGGCCAGGTCGTTGGCGAAGAAGAAACTAGGGCATAAACAACTGGGGCCCTACCAAGTCGAAGAGCAGGTCAACCCGGTGGCTTTCAGGCTGGCGCTTCCGGAGGGCTCCAGGATGCATCCGGTGTTCCACAGATCGGTGCTCACTCCCTACAAGGCACCTCACAGGTTTCAGGAACCAGGAACGGCACCGAGTCCGCTCCGAGAGAGAACCGAGCAAGGGGGAGTGGCACAGGTGGAGCACATCAACGAAGTCACAGAGATTTTGGACTCCAGATGGGGGGAAGAGGGGGTAGAATACCTTCTCGCCAGGGAGGGCACCCCGGCCAGTGCCAACAGCTGGGTGCCGGGCTACGCTTTAGACGAACCTCTGCTCAAAGAAGAGTTTCATGCCCTCTTCCCACATAGGCCCATGCCAGCAGACTTTTTCGACGACTGGCTTTTCACGCCCACGCTTTCAGCCAGCACGTTCCAGGGGTTCGACTCGGACGAGGAACCGACTCGAGACGCCCGTTCCCCGGAGGGGTCACCCTCGGGATCTGCCTCAGAACCCTCGTATTGGTGGGACGATAGACCAGAGGAGCAGTGGCGCAGAAAGTGGCTGGAGGGTCCAGGACGAGCAACGTCCCCAGAAGGAAACGAGGGAGAGACGGACATGGACGTATTCGGGGACGACCCGGGTTTCGAGCACGGCGGCACAGAGATGGAAGCAGAGGTGACCGTCGTCGACGAGAGCAGGGAGGAAGAACCGGAAGCCTTCAGATGGAGGCCCGCCACGGGAAGCGAACTGTATCCGACATTCGTCCCCCTGACACGGCAGCACCCAGCTCCCGCACCGGAAGGAGGGGAGGGGGGAAGAGGGGGCTTCGAGGGGGGGATGGATGTCAGGGGTTCAGGAGCAGAGGCAAGGGCAAGGGAGGAAACAGAGAGCGAGGGGGAGGAGGCAGAAGAAAAGATGAGTGATGACGACGACCCGAGATCTCCGAGTCTTTCCAGTGAATCAGAAGATTCACAGAAAGGAGCACCAGTGGCCAGGGCAAGGGGGGAGCCTAGGGGGACACCCCAGGAAGAAAGGGCCAGAGGGGGCTCAGAGGGGAGCAGTTGGAAATCGGGACCAGCGTCACCAACAGAGAGCAGGGGAGAGGAAGGGCGCCAGGTATCAAGCGCTGGAAGCTCACAACAGGAGGGAGGGCACGAGTCAGGAGTGGCCACACCTCCATCGGGGAGCGAAGAAACGGTCAGACGGAAAGTGGAAGGTTGGGCGCGCGCGCCAAGTTCAAATGCACAGGAAGGTGGCGCAGTAAGCAGCCCGGAAAGGGAGCCAGGTCCTAAAGCCCGGCGCAAGGAGACAGGAGGGTCCGGGGGGTCAGCGTCAGAAGAATCCCGGAAGGAAGAGACCCCGGGGGGCAGAGGGACCCAGAGAAGAACAGTCAGGCGGAAAAGGTGGAGTAAGGCTAGGGTATTAAGTTGGTGTACAGGGGCGGAGACTCAGACGGAGCTTCGCCGGTCTAACCCTTAAGACGTAGAGTTGCGCGCAGCAGCTTGAGAATGGAAACTGTAACTCAATAAAAGACTTTTACAAGTGACTGCTGGCTAGCGTGATCCTCTGTGAGCTAGGATCTGGAAGCAGCTCTGACATAGTCTCTCAAGGTTTTTTGGGCCTTCTTAAGCACTTCTTCATCTCTGAATAAGGTGTCATTCATCCTCCATCTAAAGGAGCCAGTTGGTATTAGTTTCATTTCCATCTTAACAGCATTATGGTCGGAGCAGGTTTCAGTTTTTCAAAGGATTGTTGGGCCTCCTCTGTCCAGGCGAATTTCCTTTTGCTACTGAGACAGTCTGTGATGGGTGCTGTCAAGTGGGCGAAGTTTTTGATGAACTTCCTGTAGAAGTTGCTGAACCCTAGGAACCTCTGTACGTCCTTCCGGGTTTTGGGAGCCTTCCACTCCAGCACTGCCTGCACCTTGCTTGGGTCTATTGCTAAGCCTTTGTCTGACAACTTGTACCCCAAAAACCCGACTTCTCTGGCGTGAAACTGACATTTCTCCAGCTTGACCCACAACTGGTGCTTCTGCAGTCTCTTCAGCACTTCCCTGACGTCTCTGACATGTTGCTCCTCATTGTCCGAATAGATTAAGACGTCGTCCAAGAAGGCTACGCAGTTCTTGTACAGCAGGGACCCCAACACATGGCGCATGAAAGCTTGAAAACAGGCGGAGCCTGACTGTAATCCAAATGGCATAACTAAGTACTCAAAGGCCCCCAGGGGGGTGAACATTGTGGTCTTCCATTCGTCCCCCTCCCTCATCCTAATCAAATTGTAGCCTCCCCTGAGGTCCAGCTTGGTAAAAATCTTCCCCTGCCTCACCCGTGTTAAAATGTTGTCAATCCTGGGCATTGGGAAGGTCACGGGTTCTGATACCAAATTTAACGCCCTAAAATCTACGACCAATCTGGGCTGGTTAGTCCCTTTTTTGTCCACAAAGAACACCGGACTGCCCCCCACCGCCTTTGATTCCCTTATGAACCCCCTCTTCAGGTTCTTGTCAATAAACTCCCGCAACTCCTTCATCTCCCTGTCCGACATGGCATACAGTTTACCCACCGGTAGCTGCGCCCCAGGGAGCAAGTTGATTTGGCAGTCAAAGGGCCTATGTGGGGGTAGTCTATCTGCCTCCTTCTCGCTGAAGACCTCCTGCAGGTCAGCATATTGTGATGGCACCTCTCCCCTTTCGGCTCCACAGCTATCCCAGCCACCCTGGCCACGGTCATCCTTGGGGTTTCTCCCCCTAGACAGTGTTCCAAGCAGTAAGCGGACCCAAAGGTGACCGTTCTCTGATGCCATGCCACCACTGGATCATGTTGTGCTAGCCAGCTCATCCCTAATATTATTGGGGGCCCTGCCAGTGAGGCTACGTGAAAGGCGATAGTCTCCGTGTGCCTGGAAACCCTCATTCTCATTGGTGGGGTCTGGTGCGTCACTTCCCCTCCCAGAAGCTCCCTGCCATCAATGGTGGTTACTTGCAAGGGGAAATCCAGGGGCAGCAGGTGGAGCTGGTGCTCTAGTGCAAAGTCCTTGCTGAAGAAATTGCAGGAACTGCCTGAATCCAACAGCCCTTTCACCTTGACTGGGTACCCATTTGGGAGTTCTAGCACCACTTCTATGGCTACAGCCGCCCTGGGGGGGGTCTGGTTTGGGCACTTCTATTGGTTGCTGGCCTGGCTGCTGTGCCCGCTGAGTGGCAGCCAAGCCTCAGGCCCCCTGAGTGAGTGCCTGAGGGCCCTGCTCCTTCCTGCCACTTACCATCTGGCCTGGGGCGGGGCCTGAAGCCTCATAAGGACTGCGTGCTGCCTGCTGCCTGCTGCCCAAGAGGACTCCCCTGAGTGAGTGCTTGAGGGCCCTGCTCTTGCCACTTACCATCTGGCCTGGGGCGGGGCCTGGGGCCTCATAAGGACTGCGTGCTGCCTGCTGCCCAGGAGGACTCCCCTGAGTGAGTGCTTGAGGGCCCTGCTCTTGCCACTTACCATCTGGCCTGGGGCGGGGCTGTTAGGATATTTCCGTTCCACCTTAAAAGGGAGCAGGCTTTGTGAGTCACAGAGTCTGCGCATGTCCTGTTCACAGGATGTTTATGTTTGCTGTTCCTTTCGTTTTTGCAGTCGGTCAGAGACGCTGACTCAGAACGGTCATGTTTTTCTTTGTTCTGTTCAACGCTAAATAAAGTCTGTAAATATGCTCTTCTGCTCTTCTGCGGTGCAGCTTTCTGGCTGTGTTTTCTGCTGATAAAGGGTGTGCACGAGCCTGAGATGGCAGTCTATTTCTGAGGCTTCGTGTCGCTAATTGCTGGATCTGCGTGACTACGTGAGATCGATGGACGCACGGCAGCTGGCTTGGGGCCATGATGGACTATATCTCCCTGGCAGTATTCCCAACAGGGGCCTGGGGCCTCATAAGGACTGCGTGCTGCCTGCTGCCTGCTGCCTGCTGCCCAGGAGGACTCCCCTGAGTGAGTGCCTGAGGGCCCTGCTCCTCCCTGCCACTTACCACCTGGCCCAGGGCGGGGCCTGACAGGCCTCACTAGGACAGTTGTTACTGCCGGAGAGGCACAGAGTGTTTTTAAAATGTTTTTTTAAAAAATTTTCTTTGGATTTTTTGTATGTGGGGGGTGGGGGTGGGATGGATGTTTGTTTTATTTTGATGTTTTTGTAATTTTTACATTTTTTGTTTGTATTGTTTTATTGGTTTTGTTTGTTTAAGGTGTTATTTTGTTTTTAGGGGGAGGGGTCAGGGCTGCCGGGGAGTGGGCCCCAGCCCATAAAATGGCTGGGGCATGTTCCACAGGGGGGGGGGGTGCACTGGAACAACCGATCTCAGTGATCACGGGTAGGAGGAGGAGTTACGCTAAGACCAGACCATGTCATTACAGAGGAGGCAGGTTTAGTCGTTGTCTGAGGACTATCCCTGCCTCCGGGTCTGGTCCTGACCGGATGGCTACTAGAATCAGCAAGAGATACTAGAATCAGCAAGAGATACCCACATGACCTGAAGGTGCTGCTGTGCAATGCCAGGTCAATGATCCATAAGAGCACTGCCATCCATGACTTGATCATGGATGGAGGATTTGACCTGGCATGTGTAACAGAGACTTGGTTGGATGAAGCAGATGCGCCTGTCCTTGCCGCTGCTTGTCCACCAGGTTTCTCTTACGCACAGCAACCCAGGTCATGTGGGTGGGGAGGGGGGGTTGCAGTGATTTTTACGAAGTCACAAAAGAAGTGCCATGGTCAGATCACTTCCTGGTGCAACTGGACTTCTCTGCGACCCATCCCCTCTGCAGGGAGGTGGGACCAATTTGGATGGTCCGCCCCCGCCACTTAATGGATCCAAATGGTTTCCAGACAGTGGTAGGGGATGCTTTATCCCATGTTGATGGCCTTTCAGCTGATTCCCTGGTGGCCCGCTGGAATGTGGAGTTAACCAGGGCTATTGACTGTTTGGCTCCAAAGCGCCCTCTCCGATTGCATGGAGCCCGGACAGCCCCGTGGTTTTCCACGGATCTGAGGGCAATGAAACAATCGTTGAGACGGCTAGAGCGCCGGTGGCGGATAACTCATTCCGAATCTGACCGGACACAGGTTAGAGCTCAACGTCGAGCCTACCAAGTGGCGATAGCGACGGCGAAGAAGAATTTATTCACCGCCTCTATTGCATCTGCAGAAAACAGCAGCAGGAGACTTTTTCAGGTGGTTCACAATTTAGCGGAACCACCTGCAACATCGGGGCCCAGTACGGGCCACATGTTCTCCTGCAATGATTTTGCAAAGTTTTTTGCAGATAAAATCGCTCAGATTCGGGAAGAAGTAGACTCCACCGTGGGAGCAGGGCCGGGGCGGGAGAGTGCTAGAGTTCTGTCTAGTCAAGTTGAGTGGGATCAATTCCAATCTGTTACCTCCGAGGATGTGGACAGGCTGCTTGGACGAGTGAAACCAACCACCTGTCTCCTGGATCCTTGCCCATCCTGGCTTATAAAAGCTAGCCGGGAAGGACTGGGCGATGGGCTTCGTGGGGTGGTGAATGCTTCCCTCCGTGAGGGAGCCTTCCCAGACCCGCTGAAAGAGGCGGTTATTAATAATATTATTAATAATATTATTAAACCGCTTCTTAAAAAAACCATCTTTAGATGCGGCCACGATGGCCAACTATCGCCCAGTCTCAAATCTTCCATTCCTGGACAAGGTGATTGAGCGAGCGGTTGCCGAACAACTCCAGGCACGCCTGGAAGAAGCGGACCATTTGGATCCCTTCCAGTCGGGATTCAGGCCTCATCATGGGACTGAAACTGCCTTGGTCGCACTGGTTGATGATCTCCGGCGGGCTAGGGACAAAGGTGAGAGCTGTTTCCTAGTTCTGCTAGATCTCTCAGCGGCGTTTGATACCATCGACCATAGCATCCTTCTGGACCGTCTTGAGGGGCTGGGAGCTGGGGGCACTGTTATACAGTGGTTCCGCTCCTTCCTCCTGGGCCGTGTTCAGAAAGTGGTGGTGGGGGATGAGTGTTCAGACCCCTGGGCTCTCACTTGTGGGGTGCCTCAGGGTTCTGTCCTCTCCCCCATGCTTTTCAACATTTACATGCGGCCGCTGGGAGAGATCATCAGGAGGTTTGGGCTGGGTGTTCATCAGTATGCGGATGATACCCAGCTCTACCTCTCTTTTAAATCAGAACCAGTGAAGGCGATGAAGGTCCTGTGTGAGTGTCTGGAGGCGGTTGGAGGATGGATGGCAGCTAACAGATTGAGGTTGAATCCTGACAAGACAGAAGTACTGTTTTTGGGGGACAGGAGGCGGGCAGGTGTGGAGGATTCCCTGGTCCTGAATGGGGTAACTGTGCCCCTGAAGGACCAGGTGCGCAGCCTGGGAGTCATTTTGGACTCACAGCTGTCCATGGAGGCACAGGTCAAATCTGTGTCCAGGGCAGCTGTTTACCAGCTCCATCTGGTACGTAGGCTGAGACCCTATCTGCCTGCGGACTGTCTCGCCAGAGTGGTGCATGCTCTGGTTATCTCCCGCTTGGACTACTGCAATGCACTCTACGTGGGGCTACCTTTGAAGGTGACTCGGAAACTACAACTAATCCAGAATGCGGCAGCTAGACTGGTGACTGGGAGCGGCCGTCGAGACCATATAACACCGGTCTTGAAAGACCTGCATTGGCTCCCAGTACGTTTCCGAGCACAATTCAAAGTGTTGGTGCTGACCTTTAAAGCCCTAAACGGCCTCGGTCCAGTATACCTGAAGGAGCGTCTCCACCCCCAGCATTCTGCCCGGACGCTGAGGTCCAGCGGCGAGGGCCTTCTGGCGGTTCCCTCATTGCGAGAAGCAAAGCTACAGGGAACCAGGCAGAGGGCCTTCTCGGTAGTGGCGCCCGCCCTGTGGAACGCCCTTCCAGCAGATGTCAAAGCGATAAACAACTACCTGACATTCAGGAGACATCTTAAGGCAGCCCTGTTCAGGGAAGTTTTTAACGTGTGATATTTTATTGTATTTTTGGTTTTTATGGAAGCCGCCCAGAGTGGCTGGGGAGGCCCAGCCAGATGGGCGGGGTATAAATAATAAATTATTATTATTATTATTATTATTATTATTATTATTATTATTATTATTATTATTATTATTATTATTATTTGGTGTTTCCCTGCTCCTTTACCATCTCCTCCTCACCCCCTGCAGCTCCCACCATCCCTTGCCAGGCCTTTCTTTGCGTGCAGACCCTGGCAAAATGTCCTGGCCGCTGGCAGAGAAAACACTTCTTGGTGGTTTTCCCATCCTTTCCCTCTCTCTTGCGACCTTCACTGGAGTTTGAAATCTCCCGTGCGCGCGCCCCATCTATTTCCATGGGCTCCGCCGGCGGGGAAGGCTGCCTTGGTATTTCAGGAATGCGGTAGTCATGGTAACGTTGCTCTCTCCCTTCCCGCTTCTCCTGGGCCCGCGCTTCCTGCCTTACACCAATCACAAGCACAGCCTTGGTCAGCTGATCCATCGACTGCGGGCGGGGTGCGTGGGAAAGCTCGTCCTTCACCATTGGGGACAACCCCTCCTCGAACAGCATTTGGATAGGTTCCGAGTCCAAATCCCACCCGAGCCGGTGGACTAACATGGCAAAGTGTGACCAGTAGTCTCTAACTGACTGGTTCCCCTGTTTGCAACCCATCAGTTCCCGCCGAGTCACACTTTGCTGTACATCACTGGAATACATCGCATCCATCACCTGGAAGAATTTCCTCAGGTCTTTCAAGGCGGCATTCTGCGTTGCCATTAGGGGCCTGATCCAATCTCTGGCCCCATCCTGCAGATGTCCAACAATATAGGCAACCCTCTCCCCATCATCTGCAAAATCATTCTGTTGCAGTTCCAAAACGTACTCTATTTCCGTTCGGAACGCACTGTAGTCCTGGGGTTTCCCTCCAAACTTGTGTACCAGTCCCGGTACCTTCCTTGCTACGGGGGTGGGTCTGACCTGAGCATCCTGAGACCGCCTTTCGTCCAGCCGCGCCGTCAGCAGAGCCACATGCTGTTCCAAATCTCGGTTCCTCTCCACCAGATTTTGTCCTCCAGCTGCTCCCTCCGTGGCGCCAGCTTCTCCGGTTTTGCTCATGATGCTGCCTGCCTGTCGCTGTGCACGAGCGACGTCAGGGACTGGCGGATTGCTGTAATGTGTATGGGTTGCTCGTGCGTAAGTTGCCGCCTCTCCAGGCTTTGTTGCCTTGCTAAACCTTTCAGTCTGGGCAGCCTTCACTTCGTGGCTGCCTCAGTCGCTAGCAGAATCCGTCAGTGGGCGTTTCTTAAATCTTTTCCAACATAAAAGTTGTTTGACACCCAGTCTCCTCCTACTCTCTCTGCGCGGAAGTCTTCTGTGCAGGGTGGGCGTGGGTAGCGGAGGACCCATGCTCTCCCCGCTGGTGTCCGGTGAAGAGTCCTGGAGCCCTCTCGCCGATTCCCCCATCAGCCCCTCTATATCCCTGGTGTTGCGCTGATTTGCTTCCCCATCTGCGGAGCTGCCTCTCTCCCTGCTGGGCCCTTCTCCAGCATCATTTGAGAGCCTTCCCTCCGCCTCTAGCTCCGATGTCAGTTCCCTGACAATTCATGTGTTCATGCTCAAGCAGAAATCAGAAGCGTTTCCGAGTTTCAAGGAATTCTGTGCTTGGTTGCAAAATGTCCATGGAAAGCAACTGCAAAACCATTGGTTGGCTTTCATTGAGTTCTGTGGACGCAGTAAAAAAAAGCTGCCATCTGGTTTCTCTCAGGATGTTCGGATTGTGGAACACAAATTTGCTCTCCACCGTAACCATGTCTCTCAGCATACCACTTTATTTCCCCCCAGATAGGTGGCTGCTATTCACTTGTAGGAAGATGTGCTTATTTAGATTACAACATTGCAGTGGGAGCAAAAGCCACCTTTCTTCTCTCAAGAGGGTTAGTCGAGTTTCTGTTGTTACGGAAAAATCCAGGTGGGAGGCTGCTCAGAGCCCGTGGGTCCCTGCGGAACAAAGAAGGAGTCCATCCACCAACCGGAGCAAATAGCGGAGACCAAAGTTTATCGCGCAACAGGTTCAGAGAGGAATTGAACCCCGAGAACGGGGTGACAAGGACTTTTAAAAGTTCCTATCTTATCCCAGCAGACAGTTCGCTAAACATCACCACTCCATCAGAAAAGGGGAGGGTTATACATGATTAACATAGGAGGAATGTGTTGGGGTAACATGCAAATACAGGATATGTCTTGGGAAATCCGCTCCACTTCCCAGTGGGGAGGAGTTGCGGTGACCCACGTGGCCACCCACTCCCCACCAGGGGCAGGGGACTCTGTCCCCCGTTGCCTATGGGATCCTGGCCACGTCAGAGCCCGGCCAGCCAACCCCCAGAGAACTTCCTCTTTTGCTCGCTTCCTCAATCACCCGCCCTCCCTCCCTATTTTGCAAGTTAGGCAATGGCCTTGCTATGGACTTTGGTTGGTCGCCTTGTTTGTCCGAGGGGCCTGGTAGGAATTTTTCCACTTGGCAAATTGGCACTGGACACTTGGTTTTCGCCTACCTCGTAGCAATCGTCACAACTTTGTTAGGGTTGCGGTTAGGCATTGTTTGACCTTGTGTGGGGGATGGGAGGTGTGGCCATCACCTGCCCCTCCATGCTTAAGGGTATTCCGTTAAAGGAATCCGGGGTGTTGATCTAGTCTGAAGCCCGGCTGGGGGGCTAAGGCCTTGACACGACCCCGACGGGAGCACCAGGGGGAGCTTGAGTTGGTTCGCATCGACAGGGCTCCCCCTACCGGTGGCTTACCCTTATTGGGACTTCCTGCACAATGGGCAGGAGTCAGATATAGTCAGGTCCAATCAATGCCTAAGCCAATACCGCTCATATTCGCCGAAGTATTGATGCTTTTGAATTCTGCTGCTGGAGGAGACTCTTGAGAGTCCCATGGACTGCAAGAAGATCAAACCTATCCATTCTGAAGGAAATCAGCCCTGAGTGCTCACTGGAAGGACAGATCCTGAAGCTGAGGTTCCAATACTTTGGCCACCTCATGAGAAGAGAAGACTCCCTGGAAAAGACCCTGATGTTGGGAAAGATGGAGGGCTAAAGGAGAAGGGGACGACAGAGGACGAGATGGTGGGACAGTGTTCTCGAAGCTACCAGCATGAGTTTGGCCAAACTGCGGTAGGCAGCGGAAGACAGGAGAGCCTGGCATGCTCTGGTCCAGGGGGTCACGCAGAGTCGGACACGACTAAACGACTAAACAACATCTAGTTTTGATTGGATTAACAGGGTAACGAGGTTTCGATTGACTCAGTCCGTTGTTCTCGCAGCGGGAGCTGTCATCACCTTGTCAGCGCTCAGTGGAGCGTGCAAAACAGCTGGAACTGAGCTGCCTCTGCAGAGCCATGGCATTGCTGCGATTGGCTGAAGGGCTACATTCAACGCCATCTGATTGGCTAGAGCGCATCCTCATGCAAATACATTGTTCATTCATCAAATACATCGATCGTGTATAGCATCAGGATACGGGGTCAGAAATGGCGCTTTCTTCTTGGGGTTTTGGACTTTTGTGCGGTGCTTGGTGCAACGTTGTGACGGGGCGAGGGGAGTCCAAGTGTGGCAGGGTTCCCTTGAGGTCATCGCCTCGGGCTCTACGTCTCTTACTCGGGAGTAAGACTTTGTCCATATGCCCCCCCTCCATTCCGTAACACTCTTCATATGGACTTCATGGAGTGTGCACTCTTGCAGGGTCTGCTTCCAGAAACTACTATTGCAGATGTATATATTTTGGCAGAAATGGTTTACAAATATGCACGATGGCAAGCAGGCAGACAGGAACAGTTACAAAGCAACCTTGGTCCTGCCTAGCCTGGAAGCTGTTTCCAACTAGTGAACTAGAAACCTTTCAGCAACCTTTACAACCATCTACAAACCCCGAGGTTTGTAGGATTCTCTTATTTCAGCTATGTCTTGGCTCTGTGCTCGCAAGTGTTCTAGTGATTTTCAGGTAACTTGGAAAGCATGGTAATGATGTCTTGGTTCTGAAGAATGATATTTCCCCCAGTCTGTTCTGGGGCCTCTGTACCTTGAACTAATAATTTCTTGTTTGCATGTTCTACCCCAGCTGCTGCTCCCTGTTCAGTTCAGCTGAGGGATTAATTATGCCTTGTCATTTGATTCGTCAGGGTCTGTTCCATACATGCCGGGTGGATAAAACGACTAATTCATGTCATGTCTAACTGGTTTGAGCGAAAGGCTTCTCAGAAGCTAGGGCATGTCATAAAATACGGCAATGTACAAAAGCGGGTGGAGGGTGGACATTAAAATCAGTCCAAAGAATTCAAATGTCTAGGTGCTCAAGAAATGTTTAAATGATAGCACAGAGCTGTTGGCATAAAAAAGGTCTTCAAGAGATGCCTGAAAGTCAGCGTTTCATTACAGATCAGCCTTCTCACGGATTCAGTCACTTGTGTAGACAGCTCAACTTCTGCAACCAATGACCTCCTGCAGAGTGTGGCCACAAAAGAGAGTTTGGGGAGGACTGTAGGACAGGCTTGCAGTTCATTCAGGGCAGAAGCAATGGGAGAAGGGCCATAGCTTAGTGGTAAAGCAGCTGCTTACATGCAGAAGCTCTCCGGTTCAATCTGTTGTATCTCCAGCTAGAATGTCCTCTGTCTGAAACCCTGGAGAGTTTTTGCCATCCATTGTGGACACCACTGAGCTAGATAGAGCCATAGTGGGACTCAGTATAAGGCAGCCTCCTATTGTCCCAGCAACAAGCCTTTGCCACGCACAGAGGACTCCTTAAAGACATGAAATAAATAAAGCTGCCCTGGAAAGGGATGCTGAAAATTAGAAAGCCCTGGGACAACAAAACACTCGGACACAGTGCCTTTAAAGCACGGACCAGGGCCTAGGAAGCATGGGGCACCAGGTACCTGTGGCTGAGCCTTGCGAGACTGCTGTCCAAGGTGCTGAAGGGATTGAATACAAAGATGCAACTGTTAGCATGTCAAGGGGCATGATGGTGCTTTGAATGCATAAAGCAGATGCGGCCTAACTTGCACAGTTGCAAAATGAACTGAACTGAGCTGGAAGAAGCAGGACTACATGGGATGTAGAACGCTATACAGGAAATGGCTCGGGGTGGCCCACTGGGAGAGGCACATGATGCAAAAAGCGGCAGTTCCAACCCATTCATGGGAAAGAGAGCTCTGAAATCCTGGAGAGCAGCTGCTGGCTGTGGCAGACCATACAGAACTAGATGGCCCAGTGGTCTCACTGGGTTTTCAAGCCAGAACACAGCTTCAGCGCCCCCAGGACAAACCAATTTTTAATTCCCCAAACTCTTACTAATCAGAGTTTCCTTTTTAAAGCGACAGTAGTTCAAAGTATTGGCTAGGGGCTTTTCAATGTTCAAAGGCACTTCGGATGCCTTGACTTGCAATCCTTACAACAACCCTGCAGAGCAGTTCAGTGTTATCTCGAGTTGCAGAATAGCGAGGCGCGATGCCGAGGCGGACGCAGGGTGTCCCACCTAAGGAGTTCATGGTAGGGGGACCTCATGAGGCCAAACTCCGTCTGTAGTAAAGTTATAACTGTTAGAAAATCATTCCTTGGTCAAGTAAAAGAATGTGGCCTTGTGGGTAGTTTATCAGCCGCAGGGACCCTGGGAAAGGGAGTTGTGTATCTTTAAACCCTAGACTCCGCGGCTCCTTGGAGTGAGAGGTTTATGGGAGGAAAGGAACCCTTGATTTAATGAAAGGCTTGACACCTGGGTTTGGGAGTGTAAATCTCTTTCCCCCTCCCGGAGGTTATTTGTTTTCAAACTGCTGAGAATTGGGGATCTGGTTAATTTCCACAGATGGGAGGAAGATTCTTTGATTAGGGCTCGAACCTAAAACTGACCCAGCTGCAAAAGGGTAAACTGATCAATTAGGACTTTTTGATTGGCTAGCAAGTTACGACGCCAAGTAAGAATTGTAAATAAAAGGATCAAGGAATTGTTTGTGAATTGCTCTCTGCCATTGCTCTGCAACTGCAAAGATGCCCGGCTGTAACATCCATCTATAGCCGTCGTTTCGTCCTTTGAGATGGAAATCTTCAAACACCTTCAGTACGCAGATGCTTGAAAAGACTTTGACTACCCTAACTGAGTATCTTTGTGAGTATGTAAGCTAGTTAGAATATACAATGTTTTTATTTTCTTGTTTGTAAGACTCATAAGAAGTGCCTGTTGATTTTCAACATGTTTTCTGTTATCCTTTTAAAATAAATTTTTAAAGAAGAACCTGTTTGGTATTTGTGCCTTTTCCGAGGGAATAGCTAAATCCTAGCCTTCCGCTTAGTTACGCTCTACCGTGAGAATTTCTGTCTGCAAGTCTGTGGATTCAGCTTGTAGAGGGGGGGAATTGCCAGGTTAACGAGACACACCCTTCTCCCTGGGTTGTGACTCTGGGTTCCCCTGGAACAAAGGGAGTGGTGGCAGCCCTACCGGTGTTATTTCAGCCTGTGTTTGTGAAAAGTAAACCCTCGCCAACCTGCTCAAGAAACCTGGTCTGGCCGGAGAGCAAAGACAGGTGATGGAGGGGCAGTTGGGGGCGAGCGGCTTTACTACACCGTCTTTTGCTCTTATTTCAGCTGTGTCTTGGCTCTGTGCTCGCAAGTGTTCTAGTGACTTTCAGGTAACTTGGAAAGCATGGTAATGATGTCTTGGTTCTGAAGAATGATATTTCCCCCAGTCTGACTTCGTTATCCTGGTGATGATTCAGCTAGATGTTGTACACGCTGACCATATTCCAGAAGGGGTTTGTTGTCTTGGCCTTGCTTTGGCTTACTGAGATCTGTCTTCTCCCTATAGGTGCTCATTCTAAAATGGATAATTGTAACGTTTGACTTCATTGATCAGAAGGAAAATATGAATGCTCTCTATGGTTTCTTCTTCCGCTTCTTACAATATGAGAAATTGGTAAGATAAAAAGGAATGTGTTATTTGGAAGGAACTCGCTTTTATTCTGACATTAACCCAAATCAAACAATAAAGAGTACTTTCCGACCACACAACAGGACACCATGTGAAAGGTGGGGCCTTAAATACATTCGAATCAAATACATTTGGAACAAGTGATTGTTACATTTAAGGAACATTCTCTAGGCGATGAGATTGGGGGGGAAATACAAAAAACCATTTGGATACATTTGGAAACATTTAGAAAAGTACAGCATTTTGAGGAAAAATACATTCAGATCCATTCTTAAAGTCAATGAGAAAGATACAGCGAAAAACGATACATACATCACAGAAGGGGCAGCCTACAACAGACTCCTTTCTGGCAGGAAACCTCTTGATGGGTTTACCTGGCTGTTCATGGGTTTACCTGCATATTCTTTTGTGATGAGAACTACTTACGGTATTTATGTATGTGTTTATATCTTAGACCTTCTAATTCTCCTAACACCAGGAATTGACCAGATGGTGCAGGATGCCCCCCCCCAAGTATCTGTTGGAAGCAGATTTAGGAGTGGGGGGTGGAAGCACCTACTGGTGGGGAGCACACTTCTTCTGGGGATGCTTCCTCCTCCTCCTCCTCCTCCTCCCACTTCTCCCTGGGGCCTCAAGATGAGAAGTCAGGCTGGAAGTCTCCTCGGAGAAGACAAAGGAGCAAGCATGGCTGCCTTTCCTCTTCTCCAGACCAGTTAGTTGGACGAGAAACCTTTCCCGTCCCAGTTCTGCAGTGGTTTTCAAGCAGTGTGCTGTGGCAGCTGGGGTGCCTTGAATGATGGTCAGGGATGCAGCGGGAGACACTGGCCTCTGTCCCTCTTTCCTTCCCTCCCTCCTCAGATGCCATCTCTGCCTCCCCAAGGCTTGCCCATCTGTTCTCCCCCAGAGAATGGTGCCTCTGGGGCTGGCCAGGGGGTGTGGGCTGCCAGGAGCTGAGGCGGCCTCAGAGGAAGCAAGCCAACTGGCGAGGGGCCCTTGCTGTTGGGAATGGACAGGCAAATCCCAGGCCCCTTTAATATATCAATAACAAATAAACACAATGACGCTATAAAATGTATAACGTGTTGCTGGAGTGGCATACAAAAGATGAAGAGGTAAAAGTAATAATGATACACTGGGCAAGAGAACTTTGGTTACAATATACAGTATGATGATTGAGTGAAATTATGGAATGAAAGGCTAAAATTTACGGCATGTACTGCGTTGAAAGAAAATGTAATGAAAATGTTTTACAGATGGTATATAACGCCAGTTAAACTGGCCAAAATGTATAAAACATGCAATAAGTGTTGGAAATGTAAAGAAAAAGAAGGTACTTTCTATCATATGTGGTGGGAGTGTAAAAAGGTGAAAGACTTCTGGGAAATGATATACAATGAATTGAAAAAGATGTTGAAATATACGTTCGTTAAAAAACCAGAAGCCTTTCTATTAGGAATGGTAGGAAACGAAATCAATAAGAGAGACTGTAAACTGTTTCAATATGCAGTGACTGCCGCAAGGATATTTCTGGCCCAAAGATGGAAACAGGAAGAAATTCCAAAAGTGGAAGAATGGAGAAGGAAATTGACCGAATATGCAGAATTGGACAAATTGACTGGGAAGGTTCGACACCAGAAAGACCAAAAGTTTGTCGAGGACTGGGGGAAATTTACAGAATATCTGAAAAATATATGTGATGTACAGACAACGCTTGTTGGTTTTGAAGAGACTCTGTGAAATAATAAGAAATACTGCAAAAAAGAGAGTAAGAGGAAAAGGAGTGGGGAAAGGCAATATCATGTTTAGAAATGCGTCAATAAATAGAAATTTTTCGAAAGATTGACAGAGAAACTGAGGGAAGTCAAAAATTGAAGCATGAGTGCAAAATAATTTGTTGACTGTATAAAACTTGTTTGGAAAATGAATAAAAATTATTTTCTTAAAAAAAAAAACAATGTAGGAGGCTTTGGGGCTTTGCGAGAGGGGGGAAAGTGGGGACATCATAGAAGTATGCATGATGTGGGAAAGGGGCAGAGCGATGTTTCCTCCTCATAATATCAGAACCTGGATCTCTATAAGAAAGCGGAATGATGGCAGATTCAGGCCAGACACAGAGTGCCTAGTGACACTGAAATTCCAGAGGCACTGACGGGGATGGCTTTAAGAAAGGATTCGTCAAATTCATGGAGGGTTACACCATGTTGCACCTCCAGCTGCAGAAGCAGTCTACCTCTGCATACCAGTTGCGGGCGTCCCCAGTGGGGAGAGTGGGGCTGCATTTGGAGTCTGCTTGGGGCTTCCCTTGGACATCTGCTGGGCTGCTGAGAGCTGGACTAGATGGGCCTTGGCCTGATCCTGCAGGGCTGTGACAATAAGAGCCTGGAGTATGGCTGCTTCATGAGCAATTCAGGGAACAGTAGTGCAGAGTTTCATCTCCCTGGGAAGGGGCACATGCTCAGCAAAGCTGTCTCTTGCTTCTGGTCCTAAGAGTTGGGGTGGGGACATGGAGGAAAGGGGTCTCTCTCCTGCCTCTCTCTGCCACCTCTGAGGTGCCCGAAAAGGCAGATAGCAGAGGAAGCGAACCAATAGTCACGTTCATCTGTACTGGCTCAGTATGCCCTATTCTGATAGATGCTGCCTTTCATATTCATGCCCAAGAGCCTATCCGCTCCAGAGATCTGGGGCTGAACCCGGGATCTGCACGCCAAGGCTGGAGTAAGAAAGAGCCCTTGCCAGCTGGCCACGTTGGGCGCCTGCCTGGAGAGTGGAAGCCGGGGGGGTTGGAGGTGTGGGATGTAAACACAGGAGCAGTCAATGACAACATTCCTAGAGTGTACATGTTAGAACATGGGGAGGGATGTCTGTCCAGCAAGCAGGTAAACTTCCTGGGGACGGACTTCCTCTGCATGTGACCAGAGGTGGGTGTGGCCTCACCTGTGCAGGTAATGACAAAAGCACAGGGCAGGCAGCCATCTCTCTCTCTCTCTGCCATTTTTCTTCAATGAGGAAACATCTAAGGATGCTCTCTTGGCTCCCAGCCAAGAGAGGAGATAAGCACTATCTTGCTACAAGATAGATTCTAAATGTATGTAACCTTTTTAAGCTGTCTGCCTTCTGGGATCATATTGTGAACAGAACGTGAGTAAACTCTTTTATACTTTTATAAAGACTGTTGTAATGGGAATTGGGGTTGCTTGTGCGTAAACTGCAAACTGCTCCGAGCTAATCGTATAGCTAAAACTTTCCCTGGTTTGACAGCCCTTGAAACGCTACTGTCTTAGTCACTGGCAGAATCCGTGAGTGGGCGTCTCCTAAATTTCTTCCAACATAGAAATTCTTTGACGCCCAGTCTCCTCCTAGATTCTCTGTGCGGAAGCCTTCTGCGCAGTGTGGGCGTGCCAAGCGGAGGTCCAGTGCTCTCTCCGATGATTTCACTGGAAGAGTCTCGGAGCCTCCTCTCCGCAGTACTCTCCGCCTCTCCTTCCTCCCTGGTGTCCCCTGGATTTCCTTCCCCAGCGGAAGCTCTCTCTATCTCCTTGCTAGTTCCCTCCCCTGCATCATTGGAGCGTCTTACCTCTCCTCTCGCCTCTGATGGCAGTTCCCTGACAACTGTGTTGTGTCTTGTATTTCAAGAGGGAACAAAGGGTAAATTACCAGAGTAATTATTATAGAGGTTCTAGCGAACCTGTGCAAGCATTACCGTTGTGAACTAAAAGGGGAATGTCTATAAACTCTGCTGATATTTTGGGAACTTGTTAGCACAAGTTGGATAAGGATATAATTAGTCAATATATCCTCTCCTGCACCCCAGAACATTCCCACAAAGGGTTAGTGGGCCCAGTATTGCATATTTCTGCGTATTTTTGAAGGATTGCATTGGATTGTGATTTTGAGTTGAGTAGTATTTTTCTGAGTTAACTTCCTGGTAAGCACATGGTCCTTTGTTCCATTGTGCAGTGGGGATTAAGCAACCCCCCCTTCCCTCAGAGTTCACAGGGACCCAAGGCAGTGAAGAATTGTTTTGTATTTTGAGATTTTTGAGATTTTGATTTTAAAATTTTGAGAAATTTTGAAATTTTGAATAATTTTCAAATTTTTGGATTTTAAGATGGCTAGAGCAGCTTTTGATAGTGATGCAAAGCTAGGAATGCCTGTGCTGAATGAATACAATTTCATACACTGGAAGCAGCGCTTGATAGCATGTTTAGATTATAAGCACATTTTGGAAGCTTTAGACCCTCCGCCTACGGGATCGTCTGAGGAAGCTTTAGCCAAGATAAGTGCTTGGAGACGCATGAACAGTGAAGCTAGACACATAATTTTGAGTGGACTTCGTGATGAGCAGCTATCATTAATAAATAGTACAGATCATGCATCTCAAATATTAAGAGATATTGAGCGCATGTATGGAGAATCTAGCATAAACTGCTTCAGAAACTTGGTGTGTAAATTAACCAGATTGAGGATGAATTCAAAAGAGGAATTCACAGAGCACATCAACAAGTTTACTGAGATTATTCAAAGAATTGATCTGATTCCCAAAGCTTTTGATGAAGATACCAAGATAGCATTTTTGTTATCATCACTTGGACCACGCTTTAGCGCATTTGTAAGTTTGATGGATCATAGACAAGGTCTGACTTTTAAAGACTTGATTGGTTATTTAAAAGAAGAATGCAGAGATAGAGCTGAATCTCCAGTAAGAAATGCTAGAATCAAGGACAGTGGTTATGCATCTAGGCAATTTACAAAGTCGAAAGAGATGCCTAAGAAAGTGATTTGTTTCAATTGTAACAAAGAAGGACACATTGCAAAGAATTGCAGGGCTCCTAAAGCAAAGAAACCCCACCCCTTTCAGCCAAAAGGGGAAAAGAAGGGGAAATGTGAATGCACATGGCTACTGCAAGAAAGGAATTTAACTGTCCAGAATCGTGAAAATAAACATAATAAATGGATTTTGGATTCAGGTGCATCCTCCCATTTTTGTCATAAAAAGGACTATTTTAATGAGATAAATGATGAAGAAGGATCTGAAATTGAAATTGCAGATGGGAACATTGTTAAAGCAAAAGGTGCAGGTTCCATGAGTCTGAAATGCAATATAAACAATGACTGCATTGAGAACACAATCTCTAGAGTTTTGTATGTTCCAGAGCTGAGCTGCAATTTAATCAGCATGTCCACGTTGGACAAGAAAGGTTTCCAGATCACATTTGGAAATGGAGAATGTAAAGTGACTAGAAATGGCAAAGTGTTTGCTCAAGCAAAGCTGATAAATGGTGTATATGAGCTTGATCTTTCAGAGAACCAGTCTGCAAAAGTGGCACATTCCAGCCAGAAGGATGAAGCAGATCTGGACCTATGGCACAGAAGGCTTGGACACAGAGACACCAACGTTATTCTGGATCTACAGAAAAGAGATCTTGTAAGAGGTTTGCAGGTAAAGCAAAGCAACAAAGCTCCAGCAAAGTGCATAAGCTGTATTACTGAGAAGGCTGTAAAACCTTCATTTCCACGTTGTGCAGAACAAAGAAGCAACAAAGTGCTTGACATAGTGCACACTGACATATGTGGACCCATGAATGTTCCCTCACTGGAAAAAAATAGATATATTTTAATATTTCTGGATGACTTTTCAAGATTTTGTGTTGTATATTTCCTCAAAGAGAAGAGTGAGACAGTGGACAAGCTCCAGGAGTACATTGCCATGGTCAAGAATAAATTCCAAAGAGCTCCAGCTGTGTTAATGAGCGACAATGGAGGTGAGTACTGCTCAAATGAAATGCAGGCTCTCCTGGCCAAGGAAGGAATTGCACACGTAACCACAATTCCTTACACACCACAGCAGAATGCCATAGCTGAGAGAAAGTTTAGGTCCATTATGGACATGACAAGGTGCATGCTAAAGGATGCATGTTTGCCACAGAAGCTGTGGGCCGAAGGAGTATACACGTCAGTCTATTTGCAGAATAGACTGCCAACTAAAGGAGCAGAGCGCACACCATTTGAACTTTGGCATGGGAAAGCTCCCAATCTGTCGCACATACGTGTGTTTGGAAGTCCGTGTTACTTCCACGTGCCCAAGGAACACAGACACAAGCTTGACTCCAGGGCAAAAGCAGGTATCCTTGTGGGATATGCTTCTGGAGGCAAAGGATACAGAATTATGGACTTACAAACTGGTAAGACAAATGCATACCATGCAGTTTATGTTGATGAATATGGAAAAGTAGACACTAAGAACACTGTTGTGGATTCTTCCAGTGAGTCAGAAAGGACTCAAGAATTTGTATATTTCCCTTTTGAGACCCCACAAAGTAATAATCTGCCTTCGAGTGTTACAGCGCCCTCTACAGGCGACGCACCAGAAGACGCAGAGGACCAGAACCCGGGCAGCACCAGAGATGAAGATGAGGACTCAGATGGGGACATGCCTGCGTTGGAGGAGAATGAGGAAGCTGATGCGGTCGCACAACCAGAGGTCAGGATCTCATCCAGAACCAACAAAGGTGTCCCACCATTACGGCTGTTCTACTTTGCAGGGTCGGCGTTTCCACAGGAACCTTCCACTTGGGAAGAGATACAGGAGATGCCAGCTGCAGAAGCCAGTCTCTGCAGGAAGGCCGCGCAGGAGGAGATGGATGCACTGCATCAGAACAAGACCTGGATACTCACTGAGCTGCCTCCCGGTAAGAAGGCCATCGGCAGTAAATGGGTTTTCAAGGTTAAGAAGGGGTCAGAAGGAGAAGTGCAGCGCTACAAAGCTAGACTTGTAGCACAGGGATTTTCACAGCGTTTTGGTGAAGACTATGATGAAGTTTTGCACCAACCTGTGAGGTACAGCAGTGTAAGAATGCTTTTAAGCATTGCAGCCTCCAAGAAAATGAGAGTGAAACACATAGACATTGCTACCGCTTTTCTACATGGGCAGATTTCAGAGGAAATTTACATGAAACAGCCCAAAGGTTTTGTAAAACCACATGAAGCACATTTAGTGTGCAAACTCCAGAAAGGACTTTATGGACTTAAACAGGCTGCTAGAGCCTGGAACATAAAATGCTGACGCAACTTGGGTACAAGCAAGGCGACACTGACAAGTGCTTGTACGGTAAGTCAAATAATGGACAATTCTCATATATCCTAGCATTTGTTGATAACCTGATTATTGCCACAGCAAGTGAGAAAGACTATACACAGATAGTAAAACACCTTAGCAAAGAGGTGGAGGTCAAGGAGCTAGGAGATGTCCAGTACTACCTCGGGATCCAGGTGGAAAGAGAAGAGGACAGCTCATTTCTTCTCAGCCAAAGACAGAAGATCCACGAGCTAATTGAGCACATGCAGATGCAAGACGCACATCCAGTTGCTACACCGATGGCTACTGACTTCCTGAAGAATCAGCAGGATTCAAAGCAGTTGCCAGACAACAATGACTACAGGTCGGCGATTGGTAAACTTTTGTATTTAGTTACCACATGTAGACCTGACTTAGCTAATGCTGTGGGGATTCTTAGCAGAAAAGTGAATTCTCCCACTGAGCATGATTGGGCAGGTGTAAAGAGGGTGGTGCGATATTTGAAGGGTACCATGAATTGTAAATTAAGGTTACCAGCCGTCAGAGACCCTAACTTGGTGTTGATTTAAAGCAGAGTCTCGTGCCCAGCGGAAGGATGAGGAGTACGTGCTGCATACTCTATATTGCTTTATTTACAGTTCATAGCTGGTATATTACAGAAAAACATCTTGCCTCTGCCGGAGCAGAAAAATGCATCCTCTCTCCTCAACAGCTCGGAGAGAATCACACAGTGAAAAACAGGAAACCAGTGTACGTCACATCCAGCCTCCCTTTCCCGTGAGAAACTCCAACAGTACAGACTGTGGAATGTAAACACCTGTCTCGTGACAAGCCCTTTCGCTGCACAGTGAAGGAAAGCAGAAACCAACATCCTCCCCCTTTCTGTGAACATCACTGGGCAGCGTGTTCGTACAATATCAGTACAAACCCAACTTCTGCACAAAGGTACAGTGTTGATCCCTTGATACAATCTTGGACAATACATCAGCAGGAATTTCATTACCTGGCATATAGGACACCGTTACGAGTCCCTTCTGAATACATTCCCTAGCATGCTGCAACTTTAATTGCAAGTGCTTTGTGCTTTGCTTACAACTTTCAGACTTCAGCAAAGCCAAACATGCTTTGTTGTCCTGGTAAACCTGGATTGGACATTTGACAGGAATTTTCATATCTTTGCACAATTGTACTAACCATTCACAATCCTGAAGTGAATAAGACAGTGCATTCAGTTCAGCTTCACAAGTACTTAAGCTAACTGTTGTTTGCTTCTTGCATGACCAATCAAACAGACACAGATTGTACATGTAGCAAACTCCAGACGTACTTTTCCTGTCTGTAGTGTCACTTCCATAACTTGCATCTGCAAATATCTCAAGACCACCAGACTTCTGATTGTTAAATCTCAGTCTGTAATGCATAGTGCCTTTCAAATACCGCGCTATGCGTTTCAGAGCTTTCCAATCCTTGACACTAGGATTGTTGACTTGTCTGCTTAGCAAATTACAGCTAACAGCAATGTCTGGTCTTGAACATCTGGCAATGAAGTTTAACTTGCCTAGCACACTTCTGTACAGTGTAGTGTCAGAAAATGCTTCTTCAGTGTCATCTACCTGATAACCTGTTGTCATCGGTGTGTCTACAGGGTTAGCATCCATCAGGTTTAGTTTGCTTAACACATCAGCAATTTTCCGTGACTGGTGTACTAGAATGTTACCATCTTGATCTTTCTCTATTTCCAGAGATAGGTAGTTGTTTACCTCACCAAGATCTTTCATGTCAAAATGCTCTTTCAGTTGAGCTAGGGCGTTATTGTACATTGTGACATCTTTCCAAAAGAATAATAAATCATCAACATAAAACAAACAGTACAGTTTCTTTTGCCCCTCCTCTTTGACAAACACACATGGATCAGCTTTCCCTTGCTGAAAACCTAGAGAAAACAATACTTCAGTGAGTTTTGTGTGCCAACACCGTGCACTTTGTTTGAGACCATAAAGGGATTTCTTCAGAGCACAAACAAATCCTTGTTTTACCTGTACGCCATCAGGTGGAAGCATATAAAGTGATTCATCCAGAGATCCGTACAGAAAAGCTGTATTAATATCATGGTGACTAATGTGTAGTTTTTCCTCTGCAGCTAGCTTGAGCATAAGCCTAATGCTCTCATATCTCACTGTGGGTGAGTAGGTCTCGTGATAGTCTTCACCTGGTACCTGTGCAAAACCTCTGGCTACCAATCTGGCTTTGTGTCTGACTATCTTGCCATTTTGATCTGTCTTCGCTTTGAAGACCCATTTACTTCCAAGCAGTTTCATTCCTGGAACTACTGGAACTAGTTCCCATGTGTTGTTCCTTTCTAAGGAATCAAGCTCAGCCTTCATGGCATTTAACCATGGCTCAGCTTCCTTTGAATCCAAACCCTGGATTTCTTGGAAACTTGAAGGTTCAAATACCTTCTTGGAGCTTTTAACAGCTGTTACTGCTATCGTAGCAAATTCATCAGCAAATCTCTTTGGAGGTTTGCCTTTTGTGGCTCTTTGTGACCTACGAATTAGCCTTAAATCTTCAACACTCTCCTCTTCCTTCTTAGGAGAAAAACGACCTATTGTGAACAATGGTTCCTCCAATTCTTGATCAGAGCTTTCAGAGGGTCGCATAGAGGCTTTCGCACTCTTGAAATCCTCTGAATCACCCGATTCAGTTTCAGATTCAGACTCAGAACCTTCATCAGTGGGTTGTTGTGGTTGCTTTTGACTATCCTCAGTCTCATCACCATCATCAGGATAACATTGGAAAATTCCCACATTCTCCCCCCACTTTGCATTGTACTCAACACTTCTCGTGAGCTTAATTGTCTTAGAGTCAGTCATCATTATTCTGTAAGACCCTTTCTGATAACCTAGAAAGATACCATGCAATCCACGCTTGCCTAACTTGGAGTTTTGTGGTGAGTGAACCCACATGTCAGAACCAAAAATTTTCATGTGTTTGATGTATGGCTTCTTGCCAAACATCTTCTCATAGGGGGTACAACCAATCGCTGAAGATAACCTGCGATTGTAACTGTAAACAAAACATGAGAGAGCTTCGGCCCAATAACTTTCTGGAAGATTGGCATCATGCAGCAAGGTTTTTAACCCTTGAAGCAATGTCTGATTTGCCCGTTCCGCAAGTCCATTCTGCCATGGCGAGCGAGGACTAGACAAATCGTGTTGAATTCCTTTCTCAGTCAGAAAAGCTTCAAACTGCTGAGAAGTGAATTCTCCCCCGCGATCACTTAAAAGAGTCTTTATCTTCTTACCATGCACATTTTCCAACCAAGCACAGAATTCATTGAACCTTGGAAAACCCTCTGATTTCTGCTTGAGATTGTACACATAAATATATCTAGAATATGCATCAATGAGAACCATGAAGTACCTATTTCCACCCAAAGAGGGCGCTAGTGGACCAACCAAATCAGCATGAACAACCTGGTATGGTTCCGTAGCTTGCCTACTAGACACCTTACCTTTCGCAGCCATTTTCACCTTGTTTGCTGCGCATGCTTTGCACTTCATGTGGTACTTGCAGGGTTTAATAGTCATACCTTCAACCAAGGCAGGCATTTTAGATACTGCCTCAAAATGCAAATGACCAAATTTTCGGTGAAAATCATGAATACATTCTGCATGCAAACTTTTGTTAGAACCTGCAATGCAACAAGTGTCATCCTTTTCGACATCATCATAATACAAAACAAACAAACGATCAACATATTCAGCATGCAATACATAATCATTTTTCTTTGTGATGATGCACTTCTTGTTCTTGAAGGACACGTCAATGTTCCGCTCATTCAGCTGTCCAACGCTGAGCAGATTATGTTTGGCGTCTGGCACGTAAAGCACATTCTGTATCGATAAGTCCAAACTGTGAAGAACAACAGTTCCGTAGCCTTTACTGGGAATAGTGTGGTCATCCGCCTGGTGAATCGCACCTTCCTGCGGTGTAAAAGACACAGTCTCTTATCGTTGCACATGTGGTGGGTTGCCGCTGAATCAACAACGAAGAAAGATCTAGACGTCTTCTGGACCTCTGCAACCTTTGGAGTGAAGCGTGAAACCATCGCCTTGTGCTGCGTTGTCCTAGACACCGGACCTTTGCCTTTGCCTCGGCCTTTTCCACGCGATGAGCTTTCACTGCGCTGCTCTGTCTTGGCCCTGGGATATCTGCATTCCCTCTTCATATGGCCTAGACGTCCACACGAGTAGCATTTCACTGCCTTCAAAGCTTTGGCGCCATCTGGTGGTTCCACTGCACTATGGGATGACGTCTGTGAAGACTCCCCCTTGCCCATGCAGCTAGCACCCCGGCGATCTGCTTCATTCAATATCACGGCAGTAACAAAGTCCACTGTCAGCTGAGCGGTTGGCTGCACAGCAATCTGGGTTGCAACAGACTCCCAACCTGAACCCAAAGATTGTAGTATCATGAAAGAATACACAGCCTCTGGAAAGTTGAGTCCTCTCTGTTGCAGCTCATGTCTCAGATTTTGCATCTCCATCAGATGTAAACGCACATCTCCACCTTCAGCAAGAGCCATATTATGCAGCTTGTTAAAGTAAAACATAGTGGATCCAGCTTCTGTCCTTAAGTGAGCCTCTCTCAAAGCGTCCCAAATTTCTCTGGCTGAGGTCTTATCACGCAATAGACAGAGCTCTTCTGGGGATACTATCAATGTAAGAGTTCCCCTTGCTTTGGAATCTTTAGCTTCCCATGCATCTGTAACTGGAACTGGGGGGGTGTCTGCAATCACCTCAAACAAACCCTCTTTCCGCAGAATTGCCTCTGCATACAGAACCCAGTCGGCATAGTTTTTCTTGTTGAGCTTAGGAATCCCACAAGCATCCTGAAGGGCCACCATGACTCTAGCATTAGCCTTCAGCGTCATATATGCTGCTTTAAATCTTGCTGCGTCACTGCTGCAGCTGCTTTATTCCAAAAGCGCACTTGAAAGTTACTTTCGATTTCCCCAGCATAGTGACTTGTGCCTGGGAGCCTTTTGCCTGTTCCCGGCAAAACGGCTTTAAAAGTTCAAAGACCAGCCATAAAGCCATAAAGCCATTAACTAGAAGCTGGCAGGCTGCCCGGAGCAGTAGCACATACCTCATCAATCACTTTTACGCGCAGAGCAGATTCCGTTCCGATCTGTCCCTCTGCATTCCGATCCTTTGCCGGCACTCCGATTCGACTTCTGGAGCCCATAACCACGTGTTGATTTAAAGCAGAGTCTCGTGCCCAGCGGAAGGATGAGGAGTACGTGCTGCATACTCTATATTGCTTTATTTACAGTTCATAGCTGGTATATTACAGAAAAACATCTTGCCTCTGCCGGAGCAGAAAAATGCATCCTCTCTCCTCAACAGCTCGGAGAGAATCACACAGTGAAAAACAGGAAACCAGTGTACGTCACATCCAGCCTCCCTTTCCCGTGAGAAACTCCAACAGTACAGACTGTGGAATGTAAACACCTGTCTCGTGACAAGCCCTTTCGCTGCACAGTGAAGGAAAGCAGAAACCAACACTTGGTTGGGTATACTGATGCGGATTGGGCCGGGGATAATGCTGACTATAAATCAACGAGTGGTCATGTTTTTATGTTTGGGAATGGACCTGTCGCATGGGGCAGTTATAAACAGAGCTGTGTAGCATTATCTTCCACAGAATCAGAATACGTTGCAGCAACAGAAGCCTGCAGAGAGATCGCCTGGCTTGATCAACTCATAAAGGACTTTGGGTTGGTGAGAAAAGGGCCTGTCAGCTTGCTAGAGGACAATCAAAGTTGCCTGAAGCTGACGCAGAGTAAGAAGTTCCTGGCCAGAACAAAACACATTGGGGTTAAATACCACTACATACGCCAGATGATCCAGGATGGACTTGTGGAGCTATCCTACTGCAGCACCCAAGAGATGACTGCTGACATCCTGATGAAACCCCTACCAAGAGAGAGTTTCCAGAATCTACGTGTCAAGCTGGGACTCTGGGTGGTTGAATAAAGTTGTTTATGTTTTGTATATGTTGTATTGCCTGAGAAGGGGTATGTGGGATGTAAACACAGGAGCAGTCAATGACAACATTCCTAGAGTGTACATGTTAGAACATGGGGAGGGATGTCTGTCCAGCAAGCAGGTAAACTTCCTGGGGACGGACTTCCTCTGCATGTGACCAGAGGTGGGTGTGGCCTCACCTGTGCAGGTAATGACAAAAGCACAGGGCAGGCAGCCATCTCTCTCTCTCTGCCATTTTTCTTCAATGAGGAAACATCTAAGGATGCTCTCTTGGCTCCCAGCCAAGAGAGGAGATAAGGACTATCTTGCTACAAGATAGATTCTAAATGTATGTAACCTTTTTAAGCTGTCTGCCTTCTGGGATCATATTGTGAACAGAACGTGAGTAAACTCTTTTATACTTTTATAAAGACTGTGTTGTGTCTTGTATTTCAAGAGGGAACAAAGGGGAAATTACCAGAGTAATTATTATAGAGGTTCTAGCGAACCTGTGCAAGCGTTACCGTTGCGAACTAAAAGGGGAATGTCTATAAACTCTGCTGATATTTTGGGAACTTGTTAGCACAAGTTGGATAAGGATATAATTAGTCAATATATCCTCTCCTGCACCCCAGAACATTCCCACAGGAGGGACATCGTGCTGCTCCTGGCAACTCCCACCCAACGCGACGTCCTCCTCCGCCTGAATCCTACTTCCCCCGGGACGCACTTCCCATCCTGGAGTGGCTGGGGGGGGGGAGCGCTCCCCACCCCCCTTTCCAGACCCCACTCTCCTCGTTCTTCTTCATGCCTCGGGTGTTTTCCTGAGTGTATCTTCAGAACAACGCTCTGTGAGGGAGGCTAAGCTGGCCCAAGGACTGGCCCAAGGTAGCTCAGCCAAGTTGCCAAGGCCAGCATTTAAGACCACGCATCCTTTCCCCTCAGATGATAAAGCCGGGATGAGTCATGCTAGCAGCCTGGGGCCTTGATGGGCTTTGAGGTAGCCCAGCCCCCTTGTCTGCAAGCGGGCTGCCTCCGGGGAGGATCAGCACTTTTCTCAAGGGACAGAAGCGCATGACTTCCCCCTCCCACTTGCCGCCCGCCCCAGTCTTTCTCCGGTGGCTCAGTTTAGCGGCTCATCCCAGGTGGGAATTCGGGTGGCGCTGCTTGCAGAAGGAGAAGTGGCCGGCGCTAGCGGACACTCCCATTCTTCTTCTCAGGTAGGACTTGCGGGATCCATACAAACGTTTTACCAAAAAGCAGTGGCGTAGCGTGGGCGGGTGCAGGGGGGGCCAGCCGCACCGGGCGCAACATCTGGGGGGGCGCGCGCTCGCACTCTCAGCTCTCTGCCCCTACCTGGCTCACTCACTCTCTCTCACGGCAGTGCTGGCTGTGCGAATCCGATCCGAGCCGCCGGGTTGCCGCTCACTGTGGAGGGGTGCCACGCGTGCGGTGCGGAGAGAGAGCGAGGGACTATCTGGGGGAGGGACAGTGCAGCGGCCGCCCAGCGCAGCGCTGCGCGCGGGAGAGAACCACACCACACCAGACCAGACCAGGCAGCAGCAAGAAGAAGCTGGCAGCGGCGGCAGGTTAGGGGGCGCAAATTACTTGCCTTGCCCCGGGTGCTGACAACCCACGCTACGCCACTGCCAAAAAGTATGGCTCGACTACTGTTTTCCCATTTAAAGGATGGCAAAAAGACCTAAGTTTGGCGAACAGTTGAAAAAAACCACGAATTACATTTAAAGTTCTGCGAGATGCAAAGGAAATATTGCGTTTTAAACTTGTATTTGACAGCTTGTTGCTTGGTGCGGTTAACGGAATGGGGATATTGAGAAAGAAGAGACTTGGAATTAGAAGCTTAGGATTTCAGGGTTAGATGGCTTGGATATTTGTGGTAGATCAAGTCAGATTAAATGCGCACCTTGAGAACCACTGTATTAGACGTGTGTGGCGTATTAAGAATCTGATAATAGATATAAAGTTAGTTTATACGCAAAGACTCTATTTTGGGTTTCACCAGAAGACACTTTTTATAGACAAAAGGGTGACGGATAAAGAGAAATGGTTAATCTACTGAGAGTTCTTAAAGTGGAAACGGGGAGATTGTAAAATTTAAACAAGGGGTTTCTCTTTTACACTTAATAAAAGAGGGTTGGGGTGTTGTTTATGGGTTCTTTTTCCGGGGGGGAGGGTTGCTGTTGCTGATGTTAATTTTTTTCTTTTTAGCTTGGATTATATGATTTACTTGGAATCTTATTATTTATGTGGATTTTTTTTCAATTTCGTTGTGTAATTTTTATATTTTGTTCATTGTTTATGACTAGTTTTGTTATGTTTGCAGTTATCTAATATTTTTTTTTTTTGTAAGCTGCCTTGCACATGGTTTAAAATTTGGAAAGGCAACATACAAATAAATGATTGATTGAGAGATTCTAGTTGGAAATGAAGACTTGGGGTATGAAAGAGTGGAAGACGGGTTTTGAGATACAGTTGTGCACATCATGTGATATCAAAAATGTGCAAACTTTTGTTGAAATCCTAAATGGAAGAGGAACAGATTAAAAAGTGCATGATTAAAGGGGCAAGATTTTCTCTTTTTTTGGTTATATTGTACAGTTGGAATAGTGGTAACATATGTGGACTATAGAGTTAAAATATACATTGAGTTATGACTTAAAATAGACTTTTAAATATATATATATTTAAGTATGGTTGGTATCTAACTCCCGAGAAGTTATTTAGAATACATGAAAACATACCAAATATTTGTTGGAAATGTTAAGAAGATGAAGGGATATTTTCTCATGCTTGGTGGACATGTGAAATAGCTTAAAACATCTGAGATACAAACACATACATTGTTTTTGAAGGTTCCTATTCAACTGTTGGGACTTACCGATATACAGAAAGCCTTTCCTGACTATAGCGCTGCAGCAGCTCTGAGCCAAGTGCTGGGAAATGTTCCCCAGCAGATGGCATGCTAGGAGGTCCTGCACCACTGGGTTTTTCAAGTATTCAGAGAAATTGTGGATTTTAGGACTTAGAAATGGGTCAGCAGCTTCATTTGGCAATGCCAGAAAAGACTGCCCCTTCAAATTCTGTTTATAATGTGTATAATAATTTAATTATATTTTTTAATTATTTCTACCCGGCCCATCTGGCTGGGTTTCCCTAGCCACTCTGGGCGGCTTCCAGCAAAAGATTAAAAATACATTAAAACATCAGTCATTAAAAGCTTCCCTAAACAGGGCTGCCTTCAGGTGTCTTCTAAATGTCATATAGTTGTTTATTTCTTTGGCATCTGGTGGGAGGGCGTTCCACAGGGTGGGCGCCACTACCGAGAAGCCCTCTGCCTGGTTCCCTGTAACTTCGCTTCTCGCAATGAGGGAACCACCAGAAGGCCCTCAGTGCTGGACCTCAGTGTCCGGCCTGACCGATGGGGCTGTATTGAAGCACAATAGGGGGTGGTGTAGGGACTTTGTGCAGGTGATTGATGGTCAAGAAAAGGCAACCTTTGTGCTGTTTTATGTCAGGAGTTGGGAATTCTAGAAGTAGTACTCCTTTTTGCATGTTCTTACTTCCTGTACTGCTTGAATGGAAGAGGGAAACGTCACTTACTAATTAATTATGCTAAGCGAGGCAAATGTTAGGTCAGGAACTCAGCGCAGTATACCTGAAGGAGCATCTTCAGCCCGGAGGTCCTCCTCCGAGGGTCTTCTGGTGGTTCCCTCCCCGCGAGAAGCGAGGTTGCAGGGAACCAGGCAGAGGGAGGGCCTTCTCGGTGGTGGCAGCCTCTCTGTGGAATGCCCTCCCTACAGGTGACAAGGAGATGAGCAACTATCAAACCTCTGGAAGGCAGCCCTTTATAGGGAGGCTTTGAATGTTTGTTGTTGTAATATGTGTTGGAAGCCGCCCAGAGAGGCTGGGGAAACCCAGTGAGGTGGGTGGGGTACAAATAACACAATTACATTTACAGCCCCAATTTCCTGCAAGGAGGTCAAGTTGGTGTGCAGAGTTCTCCCCCCCCCCCATTTTATCCTCACAACAACCCTTTGAGGTAGTAGTAGTAGATAGGTAGCCGTGTTGGTCTGCCATAGTCAAAATAAAAAAATTCCTTCCAGTAGCACCTTAAAGACCAACTAAGTTAGTTCTTGGTATGAGCTTTCGTGTGCATGCACACTTCTTCAGATGTGTATCTGAAGAAGTGTGCATGCACACGAAAGCTCATACCAAGAACTAACTTAGTTGGTCTTTAAGGTGCTACTGGAAGGAATTTTTTTATTTTTCCTTTGAGGTAGGTTAGGCTGAATGTGAGTGCCTGGCCCAGGGTCACCCAGTGAGCTTCAGGGCTGAGTTTGAATGCCTGCCCCCAGCATTCCTCCTCTGCAAGGCCTGCCTCCTCCCATGACAAAGTCTGCTCACACACTCTCAAGCCCCCATGGATGGCTGAGGCGGGTAAGGTTGTCTGTGTTGGAGGAGGGCAGGAGCAGGCAAGGTGAGCCATGCCCCCAAAGGAGGCAGCTGCAGCAGCCCCCTCCTCCTGCTGCCCTCCAGGAACAGGGCGGGGAGGGACCAGCCCCCAGGAAGGACATGTTTGCCTCCCTCTGCAGTGCTCAGAACAAGAGGGGAATGAGGCCACCCAGGCCCTCTGGAGCACAGAAGGGCTCACCATCCTTGACTTTCCCCCTTCAACTGCCTTTTACCCAATCCCTCATTTTGAGGAAGTCTCCTCTTTTGAAGTCAAATGTGACTGTTCTGGATTTCCTTAGCAATTGTCCACTTCCATACTCTGTATGTTGAGTCTGATAGCACTGTGGTCACTGTTCCCATTTGATTCAACCACACCTACATCTTGTCAGTTGAGAGCATCAGGCAGAGCACCCAGCACCTACCGAATCCTTTTTTTATTCCAGCAGGTTTTTTTAACGGAAGTCTGATGTCATCCATGTTAACTTTTTCTGCAATGTATTTCTCGTGTGTCACTTCAGAGATGATTATAGTCAAGTGGTGTATAAGCTGTTTAAATAGTAAATGGTTGAATGCAATTTTAAAAATAATAATTGTATAACAAGGGGGAAAGCATACTTGTATCTGACCATATTTTAATGGGCACAGACTTTGATAAATAGCATCCTAGCCATAGGCTAATTTTGTGGAGTTTAAAGCTAAGCATACAAGTTCTGAAAGCATGCTTTGAAATCCATATGAACTCTAGTATGCTGTCGGGGGAAGAGGAAATATGTGGTTGGCTGAAATGAAGTCCGCTCCTGTACAGATAAATCACTAGTGGTGAAGCACGTGAAAGTTAGTGGGTACTTGCTAGGTGCAAAATAAGGATCAGGCAGACTCAGCAATGGAGAATAAGAAGGTGAAGTTTATTGCCAGGCAATAAGGACCCAGTTTGGAATCTCTTCCAAAAGGAACTGGGACCCCAATAGACAGAAATCCAGAGGTCTTTATACCTGAGCAAATCACAGCAAATCATAGATCATGAGACAACCATGAGGGATTCACAATATTGTCAGCGAGAATCAGCCAATCAGCAAGCTGTTGTCACGCTACCAGCTCCTGGTCAAGCACTGGTCAAGCACAGGGTTCTAGTTCTGCTTTCCGATGCTTGCAGTGACGCTCAGTCTAACCTCTCCCCTAGTTATGACAGGACAGGGAGTTTTGGAGATTTTGTGGTTTTGCTCTTCCTGTTCTGTGGATTAATTTAGCCTGTATCTGAGGGGAATTTGTACCAGAATCTCTGATTCACGTCTTCCCCTTGTCCAGGGTACACGGATGTTTGTAGGGGAAAGGTCGGCTCCTAACTTTGCTGTTCCAAGCAGTTTGCAGTTAGCTAAGGCACAGCTTCCCTTTGATTCAAAATGGATTATACAATACTGTAATCCTTGATTATGTGTAAGCATATATGAATATATATTGAATATATTGATTACTGATAACTGATTATATGGATAGCGTAGGGGTAGCCCTTCTTCCTTGCCTCAGTGGAAGCGCCAACAGAAACGTGTACAGATTCCACACGATCATGAGGAAGCCTGAATCTGGGCAGGACCTTGTCTCTTTGCCTGTCATTTGTGGCTGCTCCACCCAGGTCTGAGATGCCTTCCGGAGTGAAACAGTGATCGGGGGGCGGGGGAGGCAAGAGGATGAAGCCGTCTAAACCCCTCCGCGGGTAGTTTGAAAACAGACTCTTTTTGTCTGGATCTTCCCTGTGCAAAGATGGGTCTGTATGCATTTTGAGCAGAGGAGGAGGGTCTGTGGAACTGCCCACCAATGCGGTGTACTGTTCCCAGGATATTAAAAAATAAATAAATAAATATTCTCAGTTATAACAAGACATATTATCCAAAAACATATTGTGATGGGACGATGAGCTGCTTGTGCGTAAAATCCAAGTCCCTCAGAGTTTGCTCAAGTTTGCAAACTTCTGTCTGTAACGGAGCCCCTTAAACATGGCTCCGTCAGTCGCTGGCAGATTCCGACAGTGGTTGCTTTCGGAATCGCTTCCAACATAAAAGCTCCTTAACGGAAACACGTCTTCTGGACTCTCTGCGTGACAGTTTCCGGCGAGGAGTGGGTGTCCCTACAGGAGGTCCTGAAACCTCCCCACTGTTCTCGCTGGAAGTGTCTCTGAGCCATCCCTCCAGCTCACTTTCCCTCAGCTCACCTCCTCTCCCCCTACTGGTTCCCTTTTCAGCTGCTGAGTCTCTCCCAACCTGTGTGAGCCCTTTCACCTCCCTTCCTTCCGATGGCAGTTCTCTGACATCCACCTCCCCTCCAGGGCCCCCTCCTGCCCCCTCCTCTATGGGCGGTGAGGAGGCAAAACCCCAGAAGGAACTTCTTTCATCTTCCGATGTCTCGAACACTTCTCTCCACCTGTTGCGGTTCCTGGTCTCAAAGTACTCCTCCTCCTCAGAGTCCATCTCCCCTTCCCCTTCCGAGTCCTGGAATCCTTCCAACTCCTCCTCCTCATCATCTGTGGTCCCAAAGTATTCCCTCCGGAACCTCTCCACAGGCTGAGGTTTCCTTGGGAACCTTTGATGGAATGTTTCTATCAATACCTCGTCATTGATATCTTCTGCCATTACCCAAGTGTTTTCTGACTCCAGTTCTCCTTCCCACGCTACCAAATACTCCACCTGATCCCCCTTCCACCTGGCATCGAGGATTTCTGCCACATGGCTGCTGCATTCCCTTTCTTCTATGACCGGTCCCCGAGTGGACATCCCTTCTCGTCCCCCCTCATACGGTGACAGTAACGACCTGTGAAATACTGGGTGCAGTTTCATGTGGTTCGGTAACCGGAGCCTGAAAGCCACTGGGTTGACTTGTTGAATGACCTCAAAGGGACCCAATCTCCTGGGTCTTAATTTCTTACAACCTCCCTTGAACGGCAACCCTTGGGTTGACAGCCACACCCGATCTCCCACCCTTATGGTTTCACCTTGCCTTCGGTTCTTGTCTGCCTGCCTCTTGTATTCTTCCTTCGCCCTTTCTAAGTTGAGTTGGAGCTGACGATGGATTGCTTCCATTTCTTCTACAAAATGCTCGGCTGCCGGGACGCTCCATCTCTCCCCTCCTCCCCCTGGGAAAGCCCTGGGATGACACCCATAATTAGCCAAAAAGGGGCTCATCCCTGTGGACACATTCTCGGCATTGTTGTAGGCAAATTCTGCCAGCGCCAACTTTTCTACCCAGTCATTCTCTCTGTCATTGACATAACACCTCAGGTATTGCTGGAGGACACCGTTTGCTCTTTCCGCCTGCCCGTTGGTTTCAGGGTGCCGGGCAGTCGAAAAGTTGACCTCCACCTGCAGTAAGCTCATGAGCTTCCTCCAGAACCTGGAAGTAAATTGTTTTCCTCTGTCTGAGACCACCCTCAATGGCACCCCGTGCAACCTAAAAATGTGTTCTACAAATAACTTCGCTGTCTCTTCCGCCGTGACTGCATGCGAGCAGGCTACAAAGTGGCACATCTTTGTTAGTAGGTCTACCACGACCATGATGGCTGTTTTCCCCTTGGACTTCGGCAGATCAGTCATAAAATCTATCGTCACTGCCTCCCAAGGTCGTTCTGGGGTTGGCAAGGGTTCTAATAGCCCCGCAGACGCCCGCCTCTCCCCTTTGGCTCGCTGGCATTGCTCACACCCTCTTACATACTCCCGTACATCTTCCCTCACCTTAGGCCACCAAAATTCCCTGGTGACCAACCACATGGTTTTGTGTTGTCCAAAATGCCCCGCCGTGGGGCTGTCGTGCAACTGCTTGAGTACCCTCCCCCTTAAGTCTCCTTCAGGGATATACAGTGCCCCTTTGTAATACAAAGCTCCATTTCTTTCCTCGAAACCCCCTGGTTCCTCTCCCTCACCCCTAAGACCTCTGAGCTTATTCTGGGCGTATTCATCATTCTCTGTTTCCTCTACCAGTTCTCTTTGCCCCACCAATGCCGCCCCACACACCCAGCGGCCCTCTGGGATGACATGTCTCTCTTCGGGTGCCCCCTCCCCTTCCAAATATTCAGGTTTGCGTGAGAGAGCGTCCGCCCTAAAATTTTCTGGACCTGGCACATAACAAATTTCAAAGTGGAATTTGGGAACTCCTGGGCCCATCTCACTTGCCGTTGGTTGAGCACTTGTGCCGTTCTCCAATACTCTAAGTTCTTGTGGTCCGTGCACACTTGCACCTTATGTTGTGCCCCAATTAATAAATGCCTCTATCTCCTGAACGCTTCATGAATGGCTAGTAGTTCTCGGTCATACACCGTGTAGTTCCTCTCAGATTTGTTCAGCTTTCGCGAAAAAAAGGCACACGGTCTCCACTCCGACTCCTCCTTCCCAGGCTGCAGAAGCACCGCCCCCACAGCCCGGTCTGATGCATCTGTTTCCACTCGCATCGGTTTTTGTAAATCCACATGCAGGAGCTGTTCTTCCGAAGCGAACGCCCTTTTCAGTTCCTCAAAAGCTCGCTCCGCCTCCGCCGTCCAAACAAATTTCCTCTTACTGCTGAGACAGTCCGTAATGGGAGCCGTCAAGTGGGCAAAATTTCTGATGAACTTCCGATAGAAGTTTCCAAATCCAAGGAATCTTTGCACATCCTTCCTTGTTTTCGGTGTTTTCCATTCCAGTACCGCTTGGACCTTGCCAGGATCCATGGCCAATCCCTTGTCCGACAAGCGGTACCCCAGGAATTCCACCTCCTTGGCATGAAACTGACACTTCTCTAGCTTCACCCACAGCTGATTGGCTTGCAGTCTGCCCAACACTTCCCGGACGTCTTTTACATGCTGCTCCTCATTCTCTGAATATACTAACACGTCATCTAAGAAGGCCACACAATTCTTGTAAAGCAAAGGCCCCAGGACGTGGTTCATAAACGATTGAAAGCATGCGGAGCCTGCTTGTAGGCCGAAGGGCATAACTAAATATTCAAATGCCCCCAAAGGGGTGAACATGGTGGTTTTCCATTCATCCCCCTTCCTTATTCGTATCAGGTTGTACGCCCCCCTCAGGTACAGTTTAGTAAAAATCTTTCCCTTCCTGACCCTTGTCAAAATGTCATCAATTCTGGGCATCGGGAAAGTCACTGGTTCTGACACTGCATTTAAGGCCCTGAAGTCCACTACAAGTCTAGGTTTGTCCGTGTTTTTTTTATCCACAAAAAACACTGGGCTGCCCCCCACCGCCCTGGACTCTCTGATGAACCCTCTCTTCAGGTTCTTGTCAATGAACTCCCTTAGCTCCTGCATCTCTCTGTCTGACATGGCGTACAGCTTGCCTACAGGGAGCTGTGCCCCAGGGAGTAAATTGATTTGACAGTCAAAGGGTCTATGTGGGGGTAGTTTGTCTGCCTCCCTCTCGCTGAAGACGTTGCTCAGGTCGGCGAACCTTCCCCTTCTCCGTTACTTCCGTCCCTGCTAGAGTGGCTCTGGCCCCTCCTTGAGCCTCTCGCTCTTTGCAGTGTTCTAGACAATGTGCTGACCCAAAGGAGACCACTCTCTGATGCCAGCCCACTAGCGGATCATGTAACGCTAGCCAGCTCATCCCCAAAATAATAGGAGCTCCTCCCAAGGTAGCCACATTAAACACTATTAGCTCAGTGTGTCTTGCTACCCTCATTATCATTGGGACGGTCTGCTGGCTGACTTCTCCTTCCAGCAGCTCCCTTCCATCGATCGTGGTCACCTGCAAAGGGTTACTTAAAGGGATAGTCTGTATCTGGTGCTCAGCAGCAAACTCCTTACTCATGAAATTGCAGGAGCTGCCTGAGTCCAATAGCGCCTTTATCTTTAGTGGGTGTCCGTTAGGCAGCTCTAGTAACACCTCTATCACTAGGGCGGGTTTAGGAGGTTCCGGCGTGGGCACTTTCACTGCTCTTTGGCCTGGCTGCTGTGCCCCGACGGTGGCAGCCAGGCGTTGGCTTTTACTTGCTCCGGTACCTTTTCCTCCCTCTCCCCAACAGCTCCCGCCATTCCTTGCCATTCCTTTCTTTGGGGGCAGACTCTGGCAAAATGACCTGGCTGTTGGCAGAGATAACATTTCTTGGCGCCCTTCCCCTCCTTCTTCCGCTCTTCACTGGGCTTTGAAACTGTGCGCGCGCTGTTCCAATTTCCATCGGCTCTCCCGGCGGGAACGGTGGCTCTGGAATCTCTGGAATGCGAAGCTCCCTCCAACGTTCCCCCTTCCCTTCCCGCCTCTCCAAGGTTCTCGCCTCTTGGCGCGCTCCTATGGTCAGCGCTGATTTGGTCAGCTGGTCCATAGACTCCGCCCTGGGTGCCCGGGAAAGTTCATCCTTTACCGCCGAAGAAAGCCCTTCTTCAAAGAGCATTTGAATGGGTTCCGCCGATAGATCCCACCCCAATTTATGGATCAACATGGTAAACTCAGTCCAGTACTCACGAACAGATCGGCTCCCCTGTTTGCACACCATTAACTGTCTGCGTACCACTCCCTGCTCAATATCGCTGGAAAACATCAAATCCATGGCACGAAAAAACTTCCTCGTGTCCTTCAGGATGTCATTATTCGTTGCCATCAGGGGCCTCACCCAGTCTTTCGCCCCCTTTTCGAGATGCCCAATCACAAAAGCCACCCGCGATTCCTCGTCAGGAAAGTCATCAAACTGCAGATTAAGGGCATATTGCATCTCTGTCCTAAAGGCATGATAGTCCTTGGGCTCCCCCCAAAGTTCTGCACCAATCCTGGCAACTTTCTGGCGAGCGGGGTGGTTTTCCCCTTCTCTGCATCTTGAGCCCTCCTCTCCTCCAGCCTCGCCGTCTGCAGCGCTAGCTGGACCTCCAACGCCCGGTACCTTTCTTCCAGGCTTGGACCCGCTCCAGCTCCTGCTTCTCTGGTTCCGGCTGGGTTGCTCATGATGCCTTCTCCTGCACAAGCTGCTCACGGAGACTGTCGGAATGCTGTGATGGGACGATGAGCTGCTTGTGCGTAAAATCCAAGTCCCTCAGAGTTTGCTCAAGTTTGCAAACTTCTGTCTGTAACGGAGCCCCTTAAACATGGCTCCGTCAGTTGCTGGCAGATTCCGACAGTGGTTGCTTTCGGAATCGCTTCCAACATAAAAGCTCCTTAACGGAAACACGTCTTCTGGACTCTCTGCATGACAGTTTCCGGCGAGGAGTGGGTGTCCCTACAGGAGGTCCTGAATCCTCCCCACTGTTCTCGCTGGAAGTGTCTCTGAGCCATCCCTCCAGCTCACTTTCCCTCAGCTCACCTCCTCTCCCCCTACTGGTTCCCTCTTCAGCTGCTGAGTCTCTCCCAACCTGTGTGAGCCCTTTCACCTCCCTTCCTTCCGATGGCAGTTCCCTGACACATATCCTTATCCCCCCCATTTTTCCTCCCTCCCCCCTGAATGACAGGCAGCTAAAAAACTGTCTCCTCGGCTATTTGGCTCGTGTGTCTCATAGAACAAACTCCGTGGACGAAAAGAGCCTTGCCAGGAATGTGAGCCGACTTTAATCCAGCCTGCCCTGAAATATCTCAGAAGTGAAGCAGGAGAAAGATCCCCAGTTTATGGCGGTGAGCTGACTTGGTTTTAAGTAGGAGGGTGTGCGCTGCAGGGGGCTGGTCTGCTTATGTGAATAGGCTGGACTACAAAATCTCTGGCTGCTCTTATATTCTTTTCCTGCAAGGCTGCAGTTAGGTTAGTGAGTGGCAGGCTATTGCCTATCTTGTGTATCAGCAGCACTGTAGAGTCAGGCCAGATGGCAAATCCTGATAGTTGGGGTCGGGATGCATATGGAATGGGTTGGGGAAAGAGGGGTGGCCACTTCCAATCTACCAGGAAGCATTTTTCTGCTGGAGAAACAGCTTGCACCAGCAGAAGGAGGCAGCACTCCACAGAAACCCTCTCTGTCATACAAGCAGTCCTCTACAAGGAGATCCTTGGGCTGGGAGGGGGCTGGAAGTGACCATATTCCAGATGAGGGGGAGCATGAAGCCAGGCTCTGGGCTTTCATTTCGTGTTGGAATGGAGATGTAAAATCACTTCTTTTGTATTCAGGTCAGGACAACAGATCCACACCTGGGAGCTTGTCAAAAGTTAAAAGTTAGTTAAAAATGTAAAAGTCAAAAGTTAAAAATGTAAAGGCTAATGGAATTCTATTTAAAAATCAAAAGTCGCTGTGGTGGTTCAAGTTATAGTGTCAGACAAAAGACAAGATGGAAAAGGAAAGATAAGGAAGAGAGAAAAGAGATAGAGAGAAAAAGAAGAAGGAAAGAAAAAGAAAACACAAAAAATCCTTCTGAAAATAGTTTGTTTGTTTGTTCAGAAAAGAAAAGGAAAAGAAAAAAACCATTGTAATAAGTAAATAGAAAAAGGGGGAGTGGGGATGGAAAAGTAGATATATATATAGAATTCTTTAATGAGAAATTTAAAAAAACTTTTTTTAAAAAAGAGAAAAATGAGTAATAATAATGAAAATGAGTAAATGAGTAAGAAGTGAATAGAAATGGATGAATAATGAGTAATAATGTATTAATAAAAAAGGGAGGGTTGTGTGTATAACTAAAGAAGAAGGAGGAAAGAGAGAGAGAGAGAAGGGAACAAGAAAAAGGGGCAGTTTGAATTCTCCTGTGGGACCCCCAGGGCTTGGTGTCAGGTCCCAAGATCAGGGCTGAGGTGGCGGTTCCAGGAAATAGGCTCCAGTGGTTCAGGCTGCCAACCTGGGTTCATAGGGTTTGAAAATACTGATAAGAAATGGACTGAAAATAAACTCAATAACATAAAGCATGGTTTTTGCTGTGCCCCCCTGCACTTCCAGGGGAGGGTCCACGACGCATTCTTCTAGCCCCCAGCCGGTCCCCGGTGCGCGGTTCCTCTGCTCTTTTGCTCCAGCCGCTGGTGATATAGGCTTGGGGTCGGAGCTGGGCTAGGTGGGGGGTTCCCTCCGGACTTCCCTGTCTCTCCCGATCCCCTCCTATCATTCTCTCCCTCCCCCCCCCATGTTACCTGTGGGGACCCCTTACCAATACAGTCGTACCTTGGATCCCAAACGCCTTGCGACGGAGCAGGGGCAATCCCATTGCCGCCTTCAGTTTGTTGGAATACTACCAGGGAGACAAAGTCCATCATGGCTCCAAGCCGTCTGCCGGACGATCCATCGATCTCCCGTAGGCACGCAGTATCAGCAATTAGCGACATGAGTTTCTAGAAAATATCTTGCCACATTCTAGAGCTCATGCACACTCTATCAGCAGATAATGCACAGCAAAAGTCGCACTCAGGAGAGCATTATTTACAAGTTTTATTCAGCATTGATCAGAACAAAGAAAGACATGACTGCCTGCATCAGTGTCTCCAGACAGAGAGAGAAACGAAAGCAAAGACACAACAGAAACATCCTGTGAAAACAGGAAATACGCAGACTCTGTGACTCACAGCCTGCTCCCTTTTAAGGTGGAACAGAAATATCCTAACATCCTCCCCCTTTCCGTGTAACCTGTAGTACCTGTGGTTCAGCCCAATTGCAACCTTCGTACGTAAACCTTAAGCTGTTCTCTGTTAACAACCTTAGACAACAGATCAGCAGGAATTTCATTTCCTGGCATGTAGGACACCTGAATGTGTCCTTTCTGAATACACTCTCTTGCACGATGTAACTTAATTTGCAAGTACTTGGTTCTTTGCTTGCAACTCTCCGAGTTCAGCAAAGCCAAACACAATCTATTGTCTTGATACACTTGTACAGGACATTTCACAGAAACACTAATGTTCTTAAATAGTTGCATCAACCATTCACAATCCATGAGTGAAAATGACAGAGCATTAGATAGATAGTTTATTACGGCCATAGGCCCATATTCAATACATCAAACAGCAACACAGGTATAACAAGATAAAATTAATCAATTAAATTACGTTTAAATCAAGTACATCTCAGACCGTAAGTTTCTAAATTCCATTAAAATAAGAACAATATAGCACTTAAAATATCAAATTATCAGTATAAATCAATATTATTTAGGCAAAATCAATAATCATAGAGTAATCCATTTTTCCTTTTATAGGCTAATACTGTTATCAGAAATCTGGCAACAGAAAGGGACCTACTCGGATCAGAATCTTGCAATAAATGAATTAGCTGTGTTTCCAAGGAGTCACCTGAGATTTCCAATAATAAAGGGGACAAAAATCTGATCTGAGAAACTGAATGTAGTGAACAACAGAATAGTATATGTTGTAAAGATTCTATAGCTCTATTATCGCATACACACACCGCTGAGATCCGACCATTGGAAAATCTATTATTCAAGACATTGGAAGGAAAGGCATTAAATCTTGCCTTAATAAAGGCATATCTGTGGGCCGCTACAGACAAAGAGGTCAAATAAGATGGTATCTGCTGTGAGGGCACTATGCCAAGATTTAATGGTGAGCAAGTGCCACTACCTGAAATGGTGTTTTGTTGTAGGTCAATCTCCTCAAGTTTTTGAGTGAGGATTTTTTTTGCTGTGTCTAGGTCCAATTCCAATAATTCTGATGGAGACAATCCATAGGTCACTACTTTAGAATGGATCTCTTTTGCCCCTAGGACAGGAAAATTATCTCTCCAGAGGCATTGGATCAAATACCGATTCGGGAGCCTATGCCTTAAGGAAAACCAGTAACAAAGGCTGTGCCTCCAAAGAGTATTTTCTAAAGATGTAGTTTTTAATTCTAAGCGAATAGCTGCGTTACTAACGCACTGAGGAAGTTTTAGCAATCGTCTTAGAAATTGATTTTGAATTACCTCCAAGGGCATCAAGTTTACTGCGGCCCCCCATAAAGGAACAGCATATGCCAATGTTGCAATTACTTTAGCTTTGAATACTTTCAGGGCAGATGGAACATGAAGAGCCCCGTCCGGGGGAAAAAAGCGCAAAAGCGCAAAGGATAGGGCCTTGGCCTTGTTTAAAATATGTGCAATATGGGACTTCCAACCCAGATTATATTGGAGAAAGACTCCCAGGTATTGAAATTTATAGACCTGTTCAATAGGTTTTCCATCTAATTGCCACTTATAGGATTTCCGACTTTTTGAGAAGATTAGTACCTTTGATTTAGATTGATTTATAGTGAGGGAATTTGTTTTACAATATGAAACAAAGAATTTTAATGCTCTCCTGAGGCCAATTCTTGAGAAGGATAAAATCACAGCATCATCAGCATAGAGTAATAGTGGGCAACGATAGTTTGCGAGGCGGGGGGCATGGGTCATTTCCTGAGATTCAGCCAATGGTATCCTCATGTCACTAATGAGTAAATTGAAAAGAAAAGGAGCTAGGATACATCCTTGCCGGACTCCTCTGTTGATGGGCGCAGAGTTTGTGAGATCGCCGGCTGGGGTTATTCTCACCCTAGCAGCCGACCCCTCATGCAGCTGGATTATTAACCATAAAAGTCTTCTATCAATTCCCCATCGGGTCAACTTTTCCCAGAGCAACCTTCTGGGGATGCTGTCAAATGCAGCCTTAAGGTCGATAAAAGCCGCACAAAGTTGGCCCCGGTTTGAAGAGGAGTATTTCCGGGCTAGATGGTGCGAGACTAAAACATGGTCCGTAGTTGACTGGTTCGGTCTGAATCCTGCTTGCTCGGGGCCTATCAGTTTCTTTTCTTCAGCCCATTGGGTAAGTCTATTCAGCAGAAAACGTGCGTATATCTTTCCAACTATTGACAGTAAACTAATATTCCTATAATTCTCCGGATCATCTGGGGAGCCTTTTTTATATATTGGAATTATAATAGCATCCTTCCATATTTTTGGCACCCTTCCAGTTGTATTAATAGCATCGAAAGTAACAGCCAGGATTTTTGCCCACCAGTCGGAATGTAGTTTTATGGCTTCCGCCGGGACCAAATCTGGCCCAGGGGCTTTGCCGATTTTAAGTTTAGAGATTAAATTCAAGATTTCATCGGGGTCTGTAGGAGGCCAGATGGGGAGATGGTCAAATACATCATCAAGAGCGTTGGTATTCGAATCTGGTGACACAAAATATTTCCTTAAAAAGGATTCCCAGACCGGGGCAGGAATTATTGTTAAGGGATATCTCCTTGATCTTCTATTAACCAGTTGCCAAAATTGCCGTGAGTTACATGAACTAGAGGCGACTATTAGCGCCTGCCAGCGATTATGTTGCCACTCTTGCTTAGCCATTCTCTGGGCTTGCTTATATGCTGTTTTGGCTTGCTGGTAATTCCTAGGTAATACTAAGGCACCAGAAGATTTATATTCATTGTAAATGGCACAGAGATGTCGTCTAGCTTGTTTGCATTTTAAATTAAACCAGGGGGCACCGGTCTTAAAATGGGCCCGATTTACTTGGATGGCTGGTACTGCAAAAAAGGACATAAGATCTTCTGTAAGCAAAGAGAATGAATTAATAATTCGTTCATGCCCATACAGATCTAAATCTAAAACAACATGAGTTTGAATTTTCTCTTGTTGGAAGAATTCCATATATTTTTGGGCTTGAGTTACTGACCATTTTATTCCTCTCACTTGTTCTGCAGTATTTATTCCCATATTTATGGGGTGTCTAGGCTTGATAGACTGCCAGTCTAGGGAAAGCTTGGCACTCAAGGGGAGATGGTCGCTCATTTGGACATTTTCTGTTTTAAAATAGGAAAAAATTGGGAATAAATCTCTCGAAACAATAAAATAATCAAGAACACTATTTGTAAGTGTGCTCAAATGAGTAAACTCACCCGGAATATCCGGGGGACAATTTCTGTTTAAAATTATCAAATTCAAACGTAAGATCAGCTGATAAAGAAGGGTTCCCGCTTCGTTAACCCTATTATCTTTAGATTTTCTCTGTATATGGGGGGAGAGATCCGAGTTCTGGTGATCAGGTATGACCCACCATTTGGCCTTGCCTAGCGCTTCCCAGTTTGCAGCTGCACGAGCATTAAAATCACCTCCCATGACTGCTGAGATATTTGGGAACTTAGTATAACAGAAAGCTAGGTGTTCTTCAAGTGTTTCCCATTTGGAATGGAGGTCCACTACCTGCCCCCCAGGGGGGAAATAAACATTTGTTACCAGTAATTCAAATTTCCCTCCTGAAATCAGTCCTGTAATCGCGTAAGGAGAGGAAGATTTAAAAAGTGTAAGTTTTGCTTTCAATTTGAGGGAAATGGCTATTACCAAACCTCCTCTAGGGCGTCCACCTTTAAGAGAGGGGCTAGCTGGAAGCAAAATGGTATCGTATCCATTTATGTCAATCGCCTCCTCTTCCCAAGTTTCTTGTAGGGGAATTACTTGAAATAAATTAACAAATTTTAAGAAGTCTGGATCAGATTTCTTCCCCCTCCATCCCGCAATATTCCAGCATAAAAATGACATCGAGGAGTGGTTGGGTTGGTCGTTAGGTAGTCAGATCATGTGGGAATGGGATTCTAACTTTGGGGGAGCTTCAGCTTCAAAAAAATCAGTAATTTTCCTTTGAGAAGGTGGCAATCGTGCTATACATCCCAACTATTTGAATTTATTGGGGTGGTTTGGCTGTAAAGTCTTGCCACTCGTCTCGCTAAAGGCAGATGTTTGGCCTAAGATAGTCGACTTTTCAGAGCCAGATAGTAGAATTAGGGGGGTATTACTTAGAGAGAGCGAAATTAAGTCAGCAGGTATCATGCCACTAGTTGAGTGATCATTAGTTGTTTGGATAATTTTGTTAATACGACCTGCTGGGTCTTCAACCAGATCATTCTTCGGGGCTAAAAATAAAATGGAGTTGTCTCTCATTTGTTGGTCTGGTTCAGCTGGTTCTGTTATCGGTTCGATGGTATCTATGGATTTATTCAACTTGCACACGTTAGAAGAGAGTGGGTTAATAAAATTACAAGTAAGTGGACCCATATGGGACACTTTACATGGAGAACCTAATTCAGATTCGTTAAGTTCCCTCATTTTGTCCCAAGCAGATGTTGTAGTCATATTTGCCTTAGAGAAGGGGTGCATAATAGATGGGTCTGGTGATGGGGTTTCCGCCTCCAGAGTATGGAAGAGTGGATTCATCTCTGCAACAACCAGTTGGCTGGTAGGGGTGGGTGCCTTCCCAACCCACAGGTCCAGTTCTTGGTGGTATAAGCATGGGACAGAATCTGAACCACAGTCTCTATCAAGCATATTTTGTTTAGGTAATCTCAGCTGTTCCTCCGTCACTTTTGTCAGGCAGAAATAAAGGGAATCAATTTTATGAAGTATTTCTTTCTGGACTTCTTGCGGGAGAACGCTATAAGAGTGGAGTAAGTTACAGTGGTGCCTCGCAAGACGAAATTAATTCGTTCCGCAAGTTTTTTCTTCTTGCGAGTTTTTCGTCTTGCGAAGCACGGTTTCCCATAGGAATGCATTGAAAATCAATCAATTCCCCTCTGTCCCCTCTTTTGAAGCAAGGGAAGGGGCAGCGGGGAGAATCGCTTCTCCCCGTTGCCGCCCCTTGGTTCAAAAGGGGTCCGGGGACAGAGGGGAAGGGGCGCGCGCGCCTTCCCCTCTGTCCCCGGAGATTGCAGGGCTGGCAACGGGGAGAAGCAATCTTCTCCCCGCCGCCCCTTGCTTCAAAAGAGGTCCGGGGTGCGGGGGCAAGCTTCGTTTTGCGAAGCAAGCCCATAGGGAAATTCGTCTTGCGAAGCAACTCAAAAACGAAAAAACCTTTCGTCTTGCGAGGCGTTCGTCTTGCGGGGCACCACTGTATTATCAAAGCTATTGAGGTCGATTCCCTGATTCTCCGCATACCTGGGCCCAAGGAAGTCCAACCTTTGAGGGTCCTTGGTAACCAGACCAGTAGGATGTTTGGAGATGTCCTCCGCAGAGTTTATATCAATTAGAACATGTTGATCAATCTCATGTTGAGTTTTTGGCAAATTTACAATATGGGGGATAAGTGGAATTGGAGGTGCTTCATTCTTAAAGTACCTTGAGATTCTTATACCACTCGTCTCCAGGTGTTCTCTACATTTGTACACTAGTTTTGCCAGTCTCCCCTCGTAGAATGAGACCACCGCTCTGGCAAGGAATCCGTTGAAGTATAGATATTCCACTTGGGCCAAATCAGTAGGGTTATTAAGTATACCCGGCATATAGATCTTTAAAAGGTTCAATAGATGGGCTTTACGCTCTTCTTGTGACAGGAGTCCTGGGGGTTTAGGATAATTTGATAAAATGAGTTTGTTTCGGTACAGCACCAGATTCCAGTTTTTATTTGTTAGATTTGTCTGATTTCTCTTCTTAGAAGGATTGGTTTCATCTACAGATAGAATGTAAGACCATGGATCTTGGATCAAAATGTCTTGCTTGGAGTTAGGTGTTGGGGTAGGTGTTAAGAGTTCCGAGCAATCTATCGCAGCGTCAGGGCAAGGTTTTATAGAACGTTCTTGCTTAGAAGATTTCCTGGTTAGAAGTTTCTCAGTGTTCCCACTGTTCTCAGTTATTGGGATACTCTTGAGAAGGTTAAAAAGCTTTTTAAAATCCATTTTTTTGTAACGCACTGCCTTAAAATTTTTAACATTTCTGCTCTTTTTTACCCTTATGGGCCTCCTTTTCAAGGCAGTAGCCCTACAAGATCTCTTGGCCTTCCTTGGTGGTCTGTTTTTGCAGGTGGTAGGAAGGAAGTTGTTATTACTTTCCAATTCTACAGTCACCCCGCTGGATTCCCTACAGAGAGTTTTACAAGTGTCCACATTATAGTGAGGATTTTTGTACAGGTGGCCAGATGAGATTTTATATTTTCGATATCCTCAGTTAAAAGCACAGGCCATTTGATAACTGATAAATCCTCATCCTCATTTGTCTCAAGTTGGAAGCAGGAGTCTCTTGATGTTTTAGGGTTTCCCGAAAACATCTCTGCAATTTGTTTTAACATTAGTTCTTCCACTTCTCGGACTCGGGATGGTTCAGGAGAAGCTTGGGATTTAAGTCTCTGTTTTGGGAGTACCTCGGTGACTGTACCAATTGTGTTTGGATTTACTTTGGGCTTTATTGGCCCTTTGTTGTGGCATTCTTCTACACAATCCTCTCTCTGCACAGCCGGCCCTTCAGTGCAGGAGGGAGAAGTTTCAGTTTCCTGCTGAATCTCACTCGGCTTGACTTTACCCCCATTCTTAAAGGGCCGAGTGCTTTTTGTTTGAGCTCCCTTTAGGGTAGCTCTTTTAGAGAGAGGTCTTAGATCACTCCGATAAAAGCCTGATGTTCTACAGCCACTCCTGGTCGTCACCATTATTTATCTTGTGAAGGTCAAGTTGGTAAAAATCTCACCTCAGTTCATTAGCTCCGTCGGGTGTTGCAGGAGGGTTCTCCGCGGGACTGCTTCCAAGGTAGGCAGGTAATTGAGACCAATTTGCTGAGCTCCTTTGCCGTGGTGGTGGAGGCCGCGGCGGCGGCAGCGGCGCCTTTCTGGCCGTGTCGCCCTCCTAGCTCAGAGGGAAGGCATCCGAGATAACAAGGAGGTAAAACCATGAAATGATAAAATAGGGCAGTAAAACAATAAAGTAAAACAATAAAAGGACCATAAAACTATGAAATGTTGAGAGTAGCTGCCTCACCCTGCCTCACAGATCGGTGCTGACAGAGCATTGAGTTCTGCTTCACAGGAACTTAGGCTCACTGTCGTCTGCTTTTTGCACAACCAGTCAAACAGGCAGTGGTTGTACATGTAGCATACTCCAGAAGTGCTTGTACCATCCGTGGTGTCACTTCCAAAACTTGCATCTGCAAAGATTTCAAGACCTCCAGTCTTCTGACTGGTGAACCTCAGCCTGTAGTGCAAAGTCCCTTTCAAATAGCGGGCTATGCGCTTCAGAGCTTTCCAATCCTGAACAGTAGGATTATTAGCATGTCTGCTAAGCAGGTTAGTGCTTACAGCTATGTCAGGTCTTGAGCATCTAGCAATGAAATTCAACTTGCCTAGAATGCATCTGTACAGCGTAGTGTCAGAAAACGCTTCAGCAGTACTATCTACCTGTCACCATCGGTGTGTCTGCTGGGTTTGCATCAACCAAATTCAACCTGGTTAATACATCAGCAATTTTCTGTGTTTGGTGTACCAGAAAATTACCTGCATGGTCCCTCTCCACTTGCAGAGAAAGATAGTTGGATACCTCACCAAGATCCTTCATGTCAAAGTGCTCCTTCAGCTGAGCTAGGGTGCTTTGGTACAAAGCCTGATTCTTCCAAAACATCAAAAGATCATCAACAAAATATAAGCAATACAGTTTGTTTTGCCCCTCCTCCTTGACAAACACACATGGATCAGCTTTGCCCTGGTGAAAACCTAGAGAAAGCAACGTCTCAGTGTGTTTCGTGTTCCAACACCTGGCACTCTGCTTGAGACCATATAAGGATTTCCGGAGTTTACAGACCATTCCCTTCTGTATCTGCATTCCATCAGGTGGAAGCATAAACAGCTCCTCCCCCAAAATCCCGTACAAAAAAGCTGTATTAATGTCATGATGGGAAACATGCAGTTTCTCCTCTGCAGCTATCTTGAGCATCAGCCGAATGCTCTCATATTTGACGGTGGGTGAGTAGGTCTCGTGGTAATCCTGTCCTGGTACCTGTGAAAAACCTCTGGCAACCAATCTGGCTTTGTGTCTGACTACCTTGCCATTCTGGTCTGTCTTGGCCTTGAAGACCCATTTGCTGCCAACCAGTCTCATTCCTGGGACTACCGGTACCAGCTCCCAAGTTTGGTTCCTGTTCAAGGAATCAACTTCAGCCTTCATGGCATTAAGCCAAGGCTCAGCATCTTTAGAGGTTAACTCCTGAACCTCTTTGAAGCTTGAAGGTTCCCACACCTTCTCTGAGCTACTAAGAACAGCAGTTGCCGTCTTAGCAAACTCATCAGCAAATCTCTTTGGAGGTCTGCCCTTCATGGCTCTCTCAGATCTGCGTACTAGACGCAAGTCTTCTGGACTCATCTCCTCTTTCTCAGGAGAAAAATGACCAATGGTGAACAGTGGTTCTTCCAGTTCATTGTCAGACGCCTCAGATGGTCTGACTGAGGCCTTTGCGCTTTTGTAGTCTGCTGTGTCATCACTGTCACTGACATCAGCAGCAGCGCCCCCCCCCCCGAACTGGAATCCGAACTCTGATCATCATCATCATCCTCAGCTTCCTCAGCTTCCTCAACATTATCTGCTTTCTTCACATCACCTTCATCCTCCTCTGGGTAACTCTGGAAAATTCCCACATTTCCCCCCCACTTAGGATTGTACTCAACACTCTTTGTGAACTTAATGTTAGGATATTTCCGTTCCACCTTAAAAGGGAGCAGGCTGTGAGTCACAGAGTCTGCGTATTTCCTGTTCACAGGATGTTTATGTTGTCTGTTGCTTTCGTTTTCTCTCTGCTGGAGACACTGACGCAGGCAGTCATGTCTTTCTTTGTTCTGATCAACGCTGAATAAAACTTGTAAATAATGCTCTCCTGAGTGCAACTTTTGGCTGTGCATTATCTGCTGATAAAGAGTGTGCATCGGCTCTAGAATGTTCTGGAGCTCATGACGCTGATTGCTGATACTGCGTGTCTACGGGAGGTCGATGGATCGTCCGGGAGCCGGCTTGGGGGCCATGATGGACTTTATCTCCCTGGCAGTATCCCAACAACAGGTTTCGGGCCCAGATTCACAGCACTTACAGGAGAGTAAGACTGCGACGGACTGCTGAAAGGTATGTGGAGGAAAAGCGAAAGTGAGGCTTTTCTGTTTGCCGCAGCAAGAGCCTTTGAACTCCGGCAGACTAATGGATCTGGGAGCTGCGCCAGAGAATTCGTGATTAATGAGCTGCCGAGATAAGACGTTTCTGAAGTGAATACGACTCACGGCTCAAATAAAAAGCTGGAATGGAGTTTTTCCAAGCTTCTGAAGCTGCTGAGTGCCCAAAGTTAAATTGGCACAACTATCAGACCTGGGCAAAATGGTGTGAGAGTTTGCTGCGTCAGTTTGGAGTGTGGCATACTGTGAGGAGAATCAGAACTTACAGGGTTAAACAGTTCTGTGTGACGTCTCACATTCTGAGGCGTGGTTATGTTCACATACGGGAATCTTTCTCTGTGTGTAAGTTCTCTTTCGGTTTTGACTGAGAGGCGAAGGATGGCTGCTCTTTCACCGGGCTAATTTACGATGTTTTTCTACGCATTAAAGACTGTTGGAGATAAGCAAGAAGCCTGCGTCCAGTCTGATTTATTACCCACACACGGCAACAGTTTCTCCCGCTGCTGAACTCTGCTAGGACTATGCTAAGAGAGCTAAAGAGAGCTAGGCACAGAAGCGCAGTGGCGCAGCAGAAACGTGCCGGACGCCATATTTCCCCACAGGTTATGGGAAGCCAGCCAAGCTTCGGAAGCTGTTGCCACGTCGTGCCTGTGTTTGTGGGAGAAGCCTGCTAGAGCCAGCTGGAGCCCCTGCCTAACGTTTGAGGCAGCGACGCTCGCTGGGGAGGTTCTCATCTTCAGGACCAGGTGCCAGGAGGAGCTGCTGTTACGTGAGTAGGCTCAGCCCCGGGGGAGAAGATGGCAGATGACAAGGAGTCATTCTCCGTCCCTTTCGAAAAATTAAATGGCAGAAATTGGGAGGAGTGGTCCAGGAAGCTGAAGGCCTGGCTGGTAGCCAAGGGTCTGTGGGGGGCAGTCCAAGAGCTCCCACAGCAAGCTGCAGCCGGAGCTGCAGCAGCAGATATTGCAGCTGCCCATGCCTCACAGAGGAGGAACCAGAAAGCCCTGGGAGCTATAGTGCTCAGTTTGGAGGGCTCCCAGCTACCTTTGGTGGAGGGTCTTGACAGTGCCCAGGCTGTTTGGCAGGAGCTGGAGAGGGTTTGCCCAGAAACCACAGCGGAAGCCAAAAGTCACGTCCCCAGATGCAGTACAGCCTCAAGGAGAGCTGCTGGCAAGGTTGGGGCGGGCAGAGAAGACCAAAGGCAAGTTTGCAAAGTTTTCCACTGGTCGCTTGTGTGACGAACAGGAACGCCGTCTCAGAGAGGGCCGAGCTGGCGCAGAGAGCCCTGCCGGTTGCAGAGGGGGGGGCAGGCTAGCAGAAGGCACAGTTCAAGTTTTTCCCACGCGTCGTTGTTTTGTCTGCGCGTCTGTTGACCATCTGCGTCGATCTTGTCAGCGGAGAGCCAGAGAGGCCGGGCAGGATGTCTCCAAGGTCGCTTCCCATGGCAGTCAGCCAGGTTTCCATGGCAGCCAGTCTAGGAGAGGAGGCCAGCGTGGGAATGCGAAGGGAGGACGTGACACAGAAAGTGAGAAGGACGGTTCTTATCACCTAGCTGCCTCTATGGCAACGCTGGAGGACAACTCCAGTGAGGGCAGCATGCTGCGTTGGGTCATCGACTCAGGAGCCAGCCACCACCTAATGCCAGCGCCACCTAGTGGCAAAATGCGGAACTGCAGGGCTGTTTCAACTGGGAAAACAGTCGTCCTTGCTGATGGGACACAGAGACAGTTAACCTCTGTTGTAAATGTATTTGTTTCTTTTTTACAGGCAGAGTTGGAGGTCTACGTTGTGCCAGAAATGCATTGTTGTCTTTTATCTGTACCTGCTCTTGTAAAGGAGGGTTATAAGGTTTGCTTTGAAAATGATGTCTGTTCCATTTCCAGGGGTGGTGAACAACTGGTCAGTGTTGCATGTCAGAACAACCTCTTTGTTCTGGAGACACCTCTGGAGAGTAAGGGGGACGCCGAGACAGCACAGGCGAAGTGTGCTAATGTTCCCACTCATGATTTGTGTGCTCACTTGTGGCACAGGAGAATGTCGCATAGCTGTTGGAAATACATCCAGAAGTTGCCGGAGTGCACTGAGGGTTGCAAGATGAAACCATGTGATAAATTTCTGGATTGTAGGGCATGCAAAAGAGCAAAGGTAAAAAGGTGCAGTTATCCCAGATCGGAGAGGGTAACCACAAAGCCTTTTGAGCTTGTGCACACAGACCTTTGTGGACCCATGCCAAAGAGTCTGGGCGGGGCCAGATTTGCGCTCACGCTGACAGATGATTTTACTAGGACCGGGTGGGTCTTCTCACTGAAACAAAAAAGCGATGCAGCGCAACTGATCAAAGACTGGGTTGCGGCAGTGGAACTACAGTTTTCCACCAAGGTGCAGAGCTTTCAGAGTGACCGAGGCGGGGAGTTCACTGGGTCTGCTCTGCAGAGTTTCTTCCGCCGGAAGGGAATACGTCACAGGTTGACGGTTGCTGCTTCTCCGCAGGAGAATGGCGTAGCAGAACGCCGGAACAGAACGCTAGCTGAGGCGGCTGACGCTTTACTGTGGTTTGCCTCAGAGTTTTTTGGGGGAGGCTTGGAAAGCGGCCAACTTCACTTTGAACAGGTCCTATAGCTCTGTTGTAGGAGACACACCCTATTTTCTGCTGCACCGCAAGAAGCAACTAAATGCACAAATTGTCATCTCGTCTGTCCTCCCAGTTGAACGACGTGGCCCAGGGAGAGAGGGGAAAATAATGGAAGTGAACAGCTGGCTTCGCAAATGGTGTAAACAGGAACGGTTTGGATTTTTAGATCACGGACTGCAGTTTCTTGAAGATGGACTTCTGGCAAGTGATGGGCTGCACCTCACAACGGTTGGGAGAAATGTTTTTGCCAAAAATCTCAGAAACCTCATCAGGAGGGCTTTAAACTGACTAATGTGGGGGAGGGAGACAGTGCTCCTGAAGGTAGGAGTCTATCAATTGATGAAGATGATCATCAAAATGTCATAGACCAAATGGAGCAAACAGCACGCGGACCTAGTGGTGGGAGGAAAAAATCCTTAAATAAGAGACACGGGGGAATGATTAATGGACTTCAATGTCTGTACACTAATGCGCAAAGCATGGGAAATAAACAAGATGAGCTTGAGCTCTTGGTACACCAAACTAAATATGACATAATAGGCATCACTGAAACCTGGTGGGATAAGTCCCACGATTGGAATGTAATAATGGGGGGATACAATCTATTTCAGAGAAACAGACCAGACAAGAAAGGAGGAGGAGTGGCGTTATATGTCAGGGATGTGTATACCTGTGAAGAGATCCAAGATTTAGAACCTCAAAGCCAAAGTGAGAGCATTTGGGTCAAAATTAAGGGAGAGAAGAATAACAGTGACCTCATTGTGGGAGTTTACTATAGATCCCCAAGCCAAACGGAGGACATAGATGATGCCTTCCTGGAACAGATGGCCAAGCATGCAAAAGGAAGGGAGATAGTAGTAATGGGGGACTTCAATTACCCGGATATTTGTTGGACGTCAAACTCAGCCAAGAGCATAAGGTCAAACAGATTCCTCACTGGCCTTGCAGACAACTTCATTGTCCAGAAAGTGGGAGAAGCAACAAGAGGAACATCCATTTTAGATCTGGTCCTAACCAATGTTGATGACCTGGTTAGTGGGGTAGATGTGGATGGATCATTAGGCGCGAGTGATCATGCTCTTCTGAAGTTTACTATACAGCGGAAAGGAGCAGCCAAGCATACTAGGACTCAATTTCTTGACTTTAAGAAAGCCGACTTCATAAAACTTAGGGAAGTGCTGGGTGAGATCCCATGGACAGCAATACTAAAAGGAAAGGGAGTTCATGATGGCTGGGAGTTTGTTAAGAGGGAGATAGTAAAAGCACAACATCAGGCAATACCAATGAGACGGAAACATGGAAGGTGCTTAAAGAAGCCAGGGTGGCTATCTAAAGAACTTTTAACTGAATTAAGATTAAAAAAGGATGTGTACAAAAAATGGAAAAGGGGGGAAACCACCAAAGAGGAATTCAAACAAATAGCCAGCACGTGTAGACACAAAGTCAGAAAAGCTAAAGCACAGAATGAACTCAGGCTTGCTAGAGAGGTTAAAAGCAACAAAAAAGGCTTTTATGGGTATGTTCGTAGCAAAAGGAAGAACAAAGAAACAGTGGGGTCACTCAGAGGAGAAGATGGTGAAATGCAAACAGGGGACACAGAAAGGGCTGAACTCCTCAATGCCTTCTTTGCCTCAGTCTTCTCCGATAAAGAAAACAATGCCCAACCTGAAAAATTTGGAGCAAATGATTCAGCAAAGGAAACACAGCCCAGAATAACTAAGGAGATAGTACAAGAATATTTGGCTAGTTTAGATGTATTCAAGTCTCCAGGGCCAGATGAACTGCATCCAAGAGTATTAAAAGTACTGGCAGATGTGATCTCAGAACCACTGGCAGTCATCTTTGAGAATTCCTGGAGAACAGGCGAAGTCCCGGCAGACTGGAGGAGGGCAAATGTTGTCCCTATTTTCAAAAAGGGGGAAAGAGAGGACCCAAATAATTACAGCCCAGTCAGTCTGACATCAATACCAGGGAAGATTCTGGAGCAGATCATTAAGCAAACAGTCTGTGAGCACCTAGAAAGGAATGCTGTGATCACCAATAGTCAGCATGGATTTCTGAAAAATAAGTCATGTCAGACTAACCTGATCTTGTTTTTTGACAGAATTACAAGCCTGGTAGATGAAGGGAACACAGTGGATGTAGCCTACCTTGATTTCAGCAAGGCATTTGACAAAGTGCCCCATGATATTCTTGTAAAGAAGCTGGTAAAATGCGGTCTTGACTATGCTACCACTCAGTGGATTTGTAACTGGCTGACTGACCGAACCCAAAGGTTGCTCATCAATGGTTCCTCTTCATCCTGGAGAAGAGTGACTAGTGGGGTGCCACAGGGTTCTGTCTTGGGCCCGGTCTTATTCAACATCTTTATCAACGACTTGGATGATGGACTCAAGGGCATCCTGATCAAATTTGCAGATGACACCAAACTGGGAGGGGTGGCTAACACTCCAGAGGACAGGATCACACTTCAAAACGACCTTGACAGATTAGAGAACTGGGCAAAAACAAACAAGATGAATTTTAACAGGGAGAAATGTAAAGTATTGCACTTGGGCAAAAAAAATGAGAGGCACAAATACAAGATGGGTGACACCTGGCTTGAGAGCAGTACATGTGAAAAGGATCTAGGAGTCTTGGTTGACCACAAACTTGACATGAGCCAACAGTGTGACGCGGCAGCTAAAAAAGCCAATGCAATTCTGGGCTGCATCAATAGGAGTATAGCATCTAGATCAAGGGAAGTAATAGTGCCACTGTATTCTGCTCTGGTCAGACCACACCTGGAGTACTGTGTCCAGTTCTGGGCACCACAATTCAAGAAGGACACTGACAAACTGGAACGTGTCCAGAGGAGGGCAACCAAAATGGTCAAAGGCCTGGAAACAATGCCTTATGAGGAACGGCTAAGGGAGCTGGGCATGTTTAGCCTGGAGAAGAGGAGGTTAAGGGGTGATATGATAGCCATGTTCAAATATATAAAAGGATGTCACATAGAGGAGGGAGAAAGGTTGTTTGCTGCTGCTCCAGAGAAGCGGACACGGAGCAATGGATCCAAACTACAAGAAAGAAGATTCCACCTAAACATTAGGAAGAACTTCCTGACAGTAAGAGCTGTTCGACAGTGGAATTAGCTGCCAAGGAGTGTGGTGGAGTCTCCTACTTTGGAGGTCTTTAAGCAGAGGCTTGACAACCATATGTCAGGAGTGCTCTGATGGTGTTTCCTGCTTGGCAGGGGGTTGGACTCGATGGCCCTTGTGGTCTCTTCCAACTCTATGATTCTATGATTCTATGATTCTAAGCCCAAGGTGGATTTCTTCCGTGTGTTTGGTTGTGAAGCTTGGGTGCTTGTGCCAAAGGCTCAACGAAAGAAAGGTGACCCGAGGTCCCGGAAAATGATCTTTTGTGGGTACGAGCCTGCAACAAAAGGGTGGAGGTTTGCCTATCCAGAAGGTGATCAGTCCAGGATTCTAGTCAGCAGAAGTGCTGAGTTCTGTGAGCAGAGTGGTTGGTCAAGCATACATGCGAATCCTGACGTTCTCTCAGAATGTCTGTCTGACTCTGATGAGGAAGGAGAGTTCGAAGCTGAACCTGTTGATGAGGACCAGGTCTCTGACCAGGGTCAAGAACAGGCTTGGGCATCTCCACAGGTTGTTAAAAGAGAGCCCAAGAGTGAGCCTTCATCTCCCGTTAGAAAAGTGCTAAAGGCCCGAAGATGCAGTAAGTCAGAGGGGGAGTCGTCTGATGTCAGAGAAACCCTTGCTGGCCCCAGTGGGTCAGAAGGAGCACCTGAGACAGTGCTCAGACGTTCCGCACGCACCACAAAGGGGGTACCACCTGAGAGGTTTAAGGTCACCAGTGCGTGGGTTGGTTTCACGCAGTGCGAACCTGAGAGTTTTGAGAAGGTTCAACAGTTGCCTGAGACAGACGCCAAGAAAGGGCAAGAGGCAATAGGAAAGGAGTTGAACTCAATGAAATCTATAGATGTGTGCTCGACCACGAAGCTGCCAAAGTGCAGACAGGCCGAGAGCTGCGCACAGACAGATAAACAGGTGCAAGGTTTTGCCGAGTCTGACTCTGTGAAGGGTTGTGTTTGGGGTGAGTTGTACTCACAGTTTCCCTCAGGATGCGAGACGAGAGGGGGTGTGAGGAGAATCAGAACTTACAGGGTTAAACAGTTCTGTGTGACGTCTCACATTCTGAGGCGTGGTTATGTTCACATACGGGAATCTTTATCTGTGTTTAAGTTCTCTTTTGGTTTTGACTGAGAGGCGAAGGATGGCTGCTATTTTGCAGGGCTAATTTACGATGTTTTTCTACGCATTAAAGACTGTTGGAGATAAGCAAGAAGCCTGCGTCCAGTCTGATTTATTACCCACACACGGCAACAGTTTCTCCCGCTGCTGAACTCTGCTAGGACTATGCTAAGAGAGCTAAAGAGAGCTAGGCACAGAAGCGCAGTGGCACAGCAGAAATGTGCCGGACGCCATATTTCCCCACACATACTGTGTGTGAGGCCCCTCCAGTTCCTCTGTAAGATAGATGGAAGGCCGAAAATTCGAAGGCCATTGACGTAATAGTCTTGTCCGTCTCTCTGGAGGAAATTAAAACGTTAGCTGGCAACGTGACTGCGCGTAAGATGTGGAATGCTTTGAAGATAGCCCACCTGCCAGTCATCCCAGCCCAGAGTTTGACTGCATCGGAGGTCCTGGCTGTTTCCCAGAATGTGAGTGAATGCAGGGATGCTGAGGGCACCGGTTGCAAGCTGCAGGGGGAACTGACTGTCACGTCATCCCAGGCAGCATTCCAGCCTCCAGGGGGAGCCAAGGAGTCGGCAGCTGAGAGCTCTGTTTCTCATGGGAATCAAGGTCATCGCCTTTGCAGAGGCCGGAAGGGCAAAGGTAAACAGAGGCAGACGCCTGCAGATGGCCAGAAGCAGAGGGAGGGTGAAGAGCCCATGCCAGTGGAAAACAAGGCTTTGTTTGCTGGCACAGCTTCACCAAAGGCTAAAGGCAAGTCTGATGGCCAGGAGCAGGGGGGCAAGCTGCAAAAGCCCACGCCGATGGAAAACAAGGTTTTGCTTGCTGGAAAAGCTGCTCCAAAGGCCAAAGCCAGGTTTGTTGTTGATTCGGGGTGTACCCGCCATGTCTCAAAGGACCGCCATCTCTTTATCTCCTTCAAACCTCAAGAAGGTGAGATCCACCTGGCTGACGGAAAAACGTTGCGAATTGCAGGAGAAGGGACTGTGAAACTAGCAAGTCTGCACACTACCATCAAAGATGTACTATATGTTCCAGGTGCTGCAGACAATTTGCTCAGTGTCCCACAGTTGACTGGGCGTGGTTTTGAGATCTCCTTCAAGAGGAGCGTCTGTGTCATCAGAAAAGGCAAAGAGGACATTTTGCATGCAACGTTTATGGATGGATTGTTCTGTATAACTTATGATGACAATGCTGCTGTTGTGTCTAATGTTGATTCTTGTTGTGTTGCACAAACTAACAAAGTTCTTCATGCAGGATGCATTCACGATGCACACAGAAGGTTTTGTCACCTCTCTTGGAAGGCACTGGCCAAGATGCCAGAGATGGTTGAGGGTTTGAACATCAAACCCTGTAAGTTTCACATGAAATGTTTATCTTGTGCAGAGAACAAGGTGAAGGTTGCTCCAAAAGGCAAGGAGTCTAGCAGGCAGGCTTCCAAACCCTACCAACTAGTGCACGCAGACCTGGTTGGGCCACTTGCGCCCTCTTTGGGTGGAGCAAGGTACTTCATGGTTCTGATTGATTCTTTTTCCAGGTACATTCATGTGTTTATGCTCGAGCAGAAATCACAAGCGTTTCCTAAGTTCAAGGCATTCTGTGCTTGGTTGGAGAATGTTCACGGTAAACGCATTGGTTGTTTGTTTACTGATCGGGGCGGGAAGTTAACTTCTCAGCAGTTTGAAGCTTTCCTGACTGAGAAGGGAATCCAGCATGACTTGTCAACACCTAGATCGCCATGGATGAATGGACTTGCGGTGCGAGCAAATCAAATGTTGCTGCAAGGAATGAAAACATTGTTGCATGATGCCAATCTCCCTGATAAGTATTGGGGGGGAGGCTCTGTCGAATTTTGCTTACACTTATAATCGCAGATTGTCATCCCCTATTGGTTGTACCCCCTATGAGAAGATGTCTGGTAAAAAACCCAACATCAAGCACATGAGAATCTTTGGTTCTGACATGTGGGTACACACCCCACAGAGCAACAAGCTTGGGAAGCGTGGGGCACATGGTTTGTTCATGGGGTACGAAAAAGGTGCATACAGGGTATGGATGACTGACTCTAAGTCCATTAAGTTCACAAAGAGTGTTGAGTACAATCCTAAGTGGGGGGGAAATGTGGGAATTTTCCAGAGTTACCCAGAGGAGGATGAAGGTGATGTGAAGAAATCAGGTAATGTTGAGGAAGCTGAGGAAGCTGAGGATGATAATGATGATGATGATGATGATCAGAGTTCAGATTCCAGGTCAGGGGGGGGGGCGCTGCTGCTGGTGTCAGTGACAGTGATGACACAGCAGACTACAAGAGTGCAAAGGCCTCAGTCAGACCATCTGATGCGTCTGACAATGAACTGGAAGAACCACTGTTCACCATTGGTCACTTTTCTCCTGAGAAAGAGGAGATGAGTCCAGAAGACTTGCGTCTAGTACGCAGATCTGAGAGAGCCACGAAGTGCAGACCTCCAAAGAGATTTGCTGATGAGTTTGCTAAGACGGCAACTGCTGTTCTTAGTAGCTCAGAGAAGGTGTGGGAACCTTCAAGCTTCAAAGAGGTTCAGGAGTTAACCTCTAAAGATGCTGAGCCTTGGCTTAATGCCATGAAGGCTGAAGTTGATTCCTTGAACAGGAACCAAACTTGGGAACTGGTACCGGTAGTCCCAGGGATGAGACTGGTTGGCAGCAAATGGGTCTTCAAGGCCAAGACAGACCAGAATGGCAAGGTAGTCAGACACAAAGCCAGATTGGTTGCAAGAGGTTTTTCACAGGTACCAGGACAGTATTACCACGAGACCTATTCACCCACAGTCAAATATGAGAGCATTCGGCTGATGCCCAAGATCGCTGCGGAGGAGAAACTGCATGTTTCCCATCATGACATTAATACAGCTTTTTTGTACGGGATTTTGGGGGAGGAGCTGTTTATGCTTCCACCTGACGGGATGCAGATACAGAAGGGAATGGTCTGTAAACTCCGGAAATCCTTATATGGTCTCAAGCAGAGTGCCAGGTGTTGGAACACGAAACTCACTGAGACGTTGCTTTCTCTAGGTTTTCACCAGGGCAAAGCTGATCCATGTGTGTTTGTAAAGGAGGAGGGGCAAAACAAACTGTTGTCGGGATTCAAGCTGTTATCAGAGGAAACTGGCCACTCTCCAGGCACCCGGCTTGAATCTCCGGTTGACCTCCCTGTCTGCATTTCCCGGCAGGATCCAGGCAAGGTCGCGATCGGCGATCCTCCCCAACGTGAGAAGGACACACCATTCTTTCCTCCCCCCCCCCCCCCAGGCAGGGGAAAGAGATAGACAGAAACGTATTTACATGTCTTTATTTCTGTCTTTTGCAGCGTTACAGAAAACACGTCTGCTCTCTTCAAACTCCAACAGCAGAGAGACAAACTCCTCCTGTACTTCCTGTACAGCTCATATTACACTCTGAGCTAATTCCGGTGCTTCACACTGTGAATAGACTGTCCCTTTGTTTCCCACGGAACAGCCCCAACATTCCCATTTATGTTTTGCTTTCAAGCCAGCAGCGCACTGCCGCATTGGTTCTATATCGTAACATACTCCCCCATATGGATCAATGTGTGCTGCAAGCAAAGTGAGATCCAGAGAAGAAAACAAACAGTTGTTATACATATAACATTCCCCTGTTGTTTCAGTTCCACCCTTGGAACTACCCACCACTGGTTTCTCCAGTGTACCTCTCTGGTTGTCTGACTTCCAAGGAATGAGTGCATCTGCATTACCTTGGCTAGGGAATGTAGTGTTACACTTAGCAACTCCCTGTTGTGTCTTTGTCTCTTACTTAGACACAGCTTCAACCTTTCTTGAGTTGTTAACAACAGTAACACATGCTACAGCTGAGTTAGCAAACTCTTTTGAATACCTCTTGGGTGGTACACCCTTTGTAACTCTCTCAGACCTACGTATGAGGAGCTGATCCTCTCTGCTCACTGGTTCAGTCTCAGGACTCTTTGGAGAACCAGTTCCAATAGTAAACAGTGGTTCATCCTTCATCTGTGGTCTATCCATTGTGTGAGACTTCCTCTCAATGACTGTGTCCACTGAGCTCTGTGAGCTATCACTGTCACTCTGAGTACCACTGTAATCAGTAAAATCATCATCATCATCTGAATCGTCCTCAGTGAGAAATGTGTGAATAATTACTCTCTCCTGTTCAGGAGCACTCTCTAGAGATTTTGTGAGAATCACCTGACCAGATTTAGACAAAATTACTCTGTAGAGACCCTTTTCATAACCCACAAAAATGCCTCTGGCATTCTCTACTCCACCTGGAGCTTCAGTCTTCACATGAGACCCAAAAACCTTAAAATGGGCAACAGAAGGTTTTCTATGGAACAGCTTCTCAAAAGGAGAACTTCCCAAATCTTTTGAAACCTTTCTCAACCACGTGTGACAATAACACATTAACGACACTGCCCAAAACTCATGTGGCAAATGTGAACTCAGCAATTGCGCCTTCATGCCTTCTTGCAATTCTTTGTTCACCTGCACACAGACACCTCTGTTCCACGCTTCTGCAGAAACAGCAGTCTTGTGCCTTACCCCTTTCTTATGCAGGAAATCCTGAAAATCCTGTAAAAGAAAAACTGGCTTTTCATCTGTGAAAAGACAATCAATGTTAGCATCATGCACATTCTTAACCTTGTCACAAAACTCTTTAAACCTTTCTAAGGCTTCTTGTGGTTTCTCCAACACATATACCCAGACATAATGAGAGAAATAATCCACACACACAAGATAATATCTTGCATTGCCTCTAGATGGTGCTAGAGGACCAATCACATCAGCATACACCCGCTGAAATGCTCTGTCGACCCTGGTCGCCTTCTTGACGTTCTTCGACACACCTGCGAGAGAAATTATGTTAGAATCAGATGAATTACAATTCATGCAATCACTTTGATCAAAAGTCAACAAATACAGTCCATCTTTCTCTCTGGCAGAAAGATACAGTTCTCCATCTTTGAAGATCTTGCAGCTTTCTCTATCATAGGACAAAGTCAGTCCTTTCTTTGTGATCTGCGAAACACTCAGCAGATTGAACTTTAAATCAGGAACCAAATACACATTGTTGATAGTCAAGTTCAGACTTTCAAGATATACAGTTCCAAACCCGGTTGCTTCCAGCTCCTGACCGTTGGCCTTTTTCACAGCGAAGCTTTGCTTCTTAAACGTTGAAAACAGTCCTTTGTTCGATGTCATGTGTTTAGTGGCCCCAGTGTCCAAAATAAACGTGTTCTCCACTTCTGGTGTGGCTCCTTTCGACATCAAAACCTTTGCAGGTTTCACCTGGGACTAGGTACGACTTTTGCCTGACGCTTCAGGCTTTGCAGAGCTGCCCTTGGCTCCTTTCTGTTGACGTGGCTTCTTACAGTTCCGCTGAAGATGCCCAGTCTGTCCACAATTCAAACAATGGACAAAGTTCAAAGCAACAGCCTGTTCTTCACTAGCAATAGCAGTGGGGGTGTCAGTACTCCAAGCTTCTCTCCCCCTGTCTTTGACATCTATTGCAGCAAGTCGATCTCTCTCATTGAGAACCACGGCGCAGACTCTTTCCGCCATGAGATCCGCGGCAGGTAGAGAACCAAGATGACTTGCAACTGTTTTATAAGTCCGATTTAGGCTGTTAATAATCATGAAGCAGAATATCTCTTCCTGTAGAGGGAAATTGCGTTCTGCCATCTGCTGGCGTAAGAATTTCATCTCTGTCAAATGCGCTTGTACATCTCCATCAGGCGCAAGCCTCAGATTGGTCAGCTTTTCAAAATGCAGCAACGCTGAAGAACCAGCATCTCTTTGATGTATTCTACGCAGCGTCTGCCAAATCTCTCGCGCGTTATGTAAATCCTGGACATGCACGAGCTGGTCATCCGAGACACACAGAATTATGGCCGTCCTGGCTTTCACATTCTGTGAATTCCAACCTGGCGTTGGTGCTGCAGGGATGGGGTTCTCAATCACCCCAAAAATCCTCTGATTCTGAAGCAGGGCTTTCATCTTTACAGACCATGAGGAATAATTGTCATTAGTCAGTGGAGGTGGGTAAGGTAAGCCTCCCCCCTTCTTGGCATCCATTTTGAATCCAAGCCTCAGCTCTCACTCTCGAGCCTGTAAAATCCAAGGGTCAATTGGCTGTTTACTGCCTCACACCTGGCAGTTCAACGCAAGCTGTTCGAAAGTCTTTCCAAAAGCAGCTTTTGTAGACAAAACATTCGCTGTTTCCCAGCCTTCACACTGTGCCAGCCCCTTTTGCCGTTGTTTGCCAGTAACTTTCCATTGCACTGACGTATCGTTGCTTAGCAACTATACATTCCAGGCATACCAAGATAAGCGAAGTATGTAGCTTTCTCACAGTGCTGGTTTCATCCAAACGCAGACACTCAGTGAACCGAAGAATGCTTCAATTCGCGTTCACTCTCTCAGCCATGAAATCAGCATACCTTAGGGGCTCCATTGCTCAGTAAACACCTTCTGCGGTGCCCAGCCGTCCGTGTAGCTCCCAGCTGCACGTTACTGTATCTTCCCTCTTGGTGCAGAGGATGAAGTACGATCCATCAACCTCTCTTGCAGCTTACATGGATCTAAACCATCGGCCCAAATGCTACCAGATGTCGGGATTCAAGCTGTTATCAGAGGAAACTGGCCACTCTCCAGGCTTGATCTCCGGTTGACCTCCCTGTCTGCATTTCCTGGCAGGATCCAGGCAAGGTCGCGATCGGCGATCCTCCCCAACGTGAGAAGGACACACCACTCTTTCCTGCCCACCCCCCAGGCAGGGGAAAGAGATAGACAGAAACGTATTTACATGTCTTTATTTCTGTCTTTTGCAGCGTTACAGAAAACATGTCTGCTCTCTTCAAACTCCAACAGCAGAGAGTCAAACTCCTCCTGTACTTCCTGTACAGCTCATATTACACTCTGAGCTAATTCCGGTGCTTCACACTGTGAATAGACTGTCCCTTTGTTTCCCACAGAACAGCCCCAACATTCCCATTTATGTTTTTCTTTCAAACCAGCAGCTTGCTGCCGCATTGGTTCTATATCGTAACAACTGTTTTGTTTATATTTTGTTGATGCTCTTCTGATGTTTTGGAAGAATCAGGCTTTGTACCAAAGCACCCTAGCTCAGCTGAAGGAGCACTTTGACATGAAGGATCTTGGTGAGGTATCCAACTATCTTTCTCTGCAGGTGGAGAGGGACCAAGCAGGTAATTTTCTGGTACACCAAACACAGAAAATTGCTGATATTTTAACCAGGTTGAATTTGGTTGATGCAAACCCAGCAGACACTCCGATGGTGACAGGTTACCAGGTAGACAGTACTGCTGAAGCGTTTTCTGACACTACGCTGTACAGATGCATTCTAGGCAAGTTGAATTTCATTGCTAGATGCTCAAGACCTGACATAGCTGTAAGCACTAACCTGCTTAGCAGACATGCGAATAATCCTACTGTTCAGGATTGGAAAGCTCTGAAGCGCATAGCCCGCTATTTGAAAGGGACTTTGCACTACAGGCTGAGGTTCACCAGTCAGAAGACTGGAGGTCTTGAAATCTTTGCAGATGCAAGTTTTGGAAGTGACACCACGGATGGTACAAGCACTTCTGGAGTATGCTACATGTACAACCACTGCCTGTTTGACTGGTTGTGCAAAAAGCAAACAACAGTGAGCCTAAGTTCCTGTGAAGCAGAACTCAATGCTCTGTCATTTTCACTCATGGATTGTGAATGATTGATGCAACTGTTTAAGGACATCAGAGTTTCTGTGAAATGTCCTGTACAAGTGTATCAAGACAATAGATCGTGTTTGGCTTTGCTGAACGCCGAGAGTTGCAAGCAAAGAACCAAGTACTTGCAGATTAAGCTACATCGTGCAAGAGAGTGTATTCAGAAAGGACTCATTCAGGTGTCCTACATGCCAGGAAATGAAATTCCTGCTGATCTATTGTCTAAGGTTGTTAACAGAGAACAACTTAAGGTTTATGTACGAAGGTTGCAATTGGGTTGAACCACAGGTACTACAGGTTACACGGAAAGGGGGAGGATGTTAGGATATTTCCGTTCCACCTTAAAAGGGAGCAGGCTGTGAGTCAGAGTCTGCGTATTTCCTGTTCACAGGATGTTTATGTTGTCTGTTGCTTTCGTTTTCTCTCTGCTGGAGACACTGACGCAGGCAGTCATGTCTTTCTTTGTTCTGATCAACGCTGAATAAAACTTGTAAATAATGCTCTCCTGAGTGCAACTTTTGGCTGTGCATTATCTGCTGATAAAGAGTGTGCATCGGCTCTAGAATGTTCTGGAGCTCATGTCGCTAATTGCTGATACTGCGTGTCTACGGGAGGTCGATGGATCGTCCGGGAGCCGGCTTGGGGGCCATGATGGACTTTATCTCCCTGGCAGTATCCCAACACTTAATGGACTTAGAGTCAGTCATCCATACTCTGTATGCACCTTTTTAGTACCCCATGAACAAACCATGTGCCCCACGCTTCCCAAGCTTGTTGCTCTGTGGGGTGTGTACCCACATGTCAGAACCAAAGATTCTCATGTGCTTGATGTTGGGTTTCTTACCAAACATCTTCTCATAGGGGGTACAACCAATAGGTGATGACAATCTGCGATTAAAAGTGTAAAAAAAATTCGACAGAGCCTCCCCCCAAAACTTATCAGGGAGATTGGCATCATGCAACAAGGTTTTCAGTCCTTGCAGCAACGTTTGATTTGCAAGTCCATTCATCCATGGCGATCTAGGCGTTGACAAGTCATGCTGGATTCCCTTCTCAGTCAGGAAAGCTTCAAACTGCTGAGAAGTGAACTCCCCGCCCCGATCAGTAAAGAGACAGCCAATACATTTACTGTGAACATTCTCCAACCAAGCACAGAATGCCTTGAACTTAGGAAACGCTTGCGATTTCTGCTCGAGCATAAACACATGAATGTACCTGGAAAAAGAATCAATTAGAACCATGAAGTACCTTGCTCCACCTAAAGAGGGCGCAAGTGGACCAACCAGGTCTGTGTGCACTAGCTGGTAGGGTTTGGAAGCCTGCCTGCTAGACTCCTTGCCTTTTGGAGCAACCTTCACCTTGTTCTCTGCACAAGATACACATTTCATGTGAAACTTACAGGGTTTGGGACTTCCGGGTTAGCGCAAAAGGTTAATGGCGGATTCCCTCCGAGCTCCGGAGCGAATCGGCTCTGTGGAAGGTGGGTCCTGCCGCGGCGGTGACGCGGGGACCCTCAGAAACCACAGGCGTTGAAGCCTGTGGACTTGGTGACTCGGCGGGCAACATTTGCGCCCCCCGACCTGCGAAGAAGCCTTTTTAAAGGCTTCGGAGCGGGGGACAGCGCGGTGCTGAGAGTAGACCGCTTCTTCTACGGAGTGAAGCCGCATGCCATGGCCGGGGAGCGCTGACTTCTTTCTTTGAACATTTGGACTGCAAAAGTAACAACCCGTGAGTAGTACGGAAATTGGAACTAAAAATCTCTTTTTTTGAATTCGGCACAATCGGGGGAGGTGTTAAAAGGAAGTCTGCCTCCCCGTCCTGTAGACAAATTAAAGCAAGAATTGGATAACTAAGGTCGAGAGACCACTTTTCTCTTTATGAGACAAAAGTTATTAATTTCACGACTTGGCAGTATAAGTATTTTGCTGGAGGATAAGAATTGATTTTTAAGAGCTGAAGTGCAACCCCCTGGGATCCGGGAGGGATCCGCGAGAGAGCCTGCTGAGGAGACATAAAGAGTTTGACAGCTGTCAAACGAGCTGTCAAAGTTGGAAAAATTTGCCTTTTGTTATTTCTGCTGATTATTTTTGTTACATTTGACTTTAAGTCGTTGAAAACAAAGAAGAAACAAAAACAAAGTAACTTGACTGTTGGATAAAGAATACTAAGCAACTAGAATCCCTCTAGAGGGGGTTCTGAGACATTACAATGGCTGCAGATGGAAAAATACAGGCTGAGCTGGATAGAATGTTCTTTCTCTTGGGAAAGTTACAAGGTCAGAGTGAAGTTTTGGCTACAAATGCTACAACTTTGAATTCCAAAGTAAATAAACTTGCTGTTTGCATCAAGGACTTGACTCAAGAAAACTTTGCAGCTGAACAAGAAGAGATATGTGTTGTTTCAGAGGAGTGGGAAGGAGGAGCTGAAACGCTGCAGATGAAAAAGGATAACCAGAGGCCTGTAAAGATGGATTACAAGAAAGACAAGACCTGGATGATGAGAATTTGGTTTGAATTGGAGAATGAAGATTGGAGGGATCTCCCTATGGGGAGATCGGAAGACCTATGGATTACAAATTTGATTAAGGCGAAAGTTGGAGCTTTTGGGACATTTGGGACATTTGTACTTAAAAGGAATAAGAAACATGATTTGGGCTCCACTTTTGAATATGGAGGTCTGGTTGGAAGAAACATAGACCCTATTGGGACAGAGCTTCTCCGAGACTCGAAGTCCAATATAAAGGACTACCAACAAAACCAGCAGAGAGGGACTGAGAGAGATTTGAAGGCCTCGGACGTGAGAGCTCCAGGCTGATAACTGATGGATATTTTGGGGGGATCGAAACCGGGAAAGGGGGGGTGAGAGTTTTGGAATCCAAAGGGTGTATAATTATATGTTGTTTTTTGTTATTTTGTTTTGTAATTAATATAAAAATTGGGAAATTTGTGGAAGGGAATTTGCGTCGACCTTAGAAAAGGGCGTAAATGATGAGTACTGTTGTTTAACTGAGGTCTATAAGTTAAATTTGGTTAATTAAGATGAATTAAGTAAAATATTAATAAGGTAAAAGTTGGGGATAAGAACTTGCTGAGTTAACTATTGGAATTGGGATGCAAGAAGGGGAGGTGTGGGGAAGTCAGGGAAAGTGGTTAAGAAATTAAGGATTTAAAATTATATTTGTTATTTGTGTTGTGTTTGTTTGTGGTTGTTTGTGTTTTTGTGTTTGTCTTAAAAATATATGAAAACTTTAATAAAAATTTTATTTTTAAAAAAAGAAACTTACAGGGTTTGATGTTCAAACCCTCAACCATCTCTGGCATCTTGGCCAGCGCCTTCCAAGAGAGGTGACAAAACCTTCTGTGTGCATTGTGAATGCATCCTGCATGAAGAACTTTGTTAGTTTGTGCAACACAACAAGAATCAACATTAGACACAACAGCACCATTGTCATCATAAGTTATACAGAACAATCCATCTATAAACTTTGCATGCAAAATGTCCTCTTTGCCTTTCCTGATGACACAGACGCTGCTCTTGATGGAAATCTCAAAACCACGCCCAGTAAGCTGTGGGACACTGAGCAAATTGTCTGCAGCACCTGGAACATATAGTACATCTTTGATGGTAGTGTGCAGACTTGCCAGTTTCACAGTCCCTTCTCCTGCAATTCGCAACGTCTTTCCATCAGCCAGGTGGATCTCACCTTCTTGAGGTTTGAAGGAGATAAAGAGATGGCGGTCCCTTGAGACATGGCGGGTACAGCCCGAATCAACAACAAACCTGGCTTTGGCCTTTGGAGCAGCTTTACCAGCAAGCAAAACCTTGTTTTCCATCGGTGTGGGCTTTTGCAGCTTGACCCCCTGCTCCTGGCCATCAGACTTGCCTTTAGCCTTTGGTGAAGCTGTGCCAGCAAACAAAGCCTTGTCTTTCCCTGGCTTGGGCTTTCCACACACCCCCCCCCCCTGCTTCTTGCCATCTGCTGGCTTCTTCCTTTGTTTATTTCCTTGGGTCCCACAGTTCCAGCACTTCACAGCTGCCAACGCTTTGGCTCCCCCTGGAGGCTGGAATGCTGTCCCACATTGCTCCCCCTGGAGCGCACAAGCCGACTCAGCTGCATTCCTTCTATCGTATTCGTTTTGCAAAGTCGCCAAGACCTTTGTAGCAGTGAGGTCTTGCGCAGGGAGGGTCGCCAGCTGACTTGCCACGGCATGGTAGCTTTCATCCAGGGAGTCCAGGATGAGAATTGCAAACAGTGACTCAGGCATATTGAAACCTCTCTGAGTCAATTCCTGTCTGAGATGTTGCAAATGTAAAACGTGGGCTCTAAGGTCTTCCCCTGGCTCCAAACGCTTCCTGTGCAGCTTTCTAAAATAAAGCAACACAGACCCAGCCTCTTGTCGGAGATGACAGGCTCTTAGCCCGTCCCACATCTCACGGGCACTGGCCTTGCCAGCCAGGGTGATTAACTCTTCAGGAGCTACTGAGAGCAAAATTATCCCCATGGCTCTTGAGTCCTGTGCCGTCCATTCAGCTGTCACAGGGGCTGGGGGGTCCTCAGAAACGGTATTCCACACTCCAAGCTTTCTCATCTGGCCCTCACAGTACCTTGCCCAGGTCTGATAGTTGTGGCCATTTAGCTTTGGTGGAGACGGAGCAGCTTCTGAGGATTGTAAAAGATCCATCTCAGCCTTTTACTTGAGCCGTGAGTCTATTTCACTTCAGAAACGTCTTATCTCGGCAGCCATAAATCTTGAGGCCTGCTTGGCTCGACTCCCAGACCAATTAGGCCTGCCGGACATCAAAAGCTCTTGCCGCGGCAAACAGAAAAGCCTTACTTTCGCTTTTCCTCCACATACCTTTCAGCAGTCCGTCGCAGTCCTACTCTCCTGTAAGTGCCGTGAATCTGGGCCCAAAACCTGTTGTTGGGATACTACCAGGGAGACAAAGTCCATCATGGCTCCAAGCCGTCTGCCGGACGATCCATCGATCTCCCGTAGGCATGCAGTATCAGCAATTAGCGACATGAGTTTCTAGAAAATATCTTGCCACATTCTAGAGCTCATGCACACTCTATCAGCAGATAATGCACAGCAAAAGTCACACTCAGGAGAGCATTATTTACAAGTTTTATTCAGTGTTGATCAGAACAAAGAAAGACATGACTGCCTGCGTCAGTGTCTCCAGACAGAGAGAGAAACGAAAGCAAAGACACAACAGAAACATCCTGTGAAAACAGGAAATACGCAGGCTGTGACACAAACATCCTGCTCCCTTTTAAGGTGGAACAGAAATATCCTAACACAGTTCTGGTAAAGCTAAGAATTGCTTGTGCAGATCTTGATGCCTTCAAGGCCGAGGCTGTCATCTGATGTGACCCAGTACTCCTATCAGAGAAGCAAATCCTCAAATACAGTCATACCTCTTCTTCCGCTCGGTTCTGGTTACGTCTTTTCAGGTTGCGTCCTGCGGCGACCCGGAAGTAACGGAACGGGTTACTTCCAGCATTCGCTGCTCGTGCATGTGCAGACGCTCAGAATGACGTCACACGCATGCGCAGAAGCGGCAAATCGCGACCCACACACTCGCAGAAGCGGGTTGCATTCTGCTCATGATGCGAATGGGGCTCCAGAACAGATCCCATTTGCAACCAGAGGTACCACTGTAGTTGAAATGCCTGGCTTGTTCAATGGCCTGTCCATTTAGGAGCCATTTCCGCTTCCTGGGCTGTGCCCCCAATACTACGGCTTTTGTCTTGGAATAATTTGTATTCAAATCTTTGTTACGACACAGTCTCCCACAGTTCTTTAGTAATCGCCTCATAGCCACTTGCATTTGTGCTAACAACACCGTATCGTTGGCATGTAGCAAAATGGATACATTCTGGGATAAAACTGAAACAGGGAAATATCTGGCCATTTGGGTTCCTTTATTACATCATTTACATAAATGTTAAAAAGCAGAATTTTAGAAAGTATTTCAAAGTGTTTAAAATGCTTTAGGAATTACAAGGTTAACTTTTTTAAAAAGATATTAAATAAGTTTTAAAAGCCTGTATGTGTAACTGCTGATGATGTTGGGGCGTGGGGGGTGGCGGCAGCTGTGGTTGTAAGACTCCCTTAAAACTGATTTACAGTGCTGGCTCTTGGGGATTGAAAGGGCACATAAAAAGGCCTTGCCCCAAATTAAAGAAAAACCAACAAACAACCCCAGTCAAACAATTAGAAAAACCAGCCTGTGGAGCTCAGATGAACAAGTCCCACTTTGGTGCAACTTGACCGGAATGACATGCACAGATGCTCCCTTCTTTTTCTGAGTTAAAGCAGTGATTTTGGCCGAGGTGTGGCATGCAGCTGAAACAGTATTTAAGGAAGCTCAAGTATTCCGTGTGAAGCTCCAGGAGCTTGAAGAGAAACTCCAGGCGTTGCCAGCAACACTCCAGGAGCCACAAGCCAGAGGTATTTTTGAGAATCCTGTCTTCACATGGCCCTCCTTCCCAATGGGTTTCAAGTGCCATCATCCATGATGAGCACTAGCCATGTTGGCTGGGGCTTAGGGGAGTCCCACCACAGTCTGGAGCCCAGTTCAGTGCGCCTTTGTGGGCAGCTGGTAGCCATGCCAGGGTCGCCTTCGCTGCGTGGAAGGGGTGGCCTCGCCCCCACCCCCACCCCATGCGCAGGAGACCAGAGACCAGTAGCAGACTGCGCATGTGCCTCTGAAGGGCACAAAGGTTTGCTGCCTCCTTGTGTGCCCATTTTCTTGCCAAAAAGAATAAAAATACAGCATATGGTTGCACATACCAGGCACCAATGTTAATGGTGGTTCTTTGGCTTTTCCTTCAGGTGAGGAACACGAGGAGGAGGAGCAGCAGCAGCAGCAGGAGGAGAAGGAAAAATAAAGAAAATGGGGGGGTATATATTTCCCTATATATTTCTATTATTAGTTCTATGTATTGCTTCTTTATTTAATAAAATTTATTTTAAAAAGCCTGCAACGTGGTTTACCAAAACGAAAAACAAAAAAACCACCACAGCAGTAAAATCAAGAAAAATCAACAATCCTACTTTAAAACATACAAAAGCTAAAATATTAAAAGAGATGAAAATTACTTCAACTTCCTAAGCTTCTAGGTATGCTTGCCTCAACAAGAATGCTTTTAGCAGGTGCCTGAAAAGCGTCTAGCAAAGGCACGTGCTTTGTTGCAAGAGGCGGGGAGTTCCAAAGGGCAGGTGCTGCCACAGTAAACCATGCAGTACAGATATTCTGCGGAACCTGTGGTAGCGCTTGAAACTGTTAGAATTCCAGCTCCATGATTGCAGTCATGGGATTGTTGTCTATGTTTTGACTCCACAGAGTGGGAAGTGACGGCGACAGGATGTTTGTGTTCCTGTGTTCTGTGAAGTGGGACTATTGTCCTTTGTTCTTTTTCTCTTTGCTGTCTGATGCTAGAGAGAGAGGGAGCCATGTTGCAGTGCTCCGTGTGTGTGTTGATATGTAAGTCAAGTCGATTAGCCAAAATGCTGAGTTGCTGAGGTCTGTCACGCATGATGCACAAACTCTGCGGATCCCTAAGTGTGCCGGTGTCGCTTGGCATCGGTCGCTGTGATGTTCGGGCTGAAGCAAGCTTATGAAGCTCCCAAACAATCGACCAGGAGGGAGGGAACATGCCAGTTGGGCACGTGTCTCTGCCAGGGTGCTACTCAAGTGTAGGCTGAACTCCTGACAGAAACTACGGAAGGGGAGGTTTTAGTCATGGGGATTTCACCATGCTCTGAAAAGGAAAACATTGATTTCAACAGCAGGCCTGCACAGCAGCAATCTACTCGCCTGCGAGTCTCATCAGGATCAGTGGGACTTCTTCCCGAGCCGGCGGTGCATAAGAGGGCTGCACCCAACTTGTACTCTGCACAAGCCTGCACCAGAGAAGAGTGGAGCTGGAAGGGACCCCTGAGGGTCATCAAGCCAACCCCCTGGGGCAATGCAGGAATCTCAAGTAGACTATCCCTGACCGATGGCCCCCGTCTTCTGTTTTTCCTCTCAGCCAGGACCCACAACAACGGAGACTGGAGGTGGGGGGAAAGATACATTTTGACGAGGGAAAGGCAATGGGGCCGATTTGTCAGGCGCACACAGGCACAGCTTGAAGACTTTACGCAGAGAGGAACCCCACACGGGAGACACAGATACACAAGCACACAGAAGTCAATAACCCAAGAGTGGCTTCTAAGAGGGGGGTTGGCTGAGGACAGGGTGGGGCGGAAACATGTGGAGCTTTGCAGAGGGGAGGCAGAAAGCGTTTGTCAGAGGGAAATTCACTTTCCCTGTTTAGAAACCGGCCAAGATCCCTTCTGCATTTGCAGTGCTGCCCCCAAAGTGACCCTTTCAATCCACTTGATAGTCCAGCTGTAGGCGCTGGTCTTCCAGGCAGAATGAAAGCCGCACCCACCGATCCCGCTTCCTTCCTCTCCCCTTCCTGCCCCCCTCCGTTCTTTGCTCACCTGCCTCCTTCCCGTCCTCTCCCCTGCCTGCCTCCTCCAGCCGGGAGTGCCCACCCACGACCCCCAGCTTCCCAAGCCTACAGTGAATGTCACCCCCCCCCCCGCAGGATGACACCCAGTGCGGAGCGCCCCCACCCTGCTCCGCCACTGCTCTGGAAGAAGCTGCTCTGCTGAGAGCAGGACATCTCTGAAGACTCGGCTGGGGTTCTGTAATCTCTGGTGATACATCCCACTGGCTGAGGTGTGGTGAGCTGCAGACTGACTCCCACAAGTCACCAGCTGAGAGGTCCATGGTCCAGATGCCACTACACCCCTAGGTGCTGAAAAGTACCAACTTGAATGGCTTTGAAAGGAAATCAGACAAATTCAACGTTGAGATTTCTATGCTGTCCATCGGACTGGGTTGCTCCACCCATTCTGGGCGCTGCCAGCAAATTGAAACATCCAAAACAGTAAAACACCCCAAAATCTTTCCTGTTCCGAAGCCAATTGGATTGACTGCTGAATCTTCTTCCAAGTACTTTGGAAAGGACAGGAGCTTTCCCTGCACTTGAGAGCAGTCAGCTAACGTAGGGGTACAGGCCAGGCCACAGGCCACTCCCAGCTCAATCCCCTCACCTCAGCATCGGCCGCCTGAGGCAGCTGCCTCACTCTGGCTCATCAGAGGTCCGGCCCTGCTTGGGAATATGAGTGGGAGAGGGCCATTGCACTCAGGTCCTGCTTATGGGCTTGTTGTGAGCCTCTGCTGGGCAACGACGGGGAACAAGGTGCTGGACTAGATCATCCATTGGTCTAATCCAGAAGGACTGTTCTGACATCCGGGCTGGACTGGAGGCAACTCCAACTTGCAAAAAGCCCTGGAACACCAAGAATTGCAGACTCCCACACTCACAAGCAAATGAGCTATTGCTTCTTAAACCAAAAGAAAAAAACAAAACCCTTTTGCCAAGCTTGGCGACCACGTCCAGTAGCAAACAGACCAATGAAAGTTGCATTTTTGCGTGGGTAGGAAGGCTTTTAGACTCCAGAACTGGCACAAACAGGGATGGAACTCTGCTTCAGTTCAAAGGGAGGTATGATTGGCAGGCAAGGTGACACAGCCAGTTATGTGGAAGGGAGGAGGAGGAGGGTGGGGAGGACACAAGGGAGGAAAGAGCTCTGCACCTCAGCTCAGAATTCTTTTGGAAGAGTGGAGGGGAACAGAGGAAACCTTTCTTCCCTTTCAGTCTTTTCTCTCCCCCTCCTTTTTTCTTTTTCCCCCTTTTCTAAGAATATGCTATACGGAATTTCCGAGGGGGAAATTCGCTAGGGATCTTGCCTTCCCCAGAAACCCCTCCACATAGCTAGGGCGCGAGACAATGAGCTCGAGAAAGCCCTTTCCTTCCCCTGTCGCACCAAGCACCACATCTTTTTTTATTAATGAAAGACCCTGCTTCCCTCTTTCTGGTATGAAAGCATTTCAATATGAACGGGGACTTGGGAATGAACTCTGTATTTACATACTGCGTATAGACCAATCCAAAGCATCGGATTTGGACAGCTAGCCAATAGGGCTTAGCGGATAGCGGCCTCTAGCAGACAGAATCTTTCTTGTGCCGCTGCCTGTTTCCGTTCTGCAGAGCAGCGGAGCTTCGCCAGCTTGACTGAGCTCCTGAGTGGCCGCCGGCTGAGAGAACAATGGACTCAGTCCATCGAAAGCCCATTAACTGGTTTCTATTGCCAAAAGTGATCCTTTGTTGCAAGAAATCTGTCAAGCCACTTCCCTTATGGACCGCCGGCTTAGGAAAAGCCCCTCACTTCAGAAAATCCACCCCCTGCATCAATTCCCTCCATTCCAACGCCATTCTTGCCCTTAAGGAAAGGACTCTTTCCCCCTCTATCTCCCGCCATAATCCCTCAAGTGTGAGGACACGTGTACACCCAGGGAAGTGCCCAAAGGTGACAATTACTGAGTTTGCCAGAGAAACCAAGAGCCCATCCCCAGACTTGCCCCAGGGTATGGATGTGCAGGACGGACGCGGGTGGCGCTGCGGTCTAAACCTGGCGCTGTGATCTGTTGGTGAAAACAGTACCAGGAGACTCTTTCAGGTGGTTCATAGTCTAACAGAACCACCTTTGCCATCAGGGTCTGATACAGAGTCCAAGATCTCCTGTGATGACTCCTGTCATGAGTTTTCTTGCAGATAAAATTGCTCAGGTTTGGAAAGAGGTAGACTCCACCAAGGTAGGAGGGTGCCAGAGCTCTGCCTAGTCAGAGACATAGGATGGCTTGCCAGTTCCCGGGGCCACGTGGAGGAGGGGGTAGGAGGGAGGGAAACAGACGGAGTATGCATGCGCATTCGACTGCCTAATGGCATCCACATCACCCAGGGGATCACAGCCACAAAGATAAGAAAAGAAGAGCCATCCCATTGTCTGGAGAGGTCACTTAGCTGATCGCATGGACAAGCCGTTGTCATCAGACCCCAGTGATGGAAGCGTGCAGCTGTATTGAGGCAGCACCAGGTGCTGAAATTGTGCACCTCTAACAATTTTGTGCCTGGGGCAACTGCCCCTGTGCCCCCGCAGCCCACTACAACACTGGGTCTAGTCAAGTTGGATGGGATCCATTACAACCTGTTGCTTCTGAGGATGTGGACAGACTTGAACGAGTGAAACCTACCATCTGAAGAAGTGATTGTTCAACTGCTTACTAAAAAAAACATATTTGGACCTGGCCATTATGTCCATAATATATTGTCTCCCTGCTTATTTAACTTATATGCAGAATTCATCATGCGAAAGGCTGGGCTGGATGAATCCCAAACTGGAATTAAGATTGCCGGAAGAAATATCAACAACCTCAGATATGCAGATGACACAACCTTGATGGCAGAAAGTGAGGAGGAATTAAAGAACCTTTGAATGAGGGTGAAAGAGGAGAGCGCAAAATATGGTCTGAAGCTCAACATCAAAAAAACGAAGATCATGGCCCCTGGTCCCATCACCTCCTGGCAAATAGAAGGGGAAGAAATGGAGGCAGTGAGAGATTTTACTTTCTTGGGCTCCATGATCACTGCAGATGGTGACAGCAGTCACGAAATTAAAAGACGCCTGCTCCTTGGAAGAAAGGCGATGGCAAACCTAGACAGCATCCTAAAAAGCAGGGACATCACCTTGCCAACAAAGGTCCGTATAGTTAAAGCCATGGTTTTCCCAGTAGTGATGTATGGAAGTGAGAACTGGACCATAAAGAAGGCTGATCGCCGAAGAATTGATGCTGTTGAATTCTGGTGCTAGAGGAGACTCTTGAGAGTCCCATGGACTGCAAGAAGATCAAACGTATCCATTCTTCAGGAAATCAGCCCTGAGTGCTCACTGGAAGGACAGATCCTGAAGCTGAGACTCCAATACTTTGGCCACCTCATGAGAAGAGAAGACTCCCTGGAAAAGACCCTGATGTTGGGAAAGATGGAGGGCACAAGGAGAAGGGGATGACGGAGGACGAGATGGTTGGATGGTGTTCTCGAAGCTACAAACATGAGTCTGACCAAACTGCGGGAGGCAGTGGAAGACAGGAGTGCCTGGCGTGCTCTGGTCCATGGGGTCACGAAGAGTCGGACACGACTAAACGACTAAACAACATTATGTCCAATTATCTTTTTTTAAAAAAAATAATAATATTTATTAGTTTTCCAACAAATTAAACACAACACTACACAACACCAAAAAAGAAAAAACATACAATACAATACAAAAAAAGAAACAAACAAAACAAAACAAAAACCATTTAAAACACAATCCAATTTCAACATCTTATCTTTCTTTCCCTTATTTCCACGACCTCCTCACACCTCCCTTTCTGTATTCCACTTCTGTTAATTGTTTCAGCAATTCCTTTCCCTCTTCCTCTGTTTTCTATCCTATAATTGTCTTAACACATTCTAACCATATTTTTCCCTTTAAAGCTCTATTAATCTATTTATACTTAATTCCTTGTAACATTTCTACTAAAGCCATATAACTTCATTCCAACATTTTTCTAACATTCATTAATTTTACAGTATTTCTGTAAATAGTCTTTAAACTTTTTCTAGTCTTCTTCCACCGACTCTTCCCCCTGGTCTCGGATTCTGCCAGTCATTTCCGCCAATTCCATGTAGTCCATCAACTTCACCTGCCATTCTTCCCTGGTGGGTAAATCTTGTGTCTTCCAATATTTCCGGATGAGTATTCTTGCTGCTGTTGTTGCATACATAAAAAAAGTTCTACCCTTCTTTAACACCAATTGGCCGACCATGCCCAGGAGAAAGGCCTCTGGTTTCTTAAGGAATGTATATTTAAATACCTTTTTCATTTCATTATATATCATCTCCCAGAATGTCTTAATCCTTGGGCACGTCCACCAAAGGTGAAAGAATGTACCTTCAGTCTCATTACATTTCCAACATTTATTATCGGGCAAATGATAGATTTTTTTCAAGCTTAACTGGTGTCATGTACCACCTGTAAATCATTTTCATTAAATTTTCTCTTAGGGCATTACATACCGTAAATTTCATACCTGTGGTCCATAACCATTCCCAGTCAGCCATCATTATGTTATGTCCAACATCTTGTGCCCATTTAATCATAGCTGATTTCACCGTTTCATCCTGAGTGTTCCATTTCAACAGCAAGTTATACATTCTTGACAAATTCTTGGTTTTTGGATCTAACAATTCTGTTTCCAATTTTGATTTTTCCACCTGGAAACCAACTTTTTTGTCCAATTTGTATGCCTCCATTATTTGGTAATAATGGAGCCAATCTCGCACTTTGTTTTTCAATTTTTCAAAGCTCTGCAATTTTATTCTCTCCATCTTGTTCCAGAATTTCCCAATATTTCGGCCATTTGGCCTCCATATTGAGTTTTTTCTGTGCCTTCGCTTCCATTGGTGACAACCATCTTGGGGTTTTTTTCCCCTAACAAATCCTTATATCTTATCCAAACATTAAACAATGCTTTTCTAACAATATGATTTTTAAATGCTTTATGTACTTTTACCTTATCCTACCACAAATATGCATGCCAACCAAATACATTGTTAAAACCTTCTAAATCCAACACTTCAGTATTTTCAAGAAGCAGCCATTCTCTCAGCCAGCAAAAAGCAGCTGATTCATAATAAAGTTTAAGGTCTGGCAGGGCAAATCCACCTCTTTCTTTAGCATCCGTTAATATCTTAAATTTTATTTGAGGCTTCTTGCCCTGCCAAACAAATCTGGAAATAACCTTCTGCCACTTCTTGAAACAATCCATCTTATCGAAAATTTGCAATGTTTGGAACAAAAATAACATCCTTGGCAGCACATTCATTTTTATCACAGCAATTCAGCCTAACAATGATAACTTCAAATTTGTCCATACTTCTAAATCCTTTTTCACTTCAGTCCAACATTTTTCATAATTATCCTTGAATAAGTTCACATTTTTAGCAGTCATGTTAACCCCTAAGTATTTCACTTTTTTAACCAATGTTAGTCCTGTCTCCTCCTGAAACTTCTCTCTCTCATTCATAGTTAAATTTTTCTCTAGAACCTTGGTTTTCATCTTATTCAACTTGAAACCTGCAACCTGTCCAAATTCTTGAATCAGTTCCAATACCCTTTTAGTACTAGGTTCTGGCTCCTGTAAAGTCAATACTAAATCATCAGCAAATGCTTTCAGTTTATACTGTTTAGCTCCCACCTGTATACCTTTAACCTCTTGGTCCTTTCTAATCATGTTTAGCAAAACCTCGAGGACCGATATAAAAAGCAATTGAGAAATTGGGCAACCTTGTCGTGTCCCTTTTTCAATCTTAAACTCTTCTGTCATCACATTATTCACAATTAATTTTGCCTTTTGTTCTGAATAAATTGCACCTATACCATTTTCAAAACCTTGTCCTACTCCCATCCCCTGTAGATTCTTCTTCATAAAACTCCAAGAAATATTGCCAAAGGCTTTCTCTGCATCCACAAATGTCAAGACTGCTTTAGTATTAATATTCACTTGTAGTTTTTCTAGAATATTAATTATATTCCTCGTATTGTCAGACAAATGTCTGCCTGGGAGAAAGCCCGCTTGGTCTGTATGAATTTCTTCTGCTAACACCTTTTTTAATCTTTTAGCCAAAATATCTATGGAGATATTGTAATCCACATTAAGCAGCGATATAGGGCGGTAGTTCTTGAGCTGTGTCTTTTCAGTCTCTGTTTTCGGTATAAGTGTAATGTAAGCTTCCTTCCACGACTCTGGTGCCTGTCTTCCTTCCAATATTCCATTGCAGACTTCCTTCAATGGTTGTATAAACCATTCTTTCAAAGATCTGTAATATCTTGAAGTCAAACCATCTGGTCCTGGAGATTTGCCTAATTGCATGTTTTGGATGGCCCCTTCCACCTCCTGATCCGTTATCTTATAGTTCAACATTAACTGTTTTTCCTGAGAGATTTTACGTAGTCCATTCATTTTTAAAAATCGATCAATATCCATTTCTTTTTGCTTCTCCTGTGTATAAAGTTGTTTAAAGTATCTCTGAAAACACTTCCTGATCTCCACTGGGTTCTGTATATTCTTTCCTTCCACTTCCAAGTTCGTAATAGTATTGAGTTTTTGTCTTTTTTTCATCTGCCAGGCCAACAATTTTCCACACTTATTTGCCAATTCAAATGTCTTTTGCCTCATCTGTTTGATCTTCCATTCTATTTCCTGATTCATCAGCTTCATATATTGTGTTTGGTATAACTTTATCTCTTTCAGGATCTCCTGTGACTTTGGTTTTGCTCTCAGTTTTTTCTCTCCTTCCTTTATTTTCTCCAGGATTTTATCCTTTTTTTCATTCTGAATTCTCTTCTTAATTGCATTCTGTTGTATTAGGAATCCTCTCATAACCGCTTTGCTAGCGTCCCAAATTACTCTTTTTTCCACTGTAGTATTCATATTTATCTCAAAATAATCTCTTAGAGTTTTTTGGGCCTTCTTAGTCACCTCTTCATTCCTAAACAAAATATCATTCATCCTCCATCTAAAGGAACCAATTGACGTCAATTTCATTTCCCTCTTCACAGCATTATGGTCAGAGCAAGTTTTAGGGCAAATCTCCGTTTTGCAGATCTTCGGAACCAGTCCCCTGGTTACCCAGATTTGGTCAATTCTTGTCCAAGTCATTATAGCCTCAGAGAAAAAAGTTCCCTCTCTTCCCAGAGGGTTCTTCATTCTCCAAATGTCAACTAAGTCCATACTTTCAGTCCTGTCAAAAAAGGTTTTTGGTAGTCTACCATCTTTGGTGACTACCTGTCTCTGTGCCTTGTCCATATTTGTAGAAACCACTCCATTCATGTCTCCCATCAAAATCATATTGTAGTCCATATAGTCCATCAAAGTCTCATGTAGCTTCTTAAAGAACTCCAATTTTCCTTCATTTGGTGCATAAATACCTACAATCAAAAATTTCTCTCCTTGTAATTGAATTTCAATTGCAACAAATGTCCCTTGATCATCTTTAAATATGAATTTTGGTGATAGGCTCTCCTTTGCATAGAGGACCACTCCTCTTTTTTTAACTTTATCCGATGAAATAAATTCTTGGCCTAATCTTTTATTACTCAATATCTTCCTATGTAGCCTTGTCACATGTGTTTCTTGTAAACAAATCAAGTCCAAATGCTCTTTTTTCAATAAATGAAATACTCTCCGCCTTTTTTCGGGGGAGTTCAGTCCATTCACATTCCAGCTCAAGACCTGCAACGCCATCATGTAGTTACTCTGGTACCCCCCCCAACTGCACCCAATGCTTGCTCCTCTTCTGTTGGTAGTGGTGGTGACACGTTCACTGGGAGGTCCAATCCAAAGGATAATGTCGATATATCCAATGTTCCCCTGTTTGGTGATCTTCTGTCCGATGCTCTTTGCTCTGGTCCTCTATCTGGTGATCTTCTATCCAATGCTGTTGGCTCTTTTCCAATTCCCTTCTGCAGATCTTCTTCGTATTTAATCAAAAACTTTACTTTATCTTCTACTGATCTTATTTTTATTTTCCTTCCTTTGAAACTGAAAGATAGGCCTTGGGGGAACTCCCACCTAAAGATGATTTTATTCCTTCTCAGCAGAGCAACAATATCTCCGTAGTTGGGTCTAAGATCCAAAAGGTATTTTGGAACGTCTTTAAAAATTTCCACTCTTGACTGATGTATTTCTAGATTCTTCTGGTAGTGCCAACCCAAAATTTTGTCTCTCTCTTCTTTGGTCCGGAGGGAAATCAAACAGTCTCTTGTTCTATTCTTCTCTTTCTTCCCTCCTCTTCCAAGTCTAAATGCCCTCACAATTCTAAACTCTTCTTGACCCAAGTCCAATTCCCAAAAATCAGCAAATTCCTGTGTAAGAAAATCTATCAAGCTTTCCTTCTCCAATTCAGGTATGGCTCTAATCCTCAAATTTGTCTGTTTTTCTTTAAGTTCAATCATAGCAAGCGTCAACTTATGTTCGTCAAGTTGCCTCTGTAGGGTTGGAACTATCTCTTTCTCCAATTGAGTTACTTTGCATTCAGCTGCAGCTGCCTTCTCCCTGGCTTCCTCCGCAGTCTGCCGTGTCAAAGTAGATTCCTGTATCAATTTCTGGATGGATTCTGTATTGGTGTTCACCTTTTGTCCCAAGTTATTTATACTTTCTGTATTTAAAACAATTTTATTAGTTGCAGTATCCACTTTCTTATTAAGCTGTTCCAGTGAATTATTTATCTTACTTAATGCAACTGCTAGAGCCTCTTCTGTCGACATTCCTTTTGATTTTAAATGTACTGATGCAGAAACAGCAGCCGCAGAAGAGGCAGAGGGGCCTGATGTTGAAGCTCTCCTGGGTTGCTGCCAAGGCTTACCGGATCTCAATGTTCCCCCAGCTGCTGGCTGTTCTGTTTTTCCCTTTTCATTTGCCATAACACTTAACAAATTCAAGGTCAGTCCCAAAGTCTCACGGTTTCTTATCTTGTGACTGGAAATTCCCCTAGCCCAGCTCTTATAAAGCAACCAATTTTAAAGACTTCCACTAGGGGGAAACAGTTTCTATTTGTAATAGTCAATTAGTATCCTCTTTTAAACACAAATCCGGAGTTAGTTTCAATTTTTCAGTTACTTTTACTCCTTTTTAGTAACAGCCGGAGACAATAGAAACAATGTATTTCTCTTATTTTGCTAGCTGTCAAAGAACGTTCTAAGCGCTGTCAATGAACATTCCAAAACGTTGGTCCTGCTAGCAGCCCGTTTCCAGGGTCAGAGCGGCAGTATTTTCACTCTTATCACTCTCTCCTGCAGGTATACTCTGTCCACAACCCCCCCCTTCTCCTGCCACCAAGGGGGGGTTTTATACTCTTTTCCGATGGAAATTTAGTCTTTTACAAAAGGCTTTCCAAGACTTGAGCTTGCAGCCTTATTGCTTCCGTCTATTTACAAATGGGGAAGGCGGACTTCCTGTGTTGAACCTCCCCGTTTCGATGCCAAATTAAACTTTTAAAGTCCAATTCTCCCTCTTCCGCTCTACTCACGGATAGTTACATTGAAGTCAAATTGTCCTCAGGAAAAAGTTAGTGCTCTCCAGCAACAGCTATGCGGCTTCGCTCCGTGGAAGAAGCAGACGATTCGAAGCACCGCGCCGCTCACCCCACTTCTCTCCGGATCCCCGAAACCGGGTTTCCCTGCTAGTAGGGGAGGCGCAAAAGGTGCCCGCCGAATCCCACACTCACAGGCTTCTCCCGCCTGTGATTTTTTGCGGGTCTCCGCCTTCGCCGTGGCGGTCAGACCCAATTCCCACGGGGCAAATTCCTCCCAATCAGAGGAATTCCGCCATTACCGGAGGCACCTCCCCGGAAGTCTCCATTATGTCCAATTATCGTCCAGTCTCAAACTTTCCATTCCTGGGCATGGTGATTGAACGGATGGTCACTGAACAACTCCAGGCATGTCTGGAGGATAATGCAAAATATAGATGTCTTGGCAAAATCTCAGGATATACTACAAATAGGTCCAAATCAGAGTTGATGTTATTAGGAAATATATATTTTTGTTCAACTGTTTAAACAATACCAATTTCATACTTGTACAGAAAATATTAATTATCTAGGCACATTACTAGCATGAGATTTATCAGCAAAGTATTCTCCTCAGCTCCTCCTCCTGACTAGGCTGCTTCTGTGGGAGAAGAGAGCTGTCACGTGCCTTGCCCGCTACCTTTCTAACAACCCAGCTGACCTCAGTGCATTTTGTCCTTTCCCTCAGGCAGCAAAATGTCTTAGGCTGGCCTTGGGCATAAGTACTCGCCAAGTTGCAACGTTTTGTTTCAGAACCCACTTGCATAAAGTAAAAAAGGAAAAGAAGGGAATGCTTTTTTTAAAAAATGACGTGCCCAGAACTCCTTTCTCTGATCAGTGAGTAAGCCCAAACAGCTCCCACACATCTGGCCTTAGGACTTCCAGAGTGGATGTGTGATCCCAAGCTATTGTTTGACATGCCATATTTTTCATTTCAACATTGGAGCGCTCTTGCAGAGACTGTCCCTTTGTTCAGAAGGTCACAGGCCCAGAGTGAAAAACTGACACTCCTAATTTCAAGCTCAGGCCCTCCAGGTGTTTCTGGACTCCAGATCCTATAATCCCAGACCATTGGTCATGATGGTGATGGGCATTGGAGACCAGCAAAATCTGGAGGGACACAGATAAACTCTGAGCCAAAAGTTTGGCTTTTGCTATTTTTGGACACCCTTGGTCATGAGCCAAGTGTGATTCTCGAACTCTGAATGCTGACTTTGCCAAATCCATACAGGCCCTTTTCATCTCTCATGCTCAGGAAGTAGCAGCCACAGCTCGGGGAAAACTCAACACTTTTAATCTTGTCTTATTTTTATGCAAATTGGGTGGTCCAAAAGAAGGAGACTTATATCTGCACCCTCTCTTTAGCACAGATGGCCTGCAGGAGAATTTCCTGTCCTTAAAAGTAAAACTGAACTTTTTTGGCAGTGCAACTGCAGGGAAGGCATTGTCTGCCACGTTTGCAGTTGAAGGCAGAGCTTGGGGGGTTAAAACATTTGGGGCTTTCTAGTTTAGGGGGGAAATGAGTAAGGGAGGACACGGTCAGGGGTAAGTAATAAATAATTAAATAATATATTGAAGAGCAAAAAAAGAGGACAGCCTGAGGCACTGCCAGCCCGAGCTGGGAAAAGAGGTGTGCCATGCCCCTTTCGCCAGCTCGGGCTGGCAGGGGCCAGGACGGGCAGAGCAGCCCACTCCCGAGCCACCTGAGCCCGAGACCCCAACACCTCCCCCTCAACCTGGACACTTCCTTTAAAATGTAAAAAATCGCCCAGATAGGCATGGTGGTCCCCCAAAAGAGGACATGGCTGGGTTTCCCCAGACATATGGTGTCAGAGGCTTAATGCTGTCCAGCTGGCATAGATAAGACTCCGGGCTCCCAGCCAGTTCCAAACTATTTGATTTATTTTACAAAGCTCAAACGTACATCTCCAGCATTTCAATTAGCGTCCGTCCCATTGTTGCGCAGTTGCCGCCTCTAATCTTTCTTCTTCCTTTTCCGTACCCAGCATGCAAGTCTGCTGAAACTCCTCCCCTGACTTCCTCTGTGTACAGAATGACTTGTTTCAGGCTCATCCTCCTCCCTCTCTACGTCAGACCCACTGTCAGACGACAGGCTGCTGATAATCTCTTTAGGCTCTCTATAACTGCTGGTTTCTGTCCTTTCATCTTTTCCTGTTTGCCTCTCCCTGACATATGGCAACCCTAAATTGTGGTGGAAGATGACCCTGAAAATACTGGCAAAGCTTTGTATGGTACGGCATGGAAAGGGGAATTAGAATAAAGGACTGAAGGGGCTGCATTAGTGAGGTTGTTAGAGCAAGTTTCCTTGGAATGAGGCTCAGCGGAGACTGTGGTGTCTTTATGATATATGGTTTATTCACACACATATACAACCTGAGCCCAAGATGGAGAGGCTCACAGCATTAACGCCCCAGAAGGTCTTGCTTCTTCCAGTTATAGCCTTCGAATCAAGAAGAAATCAGGCATGGCTCTCTCTCTGTGACTTCTGCCAACTTCCAGCCCAGCTCTCTCACACAACTCTGACCTTTTCCTTTCTCATTCCCAGCCAGGCGAGGGAGGAGGCCCACTCTCATTTACCCTCTGGCACAGAGCAACCACAAGGTACATAGGTGGCAACTATGACCCTTGCTTGGTTAATTCAACAATGGAATCCTCCATTAGATTTTCACCCTTGCAGACTAGCTCCCAAACTCACAAGGCTGAGGGACTTGGCAAGACCAAGGCTGTTTCAAAACCAGTTTTTAGGTGCATTTAGCTTTGTGTTCTATAGCTTTTAGCCCAATATTGATTGATGGGGAATGGAGGCTTATTTTGGGATGGTTTGTGGTGCACAGCCCTGTCTTGTCTTGTCCTCGTGTGTGTGTGTGTGTGTGTGTGTGTGTGTGTGTTTTCAAGGGCTTTTTGCTTGTTCACCGGGATCCTTCAGAAGGAAGAGACAAAAGAGTGGACAAACTACCCCAGAAGGAACACAACGTGCCCCCCACCAGAGGTACTACCCCTCCCCTCGCACCCTTGAGTCATGAAGGACAGAGAGTGGAGAGTTGAATGTGTGTAGAAACCAGCCTCCCTTAGGAAACCAAAGTTTACATTCATCACTCCACCCACTTTCACCTGTGGCCCCTTCCACCACAGACACACGGCCCCCGGAAGGTTTCCCAGTGGAGAATATGGCCCTTAAGACTGAAAAAGAGTCCCCAACTCCGAACTAGTGACGAACTGCCATTGATGGCTCCAGCTGGATGTTGAAATCTCCCTCTAAGCTCCTTCTCAGATCCATGTTCCCTTTCAACAACTGGCTTCCTCCTGCAGGTCAGACAGTCCCCTCAGTACAAGGATCCATTGTTTCTCCATGTGCATTTTCAGCAGCCTCCCATGTGACTGCCAGTGATATCATTTTTCCCATCCTCAGATTTTGCCCCACCCCCAGCAGCTTAAAATTCTCATTAGCTTATATCTTCAAAGGAAATAAGACATCTCCAGCTGAGCATGACCTGGTATTTCCCCCTCTTCAGATAGCTCTGGATCTTCAGCTGCGGAGGGGAAATGCCCACGGTCCTTTCATAATTTCCAAGGTATTCTTAGGAACATCACCTGTCTTGGAAAAAAGGAAGGAACAAATGTCTCAGATGCAAGCCCTTTAATCTGGAATTGCTATTCTTAACTCCACGTGGCTGGGGTGTTCTGGGGCTTCTGTACCTTGAACTAATAATTACTTGTTTGCATGTTCTACCCCAGCTGCTGCTCCCTGTTCAGTTCAGCTGAGGGATTAATTATGCCTTGTCATTTGATTCGTCAGGGTCTGTTCCATACATGCCAGGTGGATAAAACGACTAATTCATGTCATGTCTAACTGGTTTGAGTGAAAGGCTTCTCAGAAGCTAGGGCATGTCATAAAATACGGCAATGTACAAAAGCGGGTGGAGGGTGGACATTAAAATCAGTCCAAAGAATTCAAATGTCGGACTTCCGGAGGCGGCGCGAAACGGCAATGGCGGTCCTCTTTAGTGTCTGAAGAGGGGCTCCGCAGAAAAGGATCGTTCGCTACGGCACAGCGACGATCCATCAAGAAAAACCACGAGCAGAGTGAGCTCGTGGCGGTGGGACTCGGCGGGCACCTGGAGCGACCCCCGAAACGAAGAAGGGACCCCGTAAGGGGTTCCGGAAGCGCGGAGGGGAAGCGGTGCTGAGAGTTCATCGCTCTTTCTGCGGGAGCGAAGCCGCGCGGCTGCTGCCGATGAGCGCCGACCTTTCTTCCTTAACTATTGGATACTAAATCACCTACTCGCGAGTAAGTGACACTCTATTTTGGATTTACAAATTCAGAAATTCGGCTGAAAGCGGGAGACGAAAAAGAGGAAGTCCGTCTTCCGGCAATGCTTACAGATCAAAGGCAAAGGAACTGACAGGCTGGAGCAGCAGAAAAAGAATTTTAAACGTGGAAGTATTATGCGTCTGACAGAATTGGAGTCTGAAATGAAAGGCAAGTTTTCTTTCTAATCTATTCTATAGTGTCGAAGTAATTTGGGAACCTTCTCCTTTGGTGGATTTTAAAGTTTTAAACCCAGCCTCGGGACGGCGGGGGAAAAGAATGCCTTTTGCGGATACAATTTATAAAACTGAAACAGATACATAGAGGCAACTCTGGACTACATAACTAAGTAACTGTATCTTGCGCCTAGGGAGATGACTTTTGTGGCAATTTTGGAAGGCTCTGCCAGTGGAAAAAAGTTTTAAGGATTATTGTTAAATTACTCAGCAGCAGGAACTTTAATGGCGACCAAAACTTTTTTCCTTCTCTCCTGAACTTTAACTGTACTCCCTCTAACTGTACTCCCTCTAGTGGAGACTGGGATTTACAATTTCCTGGGAACTAACTTTGTTTTGACTCTCTGCTGTTGTTATCTACATTGAAGTCTGTTCTTCCCATGGAACACTTGACAGTCTGACCTTGACTCATAGACAGGTGGGGAATGAGTGGCCAACCGAAAACAAGGTCTGCAAAAGCGAAAGCAGCGAAAGCCCAACTTGTGCAAACAACCTTGACTTCTCAGGCACGTAGATCTTCAGTTCCTGCCTTACTGAAGGGAATTGCCCCTCCAACAGTAGCTGAATTGAAGGGAACTGAACCTTCAACAACAGCTGAACTAAAGGAAGCTGAACAACCAGCAACAGAGGATATGGCTGCAGGTGGATCTTATGCACTTCTGAAAGAAATGCTACAACAATTTGCAATTTTAAACAAGAAGGTTGATGACCAAACAGCAAAAATTGACTTAGCCACATCCTCTATTACAAAGCTATCTGAACAAGTGACACAGCACTCACAAGCAATTGGGAATCTAAAGGACGCTACTTCTGAGAACCGGAAATTGGCCGAAGCTGCGAACGAAAAAGCTGACACAGCAATTCAAAAAGTGGATGAACTGAAGGGAGAGGTAAGGCCACTACATAAGCATATTGGTGACCAGCAGGCCTACCTGTCTATGGTGGAATTGAGAAACCGGGAAAATAATTTGAGATTACGCTCTATCCCAGAGCTTGAAAAAGAAGATTTGACTGGATTTTTGACAGCAGAATTTTCCAAATTCTGGGGTATAAAGGAAGACGAAGATTTTAAAATAACAACGGCATTCAGATTGGGAAGTGTCACCAGGAAGGACAGACCCAGAGACTGCCTGATTATCCTAAGGACCAAACAGGAGAGAGACAAAATACTTGACCTTCATTTTAATAAACCACTTGGGATCCAGGACAGAAGAGCGGAAATTTACAAGGACATACCAAAACAATTACTGGATCTCAGAGCCAACTATACTGACCTAGCAAGACTTTTGAGAGGTAACGGGATACCGTATAGGTGGGAGTTTCCACAAGGCCTATCATTTAAATACAAAGGAAAGAAGGTTAGAATTAAGACAAAAGAGGACAACCAGAAGTTCTTGCAAGACAACGGAGAGGACCTTCAGAAGGGAACAGCAGTCCCTTGGCCTCCGCCACAGCCTGGATTGGAACCAACACCATCTCCCTCGGATTTGGACAAAAAAGAGGACACCCCATAAAGAGCAACAACAGATTGATACAGGATGTCTCTGCAGCTGTACAGTTGGAACATTAATGGCGCAAATTCCCCGGAAAAACGAAAAAGGATTTTTCATATTTTGAAAAAGGAAAATTTGGACATAATTTGCTTGCAAGAAACGCATGTGACTAGGCTCCACCGGAAAGTATTAATCAACAAAAGACTAGGCCAAGAATTTATCTCATCAGACAAAGTAAAAAAGAGAGGCCTGGTGATTTACGTAAAGGAGAACCTAGCACCGAAATTTTTGTTTAAAGATGAGCAAGGAAGAATTTTGGCAATTGAAATACAATCTCAAGGAGAAAAAGTTTTGATACTAGGAATTTATGCACCAAATGAGGGGAAAGCAGAATTCTATAAGAAGCTACATGAGACATTACTGGACTATCTGGACTACTCGAACATCATTATGATGGGAGATATGAATGGGGTAGTCTCTACTTTGATGGATAAGTCACAAAGTCAAAATTTAACTAAGGATGGCAGACTACCGAAAACTTTCTTTGAACTGACAGATAATATGGACTTGATAGACATTTGGCGGACAAGGAACCCCCTAGGTAGAGAGGGAACTTTCTTTTCTGAGGCCCACTCATCATGGACGAGAATCGACCAAATTTGGACAACTAGAGGGCTGGCACCGAAGACTATAAGAGTGGAAATCTGCCCAAAGACTTGCTCCGACCATAACGCCCTGAAAACTGAATTGAGACTTACTCCAGCCGGCTCCTTCAGATGGAAAATGAATGACACCCTCTTTAGAGATCAAGAGATTGTAAAGAAGGCCCAAAAAACTTTAAAGGACTATTTTGAAATCAACTTGAACACTTCAGTGGAAAAAAGAACAATCTGGGACGCCAGCAAAGCTGTAATGAGGGGGTTTCTGATACAACAAAACACAATTAAGAAAAAACTCTGGAATGGGAAAAAGGATAAAATATTAGAGAAGATAAGAGATGGAGAGAAAAGACTGAGATCTAAACCAAAATCCAAAGAGATCTTGCGAGAAATTAAATTCCACCAGGCACAATATTTGAAACTGATAAATCAAGAAGTGGAATGGAAAATTAAACAAATGAAACAAAGATCCTTTGAGTCAGCAAACAAATGTGGGAAACTGCTGGCATGGCAGTTGAAAAAAAGACAGAAACTTAACTACGTTACCAATCTAGAGGTGGAAGGGAAAAATATTCAGAAACCAGGTGAAATTAGAAAGTGCTTCCAGAAATACTTCAAAAAGTTGTATACACAAGGGCCTGAGGAAGTGTCTGAGATGGAACGATTCTTGAAACTCAACGGCTTACCAGAACTATCTCAGGAGAAGAGATCAATCCTGAACTGTAAAATAACACAACAGGAAATCGAGGATGCCATTCAGAATATGCAGCTGGGCAAATCTCCAGGCCCGGATGGGCTCACCTCCAAATATTATAAGACACTAAAAGACTACTTGACTCTACCATTAATGGAGGTTTGCAATCAGATCATGGGGGGAGGAAGGGCACCGGAAACGTGGAAAGAAGCTTTCATCACATTGATACCTAAGGTGGAAACTGAAAAGACTCAACTTAGGAACTACCGTCCCATCTCACTCCTGAATGTGGATTACAAAATATTTGCAGACATTTTGGCAAGTAGATTGAAAAAGGTTTTAAATGAAGTAATTCATAAGGACCAAGCTGGCTTTCTTCCTGGTAGGCATTTGTTCGATAATACTAGGAATATTATTGACATCTTGGAACTTTTACAAACAAATATTAACACTAAAGCAGTGTTAATTTTTATTGATGCTGAGAAGGCCTTTGACAACATTTCTTGGAAGTTTATGAAGAAGAACTTGGAAGGGATGGGAGTGGGTCGGGGGTTTGAAAATGGCATAGAAGCAATTTATTCAGAACAAAAAGCTAAGCTGATAGTGAACAATGTGGTGACAGAGGAGTTCCATATTGAAAAAGGAACACGCCAGGGGTGCCCCCTATCCCCCCTATTATTTATATCAGTCCTGGAGGTTTTGCTGAATATGATTAGGAGAGACCGGCAGATACAGGGGATCACGGTCGGAGTGAAACAATACAAACTGAAAGCATTTGCAGATGACTTAGTAATAACAGTACAGGAGCCAGAATCTAGTACAAAAAGAGTTTTGGAACTGATACAAGAATTTGGTCGGGTGGCAGGATTTAAGTTGAACAAACAAAAGACTAAAGTTTTGGGGAAAAACTTGACGCCTTTAGAAATAGAGGGGTTTCAGAAGGAAACAGAATTAACTGTGGTTAAGAAAGTGAAATACCTGGGGATACACTTGACGCCTAAAAATTTGAATTTGTTTAAGGATAACTATGAGAAATGTTGGTTAGAAGTTAAGAAAGATTTGGAAACTTGGTCGAGACTGAAACTTTCCTTGCTGGGCCGAATTGCTGCTGTTAAGATGAATGTCCTGCCAAAAATGTTGTTTTTATTTCAAGCCTTGCAGGTCGTGGACAGAGTAGAATGTTTTGGAAAGTGGCAGAGGGATATTTCAAAGTTTATCTGGCAGGGCAAAAAGCCCCGAATAAAGTTTAAAATACTAACTGATGCAAAAGAAAGAGGGGGGTTTGCCCTGCCAGATTTAAGGTTATACTACGAGGCGGCAGCCTTCTGCTGGTTGAAAGATTGGATTTTATTAGAGAATACAGATGTCCTAGACCTGGAAGGTTTTAACAACTCGTTAGGATGGCATGCGTATCTGTGGTACGGCAAGGCAAAAACACATGGAATGTTTAAAAACCATATTGTCAGGAAAGCAATCTTTATGGTCTGGATGAAATACAAAGACTTACTTGAAAGTAAGACTCCGAGGTGGCTATCACCAGTGGAGGCCAAGGCGTGGAAAAAACCCAATATGGAGGTCGGCTGGCCGAAATATTGGGAATTAGTAGAAAAAATTGGTGATAATTGGAGGTTGCGGAGCTTTGAAGATTTAAAGGATAAGGTGCAAGATTGGTTTCACTATGCCCAAATTAATGAGGTCGTTAAGTTGGACAAAAAAACAGGATTCCAGGTGGAAAAATCGAAACTTGAGACAGAGTTGTTAGAACCAAAGACCAAGGTATTATCGAGAATGTATAACTTGCTGCTTAAATGGAATACACAGGATGAGACAGTTAAATCAGCCATGATAAAGTGGGCCCAAGACATTGGTTATAATATCATGTTTGAAGACTGGGAAAGGTTATGGACCACCGGTATGAAATTTACGGCATGTAATGCCTTGAAAGAAAACATTATGAAAATGATATACAGGTGGTACATGACCCCAGTCAAACTTGCTAAGATATACCATTTGTCTGACAACAAATGTTGGAAGTGTAAGGAGGCTGATGGAACTTTCTTTCACCTTTGGTGGACTTGCCCGAGAGTGAAGGCCTTTTGGGAAATGATCTACAACGAGTTAAAAAAGGTGTTTAAGTACACCTTCCCTAAAAAACCGGAGGCCTTCCTCTTGGGTATTGTCGGCCAAAAGGTGTTAAAGAAGGATAGAACCTTTTTTATGTATGCTACTACAGCAGCAAGAATCCTGATTGCCAAATATTGGAAGATTCAAGATCTTCCCACGCTGGAAGAGTGGCAAACGCAACTGATTGACTACATGGAGTTGGCCGAAATGACCGCCAGAATCCGAGACCTGGGAGAAGAAGCTATGGAGGAGGACTGGAAAAAACTTAAGAACTATTTGCAAAAATATTATAAGTTATATGAACTATAAAATGATGCATAATTTGAAATGCTAGCCCCAGCAATGAGAGTGCAATATCTATGAAATTGGATAACACTACTGAAAGAATCAAGTTTAAATGTTAAAAATGTTAATATGGTATGTTTTCAGAGTAAATGGACAATAAGGGATTTAAACTTAAATTGCAATTGAAAGTACAAAGAAACACATGAAACAAGGTTACAATTTGCTGATAAATTTATTGTTAAGAATGCATTGTGCGGGAGATGTGGGGAAGTTCGTTGGAATGTTGAAATAAGCTGTTGGAAGGACATGATTCATTTTATCTTTTTTCTGTCTTTCTTTCTTTTCTTGCTTTTTTTCTTTGTTGTTTTGATGATGTCTGAAAAAATGCAATAAAAACTATTTTAAAAAAAACACAAAGAATTCAAATGTCTGGGTGCTCAGGAAATGTTTAAATGATAGCACAGAGCTGTTGGCATAGAAAAGGTCTTCAAGAGATGCCTGAAAGTCAGCGTTTCATTACAGATCAGCCTTCTCACGGATTCAGTCACTTGTGTAGACAGCTCAACTTCTGCAACCAATGACCTCCGGCAGAGTGTAGCCACAAAAGAGAGTTTTGGGAGGACTGGAGGACAGGCTTGCAGTTCATTCAGGGCAGAAGCAATGGGAGAAGGGCCATAGCTTAGTGGTAAAGCAGCTGCTTACATGCAGAAGCTCTCCGGTTCAATCTGTTGTATCTCCAGATAGAATGTCCTCTGTCTGAAACCCTGGAGAGTTTTTGCCATCCATTGTGGACACCACTGAGCTAGATAGGGCCATAGTGGGACTCAGTATAAGGCAGCCTCCTATTGTCCCAGCAACAAGCCTTTGCCACGCACAGAGGACTCCTTTCAGACATGAAATAAATAAAGCTGCCCTGGAAAGGGAGCGCAACAGGAGCGCAACAGGTCACTGCAGGAGAGTGATCTCCGCAGAGGCTTGGGAGGGAAGCTGTGTGCCCGCCAAACTTATGGTTGGCAGGACGCAGCCGGCGGGCATGCAGGGGAAGGGGAGGCGGCTGGCAAAGCTGCGCAGCTCCCCCACCCCCTGGGTGGCTTCCTAAATTAATTAAACAAAGAAGAGGAAGAAGGGGAAGAAGAAGAAGAGGAAAAGGAAGAAGAAGGGGAACAAGAGGAAGAAGAAGAAGAAGAGGAGGAGGAGGAGGAAGAAGAAGAAGGGGGCGGAGGCAGCCTTCTCGTAAATAGATAATATGGCATTGAGAATTTATTCATGGAATGTTCATGGCATGAACTTGCCACAAAAAAGGAGAGAAATTTATCATATTTTGGAGAAACAAAATTTGGACATAATTTGTCTACAGGAAACCCACATTACAAGATTACACACAAAAAAATTAATAAATAAAAGATTGGGTCAATAATTTATTTCTTCTGACAAAGTCAAAAAAAGAGGAGTGGTTTTCTACATCAAAGATAAATGGAATCCAAAATTTGCTTTCAAAGATGAGGAAGGAAGATATATTGCAGTTGAAATTTCAGCACAAGGCGAGAAATTTTTGGTATTAGGAATCTATGCACCTAATGATGGCAAAGCGGATTTTTTTTAAGAACCTGGAAGCAAGTCTGCTGGAATACTTGGATTATAAAATTATTTTTGTAGTGGTTGGGAGTTACTCGTGCATAATCCTGCTCCATTTGAGCGTCGGATTGCCTGGTTAAACCCTCCGGACTGCGCAGCCCATCTTAGCGTGGCTGCCCTTAATGACTCGTAGAATCTGTCTGTGGGTGTTTCTTAAAGCGTTGCCAACATAAGAGTTGTTTGACGCCCAATCGTTTCCACCTCTCACTGCACGGGAGTCTCCTGCGCAGGGTGGGTGTGGGCAGCGGGGTGCTTGGGCTCTCCTCGCTAACTTCCAACGAAGAGTCTTGGAGCCCCTGCACCTCCCTGTCCCGTTGCTCTCCCTGATGTTACACTCATTCTCTTCCCCTTCTTCCCGGCTGAGTCTCCCTCTAGCGCTTGGACCTTCCCCTGCAGAATCTGAGACCCTTTCCTTCTCCCGTGCCTCTGATGGCAGTTCCCTGACAATTTTGATGGGGGATTTGAATGGAGTTGCATCTACCTTGATGGACAGAACTCAGAGGTCAAAGGTTACAAACTCTGGCAGATTACCGAAGACTTTCTTTGATCTGAAAAATTTGATCTGTCAGATATATGGAGAATTAGAAATCCAATGGAAAGAGACTTCACTTTTTTTTCCAGATGCACACCAAGTATTTTCGCGAATAGACTCTATATGGATATCCAGAGACTTGGTTCCTAAAGTGGCAAAAACGGAAATTTGCCCTAAAACCTGCTCGGATCATAATGCAGTTTATATGGACTTGAAAATGTTTGTTCAGGGTCCCTTCAGATGGCAAATGAATGACGATTTGTTGAGAAATTCATCAATTGTAAATAAGGCCCAAAAAACCCTAAAGGATTATTTTGAACTTAATATGACTCAAGGAATGGAGATAAGGGTGATTTGGGAGGCCAGCAAATCGGTAATGAGAGGGTTTCTGATACAACAAAACACAATTAGGAGAAAGTCACACAATGAGACAAAAGACAAAATTATAGAACAACTGAAAGACAAAGAGAAGAAGCTTAGAGGAAACCCAAAGAATTTGCAGATCCAAAAAGAAATTAAAGCCTTACAGGTTCAATATTCACAGTTAGTAAACCAAGAAATTGAATGGAAGATAAGAAGGATGAGACAAAGAAATTTTGAATCTGCAAATAAATGTGGGAAACTATTAGCCTGGCAATTAAAAAAGAGACAAAAACAAAGTACTATTACAAACATTGTTACAGAAGGAAAATCGGTAGAGAAACCTGCAGACATTAGAAAATGTTTTTATAAATATTATAAACAACTGTATAAAAAAGAAAAAGAAGATCTGGGGGAAATCGAGCAATTTATAAAGAACAACGGACTGCAATGGATTCTGAAAGATAAAAAGAACCTACTAAATGGCGTAATTACAAGTCAGGAAGTGGAACATGCAATAAATTCAATGCAACTTGGCAAGACACCAGGACCTGATGGTCTATCAGCGAAATATTATAAGACAGTGAAAGATTGGCTTATACAACCTCTGGTAGAAATATCTAATTCAATTTTACGGGGGGGGGGAGAGCACCTGAAACCTGGAAACAAGCTTACATTACTCTGATTCCTAAACAGGGTCAGGATAGATCCAACGTAAAAAACTACAGACCAATCTCCCTACTCAATGTGGATTATAAAATTTTTGCAAATATACTGGCTAATAGGCTAAAAAAGGTTTTATCTGAGTATATTCATAAAGACCAGGTAGGATTTCTGCCTGGAAGACATATGAAAGACAATATTAGAAATGTTGTGGATATTTTGGAAAAGTTAGAAGCAAGAAAGAGTTGTAAAGAAATGTTAATGTTTATTGATGCTGAGAAAGCCTTTGACAATGTTTCTTGGAGTTTTATGTTACATAACTTAGAGAGTATGGGGATAGGTCATGATTTTATAAATGGTATTAAAGCGATCTATCAAGAACAAAAAGCTAAAATTATTGTAAATAATGTGGTTTCAGAGGAAATTAGAATTGAGAAGGGAATCAGGCAAGGGTTTCCACTGTCCCCTCTGCTGTTTATCTCGGTTCTGGAGGTCTTGCTAAGTATGATTAGAAAAGATGAACAAGTTAAAGGTATTACAGTAGGTTCGAAACAATACAAATTAAAAGCCTTTGCTGATGATTTAGTTTTGACATTACAAGATCCAGACTCCAGTGCAGTTAAAGCACTGGAGCTAATACATGAGTTTGGTCAGGTAGCAGGATTTAAATTAAACAAGAGCAAGACCAAAGTAATAGAGAAAAATCTGGATAATGAAGAAAGGAAAATATTACAAGAAAAAACGGGCCTAGATTTTGTGAAAAAAGTTAAATATTTGGGGGTGAACCTGTCTGGGAAAAAATTGAATTTGTATAAGGATAACTATGAGAAAATATGGAATGAAATTAAAAGAGATTTAGAGGTGTGGTCTAACTTAAAATTGTCATTAATGGGCCGGATTTCTGTGATTAAGATGAATGTGCTGCCAAAGATGCTTTTTTTGTTTCAAATCCCTCCCAATTATAGACAATGTGAAATGTTTTAAAGAATGGCAGAAAGCTCTTTCTAGATTTATCTGGCAGGGGAGGAAACCCAGAATTAAATACAAATTACTTACGGATTCCAAAGAAAGAGGGGGATTCTCTCTGCCAGACTTAAAAATCTATTTTGAAGCTGCCGCACTTTGTTGGATTAAAGAATGGATGAAATTAGAAGATACAGATTTACTAGATTTAGAGGGATTTGATAATGTATTTGGTTGGCATGCATATTTGTGGTATGATAAAGTAAAAGCCCATAAAGCATTTAAAAATCATATAATTAGGAAATCGTTGTATAATGTTTGGATAAAATACAAAGACCTTTTAGAAAGAAAGACGCTCAGATGGCTTTCACCAATGGAGGCAAAGGCCCAGAAAAAATTAAATATGGATACCAAATGGTTGAGATATTATGACTTATTAATAGAGGAAGAGGAAGGTTATAAATTAAGACCATTTGAGCAAATTAAAGATAAGCTAAATTGGCTACATTACCACCAGATTAATGAATTGTATAAATTGGATAAGAAAAACGGTTTTGCCTTGGAAAAATCTAAGTTGGAGATGGAGTTGATAGATACTGAAGGTAAAAACTTATCTAAAATGTACAAGCTTTTGCTGGACTGGCATACGAAAGATGAACAAGTTAAATCAGTGATGATAGATTGGGCAAGAGATTTAGGACATAACATAATGTTTGAGGACTGGGAAAGATTGTGGAAGAAAGGGGTGAAGTTCACCGCATGTACTTTGTTAAAGGAAAATATTATGAAAATGATGTATAGATGGTATTTGACTCCTGTAAAATTAGCAAAGATGTATCATAATTGTGATAATACATGTTGGAAATGTAAAGAAAAGGAAGGAACATTTTTTCATATGTGGTGGACCTGCTCCAAGGTGAAGGACTTCTGGGAAAAGATTGATAATGAATTGAAAAATTGGATTTGCCCTGCCAGACTTTAAACTTTATGTTTCAAGAAGTGGCAAAGAGATATCTCTAGATTTGTCTGGCAGGGCAAGAAGCCTTGAATATAATTTAAGATATTAACAGATGCTAAAGAAAGAGGTGGATTTGCCCTGCCAGACCTTAAACTTTATTACGAATCAGCCACTTTTTGTTGGCTGAGAGAATGGATGCTGCTTGAAAGCACTGATGTGTTGGATTTGGAAGGTTTCAACAACGTATTTGGTTGGCATGCATATCTGTGGTATGATAAGGTTAAAGCACACAAAGCGTTCAAAAACCATATTGTCAGAAAAGCACTGTTTAATGTCTGGATAAGATATAAGGATTTGTTAGAAAATAAAACCCCAAGATGGGTGTCACCAATGGAAGCAAAGGCACAGAAAAAACTCAATATGGAGGCCAAATGGCCGAAGTATTGGGAAATTCTGGAGCAAGAGGGAGATAGATTAAAATTGCAGAGTTTTGAAAAACTAAAAAATAGAGTGCGAGACTGGCTTCATTATTATCAAATAATGGAGGCATATAATTTGGACAAAAAACTAGGTTTCCAGGTGGAAAAATCAAAATTAGAAACAGAATTGTTGGACCCCAAAGTTAAGAATTTGTCAAGAAGGTATAACTTGCTGCTGAAATGGAATACTCAGGATGAAACGGTGAAATCTGTGATGATTAAATGGGCACAAGATGTTGGACATAACATTATGATGGCTGACTGGGAACAGTTATGGACCACAGGTATGAAGTTGTCGGGGAACTGACATCAGAGCGAAAGGCGAAGGAGAGGCTCCCCGATTCTGCAGGAGAAGGTACCAGCACCAGGGGGAGACGCAGCTTGGTAGAGGAGGAAGGAAATCGGCGTAACACCAGGGATCAAGGAGGGCAAATGGGGGAAGCGGAGGGAGAGCCATTCTTCCCTGGACATAAGTGAGGAGAGCACTGGTCCTCCACTACCCACGCCCTCCCTGCGCAGAAGACTCCCACGCAGTGAGAGGCGGAGACGACTGGGAGTCAAACAGCTTTTATGCTGGAAAAGGTTTAAGAAACGCCCACAGACAGATTCTGCTAGCGACTGAGGCAGCCACGCTGAGATGGGCTGTGCAGTCAGGACAGTTTAACCAAGGCAATTAAGGCCCCTAACGGGGACAATTTACGCACGAGTAACTCAAACCCATTATAGCAGTTTACGGCATGTAATGCCTTAAGAGAGAATATTATGAAAATGATATACAGGTGGTACATGACACCAGTCAAGCTTGCAAAAATCTATCATTTGCCCGGCAATAAATGTTGGAAATGTAAAGAAACTGAAGGTACATTCTTTCACCTTTGGTGGATGTGCCCAAGGATTAAGGCTTTCTGGGGGATGATTTATAATGAAATGAAAAGGGTAGTTAAATATACCTTTCTGAAGAAACCAGAGGCCTTTCTCCTGGGCATGGTCGGACAAATGGTGCCAAAGAAGGACAGAATTTTCCTTATGTATGCTACAACAGCAGCAAGAATACTTATTGCAAAGTATTGGAAGACACAAGATCTACCCACTCTGGAAGAATGGCAGATGAAGGTGATGGACTACATGGAATTGGCGGAAATGACTGGCAGAATCCGAGACCAGGGAGAAGAGTCGGTGGAAGAAGATTGGAAGAAATTTAAAGACTACTGTGATGGGATGATGAGCTGCTTGTGCGTAAAATCCAAGTCCCTCAGAGTTTGGTCAAGTTCGCAAACCTCTGTCTGTAACGGAGCCCCTTAAACATGGCTCCCTCAGTCGCTGGCAGATTCCGACAGTGGTTGCTTTCGGAATCTCTTCCAACATAAAAGCTCCTTAACGGAAACACGTCTTCTGGACTCTCTGCGTGACAGTTTCCGGCGAGGAGTCCTGAAACCTCCCCACTGTTTTCGCTGGAAGTGTCTCTGAGCCATCCCTCCTGCTCACTTTCCCTTGGCTCACCTCCTCTCCCCCTGCTGGTTCCCTCTTCAGCTGCTGAGTCTCTCCCAACCTGTGTGAGCCCTTCCACCTCCCTTCCTTCCGATGGCAGTTCCCTGACATCCACCTCCCCTCCATGGCCCCCTTCACCCCCTCCCGCCCCCTCCTCTATGGGCGGTGAGGAGGCAAAACCCCGGAAAGAACTTCCTTCATCTTCCGACGTCTCGAACATTTCTCTCCACCTGTTGCGGTTCCTGGTCTCGAAGTACTCCTCCTCCTCAGAGTCCATTTCCCCTTCCCCTTCCGAGTCCTGGAATCCTTCCAACTCCTCCTCCTCATCGGTGGTCCCAAAGTATTCCCTCCGGAACCTCTCCACAGGCTGAGGTTTCCTTGGGAACCTTTGATGGAACGTTTCTACCAATACCTCGTCATTGATATCTTCTGCCATTACCCAAGTGTTTTCTGACTCCGGTTCTCCTTCCCACGCTACCAAATACTCCACCTGATCCCCCTTCCATCTGGCGTCAAGGATTTCTGCCACATGGCTGCTGCATTCCCTTTCTTCTATGACCGGTCCCCGTGTGGACATCCCTTCTCATCCCCCCTCATACGGTGACAGTAACGACCTGTGAAATACTGGGTGCAGTTTCATGTGGTTGGGTAACCGGAGCCTGAAAGCCACTGGGTTGACTTGTTGAATGACCTCAAAGGGACCCAATCTCCTGGGTCTTAATTTCTTACAACCCCCTTTGAACGGCAACCCTTGGGTTGACAGCCACACCTGATCTCCCACCCTTATAGTTTCACCTTCCCTTCGGTTCTTGTCTGCCTGCCTCTTGTATTCTTCCTTGGCCCTTTCTAAGTTGAGTTGGAGTTGACGATGGATTGCTTCCATTTCTTCTACAAAATGCTCGGCTGCTGGGACGCTCCATCTCTCCCCTCCTCCCCCTGGGAATGCCCTGGGATGACATCCATAATTAGCCAAAAAGGGGCTCATCCCTGTGGACACATTCTCCATTGTTGTAGGCAAATTCCGCCAGCGCCAACTTCTCTACCCAGTCATTCTCTCTGTCATTGACATAACACCTCAGGTATTGCTGGAGGATACCGTTTGCTCTTTCCGCCTGCTCGTTGGTTTCAGGGTGCCGGGCAGTCGAAAAATTGACTTCTACGTGCAGTAAGCTCATGAGCTTCCTCCAGAACCTGGAAGTAAATTGTTTTCCTCTGTCTGAGTCCACCCTCAATGGGACCCCATGCAACCTAAAAATGTGTTCTACAAATAATTTCGCTGTCTCTTCCGCCGTGACTGCATGCGAGCAGGCTACAAAGTGGCACATCTTTGTTAGTAGGTCTACCACGACCATGATGGCTGTTTTCCCCTTGGACTGCGGCAGATCAGTCATAAAATCTATCGACACTGCCTCCCAAGGTCGTTCTGGGGTTGGTAAGGGTTCTAATAGCCCCGCCGGTGCCCGCCTCTCCCCTTTGGCTCGCTGGCATTGCTCACACCCTCTTACATACTCCCGTACATCTTCCCTCACCTTAGGCCACCAAAATTCCCTGGTGACCAACCACATGGTTTTGTGTTGTCCAAAATGCCCCGCCGTGGGGCTGTCGTGCAACTGCTTGAGTACCCTCCCCCTTAACTCTCCTTCGGGTATATACAGTGCCCCTTTGTAATACAATGCTCCGTTTCTTTCCTCGAAACCCCCTGGTTCCTCCCCCTCACTCCTAAGACCTCTGAGCTTATTCTGGACGTATTCATCATTCTCTGTTTCCTCTACCAGTTCTCTTTGCCCCACCAATGCCGCCCCACACACCCAGCGGTCCTCTGGGATGACATGTCTCTCTTTGGGTGCCCCCTCCCCTTCCAAATATTCAGGTTTGCGTGAGAGAGCGTCCGCCCTAACGTTTTCTGGACCTGGCACATAGCAAATTTCAAAGTGGAATTTGGAGAACTCCTGAGCCCATCTCACTTGCCGTTGGTTGAGCACTCGTGCCGTTCTCCAATACTCTAGGTTCTTGTGGTCAGTGCACACTTGCACCTTATGTTGTACCCCAGTTAATAAATGCCTCCATCTCCTGAACGCTTCATGAATGGCTAGTAGTTCTCGGTCATACACCGTGTAGTTCCTCTCAGACTTGTTCAGCTTTCGCGAGAAAAAGGCACACGGTCTCCACTCCGACTTTTCCTTCCAAGGCCCGGTCTGATGCGTCCGTTTCCACTCGCATCGGTTTTTGTAAATCCACATGCAGGAGCTGTTCTTCCGAAGCGAACGCCCTTTTCAGTTCCTCAAAAGCTCGCTCCGCCTCCGCCGTCCAAACAAATTTCCTCTTACTGCTGAGACAGTCCGTAATGGGAGCCGTCAAGTGGGCAAAATTTCTGATGAACTTCCGATAGAAGTTTCCAAATCCAAGAAATCTTTGCACATCCTTCTTTGTTTTCGGTGTTTTCCATTCCAGTACCGCTTGGACCTTGCCAGGATCCATAGCCAATCCCTTGTCCGACAAGCGGTACCCCAGGAATTCCACCTCCTTGGTATGAAACTGACACTTCTCTAGCTTCACCCACAGCTGATTGGCTTGCAGTCTGCCCAACACTTCCCTGACGTCTTTCACATGCTGCTCCTCATTCTCTGAATATACTAACACGTCATCTAAGAAGGCCACACAATTCTTGTAAAGCAAAGGCCCCAGGACGTGGTTCATAAACGATTAAAAGCACGCGGAGCCTGCTTGTAGGCCGAAAGGCATAACTAAATATTCAAATGCCCCTAAAGGGGTGAACATGGTGGTTTTCCATTCATCCCCCTTCCTTATTCGTATCAGGTTGTACGCCCCCCTCAGGTCCAGTTTAGTAAAAACCTTTCCCTTCCTGACCCTTGTCAAAATGTCATCAATTCTGGGCATAGGGAAAGTCACTGGTTCTGACACTGCATTTAAGGCCCGGAAGTCCACTACAAGCCTAGGTTTGTCCGTGTTTTTTTTATCCACAAAAAACACTGGGCTGCCCCCCACCGCCCTGGACTCTCTGATGAACCCTCTCTTCAGGTTCTTGTCAATGAACTCCCTTAGCTCCTGCATCTCTCTGTCTGACATGGCGTACAGTTTGCCTACAGGGAGCTGTGCCCCAGGGAGCAAATTGATTTGACAGTCAAAGGGTCTATGCGGGGGTAGTTTGTCTGCTTCCCTCTCGCTGAAGACGTTGCTCAGGTCGGCGTATTGTCGGGGCACCTTCCCCTTCTCCGTTACTTCCGTCCCTGCTAGAGTGGCTCTGGCCCCTCCTTGAGCCTCCCCCTCTTTGCAGTGTTCTAGACAATGTGCTGACCCAAAGGAGACCACTCTCTGATGCCAGCCCACTAGCGGATCATGTAACGCTAGCCAGCTCATCTCCAAAATAATGGGAGCTCCTCCCAAGGTAGCCACATTAAACGCTATTAGTTCAGTGTGTCTTGCTACCCTCATTATCATTGGGACGGTCTGCTGGCTGACTTCTCCTCCCAGCAGCTCCCTTCCATCGATCGTGGTCACCTGCAAAGGGTTACTTAAAGGGTTAGTCTGTATCTGGTGTTCAGCAGCAAACTCCTTACTCATGAAATTGCAGGAGCTGCCTGAGTCCAATAGCGCCTTTATCTTTAGTGGGTGTCCGTTTGGCAGCTCTAGTAACACCTCTATCACTAGGGCGGGTTTAGGAGGTTCCAGCGTGGGCACTTTCACTGCTCTTTGGCCTGGCTGCTGTGCCCCGACGGTGGCAGCCAGGCGTTGGCTTTTACTTGCTCCTGGACCTTTTCCCCCCTCTCCCCAACAGCTCCCACCATTCCTTGCCATTCCTTTCTTTGGGGGCAGACTCTGGCAAAGTGACCTGGCTGTTGGCAGAGATAACATTTCTTGGCGCCCTTCCCCTCCTTCTTCCGCTCTTCACTGGGATTTGAAACTGCGCGCGCGCTGTTCCAATTTCCATCGGCTCTCCCGGCGGGAACGGTGGCTCTGGAATCTCTGGAATGCGAAGCTCCCTCCAACGTTCCCCCTTCCCTTCCCGCCTCTCCAAGGCTCTCGCCTCTTGGCGCGCTCCTATGGTCAGCGCTGATTTGGTCATCTGGTCCATAGACTCCGCCCTGGGCGCCTGGGAAAGTTCATCCTTTACCGCCGAAGAAAGCCCTTCTTCAAAGAGCATTTGAATGGGTTCCGCCGATAGGTCCCACCCCAATTTATGGATCAACATGGTAAACTCAGTCCAGTACTCACGAACAGATCGGCTCCCCTGTTTACACGCCATTAACTGTCTGTGTACCACTCCCTGCTCAATATCGCTGGAAAACATCAGGTCCATGGCACGAAAAAACTTCCTCGTGTCCTTCAGGATGTCATTATTCGTTGCCATCAGGGGCCTCACCCAGTCTTTCGCCCCCTTTTCGAGATGCCCAATCACAAATGCCACCCGCGATTCCTCGTCGGGAAAGTCATCAAACTGCAGATTAAGGGCATATTGCATCTCCGTCCTAAAGGCATGATAGTCCTTGGGCTCCCCCCAAACTTCTGCACCAATCCTGGCACCTTTCTGGCGAGCGGGGTGGTTTTCCCCTTCTCTGCATCTTGAGCCCTCCTCTCCTCGACCCTCGCCGTCTGCAGCGCTAGCTGGACCTCCAACGCCCGGTACCTTTCTTCCAGGCTTCGACCCGCTCCAGCTCCTGCTTCTCTGGTTCCGGCTGGGTTGCTCATGATGCCTTCTCCTGCACAAGCTGCTTACAGGGACTGTCGGAATGCTGTGATGGGATGATGAGCTGCTTGTGCGTAAAATCCAAGTCCCTCAGAGTTTGGTCAAGTTTGCAAACCTCTGTCTGTAACGGAGCCCCTTAAACATGGCTCCCTCAGTCGCTGGCAGATTCCGACAGTGGTTGCTTTCGGAATCTCTTCCAACATAAAAGCTCCTTAACGGAAACACGTCTTCTGGACTCTCTGCGTGACAGTTTCCGGCGAGGAGTGGGTGTCCCTACAGGAGGTCCTGAAACCTCCCCACTGTTTTCGCTGGAAGTGTCTCTGAGCCATCCCTCCTGCTCACTTTCCCTCGGCTCACCTCCTCTCCCCCTGCTGGTTCCCTCTTCAGCTGCTGAGTCTCTCCCAACCTGTGTGAGCCCTTCCACCTCCCTTCCTTCCGATGGCAGTTCCCTGACAACTACTTACAGAAATATTGTAAAATTAATGAATGTTAGAATGATGTCAGAATGAAGTTAAGTGGTTTTAGCAGCAATGTCATAAAGGTGTATGTAAAAATGGACGGTTAAAAAGATGAGAATCTAAAGCTATAATATATTAAGTTAAAGGACTAAGACAAAAACAAAGAGGGAAAGGGATTGCTGAATTAACCAATTGAACTGGAATACAAAAAAGGGAGGTGAGAGGAGGTCAGGAAAGCAAGGAAATGAAATGTAAGATACGGAAGGATTAATTTGTTTTGTAAGTGTTTTGTAAGTGTAAGACTGTAGCCCTTCTAACACGTAGGACAATCGGTGCTCTGCTCAGCTTTTTTTATTCAAGGGGAGGGCAACTGGTGATCCCGGCACTAAAAGCTTTTGTTGGAAAAGTGATTCCCCAGATGCTATATGGAGTAGAACTCTGGGGATGGAATCAGAAGCTGTTAGAACGGCTTGAAATCTTCCAAAATTTTTACCTCAGAAGAATTCTAGGCCTCCCTCAGAGTACTCCGGCAGCTCTCCTAAGAGTGGAAGTAGGATTACCTTCTGTGTCTGCCAGGGCCCACTTAAGATTCCTGCGTTTTTTCACCAACCTCATAGATGCCCCGAACACCTTATTGGCTAAACAAGCCTTTGTATCATTACAAAATAATACTACTTGGCGTAAAAACCTACTAGATATCCTATCCAGATACAATCTACCTGAGTTTAATACCCTCAAATTGTGGAGCCCTGATAAAGTTCGGGAATGGATCTTTGAAAAAGACGCCTTTTTGGACTCCACAAAGATAAAAAACTATGGGTTTTCCTTTTTTTTAAAAAAAATATTTTTTATTACGTTTTTTTCCAGATAAAGATACAAAGTCGGATATACAAAGAAATAACAGAAAAGAAAAAAGAAAAAAGAAGAAAATCATCCTTTCAAAACCTTTTCCCATAACCAACCGGACTTCCCCACGTCTCCCACACCGTGCGTTCTTTACAATAAAAATTTCAGCAAATTATAACCTTGTTTCGTGCGTTCTTTTGTTCTTTCAAATAATTATATTTTAAGTTTAAAATACTTATTATCAATTTACTCTAAAGACATATGTAATATTGTTTTAAACATTAGTCCTTTCATTGATATAACTTAATTTCCCATACCATTAAATCTTATTGCTGGAGCTAGATTTTCCAAATCATGCGAATTCTTAACATTCATATAACTTATAAAATTTTTGTAAGTAATCTTTAAATTTTTTCCAATCCTCCTCCATTGCTTCTTCTCCCAAATCTCGGATCCTGCCAGTCATTTCGGCCAGTTCCATATAGTCCATCAATTGCGTCTGCCACTCTTCCAGTGTGGGTAAATCTTGTGTCTTCCAGTGTTTTGCGATGAGAATTCTTGCTGCTGTAGTTGCGTACATAAAAAAAGTTCTATCCTTCTTTAACACTTTCTGGCCGACAATGCCCAGGAGGAAGGCCTCTGGTTTCTTGGGGAAGGTGTACTTAAACACCTTTTTTAACTCATTATAGATCATTTCCCAGAAGGCCTTCACTTTTGGACAAGTCCACCAGAGGTGAAAGAATGTCCCTTCAGCCTCCTTACATTTCCAACATTTATTATCAGACAGATGATATATCTTAGCAAGCTTGACTGGGGTCATGTACCACTTGTATATCATTTTCATAATATTTTCTTTCAAGGCATTACATGCCGTAAATTTCATACCAGTGGTCCATAACCTTTCCCAGTCTTCAAACATAATGTTGTACCCAATGTCTTGAGCCCATTTTATCATGGCTGATTTGACTGTCTCATCCTGAGTGTTCCATTTAAGCAGCAAGTTATACATTCTCGAAAGTACCTTAATCTTTGGTTCTAACAGTTCTGTCTCTAGTTTCGATTTTTCCACCTGGAATCCAGTTTTTTTATCCAACTTAAAAACCTCTTGAATTTGAGCATAATGAAACCAGTCTTGCACCTTGTTCTTTAGTTTTTCATAGCTCTGCAACCTCCAATTGTCTCCAATTTTTTTTCTATTATTTCCCCATATTTCAGCCAGCCGGCCTCCATATTGGTTTTTTTTTTGGGCCTTAGCCTCCACTGGTGATAACCACCTCGGGGTCTTACCTTCTAATAAGTCTTTATATTTTGTCCAGACCATAAATATTGCTTTTCTGACAATATGGTTTTTGAACATTTTGTGAGTCCTTACCTTGTCGTACCACAAATATGCATGCCATCCTAACGAGTTATTAAACCCTTCCAGATCTAGGACATCAGTGTTCTCTAAAAGTAACCAATCTTTCATCCAGCAGAAGGCTGCAGCTTCGTAATATAACCTTAAGTCTGGCAGGGCAAACCCCCCTCTTTCTTTTGCATCAGTTAGTATTTTAAACTTTATTCGGGGCTTTTTGCCCTGCCAAACAAACTTTGAGATATCCTTCTGCCATTTGCCAAAACATTCCACTCTGTCCACAATCTGTAGGGTTTGAAACAAAAACAACATCTTTGGCAATACATTCATTTTTATAGCTGCAATTCGACCGAACAAGGAAAGTTTCAATCTTGACCAAGTTTCTAAATCCTTTTTAACTTCTGACCAACATTTTTCATAATTATCTTTAAATAAATTCAAATTTTTGGAAGACAAATTGACCCCTAGGTATTTCACTTTTTTAACCACATTTAATTCTGTTTCCTTCTGAAACCCCTCTGTTTCTAGAGGTGTCAAGTTTTTCCCCAAAACTTTAGTTTTTTGCTTGTTCAACTTAAATCCCGCCACCCGACCAAACACATGAATCAGTTCTAAAACTCTTTTTGTACTGGGTTCTGGCTCCTGTAGTGTTAAAACCAAGTCATCTGCAAAAGCTTTCAGTTTATATTGTTTCACTCCGACCTGTACTCCTTGCACCAACCGGTCCTCCCTAATCATATTCAAAAGCACCTCCAGGACTGAAATAAATAAGAGGGGAGAAAGAGGGCACCCTTGTCGTGTTCCTTTTTCAATTTTAAACTCTTCTGTCACCACATTATTCCACTATCAATTTAGCTTTTTGTTCTGAATAAATTGCTTCTATGCCATTTTCAAACCGCCGTCCCACTCCCATCCCTTCCAAATTTTTCTTCATAAACTTCCAAGAAATGTTGTCAAAGGCCTTCTCCGCATCAATGAAAATTAACACTGCTTTAGTATTAATGTTGGTTTGCAAAAGTTCCAAAATGTCAATAATGTTCCTAGTATCGTGACCCCATGGACCAGAGCATGCCAGGCACTCCTGTCCTCCACTGCCTCCCGCAGTTTGATCAAACTCATGCTGGTAGCTTCAAGAACACCATCCAACCATCTCATTCTCTGTCGTCCCCTTCTCCTTGTACCCTCCATCTTTCCCAACATCAGGGTCTTTTCCAGGGAGTCTTCTCTTCTCATGAGGTGGCCAAAGTATTGGAGCCTCAGCTTCACGATCTGTCCTTCCAGTGAGCGCTCAGGGCTGATTTCCTTCAGAATGGAGAGGTTTGATCTCCTTGCAGTCCATGGGACTCTCAAGAGTCTCCTCCAGCACCATAATTCAAAAGCATCCATTCTTCGGCGATCAGCCTTCTTTATGGTCCAGCTCTCACTTCCATACATCACTACTGGGAAAACCATGGCTTTTACTATACGGACCTTTGTTGGCAAGGTGATGTCTCTGCTTTTTAAGATGTTGTCTAGGTTTGCCATCGCCTTTCTCCCAAGGAGCAGGCGTCTTTTAATTTCGTGACTGCTGTCACCATCTGCACTGATCATGGAGCCCAAGAAAGTAAAATCTCTCACTGCCTCCATTTCTTCCCCTTCTATTTGCCAGGAGGTGATGGGCCCAGTGGCCATGATCTTCGTTTTTTTGATGTTGAGCTTCAGACCATATTTTGCGCTCTCCTCTTTCACCCTCATTAAAAGGTTCTTTAATTCCTCTTCACTTTCTGCCATCAAGGTTGTGTCATCTGCATATCTGAGGTTGTTGATATTTCTTCCGGCAATCTTAATTCCAGCTTGGGATTCATCCAGCCCAGCCTTTCGCATGATGAATTCTGCATATAAGTTAAATAAGCAGGGAGACAATATACAGCCTTGCCGTACTCCTTTCCCAATTTTGAACCAATCAGTTGTTCCATATCCAGTTCTAACTGTAGCTTCTTGTCCCACATAGAGATTTCTCAGGAGACAGATGAGGTGATCAGGCACTCCCATTTCTTTAAGAGCTTGCCATAGTTTGCTGTGGTCAACACAGTCAAAGGCTTTTGCATAGTCAATGAAGCAGAAGTAGATGTCTTTCTGGAACTCTCTAGCTTTCTCCATAATCCAGCGCATGTTTGCAATTTGGTTTCTGGTTCCTCTGCCTCTTCTAAATCCAGCTTGCACTTCTGGGAGTTCTCGGTCCACATGCTGCTTGAGCCTTCCTTGTAGAATTTTAAGCATAACCTTGCTAGCATGTGAAATGAGTGAAATTGTGCGGTAGTTGGAGCATTCTTTGGCACTGCCTTTCTTTGGGATTGGGATGTAGACTGATCTTCTCCAATCCTCTGGCCACTCCTGAGTTTTCCAAACTTGCTGGCATATTGAGTGTAGCACCTTAACAGCATCATCTTTTAAAATTTTAAACAGTTCAGCTGGAATACCATCACTTCCACTGGCCTTGTTATTTGCAGTGCTTTCTAAGGCCCATTTGACTTCACTCTCCAGGATGTCTGGCTCAAGGTCAGCAACCACACTACCTGGGGTGTACGAGACATCCATATCTTTCTGGTATAATTCCTCTGTGTATTCTTGCCACTTCTTCTTGATGTCTTCTGCTTCAGTTAGATCTTTACCACTTTTGTCCTTTATTATGGTAATCTTTGTACGAAATGTTCCTTTCATATTTCCGATTTTCTTGAACAGATCTCTGGTTCTTCCCATTCTGTTGCTTTCCTCTATTTCTTTGCATTGCTCGTTTAAGAAGGCCTTCTTGTCTCTCCTTGCTATTCTTTGGAAATCTGCATTCAATTTCCTGTATCTTTCACTATCTCCCTCGCATTTTGCTTGCCTTCTCTCCCCCGCTATTTGTAAGGCCTCGTTGGACAGCCACTTTGCTTTCTTGCATTTCTTTTTCATTGGGATGGTTTTAGTTGCTGCCTCCTGTATAATGTTGCGAGCCTCCACCCATAGTTCTTCAGGCACTCTGTCCAGCAAATCTAAATCCTTAAACCTGTTCCTCACTTCCACTGTGTATTCATAAGGGATTTGGTTTAGATTGTATCTTACCTGTCCAGTGGTTTTTCCTACTTTCTTCAGTTTAAGCTTGAATTTTGCTATAAGAAGCTGATGATCTGAGCCACAGTCAGCTCCAGGTCTTGTTTTTGCTGACTGTATAGAGCTTCTCCATCTTTGGCTGCAGAGAATATAATCAATCTGATTTCGATGTTGCCCATCTGGGGATGTCCATGTGTAGAGCCGTCTCTTGTGTTGTTGGAAAAGCGTGTTTGTGATGACCAGCTTGTTCTCTTGACAGAACTCTATTAGCCTTTGCCCTGCTTCATTTTGATCCCCAAGGCCAAACTTGCCAGTTGTTCCTTTTATCTCTTGATTCCCTACTTTAGCATTCCAATCCCCTATAATGAGCAGAACATCCTTCTTTGGTGTCACTTCTATAAGGTCTTGTAAGTCTTCATAGAATTGGTCAATTTCAGTTTCTTCAGCACCAGTAGTTGGTGCATAAACTTGGATTACTGTGATGTTAAAAGGTCTGCCTTGGATTCGTATCCAGATCATTCTATCATTTTTGAGACTGCATCCCAGTACAGCTTTCGCCACTCTTTTGTTGACTATGAGGGCCACTCCATTTCTTTTACGGGTTTCTTGCCCACAGTAGTAGATATGATAGTCATCCGAACTGAATTCGCCCATTCCCGTCCATTTTAGCTCACTGATGCCCAGGATGTCAATATTTATTCTTGCCATCTCATTTGACCACATCCAACTTACCCAGGTTCATGGTTCTTACATTCCAGGTTCCTATGCAATATTTTTCTTTACAGCATTGGACTTTCCTTTCGCTTCCATGCATATCCACAACTGAGTGTCCTTTCAGCTTTGGCCCAGCCGCTTCATCAGCTCTGGATCTACTTGTACTTGTCCTCCGCTCTTCCCCAGTAGCATGTTGGACACCTTCCGACCTGAGGGGCTCATCTTCCAGCGTCATAACTTTTATATGCCTGTTGTCTTTGTCCATGGAGTTTTCTTGGCAGGGATACTGGAGTGGCTTGCCGGTTCCTACTCCAGGTGGATCACGTTTGGTCAAAACTCTCTACTATGACCTGTTCATCTTGGGTGCCCTGCTCGGCATAGTTCATAGCTTCTCTGAGTTCTTCAAGCCCCTTCGCCACGGCAAGGCAGTGATCCATGAAGGGGGTTTCAAACATTGCCAACTGCATATCTGACCGGTAGATTCACAAAAACCCCAGTAGAACATCGTTTATGCCCTTGCCTTATGAAAATTAAAGAGGATCTTACACATTACCTCCTCTATTGCCCCATCTACTCGGGCTTTAGAGACGCATTGCTGCAAATTATACCCAACTCTATAACCAATCCTGAAGATAGAGTAAAATTTTTGTTAGTTGATGCAAACCCACGTATTACCCATGTGGTAGCAGTTTTTGTGATGAAGGCCATGAAAGCCAGGGAAAGATTTATGGATGACAATGTAAAGACCCCTTCATCGTCTGTTTAACTCATTGCTTGTTTTCCCTCTCTTTCTATTTTGTGGGATGAAGGTTTTGTTGGCATAGTATGTAATGAATTTTAATATTTTTAACTATTGTTGTGTTGATGTTTATGTACAGGCATGGTCCTCACAATAAACGGATTTGTTGTTGTTTTTTCTAAAAAAAATTCTATACTTTGTATTTTGTATGTTTTTTCTCTTTTTTCTATATTTTTCCTTGTCTTTTTTACTTTTAACTATGTAATTTTTTTGTTTCTGAAATTTTAATAAATATCATTTTTAAAAAATAATGTTGAAATATACATTTATAAAGAAACCAGAGGCCTTTCTTCTTGGAATAACAGGTTCGGAATTGCCCAAGAAAGATGAGCTAGCAGGGCAGCAGTTGAAGAAGGAGCAAAAAGGGTTTTCTTGTGTGTGTGTGTGTGTGTGTGTGTGTGTGTGTGTGTTTCTTTGTGGCTGATTAGCTGTTCTCCCTGTGCAAAGGTCAGAGGGGGCAGGGTTTCTGTTGAGGCAGGTGATTAGCTGTGGGAGGAGCTTATCAGAGCTAGCAGGGCAGCAGATGAAGAAGGAGCAAAAAGGGTTTTCTTGTGTGTGTGTTTCTTTGTGGCTGATTCGCTGTTCTCCCTGTGCAAAGGTCAGAGGGGGCAGGGTTTCTGTTGAGGCAGGTGATTAGCTGTGGGAGGAGCTTATCAGAGCTAGCAGGGTAGCGGCGTGCGCAGTTTGATCCATCTTTTAGATTTAGAGGAGGTAGTCTCAAACATTTGTTGGATGAGACCTAGGTTTTTTGTGGGGGGAGTTATTTGTCCTGTCTTCACGCTTTTTATATTGGAGGACCGCTGTAGCCACCCCCAATGACACGTTCTCAAGATGGAGGGGGAGGGAACAGCTGCAGTCGCCTGCGGTTCCTGCCCAATGTTTGCCATCTTGCCAAAGGTTGCAGGCAGCTTTACCTGCAGCAATTGCATGTTGATTGCCCTCTTAAAAGACAAAGTCCAGCAACTGGAGGAACGTGTAGCTACGCTCCAAAGAATTAGAGAGCTGGAGCTCTTCTTGGAAGCAACAGAGCACACCGTCTCCACCAAGGAGGAGACAGGGGACTCCCCTGAGAAGGAGGCTAGTTCACCAACACAGGAGCCAGATATATGGAGAAACGTGACTCAAAGAAGTAGGAGGCCCAGGGTTCGTTCTGATTGTTTAGAAATACACAATCGCTTTGAGGTCCTCTCCCCTAGCATGGAAGACGAAGAGCAGACTCCATTTGAGGATCTCTCCCTCATTACAGTCGATCAGGTATATGAAGACGAGCAGGAAAGTCAGTCCTCAGGGAATGTGCAGGCGACCTTGGAACGGACAGCTCATCAAAGAACCCCGACCAAACCTAAGAGGAGGCGTGTAGTGATGATAGGGAATTCCCTACTGAGGGGAACAGAAGCAGTGATCTGTGGGCCTGACAAGATATCTCGGGAAGTGTGCTGTCTCCCCGGGGCTAAGATCCAAGATGTAACTGAACGACTGCAAGGAATCATAAAACCCACTGACAAATACCCCTTCCGCTTGGTTCATGTGGGAACCAATGACACTGCAAGCAAGTCTCCAGAAGATCAAAAGAGACTACGAGGCTCTCGGCAGGAAATTGAAGCAAATAAATGCACAAATTGTCATCTCATCTGTCCTCCCAGTTGAACGACGTGGCCCAGGGAGAGAGGGGAAAATAGTGGAAGTGAACAGCTGGCTTCACAAATGGTGTAAACAGGAACGGTTTGGATTCTTAGATCACGGACTGCAGTTTCTTGAAGATGGACTTCTGGCAAGTGATGGGCTGCACCTCACAACGGTTGGAAGAAATGTTTTTGCCAAAAATCTCAGAAACCTCATCAGGAGGGCTTTAAACTGACTAATGTGGGGGAGGGAGACAGTATGTCAGGGATGTGTATACCTGTGAAGAGATCCAAGATTTAGAACCTCAAAGCCAAAGTGAGAGCATTTGGGTCAAAATTAAGGGAGAGAAGAATAACAGTGACCTCATTGTGGGAGTTTACTATAGATCCCCAAGCCAAACGGAGGACATAGATGATGCCTTCCTGGAACAGATGGCCAAGCATGCAAAAGGAAGGGAGATAGTAGTAATGGGGGACTTCAATTACCCGGATATTTGTTGGATGTCAAACTCAGCCAAGAGCATAAGGTCAAACAGGTTCCTCACTGGCCTTGCAGACAACTTCATTGTCCAGAAAGTGGGAGAAGCAACAAGAGGAACATCCATTTTAGATCTGGTCCTAACCAATGTTGATGACCTGGTTAGTGGGGTAGAAGTGGAAGGATCATTAGGCGCGAGTGATCATGCTCTTCTGAAGTTTACTATACAGCGGAAAGGAGCAGCCAAGCATACTAGGACTCAATTTCTTGACTTTAAGAAAGCCAACTTCATAAAACTTAGGGAAGTGCTGGGTGAGATCCCATGGACAGTAATACTAAAAGGAAAGGGAGTTCATGATGGCTGGGAGTTTGTTAAGAGGGAGATAGTAAAAGCACAACGTCAGGCAATACCAATGAGACGGAAACATGGAAGGTGCCTAAAGAAGCCAGGGTGGCTATCTAAAGAACTTTTAACTGAGTTAAGATTAAAAAAGGATGTGTACAAAAATGGAAAAGGGGGGAAACCACCAAAGAGGAATTCAAACAAATAGCCAGCACGTGTAGACACAAAGTCAGAAAAGCTAAAGCACAGAATGAACTCAGGCTTGCTAGAGAGGTTAAAAGCAACAAAAAAGGCTGTTATGGGTATGTCCGTAGCAAAAGGAAGAACAAAGAAACAGTGGGGTCACTCAGAGGAGAAGATGGTGAAATGCAAACAGGGGACACAGAAAGGGCTGAACTCCTCAATGCCTTCTTTGCCTCAGTCTTCTCCGATAAAGAAAACAATGCCCGACCTGAAGAATTTGGAGCAAATGATTCAGCAGAGGAAACACAGCCCTGAATAACTAAGGAGATAGTACAAGAATACTTGGCTAGTTTAGATGTATTCAAGTCTCCAGGGCCAGATGAACTGCATCCAAGAGTATTAAAAGAACTGGCAGATGTGATCTCAGAACCACTGGCAGTCATCTTTGAGAATTCCTGGAGAACAGGCGAAGTCCCGGCAGACTGGAGGAGGGCAAATGTTGTCCCTATTTTCAAAAAGGGGAAAAGAGAGGACCCAAATAATTACCGCCCAGTCAGTCTGACATCAATACCAGGGAAGATTCTGGAGTAGTTCATTAAGCAAACAGTCTGAGCACCTAGAAAGGAATGCTGTGATCACCAATAGTCAGTGTAATGGGAATTGGGGTTGCTTGTGCGTAAACTGCAAACTGTTGGGAAACTGCCAGGGAGATAACGTCCATCTGAGCCCCCAAGCCGGAGTTCTGGACGTCCATCGGCCTCCCGTAGTCACGCAGATCCAACAGTTAGGGGCACAAAGCCTTTGGAAATTCCTAGCCACATTCCTAGGCTGGTGCACCCTCTTTCAGCAGAAAGCACAGTCAAAAGCTTGCACCGCAGAAGAGCAGAAGAGCATATTTACAGACTTTATTTAGAACATGAACAGAACAAAAGAAAACACGTCCATTCTCAGTCAGCGTCTCTGACCATCTGGCAAAAACGAAAGGAATATCAGAACATAAACATCCTGTGAATAGGACATGCGCAGACTCTGTGACTCCCAAAGCCTGCTCCCTTTAAGGTGGAACGGAAATATCCTAACATCCTCCCCCTTTCCGTGTAACCTGTAGTACCTGTGGTTCAACCCAATTGCAACCTTTGTGTGTAAACCTTAAGTTGTTCTCTGTTAACAACCTTAGACAACAGATCAGCAGGAATTTCATTTCCTGCCATGTAGGACACCTGAATCAGTCCTTTCTGGATACACTCTCTTGCACGATGTAACTTAATCTGCAAGTACTTGGTTCTCTGCTTGCAACTCTCGGAGTTCAGCAAAGCCAAACACGATCTATTGTCTTGATACACTTGTACAGGACATTTCACAGAAACTCTGATGTCCTTAAACAGTTGCATCAACCATTCACAATCCATGAGTGAAAATGACAGAGCATTGAGTTCTGCTTCACAGGAACTTAGGCTCACTGTTGTTTGCTTTTTGCACAACCAGTCAAACAGGCAGTGGTTGTACACGTAGCATACTCCAGAAGTGCTTGTACCATCCGTGGTGTCACTTCCAAAACTTGCATCTGCAAAGATTTCAAGACCTCCAGTCTTCTGACTGGTGAACCTCAGCCTGTAGTGCATAGTCCCTTTCAAATAGCGGGCTATGCGCTTCAGAGCTTTCCAATCCTGAACCGTAGGATTGTTGGCATGTCTGCTAAGCAGATTACAGCTTACAGCTATGTCAGGTCTTGAACATCTGGCAATGAAATTCAGCTTGCCTAGAATGCATCTGTATAGCGTTGTGTCAGAAAACGCTTCAGCAGTACTGTCTACCTGGTAACCTGTCACCATCGGTGTGTCTGCTGGGTTTGCATCAACCAAATTCAACCTGGTTAATACATCAGCAATTTTCTGTGTTTGGTGTACCAGAAAATTACCTGCTTGGTCCCTCTCCACCTGCAGAGAAAGATAGTTGGATACCTCACCAAGATCCTTCATGTCAAAGTGCTCCTTCAGTTGAGCTAGGGTGCTTTGGTAAAAAGCCTGATTCTTCCAAAACATCAGAAGATCATCAACAAAACATAAACAATACAGTTTGTTTTGCCCCTCCTCCTTGACAAACACACATGGATCAGCTTTGCCCTGGTGAAAACCTAGAGAAAGCAATGTCTCAGTGAGTTTTGTGTTCCAACACCTGGCACTCTGCTTAAGACCATATAAGGATTTCCGCAGTTTACAGACCATACCCTTCTGTATCTCCATCCCATCAGGTGGAAGCATGAACAGCTCCTCCCCCAAAACCCTGTACAAAAAAGCTGTATTAATGTCGTGGTGGGAAACATGCAGTTTCTCCTCCGCAGCGACCTTGAGCATCAGCCGAATGCTCTCATATTTGACTGTGGGTGAGTAGGTCTCGTGGTAATCCTGTCCTGGTACCTGTGAAAAACCTCTGGCAACCAATCTGGCTTTGTGTCTGACTACCTTGCCATTCTGGTCTGTCTTGGCCTTGAAGACCCATTTGCTGCCAACCAGTCTCATTCCTGGGACTACCGGTACCAATTCCCAAGTTTGGTTCCTGTTCAAGGAATCAACTTCAGCCTTCATGGCATTAAGCCAAGGCTCAGCATCTTTAGAGGTCAACTCCTGAACCTCTTTGAAGCTTGAAGGTTCCCATACCTTCTCTGAGCTACCAAGAACAGCAGTTGCTGTCTTAGCAAACTCATCAGCATACCTCTTTGGAGGTCTGCCTTTGGTCGCCCTTTCAGATCTGCGTACTAGACGCAAGTCTTCTGGACTCATCTCCTCTTTCTTAGGAGAAAAGTGACCAATGGTGAACAGTGGTTCTTCCAGTTCATTGTCAGACGCATCAGATGGTCTGACTGAGGCTTTTGCGCTCTGGTAGTCTGCTGTGTCGTTACTGTCACTGACACCAGCAGCAGCAGCAGCGCCGCCCACTGAACTGGAATCCGAACTCTGATCATCATCATCATCCTCATCCTCAGCAGCAGCAGCTTTCTCATCTTTAGCTGCTTGCTTGACATCACCTTCATCCTCCTCTGGGTAACTCTGGAAAATTCCCACATTTTCCCCCCACTTAGGATTGTACTCAACACTCCTTGTGAACTTAATGGACTTAGAGTCAGTCATCCATACCCTGTATGCACCTTTTTCGTACCCCATGAACAAACCATGTGCCCCACGCTTCCCAAGCTTGTTGGTTTGTTGTGTGCGTACCCACATGTCCGAACCAAATATTTTCATGTGTTTGGTGTTGGGTTTCTTGCCAAACATCTTCTCATAGGGGGTACAACCAATGGGTGATGACAATCTGCGATTATAGGAGTAAACCAAATTCCCCAGAGCCTCCCCCCAAAACTTATCAGGGAGATTGGCATCATGCAACAAGGTTTTGATTCCTTGCAGCAATGTTTGATTTCCTCTCTCCGCAAGACCATTCATCCATGGCGATCTGGGCGTTGACATGTCATGCTGGATTCCCTTCTCAGTCAGGAAAGCTTCAAACTGCTGAGAAGTGAACTCCCCGCCCCGATCAGTGAACAAACAAGAAATACGTTTACTGTGCACATTCTCCAACCAAGCACAGAATTCCTTAAACTTCGGAAACGCTTGCGATTTCTGTTCGAGCAAATACACATGAATGTACCTGGAAAAGGAATCAATCAGAATCATGAAGTACCTTGCTCCACCTAAAGAGGGCGCAAGTGGCCCAACCAGGTCTGCATGCACTAGCTGGTAGGGTTTGGAAGCCTGCCTGCTAGACTCCTTGCCTTTTGGAGCAACCTTTACCTTGTTCTCTGCACAAGATACACATTTCATGTGAAATTTACAAGGTTTGATGTTCAAACCCTCAACCACCTCTGGCATCTTGGCCAGTGCCTTCCAAGAGAGGTGACAAAACCTTCGATGCGCATCGTGAATGCAACCTGCATGAAGAACTTTGTTAGTTTGTGCAACACAACAAGAATCAGCATTATTCACAACAACAGTGTCATCATAAGTTGTATGGAACAAACCATCCATAAACTTTGCATGCAAATAGTCCTCTTTGCCTTTACTGATGACACAGACGCTCCTCTTGAAGGAAATCTGAAAACCACGCCCAGTAAGCTGCGGGACGCTCAGCAAATTGCTAGCAGCTTCCGGAACATAAAGTACACCGCTGATGGTTGTGTGCAGACTTGCAAGTTTCACAGTCCCTTCTCCTGCAATTTGCAACGTCCTTCCATCAGCCAGGTGGATCTCACCTTCCTGAGGCTTGAAGGAGATAAAGAGATGCCGATCCTTCGAGATGTGGCGCGTACAGCCTGAATCAACAATAAATCTGCCTTTGGCTGTTGGAGCAGTCTTTACAGCAAGCAAACCCTTGTGCAGCTTGCCCCCCTGCTGCTCCTGGCCACCAGACGTGCCTTTAGCCTTTGGTGAAGCTGTGCCAGCAAGCAAAACCTTGCTTTCCACTGGCGTGGGCTTTTGCAGCTTGCCCCCCTGCTTCTGGTCAGCAGACGTGCCTTTAGCCTTTGGTGAAGCTGTGCCAGCAAGCAAAACCCTGCTTTCCACTGGCGTGGGCTTTTGCAGCTGCGTGGGCTTTTCACCCTCCCTCTGCTCCTGGCCATCTGCAGACGCCTGCGTCTGGCTCTGTTTACCTTTGCCTTTCCGGCCTCTGCAAAGGCGATGACCTTGGTTCTCACGAGAAACAGAGCTCTCAGCTGCCGACTCCTTGGCTCCCCCTGGAGGCTGGAATGCTGCCTGGGATGACGTGACGGTCAGCTCCCCCTGCAGCTTGCAACCGGTGCCCTCAGCATCCCTGCATTCACTCGCATTCTGGGAAACAGCTAGGACCTCCGATGCAGTCAAACTCTGGGCTGGGATTATTGGCTTGTGAGCTTTCAACAAAGCATTCCACATTCCACGTGCAGTGGTGTTGCCAGCCAGCGTCTTAATTTCCTCAAGAGATACGGATAAGACTATTACGTCTATCGCTTTCGAATCAGCTGATTGCCATTTCTCTGTCAGAGGAACTGGGGGGGCTTCACTCACGGTATGCCACACCCGAAACTGACGCAGCAAACTCTCACACCATTTTGCCCAGCTTTCATAATTCTGCCCATCCAACTTAGGGCATTCAGCATTTCCATAAGCTTGGAAAAACTCCATTCCAGCTTTTGGCATTAGCCGTGAGTCTTTTTTTAACTTGAGAGACTCCTTATCTTGGCAGCCATTAATCACGAAGCCTTTTTGGCGCAGCTCCCAGGCCAATTAAGCCTTGCCGGAGATCAAAGGCTCCTTGCGAGGTAAAACAGAAAAGCGTCCCTTCCTTTCGCTTTTCCCCCAACATACCTCAAACGCAGTCTGTTGCAGCTTTACTCTCCTGTAGGTGCCGTGAATCTGGGCCCGAAACCTTGTTGTTGGGAAACTGCCAGGGAGATAACGTCCATCTGAGCCCCCAAGCCGGAGTTCTGGACGTCCATCGGCCTCCCGTAGTCACGCAGATCCAACAGTTAGGGGCACAAAGCCTTTGGAAATTCCTAGCCACATTCCTAGGCTGGTGCACCCTCTTTCAGCAGAAAGCACAGTCAAAAGCTTGCACCGCAGAAGAGCAGAAGAGCATATTTACAGACTTTATTTAGAACTTGAACAGAACAAAAGAAAACACGTCCATTCTCAGTCAGCGTCTCTGACCATCTGGCAAAAACGAAAGGAATATCAGAACATAAACATCCTGTGAATAGGACATGCGCAGACTCTGTGACTCCCAAAGCCTGCTCCCTTTAAGGTGGAACGGAAATATCCTAACAACTGCTCCAAGCTGGTTGTATAGCTAAACCTTTCCCTGGTTTGACAGCCCTTACAACGCGACTGTCTCAGTCACTGGCAGAATCCGTCAGTGGGCGTTTCCTAAACTTCCTCCAACATAAAAATTCCTTGACTCCAAGTCTCCTCCTAGATTCTCTGCGCGGAAGCCTTCTGCGCAGCGTGGGCGTGCCAAGCGGAGGTCCTGTGCTCTCTCCGCTGATTTCACTGGAAGAGTCTCGGAGCCTTCCCTCCGCAGTACTCTCAGCCTCCTCTTTCTCCCTGGTGTCCCCTGGATTTCCTTCCCCAGCAGAAGCTCTCTCTCTCTCCTTGCTAGTTCCCTCCCCTGCATCATTGGAGCGTCTTACCTCTCCTCTTGCCTCTGATGACAGTTCCCTGACATCCACCTCCCTCCCAGGGCCCTCCCCCTCCCCTGTCCGTTCCTTGGATGGCGATGTGGGAAACCCCGGGAAGGAGCTATCCCCTTCCTCAGAAGATTCAAACACCACTCTCCACCTGCTGCTGTCTCTTTCCACTGCCCAATCTCCCCAGTCGGATTCCTCTCCCTCGGATACACCCCCTTCCTCCTCTTCGGAGGCGGGCCATCCCCCAAACTCTTCTTCATCATCCGTGGTGCCAAATTGCTCCTCCCAGAACCTTCCCAGTGGTTTGGGCTTCCTTGGGAACCTGCGATGAAATTCCTCCTGCAGATACTCATCTCTGATCTCTTGTGCAGGAACCCAAGTGTTTTCCGACTCTGGTTCCCCTTCCCAAGCCACCAGATATTCCACCCTTCTCCCTCTCCACCTTGAATCAAGAATTTCCGCTGCGTGACCACTAAGTTCCCTTTCCTCCACCCGTGGATGCATGGGGATTTCTCTTTCTCGCCCCTGAAATTCCCTCCCTTTCCGGTACGGTGAGAGTAAGGACCTGTGGAACACCGGGTGCAGTTTCATGTTGGTGGGCAATTTGAGTCTAAAGGTCACAGGATTCACCTGTTGTGTTACCTCGAAGGGTCCCAGTCGCCTTGGCCGTAATTTCTTACACCCCCTTTTGAACGGTAACCCTTGGGTTGACAACCACACCTGGTCCCCAACCCTTATTGTCTCCCCTTCTCTGCGGTGCTTGTCTGCCTGCCTCTTGTACACTTCCTTAGCCCTCTCCAGGTTAACCTTAAGTTGTTGGTGTAAAGCTTCCATTTCTTCCACAAATTGTTCGGCCGCCAGCACACTCCACCTCCCCCCCTCCCCTGGGAAGGCCCTGGGGTGACACCCATAATTGGCCATGAACGGACTCATCCCCGTGGACACATGTTCAGCGTTATTGTATGCAAATTCGGCCAGCGCTAGTTTTTCCACCCAATTGTTCTCCCTTTCGTTGACGTAGCAGCGTAGGTACTGTTGAAGTATGCTATTAGCTCTTTCTGCTTGTCCGTTGGTCTCCGGGTGTCTGGCCGTCGAGAACCTCACTTCGACGTCCAGCAGGCTCATGAGCTTCTTCCAGAATCTGGAAGTAAATTGTCTGCCTCTGTCGGACAAAACCCTCAAGGGGGCGCCATGCAACCTGAAGACGTGATCTACAAACAGCCTAGCTGTTTCCTCTGCTGTCACTGCATGCGAGCAAGCAATAAAATGGCACATTTTGGTCATCAAGTCAACTACCACCATGACTGCTGTTTTCCCCCTGGACTTGGGTAAATCGGTCATAAAATCAATGGATACCACCTCCCATGGCCTTTCCGGGGTGGGTAAGGGCTCCAGTAACCCCGCGGGTGCTGCCTTCTCCCCTTTAGCCCTCTGGCAGCGCTCGCACCCCCGTACGTATTCCCGAACATCTTCCCTCACTGTTGGCCACCAGAACTGCCTGGTGACAAGCAACGTGGTTTTGTGTTGATCAAAATGTCCCGCCGTGGGGTTATCATGTAGTTGTTTGAGTACTCTTCTCCTCAAGTCCCCTTCTGGTATGTACAATGCTCCCTTATAGTACAGAGCCCCCTCCTTTTCCTCAAAACCCCCCTGATTTTCTTCTGCGTCTCGTATCTCCCTGATTTTAGTTTGTGCATACTCGTCATTCCTCGTCAACCCGGCTAGTTCTTGTCTCCCTACCAACACTGCCCCGCACACCCATCGGTCCTCGGGTATAACATGTCATACTTCCAGCGCTCCCTCTCCTTCCAAGTACTCCGGTTTACGGGAGAGGGCGTCTGCCCTGATGTTTTCCTTCCCCGGCACGTACTGAATTTCAAAGAAGAACTTGGAAAACTCCTGTGCCCATCGCACCTGTCTTTGGTTGAGAACTCGTGCAGTCCTCCAATATTCCAGGTTCTTATGATCCGTGCACACCTGGATCTTGTGCTGCACGCCTATTAGAAAATGTCTCCAACGTCGAAAGGCTTCATGAATTGCAAGCAGTTCCTGATCATACACCATGTAGTTCTGTTCTGACTTGTTCAACTTCCTTGAAAAAAAGGCGCACGGCTTCCACTCTGATCGATTTCCCGGCTGGAGCAGTACAGCTCCCACCGCTCTGTCTGACGCGTCTGTTTCCAATCTCATAGGCTTCTGCAGATCCACGTGTAAGAGTTGCTCTTCCGAAGCGAATGCCCTCTTTAGCTTTTCAAAAGACTGCTGAGCCGCTTCTGTCCATTCAAACTTCTTCTTGCTGCTGAGACAATCGGTTATGGGTGCCATTAAGTGGGCGAAGTTCTTGATAAACTTCCTATAGAAGTTTCCAAACCCCAGGAACCTCTGCACGTCCTTCCGGGTCTTGGGAGTCTTCCATTCTAGTACCGCCTGCACCTTGCCATGGCTAAGCCTTTGTCCGACAACCTGTAGCCCAGGAACTCAACCTCTCGGGCGTGGAATTGACATTTCTCCAGTTTGACCCACAGCTGGTGCTCCTGCAGCCTTTTCAGCACTTCCCTGACATCCTTAACATGCTGCTCCTCGTTCTCCGAGTAGATTAGCACGTCGTCTAGGAAAGCCACACAATTCTTGTACAGCAGGGACCCCAACACGTGGTGCATGAAAGCTTGAAAGCAGGATGAACCTGATTGTAATCCGAAGGGCATAACTAAATACTCAAAGGCCCCCAGAGGGGTGAACATAATGGTTTTCCATTCGTCCCCCTCTCTCATCCTTATCAAATTGTACGCCCCCCGAAGGTCCAGCTTGGTAAAGACCTTCCCTTTCCTTACCCTGGCCAAACTGTCATCAATTCTGGGCATTGGGAAGGTCACTGGTTCCGATACCCAGTTGACCGCCCTGTAATCTACGACCAATCTGGGCTCTTTAGAGTCTCTTTTGTCCACAAAGAACACTGGACTGCCTCCCACTGTTAGGATATTTCCGTTCCACCTTAAAGGGAGCAGGCTTTGGGAGTCACAGAGTCTGCGCATGTCCTGTTCACAGGATGTTTATGTTCTGCTTGTTGTTTCCTTTCGATTTCAGTCGGCTCAGAGACGCTGACAGAATGGACGTGTTTTCTTTTGTTCTGTTCATGTTCTAATAAAGTCTGTAAATAATGCTCTTCTGCTCTTCTGCGGGGCAAGCTTTTGACTGTGCTTTCTGCTGAAAGAGGGTGCACCAAGCCCTGGAATGTGGCTAGGAATTTCTAAGGCTTTGTGCCCCTAACTGTTGGATCTGCGTGACTACGGGAGGCCGATGGAAACTCCGAACTCCGGCTTGGGGGCCATGATGGACGTTATCTCCCTGGCAGTTTCCCAACAACAAGGTTTCGGGCCCAGATTCACGGCACCTACAGGAGAGTAAATGCTGCAACAGACTGCGTTTGAGGTATGTTGGGGGAAAAGCGAAAGGAAGGGACGCTTTTCTTTGATCTCCGGCAGATTAATTGGCCTGGGAGCCGAGCCAGAAAGGCTTCGTGATTAATGAGCTGCCAAGATAAGGAGTCTTTGAAGGCATAGGGCTCACGGCTCAAGTAAAAAGCTGAGATGGATCTCTTACAGACCTCAGAGGATACTCAGTGTCCTAAGTTGGATGGGCAGAATTATGAAACTTGGGCAAAATGGTGTGAATCTTTGCTGCGTCAGTTTGGGGTCTGGCATGTTGTTTCTGAAGCCCCCCCAGTTCCTCTGACAGAGAGATGGAAATCGCATGATTCGAAAGCGATTGACGTAATAGTCCTATCCGTATCTCTTGAGGAAATTAAGACGCTGGCTGGCAACACCACTGCACGTGCAATGTGGTATGCTTTGATGAAAGCTCACAAGCCAATAATCCCAGCCCAGAGTTTGACTGCATCGGAGGTCCTAGCTGTTTCCCAGAATGCGATTGAGTGCAGGGATGCTGAGGGCACCGGTTGCAAGCTGCAGGGGGAGCTGACCGTCACGTCATCCCAGGCAGCATTCCAGCCTCCAGGGGGAGCCAAGGAGTCGGCAGCTGAGAGCTCTGTTTCTCATGGGAACCAAGGCCATCGCCTTTGCAGAGGCCGGAAAGGCAAAGGTAAACAGAGCCACAGGCAGACACCTGCAGATGGCCAGGAGCAGAGGGAGGGTGAAGAGCCCGCGCAAGAGAAAAACAAAGCATTGTTTGCTGGCACAGCTTCACCAAAGGCTAAAGGCACGTCTGCTGACCAGGAGCAGCAGGGGGGCAAGCTGCAAAAGCCCGCACCACTGCAAAACAAGGGTTTGCTTGCTGTAAAGACTGCTCCAACAGCCAAAGGCAGATTTATTGTGGACTCAGGTGCCAGCCGCCATATTTCCAAGGACAGGCATCTCTTTATCTCCTTCAAGCCTCAGGAAGGTGAGATCCACCTGGCTGATGGAAGGACGTTGCAAATTGTAGGAGAAGGGACTGTGAAACTTGCAAGTCTGCACACAACCATCAGCGGTGTACTTTATGTTCCGGAAGCTGCTAGCAATTTGCTGAGCGTCCCGCAGCTTACTGGGCGTGGTTTTCAGATTTCCTTCAAGAGGAGCGTCTGTGTCATCAGTAAAGGCAAAGAGGACTATTTGCATGCAAAGTTTATGGATGGTTTGTTCCATATAACTTATGATGACACTGTTGTTGTGAATAATGCTGATTCTTGTTGTGTTGCACAAACTAACAAAGTTCTTCATGCAGGTTGCATTCACGATGCGCATCGAAGGTTTTGTCACCTCTCTTGGAAGGCACTGGCCAAGATGCCAGAGGTGGTTGAAGGTTTGAACATCAAACCTTGTAAATTTCACATGAAATGTGTATCTTGTGCAGAGAACAAGGTGAAGGTTGCTCCCAAAGGCAAGGAGTCTAGCAGGCAGGCTTCCAAACCCTACCAGCTAGTGCACGCAGACCTGGTTGGGCCACTTGCGCCCTCTTTAGGAGGAGCAAGGTACTTCATGATTCTGATTGATTCCTTTTCCAGGTACATTCATGTGTATTTGCTCGAACAGAAATCGCAAGCGTTTCCGAAGTTTAAGGAATTCTGTGCTTGGTTGGAGAATGTGCACAGTAAACGTATTTCTTGCTTATTTACTGATCGGGGCGGGGAGTTTACTTCTCAGCAGTTTGAAGCTTTCCTGACTGAGAAGGGAATCCAGCATGACATGTCAACGCCCAGATCGCCATGGATGAATGGACTTGCGGAGAGAGCAAATCAAACATTGCTGCAAGGAATCAAAACCTTGTTGCATGATGCCAATCTCCCTGATAAGTTTTGGGGGGAGGCTCTGGGGAATTTGGTTTACACCGTTAATCGCAGATTGTCATCACCCATTGGTTGTACCCCCTATGAGAAGATGTTTGGCAAGAAACCCAACACCAAACACATGAAAATATTTGGTTCGGACATGTGGATACGCACACAACAAACCAACAAGCTTGGGAAGCGTGGGGCACATGGTTTGTTCATGGGGTACGAAAAAGGTGCATACAGGGTATGGATGACTGACTCTAAGTCCATTAAGTTCACAAGGAGTGTTGAGTACAATCCTAAGTGGGGGGGAAATGTGGGAATTTTCCAGAGTTACCCAGAGGAGGATGAAGGTGATGTCAAGCAAGCAGCTAAAGATGAGAAAGCTGCTGCTGATGATGATGAGGATGAGGATGAGGATGATGATGATGATGATGATGATCAGAGTTCGGATTCCAGTTCAGTGGGCGGCGCTGCTGCTGCTGCTGATGTCAGTGACAGTGATGACACAGCAGACTACCAGAGCGCAAAGGCCTCAGTCAGACCATCTGATGCGTCTGACAATGAACTGGAAGAACCACTGTTCACCATTGGTCATTTTTCTCCTAAGAAAGAGGAGATGAGTCCAGAAGACTTGCGTTTAGTACGCAGATCTGAAAGGGCGACCAAAGGCAGACCTCCAAAGAGGTATGCTGATGAGTTTGCTAAGACAGCAACTGCTGTTCTTGGTAGCTCAGAGAAGGTATGGGAACCTTCAAGCTTCAAAGAGGTTCAGGAGTTAACCTCTAAAGATGCTGAGCCTTGGCTTAATGCCATGAAGGCTGAAGTTGATTCCTTGAACAGGAACCAAACTTGGGAATTGGTACCGGTAGTCCCAGGAATGAGACTGGTTGGCAGCAAATGGGTCTTCAAGGCCAAGACAGACCAGAATGGCAAGGTAGTCAGACACAAAGCCAGATTGGTTGCCAGAGGTTTTTCACAGGTACCAGGACAGGATTACCACGAGACCTACTCACCCACAGTCAAATATGAGAGCATTCGGCTGATGCTCAAGATCGCTGCGGAGGAGAAACTGCATGTTTCCCATCATGACATTAATACAGCTTTTTTGTACGGGATTTTGAATGAACAGCTGTTCATGCTTCCACCTGATGGGATGGAGATACAGAAGGGTATGGTCTGTAAACTGCGGAAATCCTTATATGGTCTTAAGCAGAGTGCCAGGTGTTGGAACACAAAACTCACTGAGACATTGCTTTCTCTAGGTTTTCACCAGGGCAAAGCTGATCCATGTGTGTTTGTCAAGGAGGAGGGGCAAAACAAACTGTATTGTTTATGTTTTGTTGATGATCTTCTGATGTTTTGGAAGAATCAGGCTTTTTACCAAAGCACCCTAGCTCAACTGAAGGAGCACTTTGACATGAAGGATCTTGGTGAGGTATCCAACTATCTTTCTCTGCAGGTGGAGAAGGACCAAGCAGGTAATTTTCTGGTACACCAAACACAGAAAATTGCTGATGTATTAACCAGGTTGAATTTGGTTGATGCAAACCCAGCAGACACACCGATGGTGACAGGTTACCAGGTAGACAGTACTGCTGAAGCGTTTTCTGACACAACGCTGTACAGATGCATTCTAGGCAAACTGAATTTCATTGCCAGATGTTCAAGACCTGACATTGCTGTAAGCTGTAATTTGCTTAGCAGACATGCCAACAATCCTACGGTTCAGGATTGGAAAGCTCTGAAGCGCATAGCCCGCTATTTGAAAGGGACTATGCACTACAGGCTGAGGTTCACCAGTCAGAAGACTGGGGGGCTTGAAATCTTTGCAGATGCAAGTTTTGGAAGAGACACCACGGATGGTACAAGCACTTCTGGAGTATGCTACATGTACAACCACTGCCTGTTTGACTGGTTGTGCAAAAAGCAGACAACAGTGAGCCTAAGTTCCTGTGAAGCAGAACTCAATGCTCTGTCATTTTCACTCATGGATTGTGAATGGTTGATGCAACTGTTTAAGGACATCGGAGTTTCTGTGAAATGTCCTGTACAAGTGTATCAAGACAATAGATCTTGTTTGGCTTTGCTGAACTCCGAGAGTTGCAAGCAGAGAACCAAGTACTTGCAGATTAAGCTACATCGTGCAAGAGAGTGTATTCAGAAAGGACTGATTCAGGTGTCCTACACGCCAGGAAATGAAATTCCTGCTGATCTGTTGTCGAAGGTTGTTAACAGAGAACAACATAAGGTTTATGTACAAAGGTTGCAATTGGGTGAACCACAGGTACAACAGGTTACACGGAAAGGGGGAGGATGTTAGGATATTTCCGTTCCACCTTAAAGGGAGCAGGCTTTGGGAGTCACAGAGTCTGCGCATGTCCTGTTCACAGGATGTTTATGTTCTGCTTGTTGTTTCCTTTCGATTTCAGTCGGCTCAGAGACGCTGACAGAATGGACGTGTTTTCTTTTGTTCTGTTCATGTTCTAATAAAGTCTGTAAATAATGCTCTTCTGCTCTTCTGCGGTGCAAGCTTTTGACTGTGCTTTCTGCTGAAAGAGGGTGCACCAAGCCCTGGAATGTGGCTAGGAATTTCTAAGGCTTTGTGCCCCTAACTGTTGGATCTGCGTGACTACGGGAGGCCGATGGAAACTCCGAACTCCGGCTTGGGGGCCATGATGGACGTTATCTCCCTGGCAGTTTCCCAACACCCACCGCCCTTGATTCTCGTATGAAACCCCTCTTCAGGTTCTTGTCAATGAACTTCCGCAACTCCTGCATCTCCCTGTCCGACATGGCGTACAGCTTACCCACTGGTAACTGAGCCCCTGGGAGTAGGTTGATCTGACAGTCAAAGGGCCTGTGAGGGGGTAGTCTATCCGCCTCTTTCTCACTGAAGACTTCTTCCAGGTCTGCATACTGAGGTGGTACTGTCCCCTTTTCTCCCACCGCCATCCCTGCCACCCTGGCTACTGCCATCCTCAGGGTTTCCCCTTCGTGGCAGTGCTCTACGCAGTGAGCTGACCCAAAGGTGACTGTCCGCTGGTGCCACCCCACTACTGGATCGTGCAGTGCCAGCCAGCTCATTCCCAGTATGATTGGTGGCCCGGCTAATGTGGCAACGTGAAAGGCAATTGTCTCAGTGTGTCTGGAGACCCTCATTTTCATGGGAGGGGTCTGGTGGGTCACTCCCCCCCCCAAGAGTTCTCTTCCATCAATGGTCGTTACTTGCAAGGGGTGTTCTAGAGGCACCACGTGGAGCTGGTGTTCTAGTGCAAAATCCCTGCTAAAGAAGTTGCAAGAGCTGCCAGAATCCAGCAATGCCTTCACCTTAATGGGGTGTCCGTTAGGGAGTTCTAGCACCACCTCTATGGCTATGGCTGCCCGGGGGGGGGGTCTGGCTTGGGCACATTTACTGGTTGCTCGCCTGGCTGCTGTGCCCGCTCTCCTGCAGCCAAGCATTGCCGTTTCCCTGCTCCTGCTCACCACCAGCTGCCCCCACCATTCCTTGCCACGCCTTTCTCTGAGGGCAGACTCTGGCAAAATGTCCTGGCTGCTGGCAGAGGAAACACTTCTTGGTCGTTTTCCCCTCCTTCTTGCGAACCTCGCCGGAGTTTGAAACCCCGCGCGCGCGCACTCCTCCAATTTCCATTGGTTCCGTGGACGGCGCAGGTTGCTCCGGCACGTCTGGAATGTGATTGTCATGCCAACGCTCTGCTCTCCCTTCCCGCCTTTCCAGAGCGCGCCTCTTGGCGTACTCCCACCGCAAGCGCCATTTTAGTCAGCTGGTCCATCGATTGCGGGCGGGGCGAGCGGGAAAGTTCATCTTTTACCCAAGGGGATAAGCCTTCCTCAAATAACATTTGCACTGGTTCCGAACCCAGTTCCCACCCGAGTTTGTGGATAAGCATCGCAAATTGCGACCAGTACTCTCTCACTGATTGGTTCCCTTGTTTGCACCTCATCAGTTCTTTGCGCGTCACGCTTTGCTCCACATCACTCGAGAACATATGGTCGATGGCGCTAAAAATTTTTCTCAAGTCCTTTAAGGCAGCATTCTCCGATGCCATTAAGGGCCTAATCCATTCTCTGGCCCCGCCTTCCAGATGCCCTATCACGAAAGCGACCTTCCCCCCATCGTCTACAAAGTTCTCATATTGCAGATCCAGTGCGTATTGCACTTCTGTCTTAAATGCATTATAATCTCTGGGATTGCCTCCAAACTTCTGCACTAGTCCCTGTACCTTCCTTGCGATGGGGGTAGGTTTCCCCTGGGCATCCTGAGTCCGCCTTTCATCCAGCCGCACCGCTAGTATAGCCAGTTGCTGCTCCAAATCTCTGTTTCTCTCCTCCAGAGTTGGTTCTCCCCTGGCTCCCTCTCCAGCGCCTGCTCCTCCGGTTTGACTCATGATGCTGCCTCTGCTGCTCTCCGCACAAGCAACTGAGGGACTGACGGATTGCTGTAATGGGAATTGGGGTTGCTTGTGCGTAAACTGCAAACTGCTCCAAGCTGGTTGTATAGCTAAACCTTTCCCTGGTTTGACAGCCCTTACAACGCGACTGTCTCAGTCACTGGCAGAATCCGTCAGTGGGCGTTTCCTAAACTTCCTCCAACATAAAAATTCCTTGACTCCAAGTCTCCTCCTAGATTCTCTGCGCGGAAGCCTTCTGCGCAGCGTGGGCGTGCCAAGCGGAGGTCCTGTGCTCTCTCCGCTGATTTCACTGGAAGAGTCTCGGAGCCTCCCCTCCACAGTACTCTCAGCCTCCTCTTTCTCCCTGGTGTCCCCTGGATTTCCTTCCCCAGCGGAAGCTCTCTCTCTCTCCTTGCTAGTTCCCTCCCCTGCATCATTGGAGCGTCTTACCTCTCCTCTTGCCTCTGATGGCAGTTCCCTGACAGTCAGCATGGATTTCTGAAAAATAAGTCATGTCAGACTAACCTGATCTCGTTTTTTGACAGAATTGCAAGCCTGGTAGATGAAGGGAACGCAGTAGATATAGCCTACCTTGATTTCAGTAAGGCATTTAACAAGGTGCCCCATGATATTCTTGTAAAGAAGCTGGTAAAATGCGGTCTTGACTATGCTACCACTCAGTGGATTTGTAACTGGCTGACTGACTGAACCCAAAGGGTGCTCATCAATGGTTCCTCTTCATCCTGGAGAAGAGTGACTAGTGGGGTGCCACAGGGTTCTGTCTTGGGCCCGGTCTTATTCAACATCTTTATCAACGACTTGGATGATGGACTCAAGGGCATCCTAATCAAATTTGCAGATGACACCAAACTGGGAGGGGTGGCTAACGCCCCAGAGGACAGGATCACACTTCAAAACGACCTTGATAGATTAGAGAACTGGGCAAAAACAAACAAGATGAATTTTAACAGGGAGAAATGTAAAGTATTGCACTTGGGGGGGAAAAATGAGAGGCACAAATACAAGATGGGGGACACCTGGCTTGAGAGCAGTACATGTGAAAAGGATCTAGGAGTCTTGGTTGACCACAAACTTGACATGAGCCAACAGTGTGACGCGGCAGCTAAAAAAGCCAATGCAATTCTGGGCTGCATCAATAGGAGTATAGCATGTAGATCAAGGGAAGTAATAGTGCCACTGTATTCTGCTCTGGTCAGACCTCACCTGGAGTACTGTGTCCAGTTCTGGGCCCCACAATTCAAGAAGGACACTGACAAACTGGAATGTGTCCAGAGGAGGGCAACCAAAATGGTCAAAGGCCTGGAAACGATGCCTTATGAGGAACGGCTAAGGGAGCTGGGCATGTTTAGCCTGGAGATATATATATATATATATATATAAAATATTTTATTCAGTTTTCACAATAAGAAAGCATACAAAAACAAAAAAAATACAAAATCACAAAAAACAATACAATACAAAAATACAAACATTAAACACATCAAAAGAAAAAGAAGAAAAAAGATAAAAAAACATATAATAACACAAAACAAAAATTCCCTCTTTCTTAATTTTTCCGCTTCAGTTAACTTATTTTCCGGACTTCCTCACATCTCCCGTTCCTGTAACCCTTTTTAGAAATTAATTCAACAAATTCAAATTCTATTAATTTATCTGTTGTTAATCCAATCTTATATTTTACTTTGTCGCTAAAGCCCCTGTGATTCATTTCAATGTCCTTAGCATTCAAAAATTTTACAATGTTTCTGCAAATAAATTTTAAATTTCTTCCAATCTTCCTCCACCGTCTCCTCTCCCTGGTCTCGGATTCTGCCAGTCATTTCCGCCATCTCCATGTAGTCCATTAGTTGCATCTGCCAATCTTCCAAGCTGGGTAGCTCTTGTGTCTTCCAATGCTTTGCGATGAGAATTCTTGCTGCTGCTGTAGCATACATAAAAAAAGTTCTATCCTTCTTTAACACAGATTGGTCCACTATGCCCAGGAGGAAGGCCTCTGGTTTCTGCGGGAAAGTATATTTAAATACCTTTTTCAGTTCATTATATATCTTTTCCCAGAAGGCCTTGATCCTTGGGCACGTCCACCAAAGGTGAAAGAATGTACCTTCATTCTCTTTACATTTCCAACATTTGTTATCGGGCAAATGATATATTTTTGCAAGCTTGACTGGGGTCATGCACCACCTATACATCATTTTCATTATATTCTCTCTTAAGGCATTACATGCCGTAAATTTAACCCCGGTGGTCCACAACTTCTCCCAGTCAGCAAACATAATGTTATAACCTATGTCTTGTGCCCATTTTATCATTGCCGATTTTACTTTTTTTAAAAAAAATATTTTTATTGCTTTTTTCAGATACAAATGTAAAGTCAGATATATAAAGAGATAACAGTGAAAAGAGAAGAAAAGAAAAAAAGAAAAGAAAAACCATCTTTCCAAAATATTTTCTCATGACCAACCGGACTTCCCCACATCTCCCGTACCCTGCATTCTTTACAATAAAGATATCAGCAAATTGTTACCTTGTTTCATGCATTCCTTTGTACTTTCAAATAGTTATATTTTATGTTTAAAGTACTTATTGTCTGATTACTTTACCTTAAACTAAATATAATATTACTTTAAACTTTAAACATTAGTCCTTTCACAATTATAACTTAATTTCCCATATCACCGAGTCTTGTTGCAAAAGCTAGATTTTCCAAGTCATGCAAATTCTTAACATTCATATAGCTTATAATATTTTTGTAAATAGTCTTTAAATTTTTTCCAATCCTCTTCCATTGTTTCTTCTCCCAAATCTCGGATTCTGCCAGTCATTTCAGCCAGTTCCATATAGTCCATCAATTGCGTCTGCCACTCTTCCAGTGTGGGCAAATCTTGTGTCTTCCAGTATTTTGCAATGAGTATTCTTGCTGCTGCTGTTGCATACATATAAAAAGTTCTGTCCTTCTTTAATACCTTCTGACCGACGATGCCCAAGAGAAAGGCCTCTGGTTTCTTGGGAAAGGTGTACTTAAACACCTTTTTTAACTCATTATAAATCATTTCCCAGAAGACCTTCACTTTTGGGCAAGTCAACCAGAGGTGAAAGAATGTCCCTTCAGCCTCCTTACATTTCCAACATTTATTATCAGACAAATGGTATATCTTAGCAAGCTTGACTGGGGTCATGTACCACCTGTATATCATTTTCATAATATTTTCTTTCAAGGCATTACATGCCGTGAATTTCATACCAGTGGTCCATAACCTTTCCCAGTCTTCAAACATAATGTTGTACCCAATGTCTTGAGCCCATTTTATCATAGCTGATTTGACTGTCTCATCCTGAGTGTTCCATTTAAGCAGCAGGTTATACATTCTCGAAAGTACCTTAGTCTTTGGTTCTAACAATTCTGTCTCTCTAGTTTCGATTTTTCCACCTGAAAACCTGTTTTTTTATCCAACTTAAAAACCTCTTGTATTTGAGCATAATGAAACCAATCTTGCACCTTAGTCTTTAATTTTTCGTAACTCTGCAGCCTCCAGTTTTCCCCAACTTTTTCTATGATTTCCCCATATTTCGGCCAGCCAACCTCCATATTGGGTTTTTTTCCAGGCCTTGGCCTCTGCTGGTGATAGCCACCTCGGGGTCTTAACTTCTAATAAGTCTTTATATTTTGTCCAGACCATAAATATAGCTCTTCTGACAATGTGGCTTTTGAACATTTTATGAATTTTTACCTTGTCGTACCACAAATATGCATGCCAACCAAAAGCATTGTCGAACCCTTCCAGATCTAGGACATCAGTGTTCTCAAGGAGCATCCAATCTTTCATCCAGCAGAAGGCCGCTGCTTCATAATATAACCTCAGGTCTGGCAGGGCAAACCCCCCTCTTTCTTTCGAATCAGTTAATATTTTAAACTTTATCTGGGGCTTTTTGCCCTGCCAAACAAACTTAGAAATATCCTTCTGCCACTTTCCAAAACATTCCACTCTGTCCACGATCTGTAGGGTTTGAAACAAAAATAACATTTTCGGCAATACATTCATTTTTATAGCTGCAATTTGACCCAACAAGGAAAGTTTCAGTTTTGACCAAATTTCCAAATCTTTTTTGATTTCCGACCAACATTTTTCATAATTATCTTTAAATAAATTCAAATTTTTAGAAGACAAATGAACCCCTTAGTATTTCACTTTTTTAACCACACTTAATTCTGTCTGTTTTTGAAACCCATCTGTTTCTGAAGATGTCAAGTTTTTTACCAAAACCTTGGTTTTTTGCTTGTTCAGCTTAAAACCCGCCACCCGACCAAACTCATGAATCAGTTCTAAAGCTCTTTTTGTACTAGATTCTGGCTCCTGTAATGTTAAAACCAAGTCATCTGCGAAAGCTTTCAGTTTATATTGTTTCACTCCGACCTGTATTCCTTGCACCAACCGGTCCTCCCTAATCATGTTCAAAAGCACCTCCAGGACTGAAATGAATAAAAGAGGGGATAAGGGGCACCCTTGTCGTGTCCCTTTTTCAATTTTAAACTCTTCTGTCACCACATTGTTCACTATCAGTTTAGCTTTTTGCTCTGAATAAATTGCTTCTATTCCATTTTCAAACCCCCGTCCCACTCCCATCCCTTCCAAATTTCTCTTCATAAACATCCAGGAAATATTATCAAAGGCCTTCTCCGCATCGATGAAGATTAACACAGCTTTCGTATTAATATTAGTTTGTAAAAGTTCCAAAACGTCAATAATGTTCCTAGTATTATCAAACAAATGTCTCCCTGGGAGAAAGCCTGCCTGGTCCTTGTGAATTACTTCATTAAGTACTTTTTTAAGTCTACTTGCCAAAATATCAGCAAAGATTTTGTAATCCACATTTAGGAGTGAGATGGGACGGTAGTTCTTTAGTTGAGTCTTTTCAGTTTCCAGTTTAGGTATCAATGTGATGAAAGCTTCTTTCCACGTTTCCGGTGCCCTCCTCCCCTCCATAATCTGGTTACAAACCTCCATTAGTGGTTGGATCAAGTAGTCTTTTAAAGTCTTATAATACTTGGAGGTAAGCCCATCTGGGCCTGGAGATTTGCCAAGTTGCATATTCTGGATGGCACCCTCAATTTCCTGCTGTGTTATTCGATAATTCAAGATTGTTCTCTTCTCTTGAGATAGTTTTGGTAATCCGTTAACTTTTAAAAATTGGTCTATCTCAGTCACTTCCTGAGGCCCTTGCGTATAAAGTTTTTTGAAGTATCTCTGGAAGCACTTTCTAATTTCTTCTGGTTGCTGTATATTTCTCCCTTCAACCTCCAGATTGGTAACAAAGTTCAATTTTTGTCTCTTTTTCAACTGCCATGCTAGCAGTTTTCCACATTTGTTTGCCGATTCAAATGATCTTTGTTTCATTTGTTTAATTTTCCATTCCACTTCTTGATTTATCAATTTCGCATATTGTGCTTGGTGGAACTTAATTTTTCTTAAAATCTCTTTGGATTTTGGTTTTAGTCTCAATCTTTTCTCTCCGTCTCTTATCTTCTCTAATATCTTGTCCTTTTTTCCATTCCAGAGTTTTTTCTTGATCGTGTTCTGTTGTATCAGAAACCCTCTCATTACTGCTTTACTTGCGTCCCAGATTGTTCTCTTTTCCACCGAAGTGTTCAAATTGATTTCAAAATAGTCTTTTAAAGTTTTTTGGGCCTTCTTTACAATCTCCTGATCTCTTAGTAGGGTGTCATTCATTTTCCATCTGAAGGAACCGATTGGAGTAAGTCTCAATTCCACTTTCAGAGCGTTATGGTCGGAGCAGGTTTTTGGGCAGATTTCCACTTTTCTAGTCTTAGGAGCCAGCCCTCTAGTTGTCCATATTTGGTCGATTCTTGTCCATGACAGGTGGGCCTCAGAAAAGAATGTTCCTTCTTTGCCTAGGGGGTTCTTTGTCCTCCAAATGTCGATCAAATCCATACCGTCAGTTAGTTCAAAAAAAGTCTTAGGTAGTCTACCATCTTTAGTTAGATTTTGGTTCTGTGACTTATCCATATAAGTAGAGACCACCCCATTCATATCTCCCATCATAATGATGTTGGTATAGTCCAAATAGTCCAGCATTGTCTCATGTAGCTTCTTGTAAAATTCCAATTTCCCCTCATTTGGTGCATAAATTCCTACTATCAAAAATTTTTCTCCTTGTGTTTGTATCTCAATTGCCAAAATTCTTCCTTGCTCATCTTTGAATAGAAATTTCGGTGACAGGTTCTCCTTTGCATAAATCACTACGCCTCTTTTCTTAACTTTGTCTGATGAGATAAATTCTTGGCCTAGTCTTTTGTTAATTAACACTTTCCTGTGGAGCCTAGTCACATGCGTTTCCTGCAAGCAAATAATGTCCAATTGTTCTTTTTTCAATATATGAAAGATCCTTCTTCTTTTTTCCGGGAAATTCCCGCCATTTATATTCCAACTAAACAGCTGCAGAGACATCCTGGATCAGTCTATAAGTCCTATAGAGGTGTGTCCTCCTTTTCGTCCAAACCCGGAGATGGCGCAGGTGTTGATTCAGGCTGAGGTGGTGGCCAAGCTCCTGCTATT